>NC_133146.1:55417715-56083787 GCF_048418815.1 Hemitrygon akajei
CATAATTACTTTTTATTATCATTGGATGTTGCCCCTGCACTTGAGGGTCACCATTACAAATGATCAAATTATCTTTCTTGCTTACATTTCATTTAACCTCCAACCTGATGGCATGAACATTGACTTCTCTAACTTCCATTAGTGCCTCTTCTCTCCTTCTTGCATATTTAGAAGGACATATTCTAAATATGACATATTTAGTTGTTTGTTTTTTTTCTCTCTCTCTGTCCATCACCCTGCCTGTTCTCCATCTCCCTCTGGTGCTCCCCCCTCCCCCTTTCTTTCTCCCGAGGCCTCCCGTCCCATGATCCTCTCCCTTCTCCAGCTCTGTATCACTTTCGCCAATCACCTTTCCAGCTCTTAGCTTCATCCCACCCCCTCCGGTCTTCTCCTATCGTTTCGCATTTCCCCCTCCCTCCCCCCACTACTTTCAAATCTCTTAGTATCTCTCCTTTCAGTTAGTCCTGACGAAGGGTCTCGGCCCGAAACGTCAACAGCGCTTCTTCCTATAGATGCTGCCTGGCCTGCTGTGTTCCACCAGCATTTTGTGTGTGTTGTTTGAATTTCCAGCATCTGCAGATTTCCTCGTGTTTGCTTTTCAAATCTTCTCATTAGTTAGTACTCCAGAGCTATTTTTTTATCCTGATTTGAGTCTTCATTAACCTGCTACAGGCATAATTACCTGGATTTAGATGCTACTCCTCCTGGTCAGAGCATCCTTGTTTAATCTTAAACAATCAATGGTTGATCTGAGACGGCTCATTTCCTCCAAAGCTCTTCAGTTTCCTTCCACTCTCATCCCCTTTCTCAGTGGACCTTCTGCATTCCTCGATTTTCTAAAGCACAGAAATGGATTTGAAGGATGTTGGGAAATTCGACTGTGCACCTCCTCTCTGGTGTCACCAGCTTGCCTCCTGACCTGTTCCAGAAAGGTGTAATCACTGAAGGACAGGTCACGTCTCCAAAATGAATTGGAATATCTGATCTGGAAGTCATAGGCGGGATATCCTGTGGGTTCAATGGGTCACATGTGTAATTTTCCAAACTCATGTCAGAGGATAGAATGGGAGCCAGCAAGGTTTGATTTTTAGAAGCTGTAACTGTGAGAGGAAATGCTGCACAATCCCTGGGTAGTTGTCTAGGATCAGGATGTTTTGTGTTGATCAGAAGGTGCAGGGTATGCCAAGGGAATATCCTGATGAGGAACACATTTGCCATGGTGGCCTTCTTCAGTCAGGGCATGAGAATGGAAGTTGGGATGTTACGTTGCAGTTGTAGAATATGTTGGTGGGGCTCCATTTGTTCAGTTTTGGTTACCATGCTATAGGAAAATATGAAAAGTGCAGAAGTGATTAATGAGGATGTTGCTGGGATTGAGTTATGGAGAGAAGGTGTACAAGCTGGGAATTTTTTCATTAGAGTATCTCAGGAGTTTGAGTGTTTCAGAAACTGATGACCTCCTGGGATTTTCAAGCACAACAGTCTCTTGAGTTTACAGTGAGTATACAGTTCCAAGGGCAAGAACACCTTGTTAATGAAAAAGGCCAGAGGACAATGGCCAGACTCATTCAAGCTGATGCAAAAGCAGCAGTAGCTCAAATAACCACGCTTTACAACAGTGGTGTGAGGAAGAGCATCTCTGGCTGCACAACCCGTCCAACCTGCACAACTCGTGGTTCTGCTCCTATGCTTAATAAAGTGGCCACTGAATGTGGGGCGATCTTATTGAAAACATAGAAGATTTAGAGGCGAGAATCCAGAGCAGTGGGGGAACATAGTTACAGGATTAAAACTGAAGTACTTAAGAACTTCTGGTGAGGGTAGTGAATTTCTAGAATTCTGTACTCTGGAGGGTTATAGAGGCTAAATCAATGGGAAATATTTAGGACGAAAGAGATACAAAGATCAAGGAATTGAGAGCTATGGAGGCCTGGCACAGAAGAGAAAATGGGGTCAGGAACAGATCAGCCCTGATCATATCACATGGCAAGGCAGAGTTTCAGGCCATGGGGCCGACTCCTGTTTTTATTTTCGCAGGTTCTTGTGATGTGCTTGATTTCAAGACGAGCGCTGGCAACATGAATAAAATGGGTCAATGTAACTGTCAGTCAGTCTCGCTTGGCAGTTCAGACCAGGAATGAAACCGCTTTCTCCTGAGAGTAGTCACAATCACTTGTTAGTCACCTTTGGGAGAGTTACAGGAGGTTGTTTCTGCAACTTTCATCCCGAATACCTTGTTCCAATGCAGGTTTGATCTTGTGCAGGTCAGACCTAGTAGAAGAGGTACAACAAGGTTTGCTGCACTCCAGGGATATGCAGTGCCATCCTGTTAAAGCACATAAAAACTCTTATTGATCTCTGAGGCAAAAGTTGAAATCCAAAGTAAAAAATTTCTTCCCTAGAAATGGCAAAAGCATAATATAAATAAATGCAGTCTGTTTTATATTCATTGAAGGCAGGAGGGCAATGCAGGCCAAGTTGGCATCTAATTGCCCGCCCCTAGCTGCCCTTGAGGAGCAGGTGATGAGCTGTCAATAGACAATAGGTGCAGAAGTAGACCATTCGGCCCTTCGAGCTGTCTTTTGAACTACTGTAGTCCTTGAGGCGCTGGTATGTGAAATAGGCTCTATTCTTTTACACCTTCCCTTCCAGCCATCAAGGGCAGGGTTACAGAAAGTATTATCGAGTTAAGCAGCAATTTACTTCATTTTAAGTTTTATTTAGGGATACAGCATGGTGACAGGCCCTTCCAGCCCAATGAGCTCATGCCGCTCAATTATACACACGTGACCAATTAACCTACAAACCCGTTCGTCTTTGAAATGTGGGAGGAAACCAGAGAACCCGGGGAAACCCCCACAGGCCATGGGGAGAATATACAGACTTCATGCAGACAGCGGCAGAATTGAACCCAGGTCACCGGCTCTGTAACAGTGAAACGCTGACTGCTACGCTACCATGCCACACACTTCTCTCAAGCTAGAGTATTGCAAAAGAAAATCTGCAGATGCTGGAAATCCAAGACACACATGCAAAATGCAGGAGGAACTCAGCTGGCCAGGCAGCACCGATGGTAAAGAGTGTAGTCAGTGTTTCAGGCCGAGGCCCTTCATCAGGACGAGAAAAAAAGATGAGGAATCAGAGTTTGAAGGTGGGGGGAGAGGAGGATGTTACGTGTGTTACTGCATTCAGTGCTTGTGATGTGGTCTTTTCTACACGGAAGAAAACTGTGGCCTGTGGCCTGCAACCATTGGCCCTTATCTTAGCACTAAGCTGACTCTGTGGTTGGGCCCCCAGACCAGCTTCACTTCCCTCGATGACGAACTGGCTCCGTGTCTGTGGACTCACTCACAGGAACTCTGCACCGAATGCCCTGTATGTTATTTATTTACTTTGTTATTATTTTCACGATTTGTTCTTTTTTCACACATTGGTGTTTGACCGTCTCTTGTGAGGTTTTTTTTTAATGGGTTCCATTGTGTTTTTTTGTTTTGTGGCTGCCTGCAAGGAGACAAATCTCAAGAGTTGTAGATGGTATAGATTGATAATAAATGTCCTCTGAACTTTGATGAAAACAACAGCAGATTGAGTGATCATTTTGTGGAATGCCTGCACTCAGTTTACAGGGGTGACCCTGTGCTTCCAGTTGCCTGCCACATTAATTCACCATTTCTTTCTGATCTTTCTCCTTATACTTTCCTACTCTGATATGTGGTGGCCCAAGATACACTTGAGGAGGAGGATTCAGTCTTCATCTGGACATATTTCAACTTATAGACTCAATATCACAGTTAAAATTTCAGGGAACTCACGTTTCATAGTTCATTACGACATAGAAAAAGGTCATTTAACCCATCTGTGCTAGCTCTCAGAGCAATCCTATTTCTCCATTTATTTCCCTGTAACTTATTCTCTCTCACATGTGGCCTTCCACCCTCCACCCAATTCTCCCACCTACACTAGGAGTAATTTACAATTCACAATAGCCAAATCAGAGGGAACACATGCAAACTCCACACAAACAGCACCGGAAGTCGGAATTGAACCTGGGTCTCTCGAGCTGTGGAACGAGTGTATGATCTGCTGTGCCATTGTGTCACTTTCTTTGTTTGTCTCAATACTGACTAGATCCGCAGCAGGTTATCTACTTGCTTGTCTCGCCCCTCTAACCTGTCTGACTTGCTGACCATTTCAAATAGCTCTAACCTGATATTTTCCCTCCCTCCCTCCCTTTATTCACCTATCAGCTGGATGACTTCCTCAACATCTTATCACCATGCCGGCTTTGTATTTTCCATCCCTCCACAACCTTCTCTCCACTCCAGTTCTGCTCATGGCCGGAATCGTTCATTCTGTTTTTTTGTTTCTAAAGGTGCTGACCAAACTTGCTGGGTATTGTCACCCTTTTCTGTTTTATTGAGATTCGCAGAATCTGCATTTTTAAAATTTTCACATTCATATTCTAGTGTTTAGTTGCTCATCAGAATCACACCAGAAACCTTTGGCAGACATGGGCCATGTTTTTGCAAAGTTTTAAAATATGTATCACTCCCACACAGATATTTATAACATAACTGAGTATTTGTCCAAGTAACACACACGAAATGCTGTCTGGCCTGCTGAGTTCCTCCAGCATTTTGTGTGTGTTGTTTGGATTTCCAGCATCTGCAGATTTCTCTTGTTTGTGATTGGGTATTTATCCAGTTCCATTCTGCAAACTGCACTCCCCTCTCTATTGAATCTACCCGTGTGTCTGGCTGCCTCGGGGAAGCAGCCAGCATAATGAGGGACCCCTCTTGCACCAGTCATTCTCTCTTCTTCCTCAGCAAAAGATACAAAAGCTTCAGAGAACACACCAGCAGGATAAAGGACAGCTTCTATCGCACTATTATCAGTGTTGTAATGAGAACAAAGTCACCAGAGAGAGACTGAAGCTAGTGGTTTATTCAACAAAATGAGACACTGTCTGGAGGAGGAGACCTGTTCAACCCAGTATTACATGGCACTTTATATGCTAAAGATCGAAGGACAAATACGATGTATCTACAATGCTTCCTTTGAATTATATATAGTTTTCACACCTCCTTCTTTGCACTCACACGCCAGACACCCAAAATGAAGTATTGTCTGGTTTTCAGTTAACTGGTGTCCACAGCTTGAGGAAACTATTGGCCAGGGCTGCATTTTGAATTTAATCTACAATCCGCTTTCGGGTCTAAAGATTGGTCGCTCAAGTTAATATTTTGTTAAATATGCTAACTCCAGAATAATGCCCTAACAATCAGACTCTTGTATGGATATCTCATACTGCAGAAAATAAATTACTGTTCTCCTTGTAGCATCTGCACTTTTTATTTGTCTACTTGCACCACACTTACTCTGTAACTACAACCTGATATTTTGCATTCTGCTTTCTTTTTTACTACCTCAGTGTAATTGTGTAATTGTCATGACGCCACACGAAACAACAGCTTTTCATGGTATCTCGGTACATATGACAATAATAAACCAAAAGCAATTATTATTTGTTCTTCCTTTCAACATAAATGACCCATTGCCTTCAATGCTGCCGGGGTGTCACCTGTCAAATCTGCTACAACACAGCAGCAGATTGATGTGATTAAGGCTCTGATTGAGGGTTGGGTGCGGGTTTGATTAGAAAGGCAACAAGCCCAGACCTGAGACAAGATGCTAAGCCCTCATATCAGAGGACTTGGCTGTGACGGAAGGTCAGAAAGTCTTCATCCATGAAAGAAAACGTATATGTTAGAAAATGTAATAGTGTCAACTTGGCACAATAGGGTTGCAGGAAGTTTGTGTGTGTGTGTGTGTATGTATGTATGTAGGTGGAGTCATTGGGGCGCCATCACGACAAGCTTTTTGCACCGATCTTTTTGGTGATTGCTCATCATATAGCGTATCTTGAGCATCTGAAACCTCTCCATCCCTCTCCAGGTTTTTTTTTTACACTCAACCCAGGCACGGATGGAAAGCGTGCAAGAGAGCCAGCCAGATTCGAACTCGGGACCTCTCGCCCCAAGTCCAGCGCTGATGCCACTACACCACCAGCAGGTATAAATTGGTAATTTGAACATTGTTTTCCAACATCAGGAAGGAATTCTTCATGCAGACAATGTGCACGGTAAGTCATGCAACAAGAATGTATTTCCAAATGATTTTGAAATCTGGTGGAACTTTGGTCTAAATCCAAAATTGTGTTGGATCATGGATGGAACTTGCAACTTTCTATGAAGCCTTTTTATTTCCCACTACAGAGAGAAACACGTGATAAAAGGTGTGGTACCCTTAAGGTTTATACATTACTGTGCAAAAGTCTTCAGCACTTATATATAACAAGAGTGCCTAAGACTTTTGTGCAGTACTGTGGTCATTTTACGTATTGCACTATACTGCTGCTGCGGTTGCAATAAAACAATTTTCATGACATACGTGAGTGACGATAAACCTGATTCTGATATGGGTCTCTACTGTGGACTGAAAGCAGGAAGGGGGCAGTGAGAGGGGGAATCATGGTTGGGAAAAGGGGAAGGGAAAAGGGGAAGGGAGAGGGGAAGGAGATGGAAGCACCAGAGAGACATTCCGTAATGGTCAATAAACCAATTGTTTAGAATCAAATGACCTTGCCTGGTGTCTCAGGGCTGGGTGTGTCTGCACTCTGGCACTCCTTCTCTGTCACCCCCACGCCCCTCCTGCAGCGCTCCACCCTCACCATTCCCAACATCCCATGCTCCCACTCCATGTTGACAAACACAGTACTGTGCAAAAGCCTTGGGCACCCCAGCTATATATACACGCATGTACTTAAGACTTTTGCACAGTCCAGTATATAGATGTTGCAACACTTCAATAATAGGAAAGAGTATCAAGGTCATCGTTACAGAATTGAATAAAGTTTGGTGCATTAAAAATTTGAATTACATTCAAAAACTCAATATATTGGCGATGAAGTTGCAAAGTAAAAAGTTCTATTCATTTTGGACAGTATTAAAACCTGTGAATAATCGATACAAGTATAAACCACAAAGTACAACCAATACCTGGTTTATTCTGGGCACTGAGCCAAAAAGTCAGGAAACTATCTGACTATAAAGTAGAATAATAAGAAACATAACAGAATAGATAAGACAGCAAGATACAAACTGAGGAAAAGAACGGTGGCCAAAGGCTAAGTATTGTGCAGCTCACTGGAGAGAATTATACAATTTACAAGATGATTTAATCAGTTAATGTGTTGCCTTTTCACTCAAAATAAACAGAACCTGTTGACAATACAGTCAACATGATGCATTTAGAATGCAGACAAAGGATTTCAATCACAGCTGCTTCTGCTCAAGGCTGGAGCAGAGACAGATAGCGTTACGCAGGTGAAAGTTGGTCAGATTTGGTCATGGAGAAGGAAACCTTTTATTGAGCAGTACAGAAACAAACCATTCTGCCTCTTGTAGCAGTGCCAACTGCTAAAAGGCTCAATCTAATTAATCCCTCTCTGCCTTTCTACATAATGTACTTTTCTCCCTTTACCTGTTTTCTTTTGAAAATTATAATTACATATTCTTCCACACATTTATATTATGAAGTGCATTCCAAATCGTATGAATTCACTATTTTAAAAAAATCTTCATTCTGCTCCTTTAGTAATAACTATAAATCTATACCATTGTCACTCTTCCCCATGGAAGTGTTTCACCCCACTGCAGATCAAGTTTCCTCAAGATTCAACACATCTCAATTAAAATTACCCTTACATTCATTGTTGTGAAGAAGTAACATAACTGATTGCATTCATCCCTGGTATCGTTCAATTAACAATCTTGTAAAGAGAAATCCCTGCAGTGTAGATCTGGTTTCCTGGTTCAATGCAGTAGTGTAATCAGTCAAGTCGAGTATGATGTTCTCCAAAGCCGTTGTGCCTTGCTGAGTCCTTAGATGGTTGTAAAGACTGAACCAGGATCCGCATAACTGGGATGTAAGTGTGGATTCCTTTAGTGGAGAATGCCTGCACATGACTTTGCTTAGCATGGAGAGGCTGTGTGCATGGGGGACCACCACATGGTCCTTGACAATTTGTCAACAAGATCCAGTGGCATGGAGAGCAAGATAACTGGAGTCCTTTCACTGCTGCAGCCTTCCTCTGCCTTCACTGCCATTGTGATGCTTCATCATCTTCCACGAGCTCTGCTGTTGAGGTCTTGTTTGGACCACTCTTTGTCTTGAACTTCCCACTTCACTTTACTGCCATGTGTGACCCTACCAGAAACTAAGTGCCAGAAGGCTAATCTCCAGACGGCATCGCTCTCAGGATCTCAGGGACACGCAAGCCTGTCCATCACAACAAGGTGTCAATCCTTGGAGAACGGTTTGATGTATCCAGGAACTAATCAGAGAGCTGGCCATCTTAGTCTGGTATGGTGTAATTAATTAGCAATCTTGATGTGCATGACCCTTTAGGAAGAGGTTCTACAGTATGGTAGATTATTAATCATTAATAATCAGTTGATCTTGTACCTATATAATGGAAGCCACAATGATGAGAGGTAAGAATTGGGTAAAGTAGACAGTGGAACATTACTTATAGGGTCCATCATCATCATTATCATATGCTGTGTGATATGATGTGGGTGATCATGGTCTTTCCATGACCATGATTGTCCTCGGTAAATACTTCTACGGAAGTGGTTTACCATTGCCTTCTTCTGGGCAGTGTCTCTACAAGACGGGTGACCCCAGCCATTATCAATACACTTCAGAGATTGCCTGCCTGGTGTCAATGATTACAATACCGGACTTGTGATACGACCATCCACCACCTGTTCCCATGTTTCGCATGACTATGATTGGGGGGCTAAGCGGGCACTCTACCCTGCCTAAGGGAGACCTGCAGGCTAGCAGAGGGAAGGAGTGCCTTACACCTAGTTTTGTAGAGATGTATCTCCACCCCACCACCCTAGAGGGTCGATAGAGGATCAATAATGGCAATGGCAAACATCAAAGGAGCACGTGGATCATCCAGAATTGCCCAGGACAAAACTAAAACAAGGAGGATTTCTCTGAAATGTAGATGGCAATACTAGATCAGAGGATGTGGGAACAGCTTAGAATTCAGCAAAAGAGGACTATGGGACTAAGACGGGGAAAATAAAGTATTAGAGTAATTTTGGAGGAAATAAAAACTGATTGTAAAAGCTTATATAGATGTATGAAAAATAAAAGATGAAGGCAAATGTAAGTCCTTCACAATTAGATCAAAAGGTTCATGAGCTGTGAGAGTGTGGAATGAGCTGCCAGTGCCAGTGGTGCATGCGAGCTTGATTTTAATGTTAAAGTGAAGTTTGGATAGGTACATGGAAAGTAGGGGTATGGAGGGCTATGATCCTGATTCAGGTTGATGGGAGTAGGCAGCTTAAATGGTTTCAGCATGGACTAGATGGGCCAAAGGGCCAGCTTCTGTGCTGTATGTCTCTATGACTCTAAAATTAAATGATATGGGTTTGGGGATAGTGCACTAACATGGATAGTGAACTGGGCAATTAATTTATGTTACGGAACAAGGAGACAGCAGACCAGTTGAAGAGATGCATTGTTTCTAACTTCATAGAGGAGGACACAAATAATCTCCAAGAAATGATTGGGGACTAAGGTCTAGTGGGATGGTTAAACTGAAGACAACCAGTATTTGTTGGGAAATGGTGTGAAGGCAACTGATGGAATTGAAGACCAAATAATCCGTAGGGCACAACAGTCTACATGTCAGAGTACTTAAGCAAGAAACCCAAGAAATAGTGGACGTATATTTGCTGCTTTCCAATGTTCTTTGGACTTTAGATCAGTTCCCATGGATTGGATGATAGCAAATGTCATATTACTACTTAATAAAAAGAAGAGAAGCAGCAAAGAGGGAATTATAGGCCAGTTAGAACAAGGTTCAGGAACAACTATTTTCCTACAGCCATCACATTCATAACCCGATCTGCTCAAGCCTTGATCCTACCTCAACAGTGGAGCCACTTCTTGCACTCCATGGGCCCGTCTCTGATTCCTTTTTGCTTACCCTTCACTGCCTTATATAATTTATGTACAATTTACATTCTGTCTGTTGTCTGTACCTGTGTGACTGTGATGCCATTGCAAGCATTTTTTCCCATGCACCTGTATGTTGCCATACTTGTGTACATGACTATAAAGTCAAATTGAGTAGTGAAGAAAATACTAGCATCCATTATTAAAGATGTAATATCAGAGCAACTGGAAAGTTAAAGGGACTGGTCTAAGTCAGCACAGATTTACAAATTTACTGGAGAATTGAAGCAGTAGAACAGATAAGGAGAAATAAGTGTTTCTGATGCATTTGGTCTCTCAGGAAGCTTTTTACAAGATTTCACATGAAAAATTCATGCTCAAAATTAAATGACATGGATTGGCAGTAGTGATCTAATATGGATACAGAACTGGGTAATGGATATGAAACAAGATTAGGAATAACACAAGCTTTTTGAAAATTGTGGGCAGTGATGATTAGGATTCCATGAGGTTGTGCTTGGAACTACCAATTCAGAACATACACTCAGTGGTTACTTTATTAGGTACACCTGTACATCTGCTCATTAATACAAATATCTAATCAGCCAATCATGTGGCAGCAACTTGATGCATTAAAACACGAAGACATGGTCAAGGGGGTCAGACCAAACATCAGAATGGGGAAGAAATGTGATCTGAGTAAGTTTGACCATGGAATGATTGGTGGTGTCAAACAGGGTGGTTTGAGTATCTCAGAAAATTCTGATCTTCTGGGATTTTTTCCACAGAACAGTCTCTTGAGTTTATAAAGAATGGTACGAAGTGCAAAAAAAATTCCATTAAGTGGTAGAAAACATCTTGTTAATGAGAGAGATCAGAGGAGAATGGCTAGACTGGTTCAAGGTGACAGGAAGGCAACATAAATTCAAATAACCACACGTTACAACAGTGCTGCGCAGAAGAGCATGTCACATTGAACCTTGAAGTGGTTGGGCTACAGCATCAGAAGACCACAACCATACACTCTGTGGCCACTTTATTAGGTACCTCCTGTACCTAATCAAAGGGTCACTGAGTGTGTACTAATGGTTTAGATGGGGGATTAAATACAAATGATAGTTAGCTGGATAAGAGGGTGAAGAGGGACCCCAGTGTGATCCAAACAGGTTACATGATGAACTATGATGAGAAGTGTGAGGATATCCACCTTGCTGGCAAAATGGTGATAGGATAAGGAGAGAGGGATATGTCATTAGATTTGGATGTCTGTGGACCAGTTAACACAAGTAAGCATGCAGATACACCAGGCTAGGCAGTTAAGAAGGCAAAGGCCTTTATATTGAGAGAATTGAGTACAAAGGTGGGGATGCCTTGATGCAATTTTACCAGGTTTTTATGAGATCACACCTTGAGGAATATGTTTAGTTTTGGTCTCTTTCTTCATGGAAGGATGTTTCTGTAAATGGAGGAAGCGCAGAGTATGTTCATCAGATTGAGTCCTGGGAAGGAAGAACTGAGAAGAAAAGAGTTAGAGGACTGAGCTTATATTCACTGGAGTTCAGAAGAAAGAGAGAGGACATCTTAAAACTTTAAAAATCCAGATGGGTTTGAACAAATTAGTCGCAAGAAAAATATTCCCAGTGGTAGGGAAGTCCAAATTTAGGGGAGTCAGCCTAAGGATACCAAGTATGTAGGTTAATTTAGGGCTTAAATGACGAAAAATAACTAACATCACCACACCCAGAATTGGATGCAATGAAGAAATTGTAGGATAGCTGAGGAAGTTTTAGAGAGAGAGCAAAAGAGATCAACTTGAGTAATTCCCAGAGTGAGTTACATGGATAGACTCTGGTTTTCTCCTTGAAACAAAAGTTGAGAGGGAATCTGAAAGAGATATTTAATGAAGGTTCCATAGGGTGTAGATACAGGGAAATAATTCCATTAGCAAATGGTTCAAGAATCAGATTATAAAGAGGGAAAGGATAAGAGAAGATTTTTTTTTTCAACACAGCCAGTGAAGAAAATTTAGAATGCACTGCCAGAGAAAATACTGGAAGCAGATTTTATCATGGTCTTCACTAGAGTATTGGATAAGCCTTTGAAAGGTAGAAATAAGATTCTGTAGTACGGACAAGTCTGAGGAGTAGGGGACTACTTGGATTACTCCTGCAAAGAGCCAGCACAAATTACAGATCAAACACAAGAAGTTCTGCAGATGTTGGAAATTCAAAGCAAAATGCTCAAGGAACTCAGCAGGTCGGGCAATAGGCACAGAAATGAACAAACAGTCAACATTTCGGACCGAGACCCTTCTTCAGGACAGATGTGACAACTGGCCTCCTTCTGCATGGTAACCTCTCTTTTCTCTTTCTCCTATACAGCTGGAACAGTTTTAAAATTGAATACATGGTTCATAAACCATTATAAGCCATTTATTCCAATTATATCTCCATCATATTTTTACCAACAGCAAATGTGATGATAATGTTTGACCAGGGTTTCAATAGTTACAGGGAAGGAAGGATTTCATTTGCCAATCATACATAAAGTTGGTAGATTGACACATCATATTCCACAATGTAATGTAGCTCGATATAACCCTACATTTTTCAAGACAGCCAGAAACTTTTTCCCAGGTCAGAAACAACTAATACAAGGCTGCATAATTTTATGGTGATTGGAGGGAAGTGTAAAGGGGATGTCAGAGATAATTTTTTTTACAAAGGGAGTTGTGTGCATGTGGAAAGTGCTGCCAGAGGTGGTGGTAGAAGCAGATACATAGGGACATAAGAAACTCTTAGATGGGCACATGGATGGTAGAAAAATGGAGTGCTATGTGGGAGGAAAGGGTTAGATTGATCACAGAGTAGGTTAAAATGTCTGTAGTATTCTGCAATATTCTATGTTTTATTCAGATTCTGTTTAGATCCATCAAGGTTGCAAAACTCAGACCTTGTCTTTGGAATTTAGCCACAAAGGTTATTAAGAATACTGTGTATATTGGCTTTATTTTTAACCTATTTCAGCTGGTTTTCTTGGGTCTTGCAAAACCCAGCAGGCAAGTGGATATGAAAGGGCTGAACCTGTAAGTGTTCTACAGTACCTTCTGTTAGACAAAGCAGTGAGAGTGTTCTCCCCAGCTAAAAGTATTTCTACTTCCAGCTCTACCCTTAACCTTGTCCTGAAAATTCCCCACTTCCCTACTACTTTATTATTCTGACCATGATCTTCCTGCCCAGCTCAATCTTCTGTTCCATTTGCACCGTCTGTCAACCACTCACATCCTTCCTCCCAATTCTGATCTCTTACAGCATTCCATTACCCACCATCCCGTCTCTTCCCCACTACCATCCCCCCTGGTTTCTGTTTCTCTGTTATAGATCACACTGTAGGATTTCCATTTGGCTGCAAAGCCAGCAATCGAACTTTCGGGAAACTCTGAATTTTGCCCCAATCTATTCCTGCAACACCTATTCTTCCTCTCAGTATCCCAACTGAGGACAATAAATACCCTGGACAGAGAGGGCAAACTTTCACAGGGGGAAGGTAAAGATTAAACACATCTTCCCTGATTTATTGCCCTAATGCTCTTTAATTCTACATATAATTCAAGGATCTTTTAAGGGCTATCTGCCTTAACTCATCTTTTATTCTTCACAGATTTGTTTATGTTATGGCCCTTTTCTCTCTAGTCCTACACATCTTTAAAGCTCTAACATTCAAGTTACATCGCCACTTCTTATTCTAGCTTATAAAATTCATTTTTCATCTTTGCATTATATTTCATCTGCCATGTTTTGTCAACATTCTCTTGAGGATAGTTTGCAGCCTCCTCAACTACATTTTCACAATTTTTGTGTCGACTTTTAATCTGTACATCCTAGTCTATGTCACAAATATAGATAGAAAAAAAATTGATCTGTGTACAGATCATGACAGAACGCCGCTATCTGTATCCTCCTTTTTGAAGAGCAATTGATTAGCCAATGTTATAGTGTGGTGAACTACATATACCTGTCTGGAAACGCTCCCCCTGCTGACTGCTCCTGTGGCTCCTCCCACAGACCCCTGTATAAAGGTGGTTGGAGGCACTGCCCCTCCCTCAGTCTCCAGGATGTTGTGTGATGGGCTCTTGCTGCTGACGGTGCTTTCTTCCAGCTAATAAAAGCCTATCTTGACTCACGTCTCCGAGAGTTATTGATGGTGCATCATATAGTCATGTAACCATTGGCCCTATAAGTCTAGATACATAAAAATCAATCACATTACCTTTATCTACTTTGCTACTTCCATCAAGAATTCAATCAAGTATGTTGGGTATGACTTGTACCCAACGAATCTATTTTAGCTATTAATTTTAATTTAGAGATACAGCACAGAACAGGCCATTCCAGCCCAACAAGACACACCGCCCAGCAACCCACCTGCTTAACCCAGCCTAATCACTCAACAGTGAATGGTGGGGTGCAGCTATATCACTACCAAAGGGGGGGGGCGTAAAGCGCACCTTCCCTCTGCTATCCTGCAGCTCACCCACTGGGCAAGCTTGTATCACCTGCTTAGCCCCCCACCACCTTCAGGGTCAGTGAAGCCACTGGAGCAGGTCGTATGAGTAGCTGGTGTATCTCACAAGTTCCGGTCATGAGACCACTGGAACCAGGCAGACGATCTCTGAAGAGTATTGATAATGGCTGGGGTCACCCATCTTGTAAAGACACAGCCCGGAAGAAGGAGGCAATGGCAAACCACTTCCGTAGAAAAATTTGCCAAGAGCAATGGTGGTCGTGGGACCATGATCACCAACATCATACAACACAGTACATAATGATGATGTATCACAGGACAATTTACAATGATTAATTAACCTGCCAATTGGTATGTCTTTGGAATGTGGGAGGAAACTGGAGCATGCAGAGGAATCCTACACACTCACAGGAAGGACGTACAAACTTTTTACAGACTGTGCCGGAAATGAACTCCAACCTCTGACACCCCGAGCTGTAATAGTGTCATGCTAATGTGGTGCCCAAGCCATGTCTTGCCAGGTGCCAATTAATTTTGTCCCAGACTACTATGTAAACTCCCAACTCCATTCCTTTCTCTGGCATCTCTTGGAGTTCACTTACAATTGCAGGTCAAAACTCCAATATTTATTTTTCAGTTCACCAAAATATTACGCCACAAATCTGCTCAACTTTATCTCCACTTTGATGTGGATTCTCCATTAAACCTCCTATTACTTTCACAAGCCCAAAATGTTATCCTGGTGTGATTCTCACCAACGTTCCCCTAAAACCAAGAGATTCAGATTTGAATGTAAAAATACAATAATGGTTGCCTTATCTTTCTGGACTACAAATGGATTAATGGACCTTGCCCTGCTCTACTAAGATGAAAACAGGTAAAAAGTGAATCTTATTATCACTGAATCAGTTAAAGAAAGTAGGATTGAAGAGGGGACTGCAGGGTTAAGCTGATAAGAAATAAAAACAGTGCTGGGAAAACTCAGCATGTGGGACAATGCCTGTGGAAAGAAAAGCGGAGTGATGTTTTCCAGATTAAAGACTATTTGATGAAAGCTCTTCAAAATGAAATATTAAATCTGTTTCTCTTTCTGCAAATGCTGCCTGGCCTGTTGAGTGCTACCAGCATCTGCTGCTTTATTTTTGAGCTCATTAAGATGTGATTGGGAGGGACCAAGATGCTGGCAGGAGTGAATGATTTGCTTCTGTGTTGTATTTTCTAAATAATTCGATGCAAGTCTCATTTGTATCTGTGTGTTTTCAGCTGGTAAGATTAAATAATATCCATTTATTTCCAATAATATTCATTCAATAATAACAACAATGTTAGATTCAATAATATCCACTTATCAGTAGTATATGTTCCTATGTTACAAAGTCACAGTAGCATAATGATTAGCACAACACCTTACAGTACCAGCTACCGGGGTTCAATTCCCACCACTGCCTGTAAGGAGTTTGTACATTCTCCCTGTGACTGTGTGGGTTTCCTCTAGGCATTCCGATTTCCTCCCACAGACCAAAGATGTACCAGTTGCTAGGTTAATTGGCCGTTGTAAATTATCCCGTGATTAGGCTAGGTTTGAATTGGGGGATTGCTGGGGTGGCGTGCCTCAAAGGGCCAGAAAAATCTACTCTACACTGTATGTCAATAAATAAAATAAAAACATTATTCTATGCATGTCGCATTTAGAACTCCCACACCTTCCATTGTATTGGCTTCTTAAGCGGTCACTAAAAGTTAAAACTAAGAATTAGGGAATGGAGGTAAAATTAAAACATACTTCAGAGTCAAAAAGCAACACACACAAAATGCTGGTGGAACGCAGCACAGGCCAGGCAGCATCTATAGGAAGAAGCACAGTCGATGTTTTGGGCCGAGACCCTTTGTTAGCACTCCTGAAACGTCGGCCCAAAACAGCAACTGTACTTCTTCCTATAGATGCTGCCTGGCCTGTGCTGCGTTCCACCAGCGTTGTGTGTGTGTGTGTGTGTCTTGAATTTCCAGCATCTGCAGATTTCCTCGTGTTCAGAGTCAAAAATGCACTTTTACTCATCTATTTAGTCACAGAAACTGTCTCCGTTTCAATGACCAATCTGAGCATCACACATGTTCGAGATGTTGAGACCATCTGTTGAGATTCACCTCACCTCTCAGAGTGACTGCATGCTTGATGAGTTCCTGATTAATGAGCAGTGGGACCCACACATGCCAGCCTGCGCATTTCCTCCTTAGCTTCTAAGACATTTGCTAACAGGTCATGCATAAGTCTAGGTAATTAGCTTTATATCCTTCTTAAAGAGTCATCACTGGTCTGTGGTCAGGGTGTGGTGTTGTATCACCAGTAGGGAACATCTTTCTTGCAGGCATTTTGCAATTTAATTTTTAAAAAACATACATCATCCCCTTCTTCCATAGCAAATCAATCTATTTCATTTAAAGGCAAACGTCCAGGCAATTACAGTCATAGAGTCAGGCATCACACAAACGAAACCTTTGGCCCACAGAGGCTGCAATGATCGCTAAGCTCTCAATCAAGCTAAGTGAAAATATTTTAAAAACTGCAGCTGTTAGAAATCTAAAATAAAATCAGAAAAATCTGGATACTCACTGTAAGTCATGTTCTATCGGTTTAGAAAAGGGCTGATGAAGAGCCTTTGACCTCAAGCATTACCTCCGTTTGTCTCCCCACTGATGCAGTCTGACCTCAGAATCACTAGTTTAATATCACCAGCATATGTCATGAAATATGTTGTCTTTGTGGTAGCAGCACAATGCAATCCATAATAATAGAAAAAAACTCTGTGAATTACAGTAGATCTATAAAATAGTTAAATTAAATAATCAGTACAAAAATAAAAATAAAAAGTAGCGAGGTAGTGTTCATGGTTTCAATGTCCATTTAGGAATCGGATGGCAGAGGGGAAGAAGCTGTTCCTGAATCACCAAGTGTGTGACTTCGGGCAACTGTACCTAAGTCCTGGTGGTAGCAATGAGAAGGGGCATATCCTGGGTGATGGGGGTCATTAATGCTGCCTTTTTGAAGCATCATTCCTTAAAAATGTGCTGGATACTATGGAGGCTAGTGCCCACGATGGAATTGACTAAGGACAGCAGTGGGCTAAGCACATATCCCTGTGGTGTCCCAGTGTGAATTGTCAGCAAGGTGGAGATGTTATTTCCGATTGCCACAGATTATGATCTTCCTGCTGAGTATTTCCATTATTTTCGGTTCCCATTTACACTGATCACATTAAATTATTTATATTTTCATTTACCATCTTTTTTTCTGATTGGCCTAAATCTGTACCAGAAGAATGAAATATGATTATACTCCTTGTTTGCCATTCTCCATTCTCTAGCTTTAAACCTTTGCAACCACATTAATGATCACATCCAAAAGGCTTGCTACCAGAAGGTTTAATCCTTCGACCTGCAAGCCCCTGTTGGCTTCCTCTCAACATTTTTACATCCTTTTCCCATACACACTCTCCACCTGTTTCTAACGCCTCATGAATAATGCCCTCTAACACTTTCAACAGTTCTTTCCATCTGACAAAAATCA
This sequence comes from Hemitrygon akajei, assembly GCF_048418815.1. Lineage (NCBI taxonomy): Eukaryota > Metazoa > Chordata > Chondrichthyes > Myliobatiformes > Dasyatidae > Hemitrygon > Hemitrygon akajei. The sequence goes on from NC_133146.1 coordinate 55,435,843, forward strand.
ACGGCAGCGTGGTCACAACAGCAGCCGCACTTTAATTTTTGATGCCCTCATTTCCTTTGTCCCCCCTATACAGATTCCCTTGGAGAAAAGGCTCTCTCTGTGATCTCATCTGCAACATCAGAACATAAAAGCAAGGTAGTTCAAGTACCTGCCAATCCCGTTTTCCTTTTGTGCAGCCCAGTTCTGACAATATTCCTCTACCAATTTCAGGTAGCAGCAAGTAGAAGTTACTCTGCTTCAGCAACAATAGCGACCTTCAAACATCCAGGTCCTGTTCGTTCAGGTTGGTGGGACGCTATTACAGCTTGGGGCGTCCAAGTTTGGAGTTCAGTTCCGGCGTCCTCTGGAAAGAGTCTCTGTACATCCTCCCCGTGGAATGTGTGGGTTCTCTTTTGGTGCTCTGGCCTCCAGCCATAGTTCAAAGACGTACTGGGTAGGCCAGTTGGTCATTGTAAATTGTCCCGTGATTAGTTTAGGGTTAAATCGGGCTTGCCGGGTTGCTGAGGCGATGTGGATCAAAGGACTGGAAGGACCAACTCTGTGCTGTATTGCTAACTTAAAATAAATTAATTTCTATTCTTCATACTTCTGACCCTTGATTATGCCTCCTTTCTGAGCTCAGTTTTGTGGCCACTTTTTTTTTACCATTCACATGTTCGGCTAACACCAGTTAGTGTCACTTCTGGCTGGCAAAGCCTCTGGAAACATCTCATCCTTATCACATGGTGAATGCTCTGAGATGTGTTTTTTTTTTGCAAAAAGGTATCGTGTAAATGTAATTGGATGGCAGCTGAAATCTGGTAAATATACCTGTGCAGTGGCTAGAGGAGAAGTCACAAGGGATCAGCACATCACGTTGTGTTGCTCAGTCCCCGTGGGTAATGAAGCACAGCAATTTCCGCTGTTGGTTTGCATTCTGTGTCCATCGCCATGGAGCAATGATACACAAGATCTTCGGAGAGATGATCACGCCTTGGCATCATGCCACAGGAAATGCTAAGCAGAACATAGTTGCTTCCCAGGAGAACGTGATTAAAGATTGAGTATATACAATTCCATACCAGTTTTACACAGATCCTTCAATAATTGAAATGATAAATACAAAAATTCTGTATAAAGTGTGGTTCAGTTTGTAAGTTTTATTCCCAAGATAGCAAGTAGCAAAGCATTTGTTTTAGATACAGGAATGGTAAAGTCTTAAAAGATAAAGTTGATAGGTGAAGAATAATACCCTGAAATTGAGATTAGATTGCTTCTCCTCCCCCTCCTCCCTCTATCGTCTCCTTCCATCAGTTAAAGCAGGCATAATCTCATTCACTTTACCCATTATACCAATTGACAATCCAGTGTGCAATTTTTATAAGCAAAAGTCAAACAGAACTATTTTTCCAAAATGATAAAAATGCCCATCGACTGATAGATGGTGGATTTTGTACCTGCCTAAGTGTATAATGTAAATTGTCGGGTTACAAACCAGGACAGTATTGTTTCTGAACCATATCTTCTAACATATTTTTAGTGCTTTGGCAGGCAATAGATATGGAATCCTGTGACAGTTTATACATTTCTTTCTCAAACAAATCACTGAATAGCTTTAGTGAATCCAGTATTTGCTTTAGCAGTTCAGAAGTGTAAAGTACTCTCCTTCCACAATCAATTCCAAACATGTTATATCCCATTAATAACCACCTGAAGGTAGATATTTTAAAATGGGTTTTATTGGGTTTCTTTGTTTTTGGCTGCCTGTGAGGAGATGGATCTCAAGGTTGTATATAGTATATATACCTTGATAATAAATGCATTTTGAACTTTATACTTTGACCTTTGAACTCTTGACAGGCAGTTAGCTGGACTTAACATGTTAGAAATAAACATTTTTAAGTATAGCTTTGACTAGAATAAATGTGGGCTTTAGAGAATACTTTGACAAAATTAAAATAATCCACTGTTAAATTAAGATAGCAACATAACCAATATATCTTTTACCAAAATACCTCAGAAAAATGTGATGTAAATTAATCTGTTGCTGTAGTCATATCAATATTCTGACAAGGTGGCGTAGCAAGGTAGTGAAATATATGGTGATAACCAAAGTACAAGAGGAAGGAACAAACTACATGGACATGAGTGCACTTGTAAGTGCAGTACAGCGCAAAAGTCTTGGACACATATATATAGCTAGGGTGCAGTCAGACGTGTGCAAAATGGAAGAGATGCGGTTGAGGGTAGTATGGATAGTGGACGAAGGAAAGCTCTTTTCTTTGAAGAAGGACAACTCACCCCATCCTCCTACCACCCCACCAGGGAAAGGGTTCCTCTTGTCCTTACCTACCACCCCATCAGTCTACACGTCCAGCACATAATTCTCCGTAACTTCTGCCACCTCCAATGGGATCCCACCACCAAAAACATCTTTCCCTCCCCCCACTTTCTGCTGCCACAGGGATTGCTCCCTATGCGACTCCCTTGTCCATTTGTCCTTCCCCACGGATCTCCCTCCTGGCACTTATCCTTGCAAGAGGAACAAGGTGGCCCTACACCTCCTCCCTCGCTACCATTCAGAGACCCATACAGTCCTTCCAGGTGAGGCAACACTTCACCTGTGAGTCTGTAGGTGTCATCTACTATATCTGGTGCTCCTGGTGTGGCCTCCTGTATATCCGTGAGACCCAACATACATTGGAAGACCTCTTCATCAAGCACCTATGCTCTGTCTGCCAGAAAAAGCGAGATCTTCCAGTAGCCATCCATTTTAATTTCATGTTCCATTCCATTCCAACATGTCAGCCCACGGACTCCTTTATTGTTGCTATGAGGCCACACTCAGGTTGGAGGAGCAACACCTTATATTCCGTTTGGGTAGCTTCAAACCTAATGGCATGAACATTGATTTCTCAAAGTTCTGGTAATGCCACCCCGCTTCCCCTTCCCCATTCCCTTTTCCCTTTCTCACCTTATATCCTTACATGCCCAGTGCCTCTCTCTGGTGCTCGTCCCCCCTTCTGTCCTTTATAATCAGATTTCCCCTTCTCCAGCCCTGTAGCTCTGTCACCAATCAACTTCCCAGCTCTTTACTTCACCCCTTCCCCTCCCACTTTCATGTATTAATTTGTGTTACTTCCTCCCTCCCCTTCTAACTCTGACTCCTCATCTTTTTTTCTTCAGTCCTGATGAAATGTCTCGACCCAAAATGTCGACTATACTCTTTTCCATCGATGCTGCCTGACCTGTTGAGTTCCTCCAGCATTTTGTGTGTGTGGCTTGGATTCACAGCAGCTGCAGATTTTCTCATGTTCAAGAAAGGGAGTAGAGATAACCCAGGAGATGATAGACCAGTAAAAAACACAAAATGCTGGCAGAACTCAGCAGGCCAGACAGCATCTATGGGAGGAGGTAGTGACGACGTTTCGGGCCGAAACCCTTCATCAGGAGTGAAGTAACATGGGATGGTTGAGGGGGGGGATAAGAAGTGGGGGGAGGGATGAAGTAGCAAGCTGGGAGGTGATGGGCAAGGGAGAAGGTGGAGAATTATGGGAAATAAAAGAGAAAGAAGGGTAGGGCTGGGGGAGATTATAGTGAGGGGGGAAAAGAGAGAGAAAGAGAACCAGACTAAAATTATAGATAGGGATGGGGTAAGGGGGGGCAGGGGTATCAACGGAGGTCTGTGAGTTGAACGTTCATGCCGGCAGGTAGGAGGCTACCCAGGCGGGAGATAAGGTATTGCTCCATCAACCTGTGTGTGGCCTCATCTTGATGGTAGAGGAGGCCATGGACAGACATATCGGAGTGGGAGTGGTCTGTGGAATTGAAGTGTGTGGCCACGGGGAGATCCCGCCACTGCTGGAGGACTGAGCGCCGGTGTTCGGCAAAACGGTCTCCCAGTCTGCGGCGGGTCTCCCCGATGTATAAATGGCCACATTGGGAGCACCGGATACAGTATATCACCCCAGTTGACTCGCAGGTGAAGTGGTGCCTCACCTGACAGGACTGTCTGGGGCCTGGGATGGTGGTGAGGGAAGAAGTGTGGGGGCAGGTGTAGCACTTCTTCCGTTTGCAGGGATAAGTGCCCGGAGGGAGGTCCGTGGGGAGGGATGGGGGGGGGGGGATGAATGGACAAGGGAGTCGCGTAGGGAGCGATCCCTGCGGAAAGCGAAGAGTGGGGGGGAGGGGAAGATGTGGCTGGTGGTGGGATCCCGTAGGAGGTGGCGGAAGTTGCGGAGGATTATATGTTGGATCTGTAGGCTGGTAGGGTGATAGGCGAGGACCAGGGGGATTCTATCCCTGGTGGGCTGGCGGGGGGATGGGGTGAGGGCAGAGGTGCGTGAAATACGGGAGACGCGATGGAGGGCAGAGTTGATAGTGGACAAAGGGAAGCCCCTTTCTTTAAAAAAGGAAGACATCTCCTTTGTCCTAGAATGAATGGCCTCATCCTGAGAGCAGATGCGGCGGAGGCGGAGGAATTGAGAGAAAGGGATAGCATTTTTGTGGGAGACAGGGTGGGAGGAGGAATAGTCTAGGTAGCTGTCGGAGTCTTGATAGACCAGTGTGGTAGACATCTGTGTCTTACTTCAGTGGTGGACAAGTTGTTGGAGAAGATCCTGAGAGGCAGGATTTATGAGCATTTGCAGAGACATAATCTGATTTGAGATAGTCAGTATGGCTTTGTCAAGGGCAGATCATGCCTTATGAGCCTGATTGAATTATTTGAGGATGTAACAAAACACATTGATGAAGGTAGAACAGTGGATGTAGTGTATATGGATTTCAGTAAGACATTTGATAAGGTTCCCCATGTGAGGCTCATTCATAAAGTAAGTAGGCATGGGATCCAAGGAGATGTCGCTTTATGGATCCAGAATTAGCTTGCCCACAGAAGCCAAAACGCAGTTGTAGATGGTTCACATTCTGCAAAGAGTTATGGTGACCAGTGGTGTTCCGTAGGGATCAGTTCTGGGACCCCTCCTCCTTGTGATTTTTTTTTAAATGACTTGGTTGAAGAAGTAGAAGGGTGGGTTAATAAGTTTGCTGATGACACAAAGGTTGGGGTTGTTGTGGACAGTCAGGAAGGTTGTCAGATGTTACAGCAGGACATTGATAGGATGTAGAACTGGGCTGAGAAGTGGCAGTTGGAGTTCAACCCAGATAAGTGTGAAGTGGTTCATTTTGGTAGGTCAAATCTGAAGACAGAATATAGTATTAAAGGTAGAACTCTTGGCCATGTGAGGGATCAGAGAGATCTTGGGGTCCGTATCCACAGGACATTTAAAGCTGCTGTGCAGGTTGACAGTGTTGTTAAGAAATGTGTTGGCATTCATCAACCGTGGGATTGAGGTCAAGAGCCATGAGGTAATGTTACTGCTATATAAGACCTTAGTTCAACCCCACTTGGAGTACTGTGTTCAGTTCTGCTCACCTCAGTACAGGAAGGATGTGGATACTATAGAAAGGGTGCAAAGGAGATTTACAAGGATGTTGCCTGGATTGGAGAGCATGCCTTATGAGAAAAGGCTGAGTGAACTTGGCCTTTTCTCCTTGGAGCAGTGGAAGATAATGTGTGACCTGATAGAGGTGTGTAAGATGAAGAAAGGCATCAATCATGTGGATAACCAGAGGTTTTTTCTCAGGGATGAAATGGCTAACACAAAGGGGTAGAGTTTTAAGGTGCTTGGAAGTAGGTACAGAGGGGATGTCAGGGGTAAGATTTTCACACAGAGACAGGTGGGTGCATGGAATGCACTGCCAGCAACACTGGTGGAGGTGGATACGATAGGGTATTTTAAGAGACTCTTAGATAGATACATGGAGCTTAGAAAAATAGAGGGCTATGCTGTAGGGTAATTCTAGGCAGTTTCTAGAGTAGATTACCTGGTCGGCACAACGATGTGGACTGAAGGGCCTGTAATGAGCTATAGATTCCTATGTTCTATTAGACCCATAACAGAATCAGGTTTATAATCGATCACATATGTCATGTTTTCTTTGTGTGGCAGTAGCACAATGCAATACATAAAATTACTACAGTACTGTGCAAAAGTCTTTGGCACCTTAGCTATACATTTGTGCCTAAGACATTTGACAAGCACTGTACGGTCAGAGTTGAAAAAAATGGTAAAAGACAAAATTGAAATTTTTTACCAAAATGCACAAAGCATTTGCAAAGTCATAAGTAAAAATAGATGAGTATAATCTGATAGCTATGATAGACATGATTATAAGGTGACTGAAGCTGGAAGTGAAATATTCCCGGCTACTTAACAGTTTAGAAGGACAGCCAAAACAGAAAAGGTGGTGATGCAGCTCATTTAAAACAGGATGAAATCTGTAGCTGTGAGGAATTATCTAGCAGTAAGATATTCAGAAGATCAAGAACCACATCCAATTTAGATTGAGTTAAAAAAATAGCAGGGGAACAAAGTCACTGGGGAGAGTAGTGCATAGATACACTATAGGGCAGAGAAAAAAATCGTGACTACAAGAATCACAGAATCCTTTAACTTTCAAATAGTTTGGAAAAATGAAACTGGCAGTGGCAACATTAAGGATACATTAAAAAGGAATATTCTGGGAATTTTTGAAATGTACTTCAAAATTCAAAATAAGTGCATTATCAAAGCACATATATGTCACCATATACAGCCCTGAGATCTGTTTTCTTGTGGGCATACTCAATAAACCCATAAATAAATAATAACTATAACAGAATCAGTGAAAGCTTGCAACAACTTTGTTGTTCAACCAATGTACAAAAGTCAACAAACTGTACAAATATAGAAAGAAAATAATAATAATCATAAATAAATAAGCAATTTATATTGGGAAAATGAGATGAAGAGTTCTTGAAAGTGAGTCTTTAAGTTGTGGGAGCATTTCAATGATGAGGCAAGTGAAGTTATCCCTTTTTGTTCAAGAGCCTGATGGTTGAGGGGTAATAACTGTTTCTGAACCTGGTGGTGTGAGTCCTGAGGCTCCTGTACCCTCTTCCTGATGGCAGCAGTGAGAAAAGAGCATGGCCTGGGTGGTGGGGGTGGGGGGTCCTTGATGATGAAAGCTGCTTTCCTGTGGCCATGCTTCACGTAGATATGCTCAACTCTGGGGAGTGCTTTACCCATGATAGGCTGGGCCATATCCACTACTTTTTGTAGGATTTCCCATTCAAGGGCATTGGTGTTTCCATACCAGTCTGTGATGTGGCCAATCAATATACTCTCCACTACACATCTGTAGAAGTTTGCCAAAGTTTTAGATGTCACACCAAATCTTTGTAAACTCCTAAGGAAGTATAGGTGCTGAATGAGCTCTTTTAAATACAGATCTACTGCATGTAATCAATAGAACATAGAGAAATTAATGATTGCGTCATTTTAAGGTTGACAAACTACAATTAATGAGAAGCCATAGGGATTGAATCTTGGAGAACTATTTACAAACTACATTAATGAGGAGCTGAATGTACCACCACTAGAACTGTTGATAATACAAAGTAAGGGAAACAGGTTGCTAGGAGAACACAAAGAATCTAAGAAGAGTTATAGATCGGTTACAATCTACAACTAAGGGCTGATTAAGTAACAAAGCTCCCTCTATTATTTTTTACAGTTGCACGGGACAACCATTGCTCAAAGCAGGAAATTTTACACCATCTGAAAACAGCACAGCACTTTAAATGTTGTTTTTCTGTAATATACATACTATCAGTATTCAGAGTGAAAATTGAAAAATCACATGGTTTTGATTTTATTTATCAATCGAAGGGTATAATGAAATACAGTACAACAAGGAAAAGCTTTTCATGCTTTGTAAACTTGTTCACATTGCTTTTAATTCCAGCTGGGCAGCAACAAAGGCCATGTATGCGGGAGCGTTTTAGTTACCCATACAGCTTAGAGGAAACAGTGTTAAGGATGTTAAGGAAATGCAAAATTATTCACTTTGGGAGCAAGGACAGAAGGTAACAGAAAATTGTGGTTCAGCGATATCCGGATGTGCTCATATGTACTGTAAAACACTGAAAATTAGCAGGCATGAATGTTAAAAAAAGGAAAATCTTATCACAACTCATCCATTGCACACAGGTCCGTCTACACTGTATACAGTACATCCCACCTCATTTGAGATGTACTTGCACTGGATTAACTTCAGAGGAGATTCACAGTGGTGATTCCAGATACAAAGTGAAATAATTGAACAACTTGGACATGACTCATTGGAATGCAGAAGAATTAGAGGAGATGGAATGAAAACATATAAGGTATTGAGGGGGATTGACAAAGTAATTGCAAAGACAATGCACATCAGTGAATCCAAAACAAGGCATCATCCATGTGGGATATGAATAATAAGGAATTTATTTTCATTCAAAGGAAGCACACTAGATTGTCCTGGACCTGTCATATAAATATTATTGCAAATAAAGCATGACAATGACTCAACTTCATCAGGAGTCTGTGGAGGGTTGGCATGTCATCTAAAACCTTGGCAAACTTCTATACATGTGTGGTCGAAATTGTGCAGACTGGCTGCATTATGGCCTGGTGTGGGAACACCAATGCCTTTGAGCAGAAAATCCTACAAAGGGTAATGGGTTTGTCCCAGTATTTCATGGGTAACACTCTCCCAACCATTGAGCACATCTACATGAAATGTTGCCGTAGAAAACCAGCATCCATCATCAAAGATCTTCACCACCCAGGCCATGCTCTTTTCTTGCTACTGCCATCAAGTAGAAGGTACAGGACTTGCACCAACAGGTTCAAGAACAATTACTACCCCTCAGCCATCAGGCTCTTGAACAAAAGTGGATAGCTACACTCATTTAAGGTCTAATTTAAGGAGTCTGTTATATTGCTATTTCATGCTCGTTATTTATTGCTATTTGTTTATATCTGCATTTGCACAGTTAGCTTACTATTAAAAGTTACTGATGTTTATAGTTTACAATTACTGTTCTATAGGTTTGCTAAGTATGCCCACAGAAGAAGAATCTCAGGGTTGTATGTGGCGATATGTATGTACTCTGATATTAAATTTTTCTTTGAACTTTGAGGATCATGAACCTTTGAAATACTCAAGTTAAAAAGAATTAAAAAATGTTAGAAATGCCCAGCAAACAAGGCAGTATCAGTGAAAAGGGAGAAAGAGTTAATATTTCATGAGAGCTGGCAAAAGACTTTCGGCCTGAAATGCTACGCCTGCCTTGCTTTGCACAGATACTGCCAGACTTGCTGGGGATTTTCTGCGCTTCTGGTTTTTTCTTTGTACTTCTTTACCTCAGAGAGCAGGAGGTGCAGTCAGACATAGTTTTGGTTTATGTGGGTATCAAGGGCTATGGGGAATAATTTGTTAAGTGAGCTAAGTGACTTGACATAGACCAAGATTGCACCATCTATTGTATTATTCATAATGGAACATGTAGCCTTCTTCTGCTCCCATTTCTTGTCTTCTTGCGTATATTCTCTGTTCATAACTTCTTTTATTTGCTAGTCTCCAACCTCCTCAACATAACAGTTAAATTAAGACATTGAGGATTAGATTTTCAGATCTATTGAACATGTGGCCACCTTGGGGTTCCTTAGTTCAGTGAAATTCATGAGGATATGTTGTTGGGAATGCAAAGTTGTGCACAATTACTAAATGATCTAATGACATATAAGAAATATAACTTGTCCAGTCAGGACAAAAGGGCTTGCTTATAAATATTACCATTTAAATCTGAAATAGAATTAACTCAGCTGAAAGAACGATATCTCTGTCACAAGTGTTTGCAGTTTTCCATATGCCAGTACGTTTTCTTTAAAATTGTCATAGCTATGAATTATACAGATCCTCCTCATTTTGCAAAATAGATTATATGTATCAAAATATTTTCTGTTGCAAACAGTTTACCTTCAGGCTAGAACTCAATTACATATTTGTCCTTTTTCACACCACAGCTACTTACGTATATGGAGGTATTAAATCTTATAGAGGCTGGAGAATTATTTGAAAAGACATGTTGTGCTTCTTAATAAAACTATTGACCACACCAGTTTCACATATGATAATGCAACAATTGTTGCTTGGCCATTTTCAATGCATGATGTCTATCTGAAAATGATAAGCAGGTTATTAAAACGTGTGTTGCATTCAGCTTAGTGAAATTTAAAGGCTTTAAAAAAAGCAGACAATTTCCTAATCTGTGATATTGCTTTTTTTTTGACAAATAGTAGCACATCACAACTTGAAATGCAAATCATTTTTTTCACTTCTGATGTTGTTCAATCTTGGGCACATACTCAAACCAAGCAAAATGAAGTAGAAATACACCACCAGAACTAACAAAATCATGTTCTGTTCTGTTGCCCTAATAAAACTTGGATCATAAATTCATTACATGAAATGTTAATAGAGCAACATAGTTACTTACTGCCCATTACACTGCTGGTGTTTAGGGCAGCAAAGAAGGTCCTCCATTTCTGGGACTGTTCAGAGATTCTTTCATCATGTGAGTAGCTTTCTCACAGTTTTCACTACTATCAGTCATGCAAATCCCGGGTGGAGACTCAGGAATTTTGCCACACACAGAAGTGGAAGGATTCATCTTTGCTGTTTCCGTAACAATTTTGTTTTGCCAGTCAGGGTTGTTGGCCCTGAGCTGAACCCCCAAACTTGCAGACCAGTGGACCACTCTCAGTCGGGCCTCTGCCCTTTGACCTGATTGGCATGGGTGACCCTACCAAGAGCCAGAACATAAAGCACTGGCTCCAGCCAACATAGCTTTCCAGGTTATTGAAGCAAACTAGCCTCCAAACCAAGACAAGGTTGTGGTCCTCTTGGAAGATTAGAGACACATACTTAACTAGAAAATGTATAAGGGGCGTGTTTTGAGTGTAAATCACATGGAATATCATGGAACTATCAGCTATGAGCTAATGACATAAAATATTGGGGAAACTAAGACTCTACAACTATTCCACACTTACTGAAGAGTATAGAGTTGATTTATTCCTTATCCCACCCCCACCTGTCCATCACTCACACATTCCCTCCGCCGATTCCCTGCTCACCTCCTTCCCTTTATTCCATGCTCTACTGTCCCCTCCTATCAGATTCAATCTTCTTCAGCCCTCTGTTGCTTTCATCTATTTCCTCTCAGCTTCTTGCATCATCCTCATTCTCCCCTTCCCTCATTTGCCTTCACCTGGATCCACCAATCATCCAGCAGCTCTTGCTCCGCTTTTCTTTCCACTGCCGATGAAGATTCCTGACCTGAAACATCGACAGTGTGTTGACTCTATAGACAATGTCCGCCCCATTGCGTTCTTTCAGCTTTTTGTGTGCTGCTTACATAAATGTTTGCCAAACACTGAACTCCTTCTTAAGGAAAAATAAACTGCACCCAAAGTCAGTTATGAAAGGAATGAAATCAGTTGTGAAATAAACTTCCAACTCTGACCAGCTTTCCTATGTTGTCTTCTCTGGAATACAGGAGACTTGCAACAGCAGAAATATGAACTCCAGACATGCGATCTTACTGAATGGCAGAACTGTGTTGTTGAGCCCCTTTGCCTGTTCTTTCTTTACGTTCTTACCTTCCTGAAAGCTTTTTCAGTCAATTATTTTAAAGGCCACTCTACTATTATCAAGAACTTACTTCAAGTGGGTATTGTCTGTTTATTCAGGTTAGTTGTTCTATTCTCACTCTGGCCTCTTACCCCTTCTCACCAGCCTATCACCTCCTCCTGGTGCCTCTCCTCCTTCCCTTTTTCCTATGGTCCACTCTCCTCTCCCATCAGATTCCTTCCTCTCCAGCCCCTCTACCTTTCTCACCCACGTGGCTTCACCTATCAGCTTCTAGCCACCCTGCTTCCCTTCCTCCCGCCTTTTTATTCTGGTGTCTTCCTCCTTTCCAGTCCTGAAGAAGAGTGTCAGTCTGAAACGTTGATTGTTTATTCATTTTCACAGAAGCTGCTTGACCCGCTGAGTTCCTCCAGCATTTTGTGTGTGTGTGTTGCTCTGGATTTCCAGCATCTGCAGAATTTCTCTTGTTTATGATAATCCAAGGATAGGATTTTAATTTAAATATATTTATAATATTAATGTTGTGATAACAAAATAAAAAAGTAAATTCCTCATTCCTGGTACATAATTTGAGAGTATTTGGGAAGTTAGTTCATTAGATCTGCATTAAACATTCCATTATATTCATCCACCATGCCCTCCTGTATATTATAAAGTCATAAAGGAGCACAAAAACAGGCCGTTCGTTCCATCTCCTCCATACTGACCATGACGTCCATGAAGCTGGTGGCATTTACTCGCATGACATATCCTTCTGAACCCCTCCTGTCCGAAAATCTTGTAAATGTTCTTATCGTATCTGTCTCAGCCAGTTTCCCTGGCGGCTCATTCCAGATAGACATCACTCTCTGCACGAAGAAGCTGTCTTTTTGAAATCTTTCACTTCTCTCCCTTAACCAAAAAAAACCCGGTTCCCTTTCATCTGGTAAAAAGATGGTGTGTTCACCCTATCTCTACTCCTGATCAGCGGAGGGTGGAGGCATTCCGATAACCTTAACATTCGGAAAACTATTTTGAAAGACTTTAATTGCAGTAATTATTTGCAGAATGAGGCCAGGTCAGCCGGTCTCACAGAAGTACAGTGGAAGCAAGTCACCTCCCGCCACAGGACACCTGATAAAATAGCGAATGATGGACGTGGCCAGTAGGTCAGGCAACGTTAGCGGCGAGAGAAACAAGAGTTAATCGATGACATTTCTTGGGAATCACGAACTCTGAGCATTTCCAGCATCCGCAGTATTTTTCATTTTGGTTGCACAGTGAATGTTTCCGAACACCTGCAATACTGCAGAATAAACGAGTTCAGAATTTGCAGCAGAACTTGAAGAATTAGATGGTCTTTGCTTTATTAGAACTGCTAAATTAATGGCAGCTGGGTAGTCTTGAATACTTCTGTTTACTGCATTCTGCAAATCAGGGCAAACAGGCGTCTTCAGTGCAATAATAACCGAGGACCACTTTGAGAGAGGGCGGCGACACTGATGGCGAATGCTCCGCCAGGTACAATACTTACCACTTCAGTCCATTAAAATGTCAAAAACTGGTCAAATTGTACCCGGTGTCTGGTTTAACTACAATGGTCTAGCTATTTCCCGAGGTAGCATTCTGACCTGATGTACGCCGTGCTCTGTACATTGGTATCTTTACCAAGCAGAAACTTTTACGTGAGCTGCAGGCAGAAAGCTAAGGGACAACTCCCACTCCCACACGTCCACTTCTGGTCAGAAAACTAGCCCCGTCTTCCAGGATACACCGCAGGGGACTTTAAAGTAAAACCAACGAGCAGCGAACCCGTTTCTGTAAGCGACAAGAATTTCAGTGCCAATGTCTTCGGCGAAAGGCGTGAACAGCTGACGAGCAGTCTCTACACTTTCTTGTGTTAAATAATTCCCTCTCACTCAACAGAAATGTCTCTTTTGTTAAAGCAGTTTAATCATGCCCTGTATTGACGGGAGAAGGTGGTTTATAGTATGTGTTTATGGTTAACACCTTGGGTATTCATGCCAGTCGCCAGAGGCGAGGTGTTCAGAGAGGGAAATCATTTATCTTGGAATGCACTTGACTTCCAAAAGCATGAAGTAAGTGGCGCCGTTGTTTTGATACTCTTTCTCGTTGCTGCTAAACTCGGGGCAGGTGCCGCTTTAAGAGCCGGGGACAGGCATCCGAATATCACCTGGCTCTGCGTCTCCGCAGCACCTAGACTCGCTTCAGCCCCCTAACTCGCCACCGCCCCCACCATCCTCCAGCGGCTCACCTGATCGATCGCGCACAGTGAGCGCCGCGGAAGGCAGGGGGAGCTGAAATTCAAACCGAGCAGCGCTGGGGATGCGGCGGGCTGGGATTCGCAGCCGGCTGCCTCGGACATCCAGCGTCCAGTGACACCTGCCTCGCTCCTTTCGTTCACTGGGACACATACCCGTTATCTGTTGTTTTTATATATAAATACTGATAACAATCTCCAGTTCGGCCATGCATTTGCCTCCTAAAGAACCACAGAAGAAGAGCTTGCGGGATTTAGCAATTGAGATCGGCATGAGAGTTTTCCTCTTTGGAGTTTTTGTGTAAGTGTAACTCTGTTAACCGGATCAGCTATTATTTCCGGACTCCGGGGAGCGCATCCATGCTTTTTCGTTCACCCTCCCAGTTATAAACCTCGTATTCTTTTTTTTTCCAGTTTGCATTTCCTGCTCCATCTCTTCCGCATTTTGTGATTGTCACTATTTCTACTGGCATTCTACTCCCTCCCTCCCCCTCCATCACCCCTCGTAATTTGTAATTCTCCCGGTTCATTAACAAACACGGACCGTCCTTTGAACTCAATCTCACCAATCCCGACTTTCACCTTAAAACCTGACTGCTTGCGGCTCTACGAACGGGAGTGAGGTAGGAGCCAGTTTCCGTAACTCTGAATCCTCACTCCCCGCCAGCTGTAAACTAGCAGCCCGACTGTTTAGCAACTGCATTGTGTAAAACGTGCAGGAGGGACGTCTGGTGTCTAATCTGCATGCCTTAGCTGCTGTCGATGGAAAAAGTCATCTTTCTTTAATGTAGAAAGTAATACTGTCGTATTTTTATTTGAATTGTGTCTCTTTCTGAGAAGGGCGCGCATTATTTAACTGGCAACTGCACAGATTACTGTTTACACCCGTTTATTCTGACTTCCGTCGTTTACCATGTAATTTGCGCGGGTCCTCGGCAGCTTTGCAGCAACGTTCACTTGTGCGTTTCTGAGGTAAATTGTCACCGTTTTGTCGTGGGTATCGAGTAAGTTGCATTGTACAGGATTTCTAATGTCAGTAATAACGCTTACCCTCGTGTGATTAATGTGCTCCGATGACAACTCTGTAGGAGTGATGTAATTTATTGTCTATCAGCGGCAAGGTATGATGTGTGGCACAACCCATCTGTTGATCAGCAGCCAAGTTTCAGTAAAAGTAAATACTTATTTAATAAAGATAATTAGTATCATTATTCATGCAAATTACCTCTATTGTAAAACATGTTACATTTCACATTTTTCTCTATCCAATTTGTAGATTTAGACTAATTTCACACTCCTGAAAAGAGAATTGTTTGACTCCAATTATTTTTACTCCAGGTCTTTTGTTTTACAGCAGATTATTCATCCAGTTTTTGTAGTGTCTAACGGTGTAATTCCCTCATCAGGTATAAAGTAGAACGCAATTAGTGCTGCTGCAGTTTACACATACTGAAGGTTGCTCTTAACATTCCTCAGCACAGGAAAATAAAATTCTCGCTGTCCCCATTACAGAAGAAATTCTATACAAGGAGAAGGAGAGAAAATGTAATCTAATGTCAGTGGAGCCTCCTGTTGGGGGATTCCTGTCACTGGTGGTGGCTATTCCAGATAATGAAACATTTGAAGTATATTAGGTATTCTGTATTATTCCACATTACATTTAAATACCTCACCATACCATTGTCTCTTTTTGACCCTCAGCACTTCATTCTTCACCTTTCAAATTAAATCTGAATGCTTCAGAGTACAGCACACCTCAAGACTCTGCTCCTTCCCATGACATTTAAGTGCTTTACATATTGCACCATCCTTTCACATTAGAGTGTGATTCTTGAATGTACCATGCCACCGTTTCATTTAATGGGTTTGGGTGCATCACTACACTGTTTCATCAACTACATTTGATCACTTCAGAATCATCGTACCACCTTCATTTTGCATCCAGGCTTGCTGATCGACATATAAAGAGCTTACATGTTGCCTTGCGTTTACCAGTTGGGTCCAGACTGTCCACTGCATGGTGCACGACGTTCTTATTTTGGCAATGCTTATCACGCTGGCAATGCTTAGCAGACCAGTAATGCTGAAAAAAATTGGCCGTGTCAAGAGAATCGGAATGACTTTGTCCACCCATAGTCAATAATCATCTTTGCTTGGGTGATTCTTTGGAATATATGCACATCATTTCTGAAATCTGGAGAACACTTCCAAGTGTAAGACATAGAAACAATAATGACTTTGTTTGAAATATCCATTTTTAAAATTTCTGTAGATGAATATGACTGCAACTCTGTCAGTTTGCTCTGTAGGATTCTACTTGTATAAAGCTTCTACTTATATCACATACCCCTCAACAAATTCTTACATTTTTTGTACTTTATATATGAAATTTATATATCATAATACCCATGTGGCCTCAACATTCAAGAGGTAGAATGTGCCTTTTTTACATCACTGATTTAATGTTGACAAAGAGTCATTATATCATTTCATTGAGTTTATTGCATTGTTAAAATTATTACACTTCTGGCACAACACGCTGTGAGTACTATAAATAAACGTTCAGTGTCTCTGTGCAGCAGTTTTATCTGTGTACATGAGGTGAACCATTACTCACATATAATTTTACCCCTGGCTGATAGAAGTCAGATTTTCAATTCTGGATAATGCATTTGCAAACTATAAATGCAACGAGAAACCTAATAACTTCGTGTGATGCCAGAATAAACAAAAAGAGTGTGTAATTTTTTGCGATGCTGAAATACTATGCTATTGCCACCCTTGGGATTGAAGGGTGAGCATGATTTGGTGTTAACATTCTTGCTTCCAGGTGGACAAACAGTGGAAATGCTAAACATATCGATGCAGTTACAAAGAAGGCACAACAGCAGTTAAATTTCATTAGGAGTTCAGGGAGATTTGGTATGTCACTAAAGACACTGGCAAATTTCTACAGATGCGCTGTGAAGAGCATGTTAACTGGTTGGATAACCATCTGGTATGAAGGGGGCATTGCACAGGATCGAAGTAAGCTGCAGAAAGTTGTAAACTCAGTCAGCTCCATCATGAGCACCTGCGTTCCCAGCATCCAGGCCATCTTCAAGAAGCGATGCCTTAAAGAGCCAGCATCCATCATTAAGGACCCTCAACACCCAGGGCATGCCCTCTTCTCATTGCTACCATCAGGAGGGAGGTACAGAAACCTGAGGGCACACACTCAGCGATTCAAGAACAACATCTTCCCCCTGCCATCTGATTTCTGAATGGACATTGAAGCCATAAACACTACCTTACTACTTTTTTTTCTCTTTTTGCACTACTTATTTAACTTAAACATATATATATATATTGTAATTTACAGTTTTTTATGTATTTCAATGTACTGCTGCCTCATAATAGCAGATTTCATGATATTAAACTTGATTCTGCTTCTGATTCTGACTCTGAAGTTAATGGAGATTCTCCTCCCTCGGGCAGGCACGAAGGATCCCATGACTCTGTAGAAGAGTAAGGCATCTTTCATGGCTGATACCTGTTCTTCACTTTGTTTCTGTTAAAGATATTGTCTGCTCATTTACTTATTACCATCTTTCTATTCTGTTTTGAAATTGGGTATCTATATATAAATGACTTCACTTCTAAGATGCTTCACTGTCATGAATGTGCCTCCCAAGATTGCAAGAGATGTTTTATTAATGGAAGTTTTGCGGAGAGGAGGTGGTTGAAGAAACTAAGAAAAATCTAAAAATGTTTACAGTTTGTTTGATGTTAATTACTAATTTATACTTACTTTCATCATCTTTCTCCAAAATCTTCTCAAAGGACACTAATGTATTAAGAGAGGTAGAATTTTGAACTTAAGTGAAGCACTTTGCTTTTCTCAACTAATATTATCAGAACAAAGTGTTAAAGATTCTTATGCAATCACAAAATTACAACTGTTTCTTATTTCTGTTGTTCCTTGACCAATCTAAAGAAGTTACTATAATGCAATTTAATATAATGTGGGGTCCACACAAAAATGGCAATTCATTAGGGTAAGGTGGTAAAGAAGGCCTATGAAATGCTTATCTTTGTGCCTGGAACTGATTACCAGAGGTAGTGGTGGCATTTAAGATACTTTTAGAAAGAATAAAAAACAATAGAACTTTATTGTCATTACTCAAGACAATGAGATTGTGGTGCTACTCCAGTCCGTGCAAAATAGATATTTACAATGAATGCGGTACAGCTTAATTTAAAAAAAAATCCTATATTTACATGCTACAATGACTTTGATAGTCCATAATACTCAAAGACCATTGGCAAGCTGAGGTGTAGCATTATTCAGCTGCACAATAGCCCTTGGGAAGAATCTGTTTTTCAGTCTTGGCTAAGGTATACCAGATAACAGGAGATTGACAGCAGTGTCTGGGATGGGACGGACATGTGAATATGAAAGGAATGGAGGGATATGGATGATTAAACAGGAGGACACTTAGTACAAATCAGCACCAAGATCAGCACAACATCATGGGCTGAATAGCCTCCCCAGCGTTGTACTGTTCTATGTTCTACTTAAAAGCAATATGCTCTGGATGCTGGAAAACTGAAATAAAAATAGAAAATGTTGGAAATGTGCGAACAACTTCTGTGGAGAGAGAAATCAAGTTAATGGGCTAATTTTGCCCCCTTCTGCAGCGATTTTATTTGGAACTGCCAGGGTACAACCGCTCATCATCATCACTATGTGCCATGTTGTATGACGTGGACAATCATGGTCTTCCATCTGTCTTTAATCTGAGAAGTTCCAATAAGCTCTTCAAAACTTTTGCCTGTCCTTCCCTTGATGTAACTCATGAATGTCATGTGCTGTCAACAGCAACTTTTTCTTTCATCAGTTTTTCTCCTGTCACTACAAGACGTTCAAGCTTCTCTTTGCTTAGTGCATGTCCGAGAAATTCTAGCCATTATCTTCTAATTGATGATATCAGCTCTCTTCTTATTGCCAGCTTTTCACAACACCTCGTTTGTTATTGTCCCTCCACAATATTTTCATCATTCTTCTCAAAAACCACATTTCTGCAGATTCAAGTCTTCCCTCATTTTGCTTTGATATTGTCCAACATTCACTTCTATACGTTAGTGTGGAGAGAACATAGCACTGGAACACTCTGAGTTTCACACCCATAGAAATTATGTTGTCTTTAGCATCTTGCTCAAGTGCTCAGACATGCATCTAGCAATCCCAATCCTGCTATTACAACCACCGTGAGCGCAGTAAGTCCCAGAAATATCCATATGCATTGTGAAAAACATAGAAGACATGCACTTACAGATTCAGAAGATAGAATCTGTTTGTTTATTCTTTCACTGAACCCCCAGTGGCATCGATTAAACTTGCTGGGAGTCCTAGCATAGCATTGGAGAAATCATCATTCAGATCTTTAGCCCGGATTGGATCTGACACAGATACATGATCTTGTTGATTTTAATGGGAATTATATGGCAAAAGGGAAAGGTAGTGACATTACTTTGCCTTAACATTTAAATTATTTGCAGTTAATGTTAATTATTAATATATTTTTAAGTACTTTAATTCTAATAGTTTTAATTCTCTGAATGTTAGATTCATTTGAGTGGCATTAAAATCAATTACAGCTTTTGCAGCCAGTGAAGTCCAGCCTTAGCTTTGCCATCTGCCAGGGGTGTTTCAAGGCAGGTCCACCTTATTCTTAGACTGAGGTAATGTCACTGGTGGTAGCATGTGCTGAACCTTGGGATGCTAAGGTAGGTCTTGCATGACAAGGCAAGTGCTGGATACGATCGTGGGTGAGGCAATTAGACCAAAACAATCCAGGCTAAGATGAGAAGTTGTTGACCCAAACCTTTGATTTTCTCTCTTTCCTGACCTGTAGAGTACATCTAGTTTTTTTTAAACAGATTTTTTTTGATTAAGCTGGCAATATTAATCCAATAATATGTAATATCTAACTGATCTGAAGTTAGATATAATATTTGCAACATTATATTCAATTTGGTCAGTATTTAACTGAACGATAAGTTATTTCTGTTAAATTAACAACATTGGAATAAGATCTTACAACTTAATTGCTCCTTTCTTCACATGATCTGGTTGGCTTCTGCATAATCCATGTTTGATTTGTCCAAATCTTTTCTTAAAAATCCCAGCTGTTGAGTAGAGGATGGTGGGTTTAATGACTGAGACATCACAAAATGAGAAAATTACACAAGAAGTTCAAAGTACATTTATTATCTTACAGCCTTCAGATTTGTCTTCTCGCAGGCAGCCAGGAAAGAAAGAAACACAACAGAGCCCGTCTTAAGAGGAACCCCACAAAACAAAGACCATCAAACACCCAGTGAATGAAAAAAGAACACATCACGCAAACAACAAAAAGTAAACAAAAAGCACATTAAACCGCAGAGTCCCTGAAAGTGAGTCCACAGCCACTGAGCCGCTGGGGCAAGTGAAGCCGGTCCAGGAGCCTGATGGTTGCAGACCTCAGCCATTGAGACAGTTCAGCGCTGAAGCATTTTGATCAAATAGTGAAAAACAGAGTAAACAAAAACATATGGAAGATGAACTGTAGAGTCGCCAGCCGTGAGTGAAGCACCTCCAGTAGTCCCATTGGCTGCTTCTGGTCCTTGCAGGGTGGGGTCCAAGATTCCTGCACCTGCTGCCCGCAGCAGTGAGAAGAGATTTAGGCTGATTGAACGCAGGCAGGTGGCGCTGAACTCATGTTCGGTTTCCACTCTTGCCCTCAAGGATTTTAACCCTGCTCGATGCTTTAATCAGTGTGGAGTAATGGAGCCAACCGCGGGATAGTGTTCCACCATTAGGCTGCCCTTGCACTCTCCGCTCTCCCCCCTCGCTGAATCCCCCTGGAGACTGCAAATGCACCAGATTGTTTAGTTGGCTCAAAAATACATCCTGAAAATAGAAGTTACAGGCTGCAATCGATTGCATTTCGGAAGAAGTATATTTAGAAGAAGAAGAAGCATATTCAGTAGTTCTGTGAGCCTTTGGTCACTGGCTCTATCTCACCAGACACAGGAAGATTTAAAATAAAATGCAAAGTCTAGCCTAGTTTACTGGGAAACATACCTTAATGCTTTCAAATAGATATTTAAAATATTTATATCATACTTGGTCATATTATTGTGTGAAGTGACAGACTCAATAACCACATCACTGAAGTGATGATAGAATAACCACATTACTTAAACCTGACTGGTTGTGTGGCACTTTGAAAGAGCTTTCTGCTGTGCTTCAATCACAGCGTTCTCAATAATGGAAAACAGACCGTCACTTATTGGACCATTTGTGCAATAAAAGGTGTTTGTCATTTTCAGGATGCCACAGAGAAATACATTGTTTTGGCACTAACTATGACCAAATTTATTATCACATCAAAAGGGAGAGGAAAGTTATTGGGAGAAGCTAGAATTCAGAAATGTGAGATTTCATATTTTTGCTGGAAATATGAGCATTTGTTAATATCACTGTCCAAAGCTGCAGTCTATTTTTTTCCATCTTTATATATTATAGTATGTAAAGTATGAAAGTATGTACATTAGCAGAGTTCACATTTAAGCTATTTATTTGTTTGTTTATTTATTGAGATGCAGGACAGACTTGGCACTCCCTGCCCTTCGAGCCGCACCACCCAGCAACCCCTGATTTAACCCTAGCCCAATCATGGGACAATTTACAATGACCAATTAACCTATCAACCAGTATGTCTTTGGGCTGTGGGAGGAAACCGGAGCACCCGGAGGAAACCCACGCGGTCATGGAAAGAATATACAACCTTCTTACAGGAAACACCAGGAATTGAACCCAGGTTGCTAGTACTGTAAAGTGTTGTGCTAACCACTACACTACCGTTGCACCCCAATTCTAATAAATGAAATATATAATTATAAAATGTAGAATTATGATTAAAATGAAGCACTGCAGTAAGTGTTTGATGTGGAATTTTAATTTCAGATTAACAGGATAGTTGAAATAAGCAAGTGAGGAATATTGTAAAGAATGTGAAGAAATGCTTTTCACAATGCAGAGAGTGTACCCATGCTGAGAACGGGTGCCAAATAGACAATTATGTGAAATGGCTTCATCCAGAATTCAGTTCAAGGTTATTTGTGATGTGGAAACAACAAGCGTAGTGGAGAGTTTTGCTATCCCATGCATGTAACATACTCTTTTATAATTCTGTGGTCATAGAATTCTCTACATTTTAAAGTGCCTATTTTAAAATTCAACTGCCACATCAAGGTACTCTTTTTAATACTAGTCAAAGCTGGGTGGCGTGGTGAAGATACATCTCTGAAGGCCAGCCTGCAGGTCACCCCTGGGCAAGGTGTAGCACCTATTTAGCACACACACCCCCCACCGACCAGGGCTACGTGAAACCATAGGAGCTGGTAGTGAATGGTCAAATGAGCAGCTGGTGCATATCACAGCTCCTGGTTATGCAAGCATTGATGCCAGGCAGACAATATCTGAAATGTATTGATAATGGCTGGGGTCACCCGTCTTGTAAAGACATTGCCCAGAAAGAAAACCACTTCTGCAGACAAACTTGCCAAGAACAATCATGGTCCTTATGATCGCCCACGACATACAACATGGCACGTAATGATGAACAGTAGTCAAAGCGTTCTTAAATGAAGTAATATCTCAACAATTTGGATCAAATGGAGTAAAAATTATTTGAAAAACTTGCATCATACTTTAGGGTTCAGAATAATTGCTTCTCTTTTAAATGTGCATTGATATTGCAGTATCGTAGTGGAGTGTTTTAAGAAATTAGTGTATTTTCTTCCACTGGAAAATGTATTAACAACTTAAAATATTAAATCTAAAACAATTACAGTGTAAATTGAGTGGATTGCTATAGTGAAACACTACTGTCAAAAATTTCATTAGTATAGAGTTAAGAATTGCTGTAATGCCAGATAGAAATGGTAAATGATAGAGGGTTTATTTTCAAGGTGGAAGTGGGGAGGGGATTTTAAAGAGGATTTGCAAGGAATGCTTTTTTCACAGAGAGTGGTAGGTTCCTGAAACATGGTAGCTGCCAATATGATAGCAATGTGTAGACCATATAGATGAACAGGCAGGAGGAGAGGGTATAGATCACGTGCAGGCAGATGGAATTATTTGAGATTGGCATCATGTTTGGCACTGACACAATGGGCCAAAGGGCTTGTTCCTGTGCTCTACTGTTCCACGTTCTATGTTCCATGACCTTACGAGTGAGTTCCTTAAGATTGTCATAGCCAGAGGAGTAGGAGGGGATAAGTTTCTAATGGCATGCATCTCAAATAGCCTTTGACAGCCAAATCCAGCTCCTAGCCTTTGTGTGAGAGTTAGCTACTAAGCCCAGCAGAACTGTTTCTACTGATAGGGGAAGGACCAGAGGTGGAATACTGGCCCCTTAAGACCAAGTCTCTTCGGGGAGGGGGGGCTCATCAACTGTGGTTGGCAGCTTATCCTGGAGAAGGAAAACTGATCTCAAACCTCTGCTGCCTTGCGGCTACACCCACTCACTGGGAAGGCTTTCCTCTCTGAGGAAAAGTCTAGAGCTGGAGTGTCTAAGGCAGTCCTACATTGAACTCAACACTGACTGGCAACTCCTGCAACACTGCTGGCACCAAACTGAAGATTTCTGCCCTTTGCTGCATGAAGAGGTGGAGCCTGCTGCATGGGAAACAGCTTGATCTCCATCTCATTCTGTCCTGGCTTGCATATCTGACTTGTAAACAGCTAGGACACAATATCCGTGGTTGACCCAAACAACAGAATGCCCCAATACAATGCATGGCATCACAAAGCTTTTATACTGTAACCCTGGCATCATTCTGTATCTGTCGAGCTCGTGGTTGATTCATCAAAGTGATATCCTTGAGGCACCAAATGTGTCATTGATATCAGGGCTCCATGGATGTTGAAAACTAAGGGTAAAGAAAGCGCCTGAGCTGATGATGAAGCCTCAGTCTGAAGGTGAACTGCAACCAAAATAGACATGCGAAGATAAAAACAGGGAAAGAAAGTGTTTAGATTAGAAGAGAAAAATTATGAATAGAGGACTGTTTAATGGACAGAAAACAAGGGATTTGGGTAACCAGATTATTTTCTGGTGGTCAGGCTGTAACTAGTGCAATGCATCAGGGATTACTTTTGGGGCCTTCAGTTTTACAATCGGTACTAATGACTTATAAGAAGGATACAAGTGTGGAGTTTCTAAGGATATGTCGGGAAGAATCCTGTCGTGATAAAAAGCATGCGAGATGAACACAGACAGGTGAAATGAATTGGCAAGCAGACAGCTGATAGAGTTAAACGAAGGGGATGTCTAGTTATCCATCCCAGGAAGCAGAATAGTGGAGTAGGATATTACTTAAATGCTCGTGTACAGAGAGATTTGCAGGCCTTCATACATGACAAAGAAATGAGAGCCAGCAGATGGAAACAATAATTAATTAAGGAAGTAATTGCAATATTGGCTCCTGTTATGAGAGGGATGGAGTACAAGGAGTAATGAAGTCTACATGGCTTTGGTGCAGCTGTGTTTGGAGAAATGTGTACAGTTTTCATGATTTAGCAAAAAATTTATTTGCTTGGAGACAACACACCTAATATTCACTGGATTGATTCCTTGGATTAGAAATGAATGAGGAAAATTCAACAAAAATCCTTAAAGATTATTGTCTATTTCATTTTTGAATGAAATAGGTAGACTTCTCCCCCCCCCTCCCCCCAGTGATGGCTCGGCAGAAGACAAGCTCTATTGTGGTCACTTTCAGATTGCTGGGTCATGGATGGACTTTGTTATTGCATGGCTGTATATTACTGATTCCTTTATGTGCTTACTATCTTGTACATGCTATATTTTCTCTGTGCCGTGTGACTGTTGGTGTCATGTTTTGCACTTTGGCCCCAGAGTAATACTGTCTCATTTGGCTGTGTTCATGAGTACAGTATTCATGTATGGTTGAATGACAATTAAACTTGAATTGAATTGATTGAAGCAACACGTGCAGCTCTTTAGAGCCGAGAACTACAAAGACAGAAGATCTTCTGAAATAAGAAATTCCTGCTCGTATCTATCATAACTCTTTGTCCTAGGGCCAAGCCTATCTTGCACCAAACTCCCCACTGAGAGAAACATCCTCACAGCACCTACCTTATCACATCTCCTCACAAATGTGTATGTTTCAATGAAATCTTCTCTTCTTCTCCTCTGGAATGGTGAGATGTGGAGAGGATGTTTCCGATGCTGGGTGAGCCTAGGACCAGAGGACACAGCTTCCAAATAGAGGGACATCCATTTAGAACGGAGATATGGAGGAATTTCTCTAACCAGTGGGTGGTGATTCTGTGCAATTTGTTGCCACAGACGGCTGTGGAGGGCTGGTCACTGGGTACATTTAATGTGGAGGCTGATAGGTTCTTGATTAGTCAAGGTGTGAGAAGTTCCAGGGAAAAGGCAGGAGAATGGGTTGAGAGGGAAATCGATCAGCCATGATGAAATAGCAGAGTAGACTCAAAGGGCCAGATAGCATAATTCTGCATCTATTTCTTATGGTCTTATGGAAATGTGATGTGTTTGAAAATTACAAGCTTCTGAGAGGGCTTCATGGGGTAAATGCTGCAGGGAGTCCAGAACTGGATAGAGAGCATGGCTTTAAGTTGTGGAGTTGAATACTTAAGACTGAGATAAGAAATAATTTTCTCTGTCTGAGGTTTTCAAATCTTTGAAATTCTCTACCTCAAGTGACAATGGTTGCTGTTGTTAAACATAAAGGAAGCTGACTTGCATTTTGGAATCTGTCAGAACTTTTAGGGAATCAGGGGTATGGATCTTGGACAAATAGATGGAATTAAGGCAAATGAGCAAACACCAATTACATAACAGACTGGGTTGAAGGTGCTATATTTGTACTCAATCTCCTATTTTTATCTTTTCCTGAAAAGGAAACAAACAGAAGACAAAGATTGTGTAATCTAGTTGTGTTTGGACAGGATGTGTTAGTCTTGGGGACTAATGAGTAAGTGGCAGGGAGTCTGTGAAATGTGCAACCATTCCTGACACATGAAAAATTGGACCAGCATTTCTGTCCATCACGATCAACGAAGGCTGAACCAAATTTATACAAAATAGTGATTGCTGGATGGAAAAGGTCCAACTCGTTAGCCTTTTGCCGCCTTGGTAAATGCATGTAACATCTCGTTAGCCCTTTACCAGTGTAACGGTGTCAGTGGAAATGCTAATTAAGCAGAGTAATCAAATTCTATCCATCGGTGACTGGCGTAGAAATTACAAGAAAGAAAAGTGCACAGATCTGAAAACCATGCCTTCTCAATGCCTTCTTTCTCCCAAGCACATTCAATTTACCGTGTCACCACTCAAATTACTTAATCTGGATTACAAATTTGTTTTCTCTTAAGTATTACTTTGCACTTTTGCATGTCAAAAAAGCTTAACATCCAAAAAATTATTGCCTTCTGTCATTAACAGGAATGTGGATGGCAAAAAAATTAATAGCAAGACAGAGAAAAGTTTGTGTTTAAATTTAAAGAAACAATTTGTTGCATTCTGAAGTAAAACCGAGCTGCTTCACCATTATCCTTCTTCAGCCTCTTTGGTTGAAGGTCAAGTTAGGATCATAAATCTCAACATAACAGATTGGTCACGATGCAAGTCACCAACCCCAAATAAAAAAAGTAAGATTCATTTCTATTATTGGTTAGAATCCAACAGTTTCATGTCACATTGTTAATCTTAATCAGCGGACTATTGGCAAATTCTGTGATTTTTGGCAAGGCTAATATCTAACCACCCTGCAGCTTGTGAAGAATTGGAAATCAGGGCATCTATTTTCAGTGCAGATTGTTCGATATTTAGAAGCTAATTATAGGGAGTGCTATTTACTTCTCTATTATTCTTCCAGGACTTCCTGGTCAAGTACAGTACTTTGCAAAGGTCTTAGGCACACGTATATATAGGTAGTACTATAGAACTGTTATGCACTTCACTGTACTGCTGCCGCAAAAATATACATTTTATGATATATGTTAGTATTTATAAATCTGATTTTGAGATGGGTCTCTGTTGTGGACTGAGAGTGGAAAGGGGGCAGGGAGAGGGGAATCATGGTTAAGAAAAGGGGACGGGAAAGGGAAGGGAGCAGGAAGCACCTTCTGTAATGATCAAAAAAGCAATTGTTTGGAATTAAATAACTTTGCCTCGTGTCTTGGGGCTGGGCGTATCTGCAACTGCACTAGACCCCACCCCTGGCACTCTTTCTCTGCAAACTGTCCCCCACCTTTCCTGCAGCACTCCACCCTCTCCATTCCCAACATTCTTCGCTCCTGCCAGATTAATAAACTCACTCTCCGTTACTCTCACTATTACTGTACAAAAGTTGTAGGCACCCTAGCTATATATATGTGCCCAAGACATTAACAGAATACTGTATTTCTGTGCTACTTCTAAGATACTTGCTGGGGTAGGGAGAAGATAACCAACAAGGGACTGAGCACAGACAGTGCCTTGGCGTGTAAATTGGAATTTTCTTTGCTGCTTTTCAGCTTTCTCTTGCTGCAGCTGCTCCTTCCACAGATGAATGAACAAACTTCCAGTTCTTTTGCTATTTGGATGGCCTGTCGACTGCTTCAGAGGTAAAAAAAAAAAAAGGGGGTCATTATTGCAGGGGCATTAATGTGTGGGTCATGCTGCAAGCAATCTTTTCTTTTCTCCAGAATTTAAGTATTTTAAAATCAACTCTCCTTGTGATGGCAGTTCTGATGTGAGAGGACTCAAGGATATTTCTAAGTAAAAAGAAATTTTATCTATTCAGGGTTTGCGTCATTAGGCAGCTGTAACTACTGGGCTATACAATTTTCATAATAAGATTATGTACAGTTTTGATATGTATTAAAGGAGATACTTAATCTATTCTGCAAAGTATGGCATTATGCAACACACACAAAGTGCTGGAGGAACTCAGCAGGCCAGGCAGCATCAATGGAAAAGAGTACAGTCAATGTGTAGGGCTGATCCTGGCCTGAAGCATTGACTGTACTCTTTCCCAGAGATGCTGCCTGACCTGCTGAGTTCCTCCAGCATTTTGTGTGTGTTTCTTGGATTTCCAGCATCTGCAGATTTTCTCTTGTTTGAGTCTGTCATCCTAGTAGATTCAGTGTATTTATAGCTCGATTGAAAGAAAAACAGTCTTGCACATACCCCTTAAACTTTATCCCTCTCATCTTCAATGCATGTCCTCTACTACTTGACATCGTTATTTTGGGATAATGATTCTGACTGTCTACCCTATCTATGCCTCTCATAACTCTATAAACTTCTATTAGGTCTCCATTCAAACTCTGATGCTCCAGAAGAAGTAATCCATGTTTGTCAAAACTCTCTTTATAGCTCATACCCTCTAATCCAAGCAGCATCCTGGTATATCTCTTCTGATCCTTTTCTAAAGCTTTCATAATCTTCCTGTAATGGTGTTCTGTGTTCATGTAGATTTACTTATGGGTTGTTATCAAGCTTACAGGTAGTCACATCCATTTAAATTAGTTTTAATAATTTTAACTAACATTTCAGGTGTGAGTATGCATTATGTTTATATGTGTTCTGGGCTTACTGAATCTTAGTCAATTTGAAGGGAGACTATCATGCTGTAGCCTAATTTAACTTGACAATGAACTGACAGGCAACCTTACAACCCAGGAAGTGGGAAATCTGCAGCAGCTCATACTGCCCTGTTGGAGGATTCAACTGACCTTGCACTGGGACAGCCAACAGGAAGGGTGAAAGATGCCATTGCCTGTTTAGACTATTGCCCACAGTGGAAAATGTGATTTCCATGGGGATATTTGTGCATGTTCTAGCATTTGTTCATTCATTATATGCCATGTTTGTATGATGTGGCTGATCATGGTCATTCCATGACCCATGATTGTTCTTGGCAAATTTTTCTACAGAAGTGGTTTGCCATTGCCTTCTTCTGGGCGGTATCTTTACAAGATTATCTGCCTGGCATCAGTGGTCGCATAACCAGGACTTGTGATGTACACCAGCTGCTCATATGACCATCCATCTCCTGCTCCCATGGCTTTGTGTGACCCTGATCAGGGGACTAAGCAGGTGCTACACCTTGCTTAAGGGTGACCTGTAGGCTATTAGATGGAAGGAGGGCCCTTACACCTTTGGTAGAGACATATTTCTGCCCCACCACAAAGTTCCAGCTTTAGAGTGCTGAGAGGACCAGAGGATCTGCCACAACCACTTGAAGAAAGGTAAATTAGAAACAGGAAAAATATAGGTAACTAATGGTAGCTTGCGTGACATATGTAAACACGTATCTTAGATGAAGCACATGAAGAGATTTTGTAAATGTCGGAAATCCAGAGTAGCACACACAAAATGCTGGAGGAACTCAGCAGGTCAGAACTCATCTTCATGAAGGGTCTCGGCCCAAAACATCGTCTCCTTTTTCCTCTCTATAGATGCTAATTGGCCTGCTGAATTCCTTCAGCACTTTGAGAAGGGTTAATGAGATAGTCCAGTTGATCTGTATTGGGTTCTCAAAAGAGCAATTGAAATAAAAACTGTAGAATAGATGTTAACAAAATTGAAGCCCTATAACATTGGAGTGTAGTGGTAGCATTGTTAAGAAATCGGATATAAAAAAGCGAAGATAATGATGTATGACTGCTCTTCAACTGGTTAATATACAGTGCCATCCCTTGAGGAGGGTGTTAAAACCACTGTTGCTTTTCATTTGTATTAATGGCCTAGACTAGGGAATTACACGGCATAATGTCATATTTTGCAAATGATAGAGTAAGACAGTGCGGAGCTTGACAACAGATCACAAAAACAGGGACAGGCCGGTGAAATGAGATCAGAATTACTGGGGAAAATATGGAATGACACATATTGGTAAGAAGAATGAAACCTTACAATTGTAAGGGAACACAGGACCAGGGAGTCCTAATGAAGAAACGTTACAGTTTCAAAAGGAAATAAAGGTTTGCCGCAGCTCCCCCGCTACCAAATCCGGGGGGTGGGGGTGGGGGTGGGGGGGGGGGGGGTCACTGAAACATGTCATCTGGGGTCTGAACACTACCTAGAGTTGCTGTTTCATTTAGGAAATGGAGAGGTGGCATGGTAATGTAGTGGTTAGCAGAACCAGCGACTTGAGATCAATTCCCACTGCTCTCCGTAAGGAGTTTGTATGTTCTTGCCGTGACCGCGTGAGTTTCCTCCCATATATCAAAGATCTACCGGTTGTTTGGTTAATTGGTCATTCTAAGTTGTCCTGTGATTAGGTGAGGGTTAAATCGGGGGTTGCTCTGCATTGCGGCTCAAAGATCCAATTCCATGCTGTGTTTCAAAAATAAAATACGAGCATAAAGATCAGTCCTCAGCATCTACACCAGGCATGTGGAGTGGGTGGATCCCAGGGAGGTAGAGTAGATCCAGCTCCATGTGGCCTAATACAGGTAATTACTTTCCAAAGGGAGCTGGACGAATACTTGAAAGGATGTTAATGAGCAAGCTCACATTGAAGCATAACTAACTAGCAAAGGTCTCGTGGACTAAATTGCTTCGTGTACTTTACTATTCTATGATCTGAAGGCCCAGAATAACAGGGATATAATGATCACATAATTTGTGTT
The DNA here is from genome assembly GCF_048418815.1 of Hemitrygon akajei. Classification (NCBI taxonomy): domain Eukaryota; kingdom Metazoa; phylum Chordata; class Chondrichthyes; order Myliobatiformes; family Dasyatidae; genus Hemitrygon; species Hemitrygon akajei. The sequence goes on from NC_133146.1 coordinate 55,466,367, forward strand.
ATTCTTTCGTTCATTATGTGCCGTGTTGTATGACGTGGGTGATCATGGTTTTTTTATGACCATGATTGTTCTTGGCAAGTTTTTGTACGGAAGTGGCTTGCCAGTGCTTTCTGGGTAGTGTCTTTACAAGATGGATGATCCCAGCCATTATCAATAGTCTTCAGAGAGTCTGCCTGGTGCCAGTGGTTGCATAACCAAGACCTTGCCCCAGGGTGACCTGCAGGATAGTGGAAGGAAAGAGTGCCTTATACCTTCTTCGGGAGAGATATATTTCCACCCTGACATTCAAAATTTATTTCGACTGTAGGATAAATATGGATTTTCACCGCTTCTTTAGGAATGGAACAATTCGATCTTCTCTGTCAGATGAAACCTTACTATTGTAAATAGATTACCTACCAGATTGCCAGGCTGGGCTTGAGAACATGGCCTGATCTAGCTTTGAGAATTGTACTATTCTAACAAGACTCTGACCTTTCTTTAGTTCAGGGGTTCCCAACCTGGGGTCCATGGCACAAAAAAGGTTGGGAGTTCCTGCTTTAATTGCTTGGGATACAGCAGTTTCAATAACTAATTGAGTGAGTTTCTTTTTAGTGGTGTCTGGAATCTCAACTGATGCTATTTCAATGCAGAAAGTAGAGTCTAAAATGCCCATTAAATCTAATATAATTTTGTGTTTTGCCTAAATAACTGCTTTCAATTTTCGTGTTCCAGACTGTTAGTGTCTATAACTCAAGTCACGTTCACTCTGTTAAAGAGAATGTTGTCAATCAATTGGGATGAACAGAACACCCGTATGAATATGGTTACCTAGGATGCTAACGATAAGTCAAAAGCAGTATTTGAATTTCAAGGAATGCATTGGCAGCTGTCATCCTTACAGTAAATAATTCTATGTGCCAACATGTCAAATTATTTTATGTGATTCCCAATCAAAAGGAACTTCTGCTGTTTTGTAGTCAAAACAGTCACTGTCATTTACATGTTGTACTGAACAAAGGAGTTGCTTCCATTTTAAATGTCACCTATTTGAAGTAATGTGAAGGTCAAGATTGAAGTTGCAGTTTTTGTAACAATTGAGACTGATGAAGCGACATTATTGAAGGAGAAGGGTGAACATTTGCATTAACCAGAGCAGTAGCAGGAACTGAGGCTGACAGGTCCCAGTATTCTTCCTTCCCCTCTTGACTGCAGTCCCTTTCCCCGGCCCCGTGTTCTCTCTTCTCCTCCAAATCATAAGGATCACTCTGCCTCCACTTGTGAGCCTCTGCCTGAGACTCAGCCACACGGCCAGCTTCTGCTGAATTCCGCCACTGCCCCCCCATCCAGCCAATCTTATGCCAAGTTGATTGTGTCTTCCCTTATTCTCCTGACCCACTGCATGCATGCCATGCAGCAGCATATAAAGCATCTTTATAAACTTCTAGTTAGACTGCATCTGGAGTATTGCATACAGTACTGCAACCCCCCCCCCCCCCCACCCACAATATAGTAAAGATGTTCAGACTTTGGAGATGGTGCAGAAGAGGTTTACTAGACAGACAGACATACTTTATTGATCCCGAGGGAAACTGGGTTTCGTTACAGCCGCACCAACCAAGAATAGTGAAGAAATATAGCAATATAAAACCATAAATAATTAAATAATAAGTTAATCATGCCAAGTGGAAATAAGTCCAGGACCAGCCTATTGGCACAGGGTGTCTGACACTCCAAGGGAGGAGTTTTAAAGTTTGATGACCACAGGTAGGAATGACTTCCTATGACGCTCAGTGTTACATCTCGGTGGAATGAGTCTCTGGCTGAATGTACTCCTGTGCAAGGATGTAATCTGGATTAGAGGACGTTATCTGGAATGAGCGACTGGACAAATTTGTTTTCTCTGGAGTAGTGGGGGTTGAGGGGAGGTTTATAAAATGATGAGAGGCATAAATTCCTAATTTATTTGTTTCAGCATAGTATTGTGGGCTGCAGGTGCAGTTACTGTTCTATATTATATGTGGATGGGAAGAGGATGTTTCCTATGGTGGGAGAGTCTAAGACCAGAGGGCACAGCCTCAGAATAGAGGGAAGTCCATTTAGAATGGAGATGAGGAGGAATCTCTTTAGCCAGACGGTGGTGAATCTGTGAAATTCATTGACACAGGCAGCTTTGGAAGCCAAGTCATTGAGTGTATTTAAGGCAGAGGTTGATGGATTCTTGATTTTTCAGGGTATGAATGGATTTGGGGAGAAGGCAGGAGATTGGGACTGCGAGAGAAAATGGATCGGCCATGATGAAATGGTGGAGCAGACTTGATGGGCCAAATGGCCTAATTTTGCTCCTATATCTTTTGGTTATATGGCCTTAACATCCTCCGTACTCTGTGAAAACTTGAATTATACATTCAAAGCATGGACCAGTTTTAGCATAGGTCTTAGCCGTGATCAGTAGCTGCTTTATTGACATATCTCCTCTTCAGTTTGCTTAAGGACACGGTTGCCCAGCCTATGCCATGAAGACCTGTGAAAGTATTAGAAACCTCTCCTGAGCAACTCACACAAAATGGTGGAGGATCTCAGCAAGTCAGGCAGCATCTATGATGGGGAATAAACCGTCAGCATTTTAGGCCGAGATCCTTCATCGGTCTTTGTCTGGTCTTTGTGTTTTCAATCTGTAATATTCAATACTTACTGAATGATTTGTGCTAGCCACATAATTCCAATCACTCCAAATAGTAGAGTAGTGGTTAGCACAACACTTTACAGTTCCAGCACCCCTGGTTCAGTTCCTGTTGCTGCCCGTAAGAAGTTTATACGTTCTCCTTGTGACAATGTGGGTTTACCCCAACAGCCCAAAGACATTGCGATTGGTAGGTTAATTGGTCATTGTCCAACGTCCCGTGTTTAGGCTAGGGTCAAAGCAAGGTTTGCAGGAGTCATGGCTTGAAGGGCCAGAAGGGCCTATTCTGTACTGTGTCTCAATAAAATAAATAAAAGTAAATAAAATAAACCCTATATCAGTTATTCTGGGTGATAAATTTCAAAAGAGTTCAGGACTTACTGACAGAGATTACTGATACTTTTCCATCCTTCACTAATTCCCTCTCCCAGGTACCACTCCTTTCCAAGTGTTCCAGGTCCTAGTAGGCGAATGCTCCTGCTCTTGCTCCCTTGCATTGAGCAGGTTCATGTGGAGGTTTGCTTTAGATTGTTCCCTCCTGCTGATGCTAGCCTCTGCTGCTGCAGCCCTCACTTCTACCTTGATGCCATGGCCAAAAGCTTCCAGTCTAACAATCCACTTATCTGGATTCTTAAGACACTCTTCGTCTCCTTCATCCTCAGTTTTTGAATCTGGTAGTCAAAAGTCACGACTGTAAGCAAGGCAGTCCATGAACCATTAGATTATTCAAATACATTTGCAGTTCAGCTTTAATCTGACTGCCTGATAGCTTTTCAAATTTGGTAATTGCAGAAGTAATACATTTTGCAGACTGCTTACATTTTCTGTTTTCATGATTTGAGTTTGATTAGCACTAACTATAATTCAACTTAGTTCATTGAAAAGAGAAGTTAATACATTAAAATACTTGACATGCAATATACTCAGACAATGGAAACCTCACTTGAAACCAAAAATGTTGGAAGTATTCATCGGGCCAAACAACATCTATGGAGGGTGAATCGCAGAAGCTATTCACCTGCCATCAGAACCAGAAAATTTTAGGCATACAGTACTGTGAAAAAGTCTTTGGCACATATATATATTTGCACAGTACTGTAGTAATTTTATGTTTTGCACTGTACTGGTGCCGCAAAAGCAAAACAAAGTTCACAACCATATGTGGGTGATGATAAACCTGATACTGATATTGTGGACTGAGAGTGGGGGTGGGGGGGGGGGGGAGGGAGAGGAGAATTATGGAAAGGGGAAGGGAGACAGGAGGGAGCAGGAAGCACCATAGAGATATTGTGTAATGATCTATAAACCAATTGTTTAAAATCAAATGACCTTGCCTGATGTCTCAGGGCTGGGTGTGTCTACAACCATGCCACCCCCCATGTCCCCACCTGTCCCTCAACTGTCCCATTCCCACCATCCTTCGCTCCCTCTTGATTTACAAACTTTTCTCTGCTCCCTGTTGACAAATACAGTTCTGTGCAAGAGTATTAGGTACCCTCGCTATATGTATGTGTCTAAGACTTTTGCAGAGTAATGTATGTGAGGCTTCAAGTGCAAAAATAGGGAAAGGGAGGGGAAAGAGGAGAAAAGAATATATTGGAAAGGTCTTTGGAACGGTACAAGTCATGATAACTGACTCAAACAATGAATGTAGTCGGGCAAGAATAAGAAACAAAAAAAGAATCAGAAGCAGGGGGAAGAGGAAGCAGAAACATTACCCATTCTGGGATACAGTCAAGAAGCAGGAGGGTAGAATGAAGCTGATCTGCAAACGAATCCAAAGTGACACAAGAAAAACCTTTTTAACAGCGATGGGTAAGTTCAGGAATGCACTTGCCGGTGGTTGTAATGGAAGCAGATTGAAATATAGCTTTCAAAAAGGAACCAGATAAGTATCTGAAAATGAAGAAGTTGCAAAACATCGGGGATAAAGCAGAAGAATCTGGCTTGAAGGAATGCATCACAATGAGCTGGCAGGAAATTGACAGGTAAATGGCTTTCCTCTGTACTGCAGTGATAACATCATCATCATCAGGTGCCGTGCCCAGTTTGAGCTTTGACTGCCATGGCCCACACACTCCTGTTTCGGGTCAAGTGGATCAATTCATTGGCATTCATTTCCAGTTCTCTGGCTGCCACCTCCATCATCATTTGTCTTTGCCTTCCTCTTGCTTTCTTCCCTTCAATCTTTCCCACAATTACCTGGCATTCTAACTCCTCTTTCCTAATCCCATGTCCAATGAAGTTACGTTGCCTTTTCATGATCTCATGTATTTCTCTTTTTGTGCTTGCTCTGTTCATGACATCCTCATTAGATATTTGTTTTGTCCATGATATTCTTTGCATCCTCCTCAAAAACCACATCTCTGCTGCTTCAATTTGTTTCCTCATGTTACTAGATATTGTCTCAACATTCTGAGCCATATAACACAACTGGATAAACGTAACATTTCAGTGCTCTGAAGCGGGTTGTCATGCCTAGTTTAGTATTGGTCAGCACACTCTTCATTCTCGTAAAGGTGTCTTTTGCCATCCCTATTCCTCTTTCGACGTCCATGTCGCACCTGCCATCTGATGTCACCCAGCTTCCTAAGTAGCCAAAGTTCTGTACTTGTTTTATGTCTTCCCCGTTTATTCTCAGCCTGCAGATAGGATTCTCCTTTTTGGATATCACCATACATTTTGTCTTTTTGCAATTGATAGATAGACTGCAGTGATATACATAAGAAATAAAGACATATATCTTATGGATTCATCCTTTCACACCTGTTTTAAGCCATTGGGTTTTCCCAGGGTTTTGTATTCTTCTTATCCTCCTCCCCCCCTTTTAATGATGTTTGACAGTCCAACTTATATGTGCATTGCCGCCACCATCTGGTCTAGAGCGTGGTAGAGAATTGTGGTAGAAAACCCCTTACTACTACTCTTTTCAAATGAAAGGTAAATTACCCCTCAAAAAGCCCCATAGATTGTAGGTAATGAAAAGCTGTGAATTAAAGTCACTCCCATAACTTTACAAAGGGTCTTGTAATTGCATTGTCTCTGATTTAAAATAGGATGATGGTTATATTGAAAGCAGGTAACCTTCATTTAGAAGACTTTAAATGTCCAACCCACTTCCTTCAAGTCGTTCAGTTCTCCATCCCTCATTGAGTTAAAATTGGAAGAGACGGATTGTAACATTTGTTCCTGTTCCTGTTCAACATTTTTTTTTGTAATTTGGCCAATGTTTTCTTTTTGTTCTGTTAACACACAGCTTCCAGCAGTTACAACATGATTACTTCAAAGTTCAAAGCAAGGATTTTCAGTCAGTCTACAAATAGGCCATTTCCACCTTGACTGTTGAATGTAGGGAACTCAGGATGGGGCAAGGTTGCTGATAAATTGTCACACATCTTCATCAAATCTTAAAGAGATGCACATAAAAATATAAACTCAACATACAGCAATGCATTTTCAATTTATGCTTTGTAACAACGAACACAGAGAGCTCAGTATTGTGCTTGATTGCACCAACTTTTCATGCCATCTACTTTATTGTAGGGAAATCACAGATCACATGGTGCCTTGATAATGCATCCATTTACAAATGTACTTCAGTGGCGAATGAATGTCTACAATCCAAATTACATTCCCTCTGATACACCTCTATCTCCCAAGAGCTGAGCAAGATTGTTGTCTTTATACCAGACTTACACTGAAATCGGATTCGGAATAAAGCAACACGGCAGACTTTAACACCGTAAGTCAACGACCTGCTTTGTCGCTCACCCTCTTGCTGAGTGATGCTTCTCTGCCCTGTAATTGGGGAGAGAGAGAGTGCCTCTAGTATGTCAATTTGACTAGATTTTGTTGTTCTGCAGATCATGGTCTTCATTGGGGGCTTTGCTATTGCTAGCTTGGTGGATGGAGGGTGCAGATGCTTTTTGCTGAAGTAAGGGGGGGGAAGTATTGATACTTGCAGCTACTTGTGCATGGGAGGGAGGAGTAGGGTGGCTTTGGGGTTCCAATGTTTTTTACTGTCACTCATTCTTTGATGCACTCTTCGGCTTATATGGATGTCTGCGAAGAACAAGAATTTCAGGTTGTAGATTGTATACATCCTCTGATATTAGATGGAACTATTGAAATGTACTTCAACATCAGGAGAATATTGCAGGATGATGCCCAGGAGGACATCAATATTCTGGAAAGATTTTTTGACAACATACACAGTATTTTTTATTGCAATTGGTAATATATATTTCTGATCTCACCAGTAATAACCTGCCTCCCCTTTGGAAACACTATTTTCCCTGCAGATCCAAAGTTGGGCGTTGACACCATGTTTTCAAGGAATTGTATGCTGTTACTGAAAGCTGTCAACAATACCATGATCCACAATGGGCTAAGGCCCTGGTGCACTTAGTGCCCTATATATATATATATATATATATATATATATATATGTGTGTGTGTGTGTGTGTGTGTGTGTGTGTGTGTGTGTGTGTGTGTGTGTGTGTGTGTGTGTGTGTGTGTGTGTGTGTGTGTGTGTATATATGTAATTCACTAAGCGTTCTGCAGTGATGTTGGCCAATGAGCCACAGATGACAAATTCAAGCCAACATGAACTAAAATTACTGTTACGATGTTGTAGCAGAACTGGTGCTTCAGAAACAGTGTGATTGTTGAATTCAGGAGTAGGTCTTAACCAAAATGCTCCAGCCTAAACTGTTGCCTGGGATTTGGGAAGTGAATTCAAGCTGTCGGAGTCATGCATCTGTTTCTATCTGCATTGTATTCAGTGTTGTGTGTTTATTACATGTATTATGGTAACTAGTCATGTGAGTGGTGAACAGGAAGGGAATAAGTTAAGTATTTGTGCTTTGTTCTGGGCAGTTTGGAGGTGGGGGCTGATGGATGTCATATCTTTTATTGACCGCTTAGCTTGTGCTTAAGTACACTTAGTTGCATCACTTCAGGACTGTTTGCTTTGCTAGTTGTTAATAAAGGATCTTCAACTTCATGGAACATCATTACTGGAGTGATTGGAAGGCACGACAGACAAGGATAACAACCCGTGGGGGTGGCCAGCTGCAGTAATTGGCTTATTAGAATTGCCCGCTACACATGCAATAGTAAAAAAAATGAATTTCACTCAAAAAAAAAATTATTGAGTGGTTTAGATTTTGAAGTTCGAAGTACATTTATTATGTATATGTAACCGTCTCACCAGGGCTCATATACCAACTTGGCTCGTTAGCTAACTTTGTTAACAGTCATGTGACTCAGCAGTAAGAAAGCCATCTTACATAAACAATATATGTTTAGGGTTGGTATGATTTGGGGTTCAACAAAACAGGAAATTAGGATGTTCTGATTAACAGACATTGATTATAGCAAATGTTGTGTAAGTACTGCTCACACACAATTATCAGTTGCCAAGAAATGACAGATCATACCCCCGCCAGCATAAAATTATAAAGAAAGTATATTTACCGACTTTCAACTTCATCAAACAATTAACAGGACAAGGAAAGAAACTTAACAGGGTCCATTACAGTTAAGCCAGTCCAATATGCACATAAACATTGGAGCTCATTTCTCAAGTAGCCGGGTGTATCACTGTACTCACGCACTGAACCCACGTTCTGCGTGAAAGACACCAACCGCAGTTTGGACTTCCTTCGAAGGCCATCTTGAATGAACTGGCAAACTCAGGAGTATTGGTACATCCTCCTTGGAACCATTCTTCTGGACAAAGCCCTTTTACTAATGGGGTCTCTCCTTTGGGCAGCATTCTGCGGCACCCTCCCTCGTGCGCCTTCAGCAGCTCCCACCAAAAGACTCCAAACCCACCCACTGTTCTCCAGAAATCTGATTCCACCCGGCTTTCCCAAATCTTCCACTGGGCAGAAAGTTACAATTGGTTGACACAACATTCCCAAGTTGGACAATATGACTCCTTATCTTTAGCCGAAGCCAAAACACTATTACTAAGAGGACATTCTGCTTTTGTAGAAATCAAAAGCATAGCAGTAGAAATATTAAATAGGGCATTACATACACAGTAGTATATGCAACCTTCAGATTCGTCTCCTTACAGGCAGCCACAAAACATAAGAACCAAATAGAAGTCATAAAAAAAAGACCGTGAAACAACCAATTGCAGAAAAAAACAAGTTGTGCAAACAATAAAAGTATGCAAATAACATTCAGAACTGAAGTTCACAACGGATCCTTCCCATTCTATAGTATTTTTGCCACAGAGAGTAAATTTGAACCTATATTTAACTTCCAAACAGAGTTGAACATATAAGTACAGAGAACAATAATTATATATGCAGAAGCAATACATATAAAATAATGATATTGTTTGTTTGGTTTCAGTGTAATGAATGGCATTCCCACAGTCAGTGAAAAGGAACAGATAACTTGCTCTCACACTCATAACCTGAGCCAAGTGGAGGAGCAATCATCTTGTTAAGTCTAAATTGTGGGATGAACCATGAAACATTGTGGCTGAATTGTGGACATGACAGACAAAATTGCAGAGAAGTAATATTTATTTGTTGTTATCTAGAAAAGTTACTAGGCATGCATCTTAAAATATAGAAAATATTCTTGTTTAAAACAAACTACCAATTGATCCCAAAGGAGTGTTTACCAAGTTTGTGGCATTTTTTGAAGCTCCCCCACTGAGCGCCCTCCAGGGGGTTGATGGGCTTGGTTGACATGGTCTGCCTCAGATCTTGATTACACACAATTAAAAGTGGCAGAAGGGTAGGCCAGAGACCCTGGGAGTAAGAACTCCCATTGCAGAATTCACAACTTTGTCAGTATCCCAATTTAGGTAGGACTTTGTGCTTTGGTAAATTGTTCCTTGAGCAGGAAGGAACTTGACTTTGAAGAATGCTATTCCTTCGAAGCAAACCACTCAGTACTTTTACTCAGTACTCAGTACTCAATACATCAGCATTTTTTTTTTAATATTAAGGAAACTGAAAGAGGCAACCTGGGAAAATTCAGTAGAGTGGCACTCTTTTAAGAGCTAGGAGACTGACTTGATGTCCAAATTGCAAGTTGAGACTGGTAAAATATTGATGCCTTGAGTACTTTGGAAGATTTTATTGTGCTCTTCCTAGTGAAAAACCCCAGAACTCATAGTGTAAAGGGGTAATGCCAACTGTTATGTACAGCATATCTGACACTTCCATCAGATTGTATACATTTCTATAACCAATAGGTGTGACTGCACCTTTTGCATTTTGTTGAGCTACTTCTGAAAATCCAAATGCATTAATTCTACAGTTTCCTCCCCCCTCTGGCAGAGGTTTTCTTAAAAGACTCCAATAAATTTGTCAGATATGATTTTGCCTCATTAACTGACTCTGCCTGATTGGACTACTAATTTCCAAATGTGCTGCTATTACTTTTTTAATAATGGAATTTCCCTTGCACAATGTATTTTGATGAGGAGCTTTATCACAAGGATAAAAGAAGAAAGGAGCCATAGGCCACTCAGCCCTTCAGACATAACCTGGCATTCAATATGGGTATAAATTATCTGCTCCAGTCCTCAATTCACTCTGGTTTCATATTGTCTTCTCCACATTTCCTTTCTCTTCTCTTTAAATGATCTAGCCTTCTCAACTTTGTTGGCTGGAAGATTCCATAGGTTGACAAGTTTGGCCTGTGCTTTATCACAGGCACTCCTTCTAGTCTCTCCATTCACCCCCTCTGCAAATTACACACTTATTTCCTTGCTTATCCAATTTAGATGAAGGGTCCTTGACTTGAAACATCAGCTCTGGTCCTTCCCTCGTTTGTGTTATTTGATTTGCTGAGTATTTCCAGCTTTTTCAGTTTTTATTTGGATTTCCAGCATTTTCAGTTTTTTACTTCAAATTCTAATTTTTATCAGTTAGTTTGTGAGAATAAAAGAGGACACTGATCTCTTGGGAGCATTAGTGTATTTGTGAACTATTGTCTAATTCTTGTTGACTTTGTGTGTGCTTTTGGTAATTATGGATGGTCTTCTGGGGACATAATTAAACTCGCTGCCCCCACCTTCCCCACTTCACTCCCCCCCCCCCCACCCCTGGAAATAACTGCAGCAAAGGAGGATGAGAGGCGATTTTATAGAGGTGTACAAGATGATAAGAATGGATAGCCAGAGACTTTTTCCAAAGATGGGAATGGCTAATACCAAGGGGCATAATTTTAAGGCAAATGGAGGAAAGTATAGAGAAAATGTCAGAGGTAAGGTTTTTTAAAATCAGAAAAAGGTGAATGGATGGAATGCACTGCCAGAGGTGGTGGTGGAGGTACGTACATTAAGGACATTTAAGAAACTTTTAGATAGGCAGATGGATGATAGAAAAATGGTGGGCTGTGTAGGAGGGAAGGGTTAGATTGATCTTAGAGTAGGTTAAAAGGTCAGCACAACATCGTGGGCTGAAGGTCCTCTTCTGTACTCTTGTGTTCTATATTTTGTATGTTCTATAATTTAGTAGAAAGGATCCAACATTCTGAATTTGATCTGTTTATCTCTGCTACAAAAACTTAAATACCTTTATATTAACAGATACATCACGGACCATTAAATACAGATAGAGACAAGAAATTAAACAGCTTCTATAAAGTTTCAAAATAGTAGGGCTTTTGATTGATCCAGACAGCAACAAGTGGAATATTTAAGCAGCAATATAGTCAGTTTGAACAACTGCACTCGGGATGCCAAGCTAATAATATTTCATGAAAATTTTTCCCATTCTTTCTCCATTTTATTGACCATTAAAGGACCTGCAATATATAAAACATGTTGATGATCAGAATCTGAAACACATCATTGTGAAATATACCAGGATTGATTGTGGTTTGGTGCCAAGCATAAAACATAGGACAATACCATAACATATCATCACAGTCTGGTATGGGATAAGGGGGCACTGCACAGGATTGAAGTAAGCTGCAGAATGTTGTTAACTCAGTCAGCAAAATCACAGGCACTAGCCTCCTCAGCATCCAGGATATCTTCAAGAGGCGATGCCTCAAAAAGGCAGCATCCATTATTAAGGAGCCCCATCACCCAGGACATGCTCTCTTCTCAATGCCACCATTTGGGAGTTGGTACAAGGCACACACTCAATGATTCAGGAACAGCTTCTTCCCCCTCTTCCATCAGAATTCTGAATGAACAATGAACCCATGAACACGACCTCACTAATTTGTTTCTGTCTTTTTGCACTACTTATTTAATTTAACTTTATAATAATACAAACTGTAAATTATGGTGTGTGTGTGTGTATGTATATATATGTGTCTGTATGTATATATATATATATATATATATATACTGTAATTTACAGTTTGTATTATTATATATTGCAATGTGCTGCTGCCACATAGCAACAAATTTCACAAACTACACCATTGATATTAAGCCTGATTCTGATTTTAAACACAATAGCAACCAACAATTTACAGGACAATAGTGCAAACATCCGTGAGCAATCAACAATTAGCAGAAAGGTCACATGCACAAACATTAGTAATCAAACTTAATCAAATTTGAACATATGAGCAGACCTATGCTTTGAATGCATAATTGCATATTGAAAAAAATCAGCAGGAATGTTATCATTCAGATTTGATTAATGATTTATTTATTCTACAGATATTGGAGGCAAATCACAACCATGAAGCTCAAGTATGCAAGAATGAGAAATGATGTGTTGAAATACCTAAAAATGAATAATTTAGCATTGATTTAAAAGGCATATATTGACACTGCAGAAGTGCCATCGGGCCAGTCAAAGTTCTACTCACAAACATCTGAGGACTTGTGTCTAATTTTGTAAAGTTATTTCATACACCAGTAAAACTAGCAATGCAACAGCTTGACATGGTCATGTCAATGGATCAAATAGCCTAAATCTGCTCCTATATCTTATATCTGCCTTATAATCTTATATTCACAGAATCATGCCACTGAGGCAAGCAGCCTCTCACCTCCGTCATAGTCTCAGGGAATATTCAGCCCAGTGGTATGACAGGCCCACCAGAGGTGTCAGCACAGTGGAAACCAATAGGAGGGAGTAGCCATGGAGATCCTCAACAATGTTGCCAGATCGATGAGGTCCAATGGCATCAACTCCAACAAAAGGCAGGGAAATCTGTCCTCCCTCAGCTGGAGAATCAATGTTCTTCCACATAGAACAACACTTGGAATGAGCACAGTAGATAGCTAGAGTACTAAATATACTCCAGGTGAAGGGCTGTATTGTCTGATGCCAAGGGTGGTAACACCATTACTGACTGTGTTCACTGTCTTCTGAAGGACATAACTGCTTATCTGGGGCTGCAATAGCTAGTGAGTGATAAACTGCTTTGATGTGATCCACACCATCTGCCTTTGGCAATGCATCTGTCCTGACATTACTGGTCAAACTGTGGGGATAAATCCCCATGCTTATACCCATGATTACCCCCAGAGTGCTCTGCTCCGCTACAACCATGTTTAACTAGAATGGACTCAGAATACAATTGGCAGCTCCAAACTAGGCTGATCCTCTGGACTTCAGCATAGATGTACACCAGAACAAACTGCAATCTGATGGCTCAGCTGAGCCCTCACTGTACTGTTAAGTTTATACAGAGGAACAGTGAAGAATTCAGGAAGGAATACTGGGACCAGAATCAGGTGCCAACTTAGCATTGCTGTGACACAGACCATAGACTAAAATAGGACGGAAAAGACAATTTGGTCCACATACCTCTAAATCCCTTGTATCCACATCATTATTGTGCTTATCTCAACTATTTTGAATTGAATTAATTTTATTACTTACATCCTTAATATAGATGAGGAGTAAAATTCTTTACGTTACATCTCTGTCTAAATGTTCAATGTGCAATTTATAGTAATATATAATAAATAGTATGTACGACAGGACAGTCAATGTAACATAGAAGTACAATTGTATCAGTGCGATGGCCTGGTGGAAGAAGCTGTCCCGGAGCCTGTTGGTCCTGGCTTTTATGCTGCGGTACTGTTTCCCAGATGGTAGCAGCTGGAACAGTTTGTGGTTGGGGTGACTCAAGTCCCCAATGATCCTTTGGGCCCTTTTTTTTCTCTCTGTGTGCTCATTCCATATAGTTCAAGTTCAAAGTTCAAAGAAAATTCATTAACAAAGTACATATATGTCACTATATATAACCCTGAGATTCACGATCTTACAGGCATTCACAGTAAATACAAGAAACACAATAGAATCAACAAAAGACCACACCTAACAGGATAGACAACAACCAATCTGCAAATACAAAAGAAGGGAAAAGAGAAATAATAATAACAGTAATAATAATAAACAAATAAGCAATAAATATTGAGAATATGATATGAAGAGTCCATGAAAATGAGTCCATTGGTTGTGCGAATATTTCAGAAGATGCGGTGAGTAAAGTTGGAAGAAGTTATCCCATCTGGTTCAAGAGCCTGATGTTTGAGGGGTAATAATTGTTCCTGATCCTGGTAGTGTGAGTCCTGAGGCTCCTGTACCTTTTCCTGATAGCAGCAGCAAAAAAAGAGCATAGCCTGGATGGTGGGAGTCCTTGATGTTTGATGCTGCTTTCCTCTGACAGCGCCCTGTGTAAGTGTTGGGAGGAATTTACCCATGTTGGACTGGTTCATATCCACTACATTTTGGAGGTTTTTCTGAACAAGGGCATTGGTGTTTCCTTACCAGGCTGTGACGCAACCATTCAATATAATCTTCACCACACAGCTATTGATGCTTGTCAAGGTTTTAGATGACATGCCGCATCTTCACAAACTTCTAAGAATGTAGAGGTGCTGCCATGCTTTCTTCATACTGGCACGTGTGTGCTGGACCCTGGACAGATCCTCTGAAAAGATAATACTGAGGAATTTTAAATTGCTGACACTCTCCACCTCTGATCCCCCAATGAGGATCTCTGGTTTCCTCCTCCTGAAGTCAACAATCATCTCCTTGATCTTGATGACATCGAGTGAGAGGTTGTTGCTGTGGCAACACTTAGCCAAATTTTCAACCTTCATATCTGTTGATTCATCACCACCATTGATTCAGCCAATATCAGTGCTGTCATTGGCAAGCTTAAGTATGGTATTGGAGCAGTGCTTAGCCTCACAGTCATAATTATAAAGTAAGTAGAGCAGAGGACTAACCACACATCCTTGTGGTGCCCATCTGCTGAGGGAGACTGTATAGGAGATGTTGCTGCCAGTCTGAACTAACTGGGTGTACTAGTGAGGGAATCAAGGATCCAATTGCACAAGGAGGTATTTAGGCCAAGGACTTGAAGCTTATTGATTAATTTTGAGGGGACAATAGTACTGAATGCTGAGTTGTAGTCAATGTAGAGCATCCTGATGTATGCACCTTTGCTGTCCAAATGTTCCAAGATTGAATGAAGAGCTAATGAAATGGCATCTGCTGTTGGACGGGAGGCAAATTGGAGTAGATCCTTGTCACTTCTCAGGCAGCAGTTGATATGTTTCATAATCAACCTCTCAAAACACTGCAATACAAAGGATATAAGTGCTACTGAACAATAGTCATTGAGGCAAGCTACCGCGTTCTTCTTAGCCACCATTATAATTGAAGCCTGCTTGAATTACCTCAGACTGCCATGTTCTGCATGAAGAAGTTGTCCCTTGGGTCACTTTTAAATCTTCCACCTCTCACCATAAACCGATTCTTTCCAGTTGTCGATTATGCGATTCTGGCCAAAAGAACTGTAAGTTTTCGCCCCATCTATGCCCCATGATTTTATATACACTTATACAGCCCTGAGTTTCCTGGATTTCAAGGAATAAAATCTTAGTCTGTGCAACCCCTACATACAACTCAAGTCGTGGCAACACAATCATAAATCTCCTTTGTACTCTTTCTAGCTCAATAACGTCTTCCCTACAAAATGGTGACCCTAGCTGCAATACTCCAAACACAGTCTCACCTGTTTCTTGTACAACTGCAACATCATTCTCAATTCCTTTACTCAGTGCCTGACTGAAGGCCAACATGCCAAATTCCTTCTTCCCCAGTCTGTCTACCTGTAACACTACTTACAGTGAGCTATTTATGTGTATTCCTGGGTCCCTCTGAACCACAACGCTCCCTAGGCCCAGCCATTCACTGTATAAGTCTACCTTGATTTGACGTCCCAGGTCATATTAAGCAGAAAATGCTACGTGCAATTAGACATGGCTAAGGGATGTGACAACCAATAGACAAGATGAAAGCTGTCATATGTAGTCATGAATATTTGTGGATAATTAAACAACACTGGCAGTGGAGAGCTCTGTGAACATCCTCCATTCTCAACAGAGATGCAACACACACAAAATGCTGGAAGAACTCAGCAAGCCAGGCAGCATCTATGGGGAAAAGTACAGTCGACATTTCGGGCTGAAACCTTTTGGCAGGACTGGAGTAAAAAAACTGAGGAGTAGATTTTAAAGGGTGTTTGGGGGGTGGGGGAGAGAAACACCACTGTCATGATGAGGCCACACAGGTTGGGGGAACAACACCTTATATTCCATTTGGGCAGCCTCCAACCTGATGGCATGAACATGGATTTCTCAAACTTCCAGTAAGCCCCCCCCCCACCCTCACTTCACCATTTCCCATTTATTTTTCCCTCTCTCACCTTATCTCCTCGCCCACCCATCGCCTCCTTCTGGTGCTCCTCCCCCCGTTTACCTTCTTCCATGGCTTTCTGTCTTACTTCATCCGGGTTTCACCTATCACCTTATGTTTCTTTCTCCCCTCCCCCGCCTTTAAAATCTACTCTTCAGATTTTTTTCTCCAGCCCTGCCGAAGGGTCTCGGCTTGAAATGTCGACTGTACTTTTTTTCCGTAGATGCTGCCTAGCCTGCTGAGTTCCTCCAGCATTTTGTGTGTGTTGCACTGACTAGAATGCTTAGCTAGAAGTAATAAGTAGATGTTCCATCCCAGCTTCTCCCTGACATCAACTCCACAACACAATTCAATCATCAGTCAATTAAATTCACTCCATGTGATATCAAGGAACAGCTGAGAGCAATGGATACATCACAGGATATGAAATCAGACATCATCCTCAGTTAGTAATGAAGAGCTGTACATCAGAATTAGCCAAATTCAAGTCAAGTTATTACATTGCTTGCATCTACCTCACAATGTAACTTTCAAGTTATGATCTGGCCACAAAAAACAAATCCAATCCAGTTTATTGCCATCCTCCCCACTATTCCCTCTAAACTGCACAGGTGCATGGCTGCACAGTGACTGAAATGCTCCCACACACACAGCCTTTGTTACCATGCAACTGGGATTTTCTTTTACATAATGTTAATACTAATATAATTTCAAAATCTATGTTAATGTAATTGTAAAATACCCTGCAATTAATTATGTTAATAAATATAATCCATAAATTTTATAAATAATAAACATGCCACAACTTTTACTTTGAAACATTTTTAGAGCTTCAAAATATTTACGTTGTCAGTGTTTCAGGTTACAACATTGTTACAAATTGTAACAATAAACACAGAATGGAAGTCAATAGCTCATTGTTAATAAACTGCCAGCCTGCAGAATGCTAATGCCATCTACCAGGAAAATATTAAAGTGCCGTGCAGTTTTCAGGCTGTGTGAAAATTTCCTGCTTAGAGCAATGGTTGGTCTGTGAAACAGTTATGAAAAAAATACAGGGGAACATTGATCCGCACAGTCTATTCCCAATCATCGGCAAGTGCTTGCAATACTGTGAAATGGCACTTATTCACCATCCTGCTTGCTGACATCCAATTTGGATTTTTCTGGGACCATATCTCCAACATATTGCAGTCGTGTTCCAAACACAGATCAAAGAGCTGAATCACTTGGGATGTGCTCTTTTCTCACTGCTGTCATTAGGAAGAAGGTACAGGAGCCTCAGGACTCACACCACCAGGTTCAGGGACAGTTATTACCACTCAGCCTTCAGACTCTTGAACCAAAGGGGATAACTCCACTCAACTTTACTTGTCCCATCATTGATAGGATCCCACAACCTATGGACTCACTTTAAAGGACTGTTCATCTCATTCTCAAAATTTATTGCTTATTTATTTATTACTATTATTGCTTTCTTTTTGTATTTACACAGTTGTCTTTTGCACTCTGTTTGAATGCCCAAGTCAGTGCAGTGTTTCATTGATTCTGTTATGGCTATTATTCTATTATGAGTTTATTAAGTATGCCTGTAAGAAAATGAATTTCAGGGTTGTATATGGTGGCATACATGTACTTAGATGATAAATTTACTTTGAACAATGTGATGGAATGTTGTCTACCTTGCCTATTTGCACTAAATATGCAATCCTTACAACAGTGGGTGCACTACACTACGTACTGTCTACAAAGTTCACTCTAGTCACTTGCCTACGCAGCATCTCTTACCTCCATGGTCTCCATCCCCACCAAGAAAGGCAACAGCTTCAGGCACTACCTATAGGTTTCCCTTCAAGTGATGAAAAACTGCTTCCAGTCCATCATCATCATATCTCCAAAGCCTCTCACAGTGTTATTGAGAGAGCCATTTCACTGGAAGTACTGCAGTGGCCGAGAACAATCACAGTTGAGGAAAGAAATTGATTGCCCACGTCATACAACATGGCACATCACGAATAAACAAACTGCAGGGGCTCAGAGCAATAAACTATCACCAATTTCTTCATGGCATTTGGGAGTGTGAAGTAAATGCTGGTCTTCTCAACATTGTCCAGATCCTGCAAATAGATGTATAAATATAAAGAAAGCCAGGGGATAGCTCATTATTCAAGTGAATACTGATTTTATTAAAGATAATGTCTTTTTCTGGAAGAAATGCTTGGCAAATAATTTCTAAATTAAGAACACATTTTAACTATATCTTTCAACTCAACCCAACTTGTTTAAAACTTCCATTTTTCATCAACCCTCAATGAAAATGTTTCACCAAATAAATCTACTTCTTATATTACATAGCCTAAGGGTGAATTCTTGATTATTTTACACACTGAGAAATAAATTAAGATTCACTCTGCTGATAGAGTGCTAATTTATTCATGCAAAGGGTCTGATATTGCTATAGGAGCTTCAGAACTCTGGGATGGCTGAATTGTTCAATACCGGGAGTAAATCAAAAAATTCCAAATGCTGGAATTCTGAATTAAAAGTAGAAGATATTGGAAGCATTCAGCAGCTCAGAGTGTATTTATGAAAAGAGAAATGGTTACTGTTCCAGGTCTGGAACCCTTCATCAGAACTGACAACAAAATTACAAAAAGACTGATCTATAAAACTAACTCTCTTTCTGTTCTCACAGGTGTTGTCTAACCTACTGGCTGCTTCCAGCAATTTTCCTACTTTATATTATATTTGCACACTGGGGAGGAGCTGGCCAGTGGTGTAGTGGCATCTGTACTTGAATTCGATGTGAGTGCTCCCAGGTTCAAATCCAGCCGATCCCTTGCACACTTTCTATCCATGCTATGACGAGCTAGCAACTCACCCTTAAAAAAAAACAGACAACATGCTAAAAGAAATGGCAAGGTTGTCAGCCAATGCATCACAAGTTGCAGAGAAGATCAATAGCACTGGGGAGTGAGGGAAAATGTTGATATTCCTAGAAAATGGCCTATGTTATGGTAGTCCATAACACAAAGCCATGACATTTGTGCATGCATTAAGAAATATGTATTGAAATTAGATCTTTTTTTTAGAGCTACAGTGTGGTAACAGACCCTTCTGCTCCAAAGAGTGCACACTGCCCAATTACACACATGACCAATTAACCTTCCGACCCTAACCATGTGGCTTTGGGAATTTGGGAGGAAACCGGAGCCACCGGAGGAAAGCCATGTAGTCATGGGAGAACGTACAAACACTTTGCAGACAACGGCGGAATTAAACTTGGGTTGCTGGTGCTGTAACAGCATTATGCTGACTGCTACGCTACTGTACCACCCCTTGTGTTTATTTATTTACATCTTCCAAATAAATATTGGAGTGGTTAGCATGACACTCTACAGTACCAGTGGCCAGAGTTCAATTCCTGCCACTGTTGGAAGGAGTCTGTACGTTCTCCCCGTGACCATGTGGGATTTCCTCCAGGTGCTCTAGTTTCCTCCCACAGTCCAAAGACGTACTGGTTGGTAGGTTAGTTGGTCATTGTAAACTGTCCTGTGATGATGCTAGGATTAAAATTGGGGGATTCCTAGGCGGTGTGGCTCAAAGGGCCTATTTCATGCTGTATGTCAATAATAAATGAATTTGATAAGAGTGAATTTTTATTCCGTAACATTAACTTTTAGGGAGTGATTTGTGAATTCTGGAAGGGCAAATTTCCATTATCTGAACTGCCGTACACAGTGGGGTGGCGGGGGGGGGGGGGTCACCTATATTAATAAGTTTCAACCTACTGAAATTTAATTCACTGCATGTGATGAAGAGCACTTGGTAAATGCACTCTTCACACACACACACAGACATTGTCCTATCATTCTGCTGTCGTTGTGCTGAGCGTATGCACTTCATTGTCTTCCCTGATATATTCCCATAATGGGTCCTAAACCGAGCTGGTGCGCTCGGGTTAGATTTATGGTGCCTTTCTCAGCATGCACAACAGAACATTCCATTTCTTTAGTAATGGGGATGTTGTTTGTATACTGTAAGGTAGATACTTCTGTTTCTTGTGTAATATGATTGTAACTTCATTGTGAGGTGCATCACATTCTAATTCATGTGTAGTCTTAAGTTAACTTTGTTGGTAATTATAGGTGGTACATCCCAGTTCCTAATAAAAGGAGCTCTTTAGAGATTGGGGAGACAGATTTGGACTTCAGTTCAAAACATCTTGCAAACAATAAACGCAAGCAAATATTGTTTGCATGATTTTTTTTTCTTTCTGCACATTGTGTGTTGATGGTCTTTTTTTAATGGGTTCTTTTGGGTTTCTTTGTTTCATGGCTGCCTGTAAGGAGATGAATTTCAAGGCTGTATAATGCATACTTACTTTGATAGTACATGTACTTTGAAATCTGAGATTATATAGACTAGACCTGTATTCTCCAGCATATAGAATGAGAGGAGGTCTCATTAATATTTATAAAATACTCAAAGGTCGGAACAGCATGCTTGCCAGACGGATGCCAGAACCAGGAGTGACAGTTTCAGACGGCCAAGTGGAAACAATGAACCTTTAGAATTCTGTACTTCGTGGCTAAGGAGGCTCATTTACCAAGTTCATTCAATGGAGATATCAATACATTTCTGGATATTTGCTGAATCGAGAATATGGAAATGGTGCAGCAAAATGAGCTTGTGTTAGAAGATCAGTTGTGACTTTAACAGATGGCAGATTGATCCTTGCTCCTATTTTCTAACGTCTAGAAGATAAAAAGAAGACTACAATACAAGAAGTGAAATGAGATATGAGGAGACTTTAGAGAAATATAAAATCTATTAAAAATGGAATAAACTATTAAAATTTAAAACAGATTAATTTTAATGAATCAAATCAAACCATGAGGTTTAAATAATTAAAGCATTAAACACAACACAAATGATTAAAATATGTAACCTATCACAGTCTTCCCTTTCTTCTCCATAATCTTTTAATCTTCATTCATAAGTCTTGCACCAGGTCTAATCTGTATGTTCACGGTGACCTCTTCCTGTGATTTAAATTTCCATAATCTTAATTCCCACTGTAAATGCGGGACTGGGAATGGCAATGTGGCTGTACTAATTTGTTCTGGAGCCAAGCAGTGAGGTTCTGAGCAATATAATAGAGTGACAAGGATAAGGAAAAGCAGACATCATCCACAAAACTCCTCTGGAAGATCTCATCACAAAACATCTCTGTATGATCTTGAGTTCCTAGTGCAGGGTTTCGATCTCAAACAATAATTTCAATTCCACCCCCCTCATTGATGCTTCTCGACCTGCTAATTTTCTCAAGCAATTTGTTAGTTGCTCCAGATTTCCAGCATCTGCAGTCTCTTGTGTCTCCTCAGTGTGATCCTGCTTAGCTGTTCAAAAATCACCCTGACAAATGCCAGCAGTTCTGCACAGAACTGTCAGCTAAACGTGAGCCTCTGCTCAAGATGTACAAATATAAGGATGCCAGCTGTGCAAAGCATAAATTGACAGGGTATAAATCAATCAGCATCTTCAATGTTTTTCAACAAATAGCGAAGCATACCTCCTGTCCTGAACTTTCTGTCCAAATTTGCGCAATATGTTAAAATTATGTTGTTTTTCTTATGAAATTATTTTTCCCAACATGATTCCAATAAGACCATGAGACATAGGAGCAGAATTAAGCCATTGGGCACATCGAGACTGCTCCACCATTCCATCATGGATAATTTATTATCCCTCACAACTTCATTCTATAATTTTTTCCCTGTAACCTTCTCTTCGTTCTCTCCCCATAATCTTTGACGTCTTTACTAATCAAGAACCTATCAACCTCCACTTTAAGCATACAGTACCCAATTCCAGTAAGGTGGCTCGGCCACAGTTACCTGTCTGGGTCCAACCAAAGATGTGTGTAATTGTTCATTCTTTATGTCTGTTGTAAGAAGCTGCTGGATATTAAAAACATCAAGAACCGCAGGTCTGCCCCCTGGCAAGTTGCTCAAGAGGAGGAGCTGGACTTGTTACACACTGTATGCAGCCTGCCTCAACAGCAGGGATAAAGGAACCTGCTTCATTGGCATCCTATAAATCACTCTAGGCGTTCATTCCATCCACCACTGGTACACATTGGCATCTCAGAGCTTGACCTTCAATAGGAACAAGGACAGCAACCTCATGGTAATGCCACCACCTGGTGGGTCTTCTTCAAAGCACGTGTCATCCTGATCTGGAAACTTATCATGCATCCTTCATCACTGAGTGACCAGGAACTCCCTACCCAGCAGTTTGCTAGGGGGTATCTTCAGGTGCACAGTTGCTGAAGTTCCAGAAGCTAATTCACCATCTTATGGAGGGTAAGTCAGAATGGACAACAATCAGGATCAGAACCAGGTTTAATATCACTTGCAAATGTTGTGAAGTTTGTTGTTTTCTAGCAGCAGTACGTTGCAATAATAAAAATTGTAAAT
This sequence comes from Hemitrygon akajei, assembly GCF_048418815.1. Taxonomy (NCBI): domain Eukaryota; kingdom Metazoa; phylum Chordata; class Chondrichthyes; order Myliobatiformes; family Dasyatidae; genus Hemitrygon; species Hemitrygon akajei. Next base: position 55,489,175 of record NC_133146.1, read on the forward strand.
TACAATAAGAAGTAGATCTATAAAATTAAATTAAATAAGTATTGCAAAAAGAGTGGAAGAAGTAAGTGAGGAAGTGCTTAAGGGTTCATTGTCTATTCAGAAATCTGATGGCGGAGGGGAAGAAGCTATTCCTGAAATGTTGAGTGTGTGCCTTCAGGCTCCTGGATCTCCTCCTTGGGGTAATGAGAAGAAGGCATGTCCTGGGTAATGGGGTCCTTATTGGTGGATGCCACCTTTTTGAGGCAAGTCCTTACCAGCAACACCTAGACAACAAAATTTATTTTAAAAAAATCATTCTTATTAGTGCTGCTGTTAAATTAAAAATACTTAAATTTGAATGAATAGATAATTCCACTTCTGTCATTAAACTGTGAAAAAGGCAAAACTGATTTGCTAATTCATTTCCTGTGCAATTTAAAACATAAAAGCCCACAGAACCATCAGATGGGCCACGATGGATGTGAAAAGTTCGAAGTAAATATTACTATCAGAGCACATACATGTCACCACATACAACCCTGAGATTCATTGTCCTGTGGGAATACTGTTAGTTAATCCTGTTAGTTGTTCCAACCAGGAATTTGTCATTGTTCTTCTACAGAAGGGATTAACAACAGAACTAACATTGCTTGTAAGGAGCACCAAGCAAAACCGGAAAGCAGAGAATTTATTTTTATTTAATGATGCAGCGCAGAGTAGGCCTTTCCAACTCTTCGAAGCCCACCACCTGGTTACACCTAACCTAATCACTGGACCACTCACAATGACCAAATAACCTACCCGGTACGTCTTCAGACTGTGCGAGGAAAGAGGAAAACCTGGTGGAAAACCACACATTCCACAGCGAGGATGTAAAGAAACTTCTTGCAAAAGAGTGCTGGAATTGAATTCTGAACTCTGGAACTCTCCGAGCTATAATAGTGGTGCGCTAACCACTATGCTCCCGTGGCAAATGTACACAGCTAATGATTGAAGGTGTAAAATAACTCAGGAAGCCAACTATAAAATACAGAAGAACTTGGTAAAATAAAACTGCATGCTGATCTAAACAGGTACAAAAGGGAGGCTCTCACAAGGCGGAACCAGCAGATACGATGCATAAAATAAAAGTTTTGCCAGCTTATCATTTACTATGCAGAGGGAACTTGGAATGAGTTAACATGACAACATAATAAATTATTCAAAGAAATGTAAACATTGTAATGATGTTCAAAATAGTGATTTTCAGAATACAGCAAATTATATTAACATTTTGTCAAAGTGAGGTTTACTTGTCTCTGCACTGAACTGAGGCTGTGGCCTGTAATTATCAGGATTCTGAATCTGCTGCGGTGAAGCCTGGCTGTGGACTCACTTTCGTGAACTTCAGTTCTGAATGCTATTTGTTTACTTTTATTGTTTGCATGATTTGCTTTTTTTCTGCACAGTTGGATATTTGACAATCTTTTTTTTATTTCAATGGCTTCTATGGGCTTCCTTGTTTTGTGGCTGCCTGCAAGGAGACGAATCACACGGTTGTTTAAAGAATCCATTATATGATAATGAATGTACTTTGAACTTTGAAATAGTCTAAAAAGTTTAAAATAATTAACAATTACAGATAAGTTGTTTTGATGAGAATGCATTTCGTAGGAGGCTCTCAACCATCAGGCTCTTGAAACAAAGGGAATAACTTCACTTACCCCATCATTGAAATGTTCCCATAACCAATGAACTCACTTTTAAGGACTCTTCATATCATGCTCTCAATATTTATTGGTTATTTATTAATTATTATTTCTTTATTTTTGTATTTGCACAGTTTGTTGTCTTTTGCACTCTAGTTGAATGCTCAAGTTGGTGCGGTCTTTTATTAATGCTCTTATAGCTATTATTCTATAGATTTACTGAGTATGCCTGCAAGATAATGAATCTCATGGTTGTTATGGTGACATATATGTACTTTGATAATAAATTTACTTTGAACTTTGACATTACAATTATTGCAAAATAGTTTTGGAAAGTCAGCAGTCATTTTTCTATTACCTGTTAATTTTTACTACCATTGACTTCAATGATGGGAGTTGTAAAATAAGTTGCTGAACTATTACAACTTGTTTTATTCAATCACACAAAGTCAACATCTACCCAATGACATGCTGCTTTAGTCGCTGCCCCTGAATCATAGACACAAATTGTCAAAATTGGTTCTGTCATCGCTGGGTAGACCAGCACCCATCATTAATCTTTGGGAGCTGCGCAGAAAAGCATGAATCATGTCAGCTGTTGACTGTGTAAAGCAATCTCCAAAAATACATTTTCACTGTAACGTTGATGAATGATCTACAGCTGGGACATGAATTACTGCAGGCTGGACAATCCCGTACAAAGGGGAAAAGAAGTCAATACAAGAAATGGAAAAAAAAATTCATTTGTCTAACCTTATATAATTTAGGGATTAAAAGTAACAATGTTGACAGAAAGTCTGAAAATAGGTTAAAGTGAACACACATTATTGTCAACAACATAAATACAAGAAATTCTGCAGATGCTGGAAATCCAGAGCAACACACACAAAATCCTGGAGAAACTCAGGTCAGGCAGCATCTATGGAGAGGAATAAACAGTCAACATTTCAGTCTGAGACCTTTCATTAGGACTGAAGCGTTAACTATTTATTCCTCTCCATAGATGCCTCCTGACCTCTGAGTTCCGCCAGCATTTTGTGTATGTTATTGTCATTATTTTCTTGCTCAGTATATCAAAATATACATTGTTTCAGTGTGAGTGTATATGTATTCAATGTATATATACATTTGTGGCTGTGAGAGAGCAAGGCAGTTTAATCTGAAGTCCACTGGTAATATCAGCCTGTGGCGTGAGAAGTAACTTGAATACTAGTTAATATAATGGTCAAAAGTGAATTTTATCAGTTTATGTGTCACCCAGGAGGAACGGAACTGAACTGAACTGAGCTGAACTGAATATGCCTAGACTGTTTCGATGATTTGTGGTTTGGTGTTTTAATTTCTGTGTTTTTCGCTCATTTTTTGCCATTTGCACGAATTTTGTTTGCATGTTGGGGGGGGGGGGGTTGATATTTTTCTTTGAATGGGTTCCCTGGTTTTTCTATCTGTTTCATGGCTGTCTGTGGGAAGACAAATCTCAGGGTTGTATACTGCATACATACTTTGATAATAAATGTACTTTGAATCTTTGAATCCCACACAGAGAAATAGATTTCTCATCTAATCTTAAAGAAGAAAAGTAGTCGAGAGAAAAATTGATCAAACTAATTTGTATTGAAGTAGCAACTCTCATACTCAGAGGGTGTCCCAAAACACTTTCCAGCCACTGAGAACAGATTCAATTAAACATAAATTTCCCTTTGTGTCAGCCATGATCTGATTTCATATAAGTTCATTCCAGTGTTTATTTCATGTTAAAACAATGTAAACAAAGTAACTAAAGAAGTATTCACACTTTCACTAGATGAAATGGTTCATTTCCTTTGGGCATGTAGTCATCTCTCTTCAAACTTGGTCTGAAGAAAAGGGGAATGCATCAGCATTAATTCAGTATAATGGATTTCTGATATAAAATAAGCCACGTTTGTCTTAATATATCATTTTGTTAAAATATTCAAAGTCAAAAAGACATCAAATATCAAATGCCTGGTTGAAATTAAGTGCAAACAAACTGCCCATTTGCTATTTCACATAAGTACTCAGCTAAAAATTAAGTTGTAAAGAAAACAGGGTTGATGTTTTCAAGATCTTTTTACAACCACAGACATATGTGATTAATGTCAAATTAAACTCAGATTTTAACTAGGTGTTGGAAATAGTTGCTAATTTTCTTTTAAACACAGATGCCAGGGAAATAGGACGTGATTCCTTGAAATGAAAACACCAGGGGACGATTGATTTGTGACCACAAGCCGATTCAAACTGTTTAAGAAAAAGCAAATTAAATGCATGGAAATCATTGTAGTCGTATGAGCTGAGATGATTGTACTGGGAATATGGGCAAAATGTGCAGGGTGTGATGCTGAATATGTATTTACTGGAAATATTTCTGGAGGATAAGAGTTAAGTGTAATCAAATTACAGAATGGAGAAAATAACAGTCCAAATCAAAATTTAAAAAAGCACACCCCATTTTGCTGAAGGAACTTGTTCACCTTTATTAATGGTTCCCAATCTTTTTTTTAATGCCATGGACTAATACCATTAAGCAAGGGGTCCCTGGACCCCAGATTGGGAACCCCTGACCTAGATGAAACAGACGGTAAATACTGCGTTCGGAATCAGAATCAGGTTTAATATCACAAGCATATATTATGAAATTTGTTAATGTTGCAGCAGCAGTACAATGTAATACCTGATAATAGAGAGAGAAAAAAACTGTTACCTCCTTCCTGATGGTAACATTTAGAAGTGAATATGTCCTGGGTGGTGGGGATCCCTAATGATGGATGCAACCTTTCTGAGGCATTGTTCTTTGAAGGTGTCCTGGATACTACAGAGGTTATCACTTATTTTACTGGTCCAGTGATTTGGAGACTGAGTTCAAATCCCATGATAAGCTGAGAAAATGAGAAAAGAAAAATGAATCAAGAAATCTACTAGATTGTGAGATAGACTAACTGGTTGAACATCATCCCTGGGAACACAAAATGCTGGAGGAACTCAGCGGGCCAGGCAGCATCTATGGAAAGAGTAAAGTTGACGTTTTAGGCCAAGGACCTGATGATCATCAGGTCATTGGTAGTGCCTGGCCTGTTGAGTTCCTTCAGGATTTTGTGTCTGATTTTCAGCATCTGCAGGTTTTCTCGTCATCGTTTCTGGGAAGGTCACTTGCTGCTCTGGTTGAGCTGTTACAAATATGTCCAAAATAGTTCATTAAAATCCATTACCTGTACAAGGGTGGCATTAAGGTGACATCTTTATTTAGTGAAATTATGGCCAAAACAGATACTAAGTTTTTTTTGGAATTAGGTTGATGCTTTTGTATATTTATGTTAGTTTGTTCTTTTGCTCGGTTTCTCTGATTTTGTCTTCAATGTAATTTGTATTGGATTTGACAATCAGGAAGAGCAAAAACACCAGCATTTGTTATAGGAAGTTTCTGAAAATCAAAGCTACTGTTTTCAGCATGGACTAATCTATTCTTGCACTATTGATGCACAGTAGTAGGGCACTATGAATAGAATCCTGTATGCACATCAGGACCATTAATATGCACCCTATTAAAATCACAAGACAGCGGTTTTGGTATCTGAACATAATGTCAGAAATAATACCAGGTATGGGCACTTCAGCCATTTAGTAAGATCGTGGCTGTTCTTTTACCTCAGCAACACTTCCCTGCATCTACCACATATCCATCAATTACCTTAGTTTTAAAACATTTATTTCTCTCTGTCTTCCATATACTCAGTGATTGAGCATCCACAACTCTCTTTAATAAAGAATCTCTAAGCATCATTACCCTCTTGACATAGAAATTTCTTCTTATCTCTGTTCTGAGTATTGAATCCCTTATTTCAAGACAGTATCTCCGGATTCTAGATGCCACCATCAGAAGAAGTATTTACCTAGCCATTACAGAGTGGTGTAAGACCACTGTAAAACTTTTATACATTTTTTCATAAGAATACCTCTAATTCTTTAGACCTGGAAGAGGATAAGTCTAGCCTTCATCATCTTTTTTCATACAACAAACTTACCATCTCTGAAATCAATCTGTTGAACCTTTGTTGCACTGTCTTGACACAAGAATAAACTTCCTTAAGTGGGGAAGCCAGACCTGTACACAATATTTCATACTGTGATTTCACTAGGCTCCCATTTAATTGGGGCAAGACTTCTATTAAACTCAAATCCACCCATTTGTAATGGAGACTACATACTGATAGTTGCACAAAATGCTTGCAGAATATACACATTAACATCAGAATCAGAATCAGGTTTAATATCACCAGTTTTATATGTCGTGAAATTTGTTAATTTAGTGGCAACAGTATAATGCAATACATGAAAATATAGAAAAAAAAGTAAATCATTTACAGTAAGTATATATATGTATATTAAATAGTTAAATTATAAATAGTGCAAAACAGAAATAACTTTAAAAAGTGATGTAGTGTTCATGAGTTCAATGTTCATTTAGAATTGGATGGCAGAAGGGACGAAGTTATTCCTGAATTACTGAGTGTGTGCCTTTAGGATTCTTTACCTCCTTCCTTACACTAACAATGAGAAGAGGGTGTATCCTGGGTCATGGGGTTCTTGATAATGGACACCGTCTTTCTGGGGCACTGCTCCTTTAAGATGTCTTGGTTGCTGTGGAGGTTAGTACCCAGGATGGAGCTGACCAATTTTACAATTTTCTGCAGCTTCTTTCAATCCTGTATAGTCGCCTCCCCATTACAGACAGTGATGCAGTCTGTCAGAATACACTCCATGACGCAGCTGCAGAAGTTTTTGAGTGTTTTAGGTAATAAACCAAATCTTCTCAAACTCCTAATGAAATATAGCCACTATTTTGCCTTTTTTATAGCTGCATCGATATGTTGGGAGCAAGTTAGATCCTCAGTGACCTTGACACCCAGGAACATGAAATTGCTCACTCTCTTCACTTCTGATCTCTCTATCAAGACTGATGTGTGTTCCCTCTTCCTCCCCTGTCTGAAGTCCACAATCAGCTCTTTCGTCTCACTGAGTGCAAGGTTGTCACTGTGACACCACTCAACTAGCTGGTATTTCTTGCTCCTCTATGCCCTCTTGATTCCATCTGAAGTTCTGGGTGTATCATCAGCAAGTTTACAGATGGTATTTGAGCTATACCTAGTCACATTGTCATGGATATAGAGAGAGTAGAGCAGTGGGCTAAGCACACATCTCTGAGATGCGCCTGTGCTTATCGTCAGCGAGGAGGAGATAGAAACATAGAAAACCTACAGCACAATACAGGCCTTTTGGCCCACGAAGCTGTGCCAAATGTGTCCTTACCTTAGAAATTACCTAGGGTTACCCATAGCCCTCTATTTTTTTGAGCTCCATGTACCTGTCCAGGAGTCTCTTAAAAGACCCTATCGTTTCCGTCTCTATCACCGTCGCTGGAAACCCATTCCACACACTCACCACTCTCTGCGTAAAAAACTTACCCCTGACATCTCCTCTGGACCTACATCCAAGCACTTTAAAACTCTGCCCTCTCACGTTAGCCATTTTAGCCCTGGGAAAAAGCCCCTGACTATCCGCATGATCAATGTCTCTCATCATCTTATACACCTCTATCAAGTCTCCTCTCATCCTCCATCACTCCAAGGAGAAAAGGCCGAGTTCACTCAACCTATTCTCATAAGGCATGCTCTCCAATCCAGGCAACATCCTTGTAAATCTCCTCTGCACCTTTTCTATAGTTTCCACATCCTTCCTGTAGTGAGGTGACCAGAACTGAGCACAGTACTCCAAGTGGGGTCTGACCAGGGTCCTATATAGCTGCAACATTACCACTTGGCTCCTAAATTCAACTCCACGATTGATGAAGGCCAATGCACCGTATGCTTTCTTAACCATAGAGTCAACCTGATATTATTACCAATCTGCACAAATTGTCATCTTCCAGTTAGGAAGGCGAGGATCCAGTTGCTGAGGGAGGTGCAGAGACTCAGGTTCTGTAGCTTATCGATCAGAGTTGTGGGAATGATGGTGTTAAATGCTGAGCTACTGTCAACGAACAGCATCCTGCCATTCATATTTGTATTGTCCCGGTGAACTATGACCATATGAAGAGCCATCGAGATTGCATCTGCCATAGACCTGTTGTGGCAATAAGCAAATTGCAGTGGATCCAGGTCCTTGCTGAGGCAGGAATTAATTCTAGCCATGACCAACCTCTCAAAGCATTTAATCACTTTAGATGTGAGTGCTTTTGGATTATAGTCATTAGGGCAGCTCACACTAATTTTTTGGGCACTAGTATAATTGTTGCCTTCTGAAGCAGGTGGGAACTTCCATTCTGTATCAGTGAGAGGTTGAAAATGTCTTTGAATACTCCCGCCAGTTGGTTGGCACAAGTTTTCAGAGCCGTACCAGCTACTCCATCGGGGCTTGCGACCTTGCAAGGGTTCACCCCCCCCCCAAAAAAAGAACATTCAGTGATTTGTATACAGGACACTCAAGTTCCTCTGAAGGCCAATACCTTTCAGTCTCTCACAGTTTAGAAGATAATCTTTCCTATCAAAGGGTGCTGAGATTTAATACATTGTCCTCAAATTCCATACATCAATAATTCATAGAGCTCAAGGAGGACAATCCAAAATCAGAGCCACTGACATAAAGATAAACGTTAAGGAAACATATATATTTATATAAGACCACATATAAGGTACTACAGTATAGCCAAATGCCCACTTTGATCAAAGGCTGCAGCTCAGATTCTCATCACAGCAGCACTCCTGTAAGGCTGAAGATGTTGCAGTTCCTGGCCTTGGCTGCCAACAGAAAAAACTGTGCTGCTTTGAACTGCTGCTGGAATGCATATTAATAATCCTGGTGCATCTAGCATCTGACATAACTTGATCCAGACAGAATTTTGGAACCATTTCAACGTTCTCCCAATGGAAGAGCCGAGCAACTTTGGAAACATCCTAGTGTCTCCTGGTAACTTGTGTTTCACTTCAGTAATGCAACATCTGATCTACATCTTCTAAGGCATTATTTGTTTGGCCAAGGGATTCATGTATTAATTATCTGCTGAGATTTGAAAAACTGTTTTTTATCGTCTTCTGAGAGTGACCTGCTTCCACTCCAGTTCTGTGGATGATACTGAGGCCAATATGGGGCGTATAGAGTCAGCCGTAAGTGAAGCAGAAGCTGCTTGATTGGCAGCTGAGTGGGTAGCTTGGGAAATGTTTCCCTCCTTAGACCAGTTGCACTCTATGTGCCAATGGCATATGGAGTTTAGGGCACCGATACCATTCCAAGTCTTCGTTTCCCACTTTGATTGGTTAAACATTGAATCACAGTGGATTTAATTTGGCTTTTTTGACACTGTGATCAACAGAAAAAGACCTCCACGTCAAAGTGAAAACAGATCTCTATAAAGTGATCTAAATTAATTACAAATATAAAACATAAAATAATTGATTATGCAAGTATTTACCTTCTTCAAGTCAGTATTTAGTAGATGCACCTTTGGCAGCAATTACAGCCTTGAGTCTGTGTGGATGGGTCTAACAGCTTTGCACATCTGGACACTGCAATTTTTCCACATTCTTCTTTACAAAACTGCTCAAGCTCTGTCAGATTGCATGAGGATCATGAGTGAACATCCCTTTTCAAGTCCAGCCACAAATTCTCAATTGGATTGAGGTCTGGACTCTGACTTGGCCACTCCAGGACATTAACTTTGTCGATTTTAAGCCATTCCTGTGTAGCTTTAGCTTTATGTTTCGATTCATTGCCCTGTTAGAAAAAATCTCCTCCTGAGTCGCAGTTCTCTTGCAGACTGCATCAGGTTTTCCTCCAGGATTTCCCTGTATTTTGCTGCATTCATTTTACCCTCTACCTCCAAAAGCCTTCAAGGGCCTGCTCCAGTGAAGCATCTCCTCAGTATGATGCAGCCACCACCATACTTCACGGTAGGGATGGTGTGTTTTTGATGATATGCAGTGCTTGGATTATGCCAAGCATTGCGTTTAGTCTGATAGGCAAAAATCTCAAATTTGGGTTCATCAGACCATAGAACTTACTTCCAGGTGACTTCAGAGTCTCCCACGTGCCTTCTGGCAAACACTTGCTGAGATTCCATGTGAGATTTTTGCAACAGACGCTTTCTCTTTACCACTCTCCCATAAATCTGCGACTGGTGAAGTACCTGGGCAACAGTTGCTGTATGCACAGTTTCTCCCATCTCAGCCACCGAAGCTTGTAACTCCTCCAGAGTTGTCATAGGCCTCTTAGTGGCCTCCCTCACTAGTCTCCTTCTTGCACAGTCACTCAGTTTTTGAGGACAGCCTGCTCCAGGCAGATCTACAACTGTGCCATATTCTTTCCACTTGATGATTGACATTACTATACTCCAAAGAATATTCAGTGACTTGGAAATTTTCTTGTATCCATCGCCTGACTTGTACTTTTCAATAACCTTTTCGCAGAGTTGCTTGGAATGTTCTTTTGTCTTTATGATGTAGTTTTTGCCAGACAACTGACTCACCAACAGCTGGACCTTCCAGATACCTGTATATTTTTACTACAATCAATTGAAACACCATGACTGCACACAGGTCTCCAAAAACAGATCTCCATTTAACTAATTATGTGATTTCTAAAGCCAATTGGCTGCAACAATGATGATTTGATGTGTCATATTAAAGGGAGGTGAATACTTATGCAATCAATTATTTTGTATTTTATATTTGTGTAACGACCTGGAAAAGGTTTCACTGCTAATGTAATGGTTTCTCTGTAGCGCAGTGTTTGGGTTATGAGTAGAGATTACCGGGGCTTTGGAATGTGTGCTGGCCAATGAGGGGAGATGTTTTACTTCCTTGTGGGCCCAAGTGAAGGTTTCGCAGGCTTTTGTTCAGCGGAAGATGGAGAGAGAGGATACCAGAACAGAGAGGTCATAGACTGCAGGATGGAGTGGACTTGGCATGAGGTTAGGAGTCAACACCCAGGGGTGGGGGGAAGGATGAATGGAGAACAAACCGACGGGAGAACAGTGAGCTTCAATGTTGCATATTAGACTGTTTCAATGGGCCCTTAACTGATCAACGATGTATGTTTTTCCCAATTTGGCTGAATGGCTTGAAGCTACTGTGGGTGGAGTGGCCAGGAGCTAACTACCAGTTCATTCATCAGAAATAGCCGTAAAGATCAGCTTTATTTGTCACATGTGCATTGAAGCATTGAAACATATAGTGAAATGTGTCGTCTGTGTCAATGACCAACACAGTTCAAGCATGTGCTGGGGCCGCCCACAAGTGTCAACATGCTTTCGGCGTGCTGTAGCATGCCCACAATTTATTAACCCTAACTCATATGTGTTTGGAATTCCGGGAGAAAACTAGAGAATCCAGAGGAAACACACATGGTTTCCAGTGGAACATACAGCACTGTACAAAGGCATAGGTATATATTCAGTATATAGGTAGGATGCCTAAGAATTTTTGCACAGTACTGTAATTGCACTGTACTGCCGCTGTGAGAAAAAAACAAATTTCATAACATATGTGAGTGATTGTAAAGCTGGTTCTGATATGGGTTTTTCTTGTGGTCTGAGAGTGGGAAGGGGGCAGGGAGAGAGGATCATGGTTGGGAAAATCGGAAGGGCAAGGGGAGGGATTGGGAAGCACCATAGAGGCATTCTGTAATGATCAATAAAACAATTGTATGGAATCAAATGTCCTTGTCTGGTGTCTCAGGGCTGGGTGTGTCTGCATCCATGCCACCATCCCCCCCCCCCCACCTCTAGCACATCTCTGCCACCTGTCCCACACCCCTCCCATGGCGCACCATCTTCGCCATTCCCAACATACTCTGCCCCTGTGAAATGTACAAACCTGCTCTCCACTCTACGTTGACAAATACAGGACTGTGTAAATGTCTTAGGCACCCTAACTATACACATGTACTTAAGGCTTTTGCACAGTACTGTACAAGCTCCTTATAGTCAGCGGCAGCACTGAACCCGGGTCACTGGTGCGGTAAAGCGTTAGGCTAACTTACACTGCCATGCCGTATATATGGGAAGTGGCAATTTTTCAAAGAAGGAGCTCTTAGAGATGAAATGGTAAATTACTTTGACAAAGGTCAAAGTTGTAAGCTTTTGCAAAAGGGAGTGATCAGTGAAGCATTGAGAGGGAAAAAGCCGGTGTTTGAGAGGTTATACAATTTGCAATATAGGAAATGGAATCGGTGGAGCTGGAGGCCAGGCTACTGATGACTGGGAAGGACCCACAGGGTAAGTGTAATTATAGAATGATGAATTTTGGAGAAATAGCCCTCCGTGGAAACACATATCTAGTTTTTATTCAGGTTTTCAGTGCCAGCAGTCTGCAGGCTGAACACAGATAAGGGATTTCTCATCTTCATTAGAAGTCATGCTGCAGAACTATTGGTGATCTTTAATTCAGCTGCAATGAAATGAGCCACTGCCTCTCTTCCACCCCGTCCTTTATTTATTCATTGAGGTACGGTGCAAAATTGGCCCTTCCGACCCTTCCAGCCACACCACCCACAACCCAGAGCCTAATCACGGTACAATTTACAACCAGCACTTAACCTACCCACCAGTACACCTTTGGACTGTGGGAGGAAACTGGAGCACATGGAGGAAACCCACAGGGTACATTGACTGGAGAGTACATTGACTGGCTGCATCAAGGCCTGGTATGGAAACACCAATGGTCCTGAATGGAGAATCTTACAAAAAGTAGTGGATACGGCCCAGTACTTCATGGGTAAAGCCCTCCCCACCAGTGAGCACACCTACATGAAATGCTACTGTATGAAAGCAACATCCAGCATCAGGGACACCCACCACCCAGGACTTGCTCTCTTCTCTCTGCTGCCATCAGGGAGAAAGTACAGGAATCAAATCACCAAGTTCATGAGCAGTTATTACCCCTTGACCAACTCATTTTCTATCTAGCTCTGCTTTCAAAAATCAACTGATAATCCCATGGACTTCCTTATTAACTTCACCACTACCACAACACATATAACCGCCAGCCCTGCTGGCATATATATGCTTGTGACAAAATCTGAATGCACTCTATACGTTAGCAAGACGAGTATTAATCAGTGCATTAGCACCATATCTTGAGGCAATTTTCCCCCCTCTACTGAGTGATACTTTCTGTAATGACTTTCTTTAATAGCTTTTGATAGTAGAGATAAATCTGAATGCAGCAATCCTGTTCATATCTGTCAGCCTTGGGTAATAATTTTGGAAGTAATGTAACTTAAAATAAAAGCCTTGTCTGGTTTTCATCTTGTTTACTCTGTGGTCAGAATCATCATCTATGAGTGCCTAAGCAAATCTCTGCAGGAAAAAGTGCGATCACGGCTAATGATCTGTTAGTGGAATCCAAGGACAAATTCTGTTCTGAAATATAACACCCAATGATTACCTTTTCAGATTAAAAAAAACAGCTTAAATAGTGGAGGATGAGAGGTTGCTTCATGTTTCTTTTAGATCAGGGGTTCCCAAACTTTTTTATGCCATGGACCCCTATCACAAACCGTGGGGTCTGTGGAGCCGAGGTTGGGAACCCCTGATTTAGACTGACTATTCATTCCAAACACAATAGGAAAGATCGGTATGTCATGAACTGGAGGATAGAAGAATGAGAGGGGATGTCCTAGAAGCACTCAAAATTCTAATAGTGATATATGTTGTTGATTCTGGAAGGAAGCTGTTGGCTGGAGAGTCCAAAACCAGAGCTCACGGCCTCAGCTTATAGGTTATGCCATTTAGAACTAAGATCAGGAGATATTTCTTCACCAAGAAATGGCGAATCTGTGGAATTTTCTACAAGTCAGTGGACACCACTTCATCAAATACATTCAAGGAGGTCAATACTTTTAATGCTAGAGTGATTAAGGGATATGGGGAGAAGGCTGGAATAGTGGATGAACAACCGTAATTGTGTTGGATGGTGAAGCAAGCTGGATGGCCTGCTCCTGTGGAAATTTTCTAGATTTTTATCTATTTAATTAATTTACTTATTACTTACTTACTTAGAGATAAAGCAAGGAACAGGGCCTTCTGGCCCTTTGAGCAACCCCCACTTTAATCCTAGCCTAATAACGGCTCAATTTATAATAGCCTACTTACCGGTACATCTTTGAGTCGTGGTGGGGAAGCCGGAGCATCTGGAGGAAACCTACACATTCCCCATGGAGGATGTACAAACTCCACATAGAGGACACCAGGATTGAACTCTGAACTCTGAACTCCGGGCTGCTCCGAGCTGTCATACAATGCTAAAAGAGATAGGAGCTCCATAAGAAAATTGGCTGGTAGGTTATTCCAAGCATCTTGGGGAACTTGTCACTGTTCTTCTGCGGACTTTGGCTGCCTCGCTGTCTCACCGAACGTTCTAACTGGCTGCTTCACTATCTGCTATGGGTATGGGGGTGGTGGGGGAGCTACTACACAGGATCCAAATAAGCTGCAGGGAGTTGTGAACTTAGTCAGATGCATCGTGGGCAGTAGCCTCCATAGTATCCAGAACATCTTCAAAGAGCGGTGCCTTAAAAAGGCAGCATCCACCTTGAAGGACCTCCCCCCACCCTCCCATCACCCAGGTCATGTCTTGTTCTCATTGCTACCATCAAGAAGGAAGGTACAGAATCCTGAAGCTACACACTCAGAGATTCAGGAACAGCTTCTTCCCCTCTGCCTTCCAATTGCTGAACGGACATTGAACCCATGAACACTACATCACTACTTTTTCATTTTTTTATTTTTGCACTACCTATTTAATTTAACTATTTAATGTATATATACTAACTGTAATTCACCGGCTTTTTCTATCATTATGTATTGTACTGTTGCTGCAAAGGTAACAAATTTCAGAATGTATGCTGATGATATTAAACCTGATTCTGAGGTAATCCTGATGATGTTGAGATCAGGGTGTTTGGAAGCCATTCCTTCTGAAACCATATAAAAAATCTAAGGAGTAGAGTGCTGCTATAGCTTCACTTGAATAAAACAATATTTGTGAAATCAACTGCAATGTGATATCACCACTGGTGTCGAGCAATGATCTATTGTGAGGTTTCATCCTTTTATGCCAGGAAATCCTTGGGTAAAGATGTCACTCCATAGGTAATGTACGAGTTGAACCCTTTGCACATATTGATGGTCAGGTACTGCTGACAATTTTACTGAACTTGGGAGAGGTTCATCTCTGAGCATAGCTTTGATCCTTTTAACCATATCTGCTTACAAAGTGGGGCTCAGATATTGTTTATCATATGCAGTTGGATTTAGAGTGTTATTTTAACTCCACACAGCCGTACCATTTTGTCAGCAGCATGTCCTATTCACCCTTCTGTTTTCCCAAGGACACTTTTGTTCTATTCCATTCAGTTCTGTCTTGGTTCGATTCATCGGAGCATTCAGATTTGTTCTGGAACAGAGCAAGTGGCGGCGATTCGAACGAAGTAACAGCGCTTGGAGATAAAGCACGGGAAGGGTTAATCCTGTGCCTTCTGAGGCAATCCAATAATAAGGTTTCACAGTCAAAGTATTCGATCCTTTATTGAGAAACTAGCAAAACAAACTGTCTTGAATCGATAAAAACTAATAAAACTAAAGTAGCGATACAATGAAATGAAGTAGTAGCAATATAAGCGTGTTGGTTGTCTGTCCTTTCTGAAGATGATGAGGTTTATAGTGAAAAAAGCCATTACACTGGAGCAGTTCCACTCTCTTGGCTTCAAAAATCTTGGTCCAATGGTACGAAAAATCATCACTGCTGGAGACTTCCTTGGCTGCAATGGATCACCACAACACCTTCTGTGCCTTGTCTTTCCCTTCACCCTCCACAAAGCATTGCAGCACCACCTTCTTGGCTGTTGGATCTTGTAGTTGATCTCATCTGGGGCTCAGAGGGAAATGGGCTGAACACAGGAAATTGGGACTACCTGGGTCGGCATGGAGTCATTGGGCCAAAGGGTCTGCATATATGCTGTGTTGCTCTATGACTCTGGTCAACAGTACAAGCTGCATAATTGAAGACGGTGGGGACACAACTTTCTCTCTGAATACCAGAAAAAAATTGTGCCAAGTCGTCTTCAGCTGCATTTGCAAACGATGCTCAAATTTGATGAATTGCATCTGGCAATATTAGTTTTCAGAATTCAGACTTGCCATGGATAACTTCTTGGTTTCAGTCGTGTCAGCAATTGCTGTAAGGGGTCCTTTGAGCTTTCGTTTGTGCGGTTCAAAATCTACTTACACAACTGTGAAATGCAGAGGTGAGGCTGAAGCATTTCCTTGTGGCCTGAACTGAATGTGCTTGTCTTTCCCGTGTGTACTTGTTCAATCTTTCTAAAGGCGGAATGAATAAACACAGTGATTGAAGACTTCACACAAATCACCAGCTGCCTGATTTCATAGAGAAGCAAGCTCAGAAAGCAGCCATTATCTTCAGGCCCATTTAAATTGGCAGTATAACATCATCATGTAATGATATCAAATAAAGGATGCTGCATAACTGTTTACAGCTTCTAACTGCTCCTGTCCTGTGTCAGAATGTCTGTCTTTACTCTTCACAACCAGATAAGAATAAAGGACTTCCCAACACAATAGGTGTTACATGCCTTTCAATTACCTGGACAGGGTGATTAATTCTGCATCATTTAGTCTGAGGAAAAAGCATTCTTAGACCTCTCTGCAAGAAAACTAATCAAATTAATCCAGCTGAGTTCTGGATGATGTTCTTTTAATGCTCTGCTTTCATTTATCATCACAATCCCTCACTCACAACTTAGTCAGGGTGAATACAATTGGTTTTTGAATATGTCTATGACGTATAATCTATTTTCATGTGGCTGCATCGCCTTCTGAATTGAATTTATTTAAATCTTACATCTGACCCACAATGTGAGGGAGTAAAAATCTTTGTGTAATGACTCCATCACAATGTACAGACATGTGGATTTATAAGACTAATGGCTTACAGAAAGAAGCTGTCCCGCAGGCTGTTGGTCCTGGCTTTAAAGTTAAGGTACCATTTGCCAGACGGAAGAAACTGAAACTGATTATGGTTGGGGTGACTGGTGTTGTGTTTTTTATATTAATACGTACCGTGGGTTTCTAATGAAGAACCATATTCTGGAAGAAATAGAACTTTTATTTAACACCAACAACCATACGTGTCTTACAGCACCATACTTCCAGATCTTTCTATCAGTTCTGCGCATGCTCAGAGCTCTCTCCAATCACGTTCTTACACGTCATATCACCACAACTGGTGTCCCTGATGATCTTCCAGGCCTTCTTTATGCACCTGGTATGAGTGCAGGGGAGGGCTACTGCACAGGATCGAAACAAGCTACAAAGAGTCAGCTCCATCATGGGCACTAACCTCCGTAATATCCAGAACATCTTCAAGGAGCAATGCCTCAGAAAGGTGACATACATCACTAAGGACCCCTTCACCCTGGACATGCCCTCTTCTCATTGCTACCATGAGGAAGGAGGTACAGAAGCCTGAAGGTATACACTTAATGGTTCTGGAACGGTTTCTTCCCCTCTGCCATCCAATTTCTGGATGGACATTAAACTCGTGAACACTATCTCACTACTATTTTTTGGCACTGCTTGTTTAATTTAACTATTATATATATAGTAATTCACATCTTCTCCGTTATTATGTATTGCATTGTATTACTGCTACAAAGACATCACAAATCACAACATATTCTTGTGATATTAAACCTGATTCTGATATTTCCTTCATTTCATCAACTGAAATTTATTTGACATCATCATCATATCTGGTCCTAATTCTTCACCCTGAGGAAATATTGCTCCAGCATACACAATCTGTACCATACACTGCAATTACTTATCAAGTGTTATTTATCAGCATTTCTCAAACCCACAACCTCTTACCAACAAGGAAACCAAAGCAGCAAGGAAATGAAACATTGATACTGGAACAGCGAGCAATTGCTGGAGGAACTCAGAAGATTGAGCAGCATTTGTGAGAGGAAAGGAATTGTTGACATTTTGGGTTGAAACCCTGCAAGTCCTTTGTGCAGTGTTGATAATTCCTTTCTTCCAAAAGATGCTGCTTGACCCACTGAGTTCCTCCCGTGCATTACTTGTTGCTTCAGTTTTCAGCGTCTGTAATCTCTTGTGTCTGCATTGATATTTGTATTGTCTTACTATTGTCACCTGTACTGAGAACAGCTTTTGTTTATGTGTCATTTAGACAGATCATTCCATTCATAAACCTATCAAGGTAGTAAAAAGGAAAAGAGAACGCAGAATATAGTAAACACAAAGGATTCTGCAGATGAGGGTTATCTTGAGCAACACACATAAAATGCTGGAGGAACTCAGCATGTCAGGCACCATCTATGGAGGGGAATAAACAGCTGAGATCCTTAATCAGGGCAGAATGTACATAGTATAACCATTATGGAGAAAGTACAGTGTAGGTAGACAAATATAGTGCAGCAGTCACAATGAGGAAAATTGGGAGTTCACCTAGTGGTTAGAGCTTCAAAGTTCAAAGTAAATTTATTATCAAAGTACATATATGTCACCATATACAACCCTGTGATTCATTTTCTTGTGAGCATACTCAATAAATCTATAGAGTAATAACCATAACAGAATCAATGAAAGACCATCCAACCTGGGTGTTCAAATGCACAAGATAACAAACTATGCAAATACAAAAATAAATAAATTATAATAATTAATGAATAAGCAATAAATATCGAGAACATGAGATGAAGAGTTCTTGGAAGTGAGTCCATTGTTTGTGGGGAATATTTCAATGATAGGGTGAGTGAAGTTATCCTCTTTGGTTCAAGATCCTGATGATTTCTGAACCTGGTGTTGTGAATCCTGAGGTTCCTATATTTTTTTCTGATGGCAGCAGTGAGAAGAGAGCATGTCTTGGGTGGTGGGTGTCCTTGATGTTGGATGCTGCTTTCCTGTGACAATGTTTCATGTAGATATGCTCAATGGTTGTGAAAGCTTTATCATGATGGACTGGGCCATATCCATTATTTTACGTAAGATTTTCCATTCAATGGCATTGGTGTTTCCATACCAAGCTGTGATCCAACCAATCAATATACTCTCACACCCATTAAAGACATTTGCCAGAGCTTTAGATGTCATGTCAAATCCCCACAAACCTCTAAGGAAACAGAAGCGCTGCCATCCTTTCTTCGTAACTGCACTTTGTGCTGGGCCCAGGGTAGGTCCTCCAAAATAATAACACAAAGGAATTTAAAGTTGCTGACCCTCTCCACCTGTGATCCTCCGATAAGAACTGACTCGTAGGCCTCTGGTTTCCTTCTTTTGAAGTCAATAATCAGCTCCTTGGTCTTGCTGACACTGAGTAAGAGGTTGTTGTTGTTGTGGAACCACTCAGCCAGATTTTCAATCTCCCTCTTGTATGCTGATTCATCACCACTTTTGATTCACACAATGACAGTAGTGTTGGCAGTAAACTTAAATATGGCATTGGAGCTTGGTCATGCTAACAATGAGTAAGAGGTTTCTGTTGTGACACCACTCAGCCAGATTTTCAGTCTCCTACATGCTCATTCAGCCAGTGACAGTGGTGTTGTCTTGCTGCAATCCATTGCTTCCTCAGCACTACCTACCCCTCCACCTATGTTTGTATCACCTGCAAACTTTGCCACAAAGCCATCAATTCCATTATCTAAATCACTGACAAACAATGTGAAAAACAGCGGTCCCAATACTGACACCCGAGGAACACCACTAGTCACTGGCAGCCAACCAGAAAAGGCCCCTTTTATTCCTACTCACAGCCTCCTGCCTGTCAGCCATTCCTCTATCCATGCCAATATCTTTCCTGTAACACCATAAGATTTTATCTTATTAAGCAGCCTCATGTGTGGCATCTTATCAAATGCCTTCTGAAAATCCAAGTAAATGACATCCACTGCCTCTCCTTTGTCCACCCTGCTTGTTACTTCCTCAAAAAACTCTAACAGATTTGTTAGGCAAGGTTTCCCTTTTTTGCTTCTCGCACCACTCTCTGTAAACTCTAGAGAATGTTGTGCATAAAAATCTGAGGAGATCAGCAATTTCTGAGAAACTCAAACCATACCGACAGGCACCAACGATCATTCCACAGCCAACATCATTTAGATCACAATTCTTCTCCGTTCTGGTATTTGGTCTGAACAGCAACCGAACCTCTACCAAGTCTGCATGCCTTTATGGATTGAGTTACTGTTGCATGGTTAGATACTCGCATTAATGAGCAGGTGTACCTAATAAAGTGGCCACTGAGTGTATGTTCTGCTATCAGCACTTGCAGGAAAATGTTCAGTTTTCTCCCCGATACTTGGTGAAGTTTTAGAAAAGGAAAAGCAGAGTCTGATGAGGAACGTGCCTCAGCATTGAATTCAATCATAAGATCTATCTATGAGATGATGGAAATATAGAGCTGGGGTGTTTAAAGCCTTAACAAGAAACACCACTGGTTTTTTAAAAAAGTCTGTTTAGATCAGTTATCTGGCACTGATAAAGAATAGCATAATTAGAAAAGATGAATAATAAGCTGTTAGACAAAGAGTAACTCCGGGAGGGGCAGCTCCTCTGGTGAATGGGTTTGCCATGTCCACTTTGGGGCAGCTCACTCACCTTTGGTCCCCACCTGGGGGGGGGGTGGGGGGAAGGTGTGTGTGTGTGTGTGTGTGTGTGTGTGTGTGTGTGTGTGTGTGTGTGTGTGTGTGTGTGTGTGTGTGTGTGTGTGTGTGTGTTGATCAAGCATTCTTGTTATTTAAAATAATTTATTACAATTTATATATACAAATATGTGAATTGCCTACATCATCACCCTACCACATGATACATGCGTGCCTTGCTTAAAGTAAATCTCGAAGTTGGACTAACATTTTAGGCTCCTGTATCTTCCTTTGATTTAGTTGAATATTTTGCAGTTATAAAACATAACACCACTGGACACTCAGCTCTCAGCTGTGGCTCCTAGTTGCTGTTTGCATGTGACAGCAGCAATACCCCATACACATCTTCGATAGGTAGGCTAAACCAGCTAAGGGTAGCTGTCAGACTCATACCCCAGGATGTGCCTGTCCTGCCATGTGATTGGCAGATGAGATCTACAGTGAAATCCAATGGGCAGGAAGGCATTTCTGCAATGCTCCATGGAGAGCGAAGGGCATGACGAGGCACAGAAGACGTCAAGGTCATTCAATGCAACCAAGGAAGATCCCAATTTGTGACACCTGCTTGTACCACTTGATCCAGACTTTTGAGGTTGAGAGAGTGGAACTGCCCTGGCGCGACGGCTTTTTCACTTTAAAAACTCTTCCGCTCAGGTTTCCTATCATTGTCAACATGACAGACAACCCCAACTCTGTGTACTGAGAAGTATTAGTTATTTCCTTAGCGACAAGTGGTGAAATGTTACATGTCTGTGGCACTCTACATGCTGCCAAGCAGCCTGCAGCCAAACATAGTCACAGATGCAGTTGGGGTTTGTGACTGTCACAGTCTTCCACTCCAGACTATTCAAAGGTATCACTCTGAAAATTAAAACAAAATCCAGGACTATCCATACTGTTCAACCTGTGACACAACCACAGTGACAGTTTCAGCTGCCAATGTCAAAGAATTGCCTGACAGAGGAATTGCAGTTTTCCTCATTCCTTAGAAAGTTCTCCATTAAGACTCCAATTAGCCTTTACGCATCGATCCAAACCCAGAACTTATTTTGCAGAATGTAGTTTTTGTGCACTATGTAAGAAAATTCCATTGCAATACAATCACATCTACCATGTTCTGAAATTCATTTGTATGTGGAATTACCCAGATTCAGCACTGGCCATTCATAAGCCTGCTTTTGAGTGACTTAAAGAGCATCAGCCTTACCTAGTTGGTCTGGTGCATGGTTCCATTTAATACTCTTCAAAATATATATTTTCTTTTTGTTCCTATCCTACTCACTTCAGTTACCGTTTAAAGCCAGACACCTCTGGTCTCCTGCCCCTATCACATCTCTATAGTGCTATCAAATCAGCCAACTGCATCCTAGACCACCTTTGCTCCAATGTTCATTCATTCATTATGTGCCATGTCACATGACATAGGCGATCATTGTCCTTCCATGACCATGATTGTCCTTGGCAATTTTTTCTGCCGAAGTGGTTTGACAATGCCGTCATCTGGGCAGTGTCTTTACAAGACAGATGAGCTGAGCCATTATCAATACTCTTCAGAGATTGTCTTCCTGGCATCGGTGGTCACATTACCAGGATGTGATAAGCACCAGCTGCTCCCATGGCTTCACGTGACATTGATTGGTTGGGGAGGGGGGTAAGCAGGTGCTACACCTTGCCCAAGGGTAAGCCGCAGGCTAGCAGAGGGAAAGAGCACCTTACACTTCCTTTGGTAAAGACATATCTCCACACCGCCCCAATGCAATCTTACCAAATGTCCCCTGACCCCAATTACACAGATCCTACCCTCAAACCTCTAATACATCCTTGAAGTAAGATCCAAAAGATCTCTTAACTCAGCCTCAGGACAATACTCAATTGAAGTATCCCTCCAATCTGCAACCATTACTGAATATCCATTTCCTTTAACTGGCTCGGGAATGAATGAGAGGTGTTTATATGAGTGTCTTTGCTCAAGACTCATGCGCCATAGAGAGTGCAATACAATAAATGAATTAGTCTTCAAAGCACTATTTGATGCACTGAACGCTTTCTAGGCCTGACTACCTGAAGATTCTCCTTGTAACAATGTCTCCTCATCCATGATACCTAGTTATTATAAATTAAATGGTCACTACACCTTTTATGGACATGATTCTCTGAAATCCCATACGATCTCTTGTAGTTTTATTATTGCTATTGTACTAAAACACCTATGATAAATTACAGCAAATGTATTAACATTGCCAACATACACACTTTCAGAGATTTAAGTATTTGAACTCCATTTAAAAATACATCAATTCCTTGTTATTCCATTTCCACAACTTTTTACCTTAGAAATATACTGTATATGTTAAATCACATTTGACACTGTCTGCTCTTTTAGTTTAACTATCCAGGTTTTCTTCCTGTCCTTATCATTTAGGAAACCTTTCTTTTAAGAAAGATTGCAGCAAATTGCAGCATATTCTTTATATTATGCTGGCTGATAGTTTAGTGACATCTGCACCAGACTTTGAGGCGAGTGGTCCCAAGTTCAAATCCAGCTGGCTCCTTGGATGTTTTCCATCCGTGCTGAGTTGAATATCGAGCTAGCAACTTGGTCTCATTAAAAAAAAACAAAAATGCTAAAGAAACAGTAAGGTTGCTGCCTGATGCACCACAAGGCGCAGAAAGGAACAACAATGATTCTTTATACTGCCATTCAAAGTATGTACCTCTGACTGCCAAGAACAGAGAAGGAGCCTACACTATCCAGGTAACATCACTTCTCATTCTGTTTATCAGCAATTTATCATCGATCTTTCTCTCATGACAGTCAACTATCTTTCTATGCATGCCGGTGCACTTTCTATATCATGTTCTTAAAGAATGAATCTCCCTTTATCTTCCTTTAAATGAGCTTCACATAGGACTTACTGTATGTTTTCAGAAAAACCCTATGCAGACTGTTCGTTCAAGTTTAAGACAGGCATTGTCAATTGGCAGCTGATTAAGAAAACTACTTTGAATTTCAATGAGGCCAAAATAGGTCGGCCCAAGGGCTACACAGGCCAGCAGTTGAGCCACGACCGAATGGCCGAGCAGACATGATGGTCTAATTCTGCTTCTCTATTTTTTGGTCTTCTGCCAGCTTCTGCTTCAATAGTTGTGGGGAACTTGATTGGAGAGGGCCTTGTAAAGAGTGTCTATGTTTTCCCTGTGGAATTCGTGGATTTCCTCCGGATGCTCTGGTTTCCTTCCACAGTTCAAAGATGTCCAAGAATGATGATAGGTTAGTTGGTTTATGTAACTTGACCTGTGATTCGGCAAGGATTAATTTGGGGGCCTGCTGGATGGCTCGGCTCCAGGGGCTAGAAGGGCTTATTCCGTACTGAATCTCAATAAGTAAATAAATAAAATAAATAAAAGAATTACAGGAAGTAGGCTTGAGAATGGGGTTCAGAAAGTACAATAAAATCAGCCATGATTGAATGGCAGAGCAGTGTCAATGGGCTGAATGGCCTAATTCTGCTCTGCTCCTATAACTAGGATCTTCTGATCAGATTTCCCTGAACTCTCACACAGTCACCTTGATCACCACTGTCCACTCATCTGCTTTGTGATATTGGGCTCCATGAGAATGAATTCTCAGCAGTTTTTTTCAGGAGTTACACTGAGCAATGTGTCCTCTGAACCTGGTGCAGGTTCAGTGTCCATGCTTTTCAATACAGGAGGATGGCAGTAAGGGAGACAGGTAGGCTACAGCTAATATTTGCTTTGAATGAAATTGATTTAAATTTGTTAATCTAAATGTTTTTAGTTTATTTTTTTATTTACCAATAAAGCACAGTCCCTTCCTGCCTAATAAATCCGTGCCATCAGTTACGCCCATGTGACCAATCAACCTTCTAACCTGTTCTTCTTTGGGATGTGAGAGGAAACTGAAGCACCCAGAGAAAATCTACGCGACTACGAGAAGAACATAAATTCCTTATGGACAGCAGCACTTATATCAGAATGTTCTGTAGTCGTGACAATGGCGGGGGGGGGGGGGGGGGGCGGTGGTGTGTGTGTGTGTGTGTGTGTGTGTGTGTGTGTGTGTGTGTGTGTGTGTGTGTGTGTGTGTGTGTGTGTGTGTGTGTGTGTGTGTGTGTGTGTGTGTGTGTGTGTGTGAGTTGGGGGTATTGGTATTTCAAATATGTATTGATGTGTTTAGTTTTTTTGAGGGCTGCTTTTGGATGTCTGTGAATGAAACATTCATGTTGTTTGACATCTTTGACAGCCTGTTCTCTCCAGGGGTTTGGTTTTTCCAGCCTTTGTGACATTTACAATCTGCCTTCACAGGGACTTGCTGATCAGGTTGGAGCCAGTTCCTTTGACGAGGGTCTCAACAGGAGATCTACTCAATGTGAGAACAGATTTAGTGGGAAGACAAGCGATTTCTTTTGTATATCTACTCTTCAAAGTTCAAAGTGCATTTATTATCAAAGTACAGTATCTATGCAGTATACAACCATGAGATTCATCTTCCCGTAGACAGCCATCAAAACAAAGAAACACCATGGAGCTTATTCAAAGAAAACATCAAACACCTAACCAGCAGAAAAATCAGGGAGTTTCACGTGTGTGAGCTTTGTACTGTATTGTGCACCTTGATCTGGAGGAATATTATTTCGTTTGGTGGTATACATGTGTATAGCTGAACGACAATAAACTTGAACTTGTATATGGGCACTGTTGGTGACACTGGCAATTATTGCCCATCCCCAAATGCCCTGGAGAATAGTGAGCTGCCTTTTTGAATTGCTGCTGTCCTATCTGGTCAAAATACTTCACAATATTGTTGGTTAGAGAGTTCCTTCGATGTGGTCGGTGGATGGGGCCACAACAAGGTTTAATCGATGCAGGTTGTAAATTTGGGCTCTAATTCAGTTCTTTTATGATGTGTTCTATTTCTAGTTCTGGTTGCTCCATTTTGTTACTACTCTTTGGGTAATTTTTGAATTGGAGTGACCCGCAGGTAAGGGTAATGAACACTAGGCTGAGCTGTACTGAAATATGCCTTTTGTGGTTGATATTCTGTGGGGGTTTTTTGTTGCCGTTTGCATGATTTTTCTTGTGGGGGTGGGCGGTTTGTTATTTGTTGCTTTTCTTTGAACAGGTTGGTTCCATGGCTCTTTGTTTTGTTGCTGCCTGTGGTGAAGACGAATTTCAGGGTTGTATACTACAATATATACTTTGAACTTTGAGGATTTAATGATGATGACGGAATAGTTTTATAATTTCATGTTAGGGTAGCACCTGAAAACTTAGTCCTATGTGGAAGAAAATCGAAGTATTGAGTACAGGAGATGGGATGCTGTGTTGAAGACGTTGGTGAAGCCTAATTTGGAGTATTGTGTGTAGTTTTTGTCACCTACCTACAAGAAATATAGCAATAAGATTGAAAGAGTACAGAGAAAATTTACAATGATGTTGGTAGATCTGGAGGATCTGAGTTATAAGGAAAGATTGAATAGGTTAAGACTTTATTCCTTAGACCGTAGAAGATTGAGGGGAGATTTGATGAGACTAGAAGCAGAGGTCATCGGTTAAGGATGAAAGGTGAAGTGAAGGGAAACATCTTCACTCAGAGGATGGTCAGAGTGTGGAAGAATGCCAGAGGAGGTGGTGGATGCAAGTTTGATTTCAACAGTTAAGAGAAATTTGGATAGGTACATTATTGGGATGGATATGGAGGCCTATGGTCTGGGTGCAGGTGGACTAGGCAGCTTTGTAGTTTTGCATGGATTATATAGGCTGAATGGCCTGTTTCTGTGCTGTAGTGTTCTATGACTATGACTCTAAACATGGGTTTGGTGGATGGTGTCAGAGTAGCCTGGTTTTGTCTTTGGCACAGACTGAACTAAAAGTGATGGAGCATCTGAGTATTTCAGGGACTGAATGTGTCACCAATCAAATGGTTGGATACGAAGCATGGATGGCCAGCTGTTGCACAAAATTACCTGGATATTGTAAATTGACTTTTTGATATATATAACAGATGGGTAAATGGCACTGCCGGTTATATAGTGTCAAAGATTTCCACAGCACAGAAAAAGCTCCTTTGGCTCACTGCATCCACGTTGACCATCAGGCACCCACCTTCAATAATCCCTATTTTATTCTTTCATATTTCCATCAAAATGTCCCCACTCCCCCCACCGAATATCCCACCACCCTGATTCTCCTGCCACCCACCGATACTGAAATAACAGAGTAGACAATTAACATACTAACCACCACATTTTTGGCATGTGAGAGAAAACTGGAGCACTCTGGGGGGATACCCATGTCATTACAGGGAGAATGAGCCAACACCACACAGAGTGAACCAGACATCAGGACCAAAGCCAGGTATCAAGAGTTGTGGAGCAGCAGCACACACTAACCATGTCACATTGTGAGATAAATATTTTACCACAGAAACATTGAAAAGTTCACCTTTCCAATGGACTCTTCATTTCATGTTCTTGATATTTAATGCTTTTTTATTATTATTATTTCTTATTTTCCTTTGTATTTGTACAGTTTGTTGTCTTTTGCATATTGGTTGTTTGTTCATCCTGTTGGGAGAGGTCTTTCATTGATCCTATTATGTTTCTTGTGCTTGCCCATAAGAAAATGAATCTCAGGGTTGTATATGGTGAGATATGTGTACTTTGCTAATAAATCTGGGGTGTCTGGGTGTGGATACATCTCTACCACAGGAGGTATAAGGCACGCCTTCCATCTGCTAGTCTGCAGGTCACCCTTGGACAAGGTGTAGTACCTGCTTAGCCCTGACCAGGGTCATGTGAAGCCATGGGGGCAGGTGAAGCATATCACAAGTCCTGGTTACATGACCACTGATGCCAGGCAGATAATCTCTGAAGAGTACTGATAATGCCTGAGGTCACCCGTCTTGTAAAGACACGGCCCAGAAGAAGGAAAACCACTTCTGTAGGAAAATTTGCCAAGAACAATCATGGTCAAAGAACCATGATCCCCCATGTCATACAACACGGCACATAATGATGATGATGATAATAAATTTACTTTGAACTTTAAATCAGAAAATTAGCTTTACTTCTTTATTTCTGTAAGTATTTCATTGGAAAATAAAACCTTCTTAACTTTGTTCGGTACAACCTCTATTTAATAAATTTACATCAGCATTCCTTGTTAAACAAGAGAAAACATGCAGATGCTGGAACTCCAAAGCAACGTACAGAAAATGCTGGAGGAACTCAGCCGGTCAGGCAACATCTATGGAAATGAGTAAACAGTTAACGTTCTAGGCCGAGACCCTTCACGAGTCTTGATGAAGGGTCTCAACTCGAATTGACAACCATTTACTCATTTCCATAGATGCTGCCAGGCCTGCTGAGTTCCTCCAGTATTTTGTGTGTGTTGTTTGGATTCCTTGATTAACCTGTGCATCTCTAATCTCAACTAATAGATTCTGAGTTTCCCCAGCATGTGCTTTTCTTCATTCATCTTTCAAATTATATGATGACAGCTCGAACAAATAATGGAGTCTTTTATTTGTTGAACAACTACAACTAATTACATGCATTTTAGAAAGTGTCACAGCAAAAGTGGCCTTAAACCCAAACATTGGATGGCATCCAATTTACTTGATGTGTTATTTTACTTGTAATCTGTAATCATTCATACATTGTCTGTGAACTTGCTAGTTAACACCCACTTAATACTATTTCAACTGGGACCATTGAGGTCCAATACATGCAAATACAGAAATAATTTAAATATGTATTAATGTTGTCACCATCCCAACATGTTACATTGAGCACTTCCTCTCTGCGTTACCATGGCAATGGTGTTCAGGCCTTCACGATATAATGAGTAATTCTGTAAGCAGATCATTACAAACATTTTCTGTCCTTTAATGTAGCTGTTTCCTATTAGACAAACAGAACGCGATTTCAAAACAATTTGAAAATGTCTTAAGTAATGAATATTAGCAAGCTGTAATGGAACCAGATTCTGAATTGCCCATACAATTATGAACGTGAAATGTTCTGCTCTCTACATTGATCATGGTAACTAGTCTCTGTATCAAAATTTCCTACCAGCAGTTCTAATGAATACGACAACAAAGAAATTGAAAGAAATAGACAAAAAAAACATCAAACTTAAAGCACAGAATGTATCAACTTAACCTTCTTAAGTGTGGAAATTAAAGTTTAAAATGATCAAGCAATCGTTAATAAAAATTAAGTGCAGAAATGCGGAAGCATA
The DNA here is from genome assembly GCF_048418815.1 of Hemitrygon akajei. Lineage (NCBI taxonomy): Eukaryota > Metazoa > Chordata > Chondrichthyes > Myliobatiformes > Dasyatidae > Hemitrygon > Hemitrygon akajei. The sequence continues at coordinate 55,517,857 of NC_133146.1, forward strand.
TCAATTCTTAATATTATGTGTACGTTGTGTATCTGGTGCTATGCGTCCGTGCTGCTTTTCATTTCATCTGTGCACGTACTTGTGCATAAGACAATAGACGTGACTTTCTGCTGTAATATTATCAGAGAGTTAAAATGTAAAAGTTACAATCAGTTTTATTAAGATTCAAAAAAAGCTCAATAAAAGGTTATTTTATAAAGTTAGAGCCTGTCCGCTACACTGCTGGTGCATAGGGCAGCAATGCAGGGTCTCCACCTTTGTCCATCCATACTGTTGCATACAGATATTCAAAGATACAAAGTACATTTATTATCAAGGAACGTATAAATTATACAACCTGGAGACTTGTCTGCTTACAAGCTGCTACAATGCAAGAAACCCAAAAGAACCCAATTTAAAAAAAGACCAACCCTCAGAGAGAAAGAGAGGAAAAAAACACAAATCATGCAAACAATAGAGGCAAGCAACAGCATTCCGAACCAAATTGAGTCCTTAGATCCAAATCTGCGGAGCAGCCCAAAGTAGGTCCAGACCCTCTGTATTAGTTTATCATAGTAGTGGGGGCAATATGATGAACTGATACAGAAGGATTCTTTATTCCTGTTTCTGTAACAATTCTGTTTTACCAGTCACGGTTATTGGCCCTGAGCTGAACCCCTGAACCTGGAGGGCCGGTGGACCACTCTTAGTCTGGCGTCTGCTCTTTGACCTGTTTGGCATCGGTGACCCTACTGAGAGCCAAAGCATAAAGCCCTGAGTCCAGCCAACATAGCTCTCCAGGTCATTGATGCTCACAAGCCTCCAAACCCTACGACAAGGTTGTGGTCCTCTTGGAGGATTTTTAAAAGTAGCAAAGATCAATGTCACAGCTTTCCAAATCAAAAAACTTCGGCTTCAATAAACAGCCTCCTCCCCCTAAGCTTGCTCCCATCACAACTACAATATTCTTGCACCTATTGAACTTAGACACTTACAGCCAAATTTAGATGCCCTGTCATAATCAAAACATAGCATTGCCATTTTATGATACCTTTTTGGGACATAGACCTTGGTGCCTCTGTGGAGCACAATTCCCATGGCCAATAATCAATATAATGCAAATTAGTAAATAAACCAGTTTATTATTAGCACATGTAACCGAGGTACAGTGAAAAACATTGTTTTGTAAGCGGCTCATTTCATCACACCAGTACAGCACAGTTAAAAGAAATAACAGAACGCAGAATAAAGTGTCACAGTTGGAAAGAGAATGCAGTGGGCCATGGTAGGGTAGATTGTGAGGTCAAGAGTCAAGCTTATTTCATACAAAGGGAGCATTCAATTGTCTTCTACAGTGGTAGGTGTCTATTAAAACAAGAAACTTTAACATTCCACCCTAGTATGGCAGTTTGGTTACTACAGTAAGTAAATATCAAATTTTTACTTTTGTCAAAAATGTAGCACATTAGTTCTGGGGTTCACAACCTTTTTTATGCCATGGACCCTGACCATTAATTGAGGTGTCTGCGAACCCCAGGTAGGGAACCTCTGCACTAGTTATTCAATGGGCCTTCATGTCATTTTAACAAAGAATAAGTTATGATATAGGCTACTCATCTATATTTTTATGTTAGAAACTAAACATATAATTTATGACACATATTTGTATCATTAGACAAGTGAAAACCAAATGTAATTAGTATGTATTTAACGAGAAGTTTTTTTTGGTCTGGTTTCTAATAGATAGGTTTTGTTTCTGTCAATTTTGTTGATACTGATTTTTGTTATCACTGTATATTTAAGAACAAACAGAGATTGACCAGATAAGTCATGCCAGTTTTGAATTGAGTATAATAAATAGGGTGATACAGCGGCGCAGTGGTTAGCACAGAGCTTTACAGTACAGGCAACCCAGGTTCAATTCCCATCGTTGCCTGTAAGGAGTTTGTATGTCCTCCCTGTGACAGCATGTATTTCCTCCGGGTCCTCCGGTTTCCACCCACGTCTGAAGACCTACTGGTTGGTAGGTTAATTACTCATTGTAAATTGTCCATGATTAGGCTAGGCTATTGCTCAAAGAGCCAATAGAGCCAATTCTGCACTGCATCACAATAAATAAATATGTCATAAAAATGTTTAAGAGGACTGAGTGATACAAAATCTGCTAAATCCCTTCTACCTGGCATAAACCAGCTTTTGATAATTTACAAGCAGAATTTATCACATCATGAACTCATACAACACAGTAGCAGTCTGCCTGGTCCACCACCATTGTGTCATCCATCAAGAATCCATTTACACTAATCCCTCCTATTTACAGAGGCAGAATTGGTTAATTGCCTGCCAATCTTCACCACCACGCCTCATGGAATAAAATTGGAACACCAGAGCAAAGCCCATGCAGTCATTGGGAAAACGTGTAAACACAATGTCTAAGATCGGAATCAAACCCTGAACTCTGTCACCTTGAGACAGCAGAATTAACCACGATATCACGATGCTGCTATCTGCGTTTTCTAATTAAGCTGATTCCTTTGAACTCTGTTGCCTGAATTCATCCCTTTGGAAGTTGTAATTTTATTTTCCAAGGGACATCTTTGGCTTATATTTTGAGCTGTTCTCACTGTCAATTAGATTCCATCACCTCTGTACTTACTCTTGTGTTACTTAGGGGAAAGGCATTTTGTTTTCTATCCAGTTGACAGGTACACTATATATTAGTACTTTGACCATTTAGAGTTTTCAGTACATAGGCATTCTTCATCATAGTTATTATCCTATTACATACTCACTGGAGCCTGAAAACTCACACTGTGAAAATCCTTCACATTGTGTCTGTTTATTACCTTGACAGTACTGTAATTGATACCAGTCATTATGTTTCTCTGCTGGTTGGCTGAAATTTGACTTTGTGTTAAATAGTAGAAATCACTGATTTAGTATTAAAAGGAGGGAAAAAAATGAGATGTTGTAAATCTGACATCACTAGAAATTGAAATAAGACTAAGAACTGTGAGATACTGGTTTTCTGATTGGCAGAATATCCCTAGAAATGGTTTGATTCAGTTTGGTAACCCTTGTCCACTGCCACTATATAAAAACTTCTCTGGATAAGTGATAGAAGGTAGAGAGAGAGCTACCTCTATAACACAGATGATATTAGGAAAGAGGAATGGTGGCTTTTCAAGGTGGCTGGGTTCTCGTCAGAGACTGTGATCTACAGCCGCACTCAAAAACTGTAGTTTCTTATAGTGTTGAGTTCCAGCTCTCAGAGTTCGCCGAGCAGCCATTTTTCAATATCTGCAGAAGCAGCCTGGAAGGGATGTGCCTTCAAGGTGCGGCCCTGCGGCCCTGTGGCCCTGTGGGCCCGATTCCTTGCCGGTGTCATCATCTGAATCATCACGGAAGTTTGGAAAATCAAGACAGCGGATGTAACTCTGAAAGGCCTCTACACTCCAGCGGTTTGCTTTCTTTCTCTCTCTCTCTCTCTTCTCTCTCTCTCTCTCTCTCTCTCCCTCTCCCTCTCCCTCTCCCTCTCCCTCTCCCTCTCCCTCTCCCTCTCCCTCTCCCTCTCCCTCTCCCTCTCCTTCTCTCTCTCTCTCTCTCTCTCTCTCTTGATAGTGTGAAAGAGAGCTTGCTAGCAATTCTTGAGTCGGGGAACTGAAAAAATAAAAAGCAACGGTGCAGTTGTAACATCAAAACAACGAGCAGTTGGTCTCTCCTCTCACGGTAGCAGGTGTGATGCCTCTCTCTGCCTTGTTAGTGAGGGAGAGGGAGAGATCCTAGAAAATGTCAAACTGCTGGGTGACCCGTGGTTTTTTATGGACTGTAGATCATAGTCTCTTTGGGGGCTTTGCTACTGCTTGCATGGTGGGCAGTGAGGAGGATAATACTTTTTGCTGGAATAAGTGGGGGGAGGGGAAGGGCTGATGCTTTGTTGCTGCTTGTGTATAGGAGGGGGATGGGGGCTTCAGGGCTCTAACATTTTTCCTTTCATTCATTCTTTGGGGTTTTAGTTCTGTTTCATGGCTGTCTGTGGAGAGTAAGATTTTCAGGTTGTATCCTGTATACATTCTCTGATATTAAATGGAACCACTGAACCATTGAACCATTGAATGTAAGTTGTGCGTAGGATAGACAGGCATTTATACTTTTTAAATAAGTTGTGCTACATTGGTGAGTAGCTATATTTATCCCTGGCCTTACCTTATGAAACTAATGGAAGATAAGTTTCTGATTTTGATATATTAAAACATGAATTTATTTTAAAAACTTTCAGTTGACATTAAAGCATTGGCTCTAATGTTTGGACAGGTGTCACAAGACACAGAAGTAATTATTCACATAACCAACCCACAGATAGACCTTCACTACAACTGACCATCAAGGGCTTGTCTCAGGAGGCATGCAATATTCATGCAGCCTTCTTGTTATCTGAATCAGGTGTGAAACCATGGTTACTCAAGCTATTCACTGGTTGCATGTCATTCTGCAAGGTCAAATGCTACTTAAAGACACTCCACGTTCTTTGAAGGAGGTGAGCATTTTGACTGCAGGGAGGATTGTGAGGTTACTTTTCCAGTGTCACCTTGAGGACCAGGTGCAGCCATTGGAAAAGAGAATTAAATATTTTTAACTCTCTCTCCCATTTTCTATCTCCAGCTCTCTCTTCCCTGCCTCCTGTCTGCATCGACATGTCAGTCCATGGCCTCTTCTACCTCTGTGATGAGGCCACACTCAGGTTGGAGGAGCAACATCTTATATTCCATCTGGACAGCCTTTAACCTGATGGCATGAACACTGATTTCTCAAACTTCTGATAACTGACCCCCACCATTCCCCTTTCCCTCTCTCACCTTATCTCCTTACCTGCCCATCATCTTCCTCTGGTGCTCCTCCTACTTCCCTTTCTTCCATGGCCTTCTGTCCTCTCCTATCAGACTCCCCCCTTCTCCAGCCCTTTATCTCTTTCACCAATCAACTTCCCAGCTCTTTACTTCACTCCTCCTCCTCTCCCGGCTTCACCTGTCACCTACCACCTTGTACTTCTTCCTCCCCCGCCTCGCCGCCTTACTCTAATTCCTCATTTCTTTCTTCCAGTCCTGATGAAAGGTCTCAGCCTGAAACATCGACAGTTTAATCTTTCCCATTGATATTGCCTGGCCTGCTGGTTCCTTCAGCATTTTGAGTGTGTTGCCTCCATTCCTGGTATGCCACTCCACCCATTAGGGTCAGAAAGCCCTCCAGGCAATAACTCCATCTTGGCCCAAAATATGGACTCTCCATTTCTCTCCACCGATGTTGCCAGGTCTGCTGAGGTCCTCTAGTGTTTTTTTTTGTTTTGTTTAGATTCTAGAAACTGTAGTCTCCTATGTCCCAACATGAATCTCGCTCCAAGAAGTCATCTACAATTTGATAAGAGTTTTCAGTGACTTTTGTCATGGAAAAATTAGGTGCTGTCAAACTTCCTTCTCACTTTTCCATCACTTCCTGCCTCATTGCCCACAAACTCGCAACTTGCTGATGAGTTAATAGATTTCATGTCACATGCCAGTGATAATAAACCTGATTCTGATTCTGACACCTTTTCCAAAGACCCTCATACTGATCATTAGTGCAATCATTAATTCTCAATACACAAGACACTGCACATAAACTATTCCTACCTATCTTGTTGTTCACAAGCTGCATGGTGACCTGTCTTCACTTTGTTTTCTCGTTAATATTGAATGCTATTTCTCCCCTTTTCAAGCAGAGAAATCATTCTATCTTCTTATTGATATTGTGCCAATCTTCTTGAGAATTCTATCCGGGAAACTTCAGCACAAATATTGGGAGCATTAATATTTAACTGGGTAGAGTAGGTGAAAGATTTTCATATATTGAAGTGTGCTGGGGTCACTGCAGTGTGTTGGATTGTCACAAAGGCCAGATTGCACAGTATCTCAATGTTTGGCGCCCATGATTCTGTGTATCCCACAGCTGATGGATGTGAGCCAGGAAATGTCGGGCATATGGGACACAGAAAGCTTACATGCAATATTGATTCAAGTTTCAACTTACGTCAAGGCTTCACACAGGGCATTCTGCTCAAACTCCATCAATAGAACAGCGGCACCCCTTCAGTTTGCCAGTTGTTATGAATTCCAGTGCACTTAACTTCATCACAATTGCCCTTCAGAAAATCCTTTACTAAGTTCTGTTCATTTCCATGGATGTTGTTTGACCTGCTGAGCTCCTCCAGCATGTTGTGTGTGTTTGTTTTGTATCACTGTCCAGGTTCAGAAAGAACGATGTTCAGCTAACAGAGTTCCGACTACTATGGGTGGTGGGGTGGAGATACGTTTCCACCAAAGAAGGTGTAAGGTGCACATTCGCTCCGCTAGCCTGTAGGTCACCCTTGGGCAAGGTGTAGCACCTGCTTAGCCCCCCTCCCACATTCAGGGTCGCGTGAAGCCAATGGAAGCGAGTGGTGGACGGCCATATCACAATTGGCACATATCACAACACCTAGTTATGTGACCACTGACGCCAGGCAGGCAACCTCTAAAGAGTATTGATAATGGCTGGGGTCACTTATCTTATAAAGACACTGCCCGGAATAAGGCAATGGCAAACCACTTCTGCAGAAAAATTTGCCAAGAACGATCATGGTCATGGAAAATCCATGATTGCCCACGTCATACGACACGGCACGTAATGAATGAACTGACTACTGGAACATTTACCTTGACTGAAAGTCTTCTACCTCATCTCGACTAATTTAACTAGAATAGATTCAATAGTTATAAATTTGCATCATAGTGAAAAGGTAACCTTGTCTGAAGGATCTTGGAAGAACATAAGGTAAATATGCATGTGACTTTGGGACAGCATGATAGCAAAGCAGTCAGCACAATGCTTTACAGTACCAGCAACCCAAGTTCAATTTCCACCACTGCCTGTAAGGAGTTTGTATGTTCTCCCTGTGACTGCATGGCTTTCCCCCACGTGCTCCGGTTTCCTCCCACAGTTCAAAGACCCACCAGTTGATAGGTTAAGTTGATAACTGTAAATTGTCCTGTGATTAGGCTCAGATTAAATCAGGGGATCGCAGGGTGGAGCAGCTCAAAGGGCAGGAAGGGCCTGTTTTGCACTGTACCTCGGTAAGTTTGCTGTGTATTTATTTTTTAAGATTATTTATACATGTCAAGGCAGGTAAGCTGGAAAATTGGCTTGCAGTGATTTACAAAAGAGAAGAGTGGCTAAGTGAGATAGTTAAGCACATCACTTACTACATTCCAAACCATGGAAGAAGGTTTAAGTTTCCTGTTGTGGTAAACTATGTGTATACCTGTCTGGACACGCCCCTCTGCTGACTGCTCCTGTGGCTCCTCCCACAGACCCCTGCTGACTGCTCCTGTGGCTCCTCCCACTGACCCCCGCTGACTCCTCCTGTGACTCCTCCCACAGACCCCCTGCTGACTGCTCCTGTGGCTCCTCCCACAGACCCCTGTATAAAAGCGGTTGGAGGCACTGCTCCTCCCTCAGTCTCCAGGATGTCGTGGTCACTTTTGCAGCTAATAAAAGCCTATCATTCACCTCCCATCTCCGAGAGTTATTGATGGTGCATTACCTGTTTCTTTAGTTCAATGACAGTATAATTTTAGCTTATTCTCTCATTTCTGTTTGAACATTATGGGACATACCATAGACAAGGAACAAATTATAGAGCATCTAATGTTTATTATGTTACAATATTATGTGTGTGTGTGTGTGTGTGTGTGTGTGTGTGTCCCTCCTTAAGGACTACTAAAGAGGAATTACTAAAGAGTGGAACAGAGACTCGACTGGGAGGCGCAAGTTAGAATATGAACATGTAATTTAGGAGCAGGAGTGAGTTACTCAGCGCCTCAGATTTGCTCGGCCATTTAATAGGATCATGGCTGATCTGATTCGAACCTCAACTCCACAACTGTGTACAGAATACCATCTCAGTTAGTGTAATACTTCACAGCACCAGTGATTGCAGTCAGAGTCCATTTCTCACTGCTGTCTGTAAGGATTTTGTTTGCTCTCCCAGTGAGCGTGTGGGTCTCTTCCAGGTGCTGTTGTTTCCCCCATATTCCAAATACTTTTGAGCTAGGGTTAGGAAATTGTGGCCATGCCAGAAGCACGGCAATATGTGCACATCCACGGATGGTGTTGGTCGTTGAAACAAACAGCACATCTCACTGCATGTTTTGATGGTTCGATGTACATATGACAAATAAAGCTAAACTAATCTCATTAGGTTAATCTAAATCACCTTTGGTATTTCACCCCCCCCCCCCGCCTTTGATTATCAAGCATCTATCTAACTTTTCATTAAAAACATCCAAGGACCTAGCTTCACCATTCTTTCAGGTAGAGAATTCCAAACATTCATGAACCTTGGAGGGATAAGTACTCATAAATTTGTCATATGAAGGAGATTTTTTTGCTTTAGACCATGACTTTTGTTCTATGTTTTCACCACAAAAGGAAGTACATCCATCTTGTTAAGACCCTTCAGTGTCTCATTCATTTCCACCAGGTCTTCTCTGTCTCTTCTAAATTCCAGTGTATACAAGCTTAAACTGTTCCTCCTTTCCTCACATAAACATCAATCTCTTGAACTTCCTGTAATTGCCCCCTCTCCTTTACCATTCCCCATTCCCATTTCCCTCTCTCACTTTACCTCCTTACCTGCACATCACCTCTCTCTGGTGCTCCTCCCCCTTCCCTTTCTTCTGTGGACTTCTGTCCTCTCCTGTCAGATTCCCCATTCCCCAACCCTGTATCTCTTTCACCAATCAACTTCCCAGCTCTTTACTTCGCCCCTCCCCCTCCCCCAGTTTCACCTATCACCCATCACTTTGTACATTTCCTCCCCTCCCCCCTCCTTATGCTGATTTCTCATCTCTCTTTTTCCAGTCCTGATGAAGGGTCTTGGCCCGCAACCTCGACTGCTTCCTCTTTGTCACACATGCTGCCTGGCTTGCTGAGTTCCTTCAGCATTTTGTGTGCGTTGCTTTGGATTTCCAGATCTGTAGATTTTCTGGTGCTTGTCACTCTAGTTGTAGTATATGCTCCTCTCATATATTCCTTTCATTCCCCTTAACTCCCGAAACACTTATAGACCAACCCTCAGCTTTCTGCACTCCAGTGAGAACAACCCCAATCTATCCAATCTCCCCTTGTAACTAAAGCCCTCCTTTCCAGGCAGAATCCCATACAATCTCTTGTGCCTTTGTTTGAGTGCTGCTCTACACTCTTTCATCTGCAGCTTCTTTTAATTTCCTGTGAAATGCACAGCATAGCATTTTCTCACTTTATGCTCTCTGTATATGATGTCAGATCTGATATATAAACTGTAAAAGGCAGATTGAATTGATTTAGAGACAATGCAATGTTAAAAATAGAATGAAGCTTTGATGTTGTAAATATCAATTTCAGAGAAAATAAAGGCTGTTTAGCAATGATTAAGAAATCATACCTGGAATAAGTCCCAACTCTTTCTTATGAACATAGTGGTAACCTGTCATTTAAATGCTCCAACATTTCATCTGTTTCAACACTAGGTATTGGCTAAAGAGTACTGTAGTAATGCTGGGCAGCTAACAAGCAATTTCCTTTTTAATTGAATTGCTACTGGAAAGTGATCCTTGATTTAGCTCATGATTATTATACGTGCCCAGAGCCTCACTACAACCTTCTCAGCAAAATATGGCCTGCTGTTTACTTCTCTTTTGCTTACAATGTTTAAAGTGACAGAAGCTAATTATCAAAGGTAATTTGGTGCAAATACATTAGCCTAGAATTTACTGTGAAAATAACACACTCTTTATGTGCTAATTAAAAACTATCTTCAGGTGAAATCAGAGATGTGGTTAAACTCGGAAATCTGGGTTGCTAGATATCTGCCACACTTTTTGTGAATACGTAGCTCCTCTGTAGAGAGAGAGTTAAGTGCACCAAGTTCCTCAGAGTTCACATCATGGATGACCTCACTGGTCCCTTAACATCACCTCCCTGAACAAGAAGGTACAGCAGTGGCCCCACTTCCTCAGGAGATTGAGGCAAGTGGGGCTCCCCCATCCCCAACTTAACTGAATTTTACAGGAACACTGTCGAGAGCGTCCTGACAAGCTGTATCTTCATCTGGTATGGGAGAAGCTGAGCATCAGACCAGAAGTCCCTACGAAGAACAGTGAGAATGGCTGTGAGGATCATAGGGGTCTCTCTACCGTCCATCAGAGACATTTATCAGGAGTGCTGCGTACGCAGGGCCTTTAGCATTATTAAGGATCCTGCTCATCCATCCAACATCCTCTTTGATTTTCTACCATCAGGCAGGAGATTACAATGCATAAAAACAAGACCGGTCAAGATGAGAAACAGTTTCTTCCCTCAGGCCATTAGGCTTCTGAACTCCCTGCCGCATCACATTCAAAGTGTCACCGGTTAATCTGTTCTGTACTTTACAATATTTAATTTATGCACTTTACTTTGTTTCTTTATGCATAATTCATCTGTAGATTTTATCGTTACTTTCCTAAGTTATTGTGGGTTACATGTGTTTTATGTGTACTATTGTGCTTTACAGCCAGGTCCAGAGGAACGTCTCGTTTGATGGTGTACATGTGTATAGGTAAATATCAATCAAATTGGCTTGACTTGGGGAACTTGGGTGATGTTTGTTCACTGGTATCAGTGACACAAACACTAGCCAGCAGAGAAAATAGTTTTATGTCCTGGTTTATCATTAGCATAAGCATTTTTAATCACAGTCAGTAAAACTGAAAATTAATCTCTATAAGAATGGAATCTCATTCCTTCAGAATTTAAATCATATACACAAAGATGTTACTTTTGATTTCCAGTTCTTTCTTCATTAATCATCCAATCTACTATCTCTTAATTTTGCTCTCTGATTTGACATTGAACTCATTTCTAATATTCTGTTTGATTCACCTGCGGTACTCCTCATTAACCATGATAGGTTACGATAAGGTGTGCCTTGCAAACACAATCCCATGTCCTGTTGAGGGGAAGAGAGATTCAGAAACTAATTAAAAATAATTTTCCAGCTGTGAATTATCATGGAACTTAAACTCACACAGGAAAACGTAATGAACATCAGGGATGGTCTGTTTACCAACTACAGAAAATTCTGGCCCAATGAAAGATTTGACAATTCTTTATAATATGTATAATATGCCTTCTGTATCTGTGGACATTGAAACCAACAAGTGTCAGCTTTATTGTCTGTAGTGTAAGTTGCATAATTAGTTAAGGCAGAGGAACTTTAAATAAAAAGAATAGTAACAGAATTCCAGTAAATGCTGGAAACACTCAGTGAGTCAGTCAGCGTCTGTAGATAAGAAAACAGAGTTAATGGTTCATTCGTTCATTACGTGCCATAGCGTATGATATGAGCAATCACAGTCTTTCCATAATTATGTTTGGTCTTGGCAAATATTTCTACTGAAGTTGTGTGCCTTTGCTTTCTTCTTACAAGATGGGTGATACCAGACATTATAGAAACATAGAAAAGCTACAGCACAATATAGGTCCTTCGGTCCACCAAGCTGTGCCAAACATGTCCTTAGAAATTATCTAGGGATACCCATAGCCCTCTATTTTTCTGAGCTCCATATACCTGTCCACGAGTCTCTTAAAAGACCCTATCGTATCCATATAACCATATAACAATCACAGCATGGAAACAGGCCATCTTGGCCCTCCTAGTCCGTGCTGAACTCTTAATGTCACCTAGTCCCACCTACCTGCACTCAGCCCATAACCCTCCATTCCTTTCCTGTCCATATACCTATCCAATTTTACCTTAAATGACACAACTGAACTGGCCTCTACTACTTCTACAGGAAGCTCATTCCACACAGCTATCACTCTCTGAGTAAAGAAATACCCCCTCGTGTTTCCCTTAAACTTTTGCCCCCTAACTCTCAAATCATGTCCTCTCGTTTGAATCTCCCCTACTCTCAATGGAAACAGCCTATTCACGTCAACTATCCCTCTCAAAATTTTAAATACCTCGATCAAATCCCCCCTCAACCTTCTACGCTCCAATGAATAGAGACCTAACTTGTTCAACCTTTCTCTGTAACTTAAGTGCTGAAACCCAGGTAACATCCTAGTAAATCGTCTCTGCACTCTCTCTAATTTATTGATATCTTTCCTATAATTCGGTGACCAGAACTGTACACAATATTCCAAATTTGGCTTTACCAATGCCTTGTACAATTTTAACATTACATCCCAACTTCTGTACTTTTGTATCCGCTTCCACCACTGTCACCGGCAGCCCATTCCACACATTCACCACTCTCTGCATAAAAAACTTACCCCTGACATCTCCTCTGTAGCTATTTCCAAGCACCTTAAAACTGTGCCCTCTCGTGCTAGCCATTTCAGCCCTGGGAATAAGCCTCTGACTATCCACACGATCAATGCCTCTCATCATCTTATACACCTCTCATCCTCCGTTGCTCCAAGGAAAAAAGGCTGAGTTCACTCAACTTATTTTAATAAGGCATGCTCCCCCAATCCAGGCAACATCCTTGTAAATCTCCTCTGCACCCTTTCTAATGTTTCCACATCCTTCCTATAGTGAGGCAATCAGAACAGAGCACAGTACTCCAAGAAGTGTCTGACCAGGGTCCTATATAGCTGCGATATTACCTCTCGGCTCCTAAACTCAATCCCATGATTGATAAAGGTCAGTGCACCGTATGCCTTCTTAACCACAGAGTCAATCTGTGCAGCAGTTTTGAGTGTCCAAATTGTCTGCCTGGTGACAGTGGTCACCTAACCAGGACTTGTGATCTGCACCGGCTGCTCGTACGACCATCCACCACCTGCTCCCATGGCTTCACGTGACCCTTACTGGGGTCTAAGCAGGTGCTCCACCTTGTCCTAGGGTGACCTGCAGACTAGTGGAGGGAAAGCTTCCCTTACACCTCCTTTGGTAGAGATGTGACCCCACCACCCAAGAGTTAATGGTATTAACTCTTTGCTTTACCACAGATGGTGCCTGATCTGCGGAATGTTTCCAATATTTTCTGCTTTTATTTGATTTCCTGCATCTACAGTTTTTCTTTGGTCTTCAGTAATAAAATCAGGTTTGATATAAAAATTTTAAAAGAAAGATAACAGAAATAAAAAAATATAGAACTGCAGGAAAACTGTCAATTTCAAATACAGTACTGTGTAAAAGTCTTAGGCATATATATAGGTAAGACTTTTGCACAGTACTGCAGTAATTTTAAGTATTGCACTGGACTGAGGCCGCACAAAAGAAAACAAATTTCATGATATATGTGAGTGATGATAAACCTGATTCTGATATGAGTCTGTACTGTGGACTGAGAGTGGGAAGGGGGCAGGGAGAGGGGAATCATGGTTGTGAAAAAGGAAGGGAGAGGGGAGGGAGCAGGAAGCATCAGAGAGACATTCTGTAACGATCAATAAACCAATTGTTTGGAATCAAATGACCTCCCCTGGTGTCTCAGGGATGGGTGTGTCTGCACCTGCGCCACCCCTTCCCAACCACTGAATTCCTTCTCTGCCACCTGTCCCACGCCCCTCCTGCAGCGCTCCACCCTCATCATTCCCAGCATCCTTTGCTCCCGCCAGATTTACAAACTCACTCTCTGCTCCATCTTGACAGATACAGTCCTGTGCAAAAGTCTTCAGCGCCCTAGCTATATATATATATATATATATACATATATACCTAAGACTTTTGCACAGTCCTGTAGATGAAAAGCAAGGTAACCTATGTGTCTTGGGAAGAAACATTCAGGAATGCTATGACCAGAATACATATTACCAGAAGAAGAAACTCTTTTGTACTTATGAATTGTGGATATTACTACCAAGATCCTCATTATTTCCTGTCCCTAATTGCCCTTGAGCAGTCGGTAGTGAGCTGCCTTCATAAACTGTTGTGATCATTCTGGTGAATTGACTGAGAGGTACGCACCATGACTTTTTACTTGAAGTTCGTTTCTGAGTGTGGTCAGGTCGTGTTGCTTGCTGGAGAGGGCTGCCTCTCCTTCTGAAGGCTTGCTAATGGAACTGGACATTGCCTATTTATCCAAACATGTCCACTCTCACTCAAACGGCACTTCAAAATGAGCTGCTCCCACCTCACCTCTATAATTCAGTTCTTCCGTTCATGTTTAGATCAAAGCTCTGACAAAGTCTGAAGAAGATTGGTTCTAGCCAAATTAAGTGTGAACACACAGTGCAGCAAAAGCTGGAGTTTAAATAAATAGACAAATGATGTAGTAAAGCGATTTTACAAATAAAAAAAAATGAGCTGCCGGGATGGTGAAATGCTCTGTGGACTTGTTTTAATCCCTTCCCAGAGACATTTGTTCATTTAGAGATACAGCACAGTAACAGGCCCTTCTGGCCCAATGAGCCCCTACTATCCAATTACATCCATGTGACCAATTAACCTACTAACCCCAACACCTTTGGAATGTGGGAGGAAACCAGAGCACCCAGAGGAAACCCACCAGGTCATGGGGAAAATGTACAAACTCTTTACAGACAGTGGCAGATTTGAACCTGGGTCACCAGCACTGTAGTAGCACTTTGCTAACCACTATGCTACCAAGCACTCCACCAGTGAGGCAGCGGCTCAAATCCCATTTCTGGCACAATTTGCACAATTTGAGGTGAATATTCTCTTTCTGATCTGTATAATTATATATTTCTATCACAATATACATACAGTATATAATGCTCTCTAGTGAACCTGTGGGATCTTATGTTTTATAACAGGAGGTCCTAAGGCATACAAGAAGGCAGCTGATGATAGAAATTTGAGTTAAAGATTTTTCATTGTTCCAATTGTATAGTGATTCAATAAACTTTTATAGAGGAATGCAAAGGTAGCAATGAGCAGGTATAAAAGGAACTGGAAAAATATGAGAGGATAGACAATTAGTACTGGAAATTGTTGAACAGAGTGAAAAAAAAAAGGCAATATCAGCATACAAACTAAACTGCAGAGAGAGGACGACAAGGATGGAGCTACCAAATCTAAGTCTTCATATACCATTAGAGCCTGAGAGATCTCAAATAGCCAAGTCCAGCACCTGGCCTTCATGTGCGGCTTGGCTACAAAGCTCGATGGAACCACTTCTACTGACACAAGATGGGGCAAAGGCAAATTACTAGCACCTTAAAACCAATCGCTTCGGGCGTATGGGGCTTGTCAGTTGTGGATGGCAGCTCATTGAGGAGAAGGAAAACTGATGTGAAACTCCACTCCTTTGCGGTGGTACCTACTCATGGGGAACACATTGGGAGTAAACTCCAAGGGAAAAGTCCAGAAATGGAGTCCCTAAGACAGCCCTATGTTGAGTTCAATGTTGACTAGCATCTCTTGCAATGCTGCTGGTGCCGAACTGTATTGGTCTCTGCCGTTCCGTTGGCCCTGCGAGGGGAGGGGGAGCCAGCTACATGGGTAACAGCTTACTCTCCATATCATACTGCCCTGGCTTGTGTATCACATAGTCCGTTGGGACACAACATCCATGGACGACCTCGTCCAACAGAGGGCCTCTCGCTAGAGCCTGGAGATGTGGTAGTGTAGTTCATCTTTCTGACAGGATTTTTTGGCAGTGGTGAGTCTTTTGTCAGAACTGTCATGAACTTCAATATTCTTTAAATGTCTCTGAGAGACAAGGAAAATTTGTTAACCTTCAAGCAAACTGTTTAAAAATACTGTATTAGAAGTACAAAGGCACTTGGAAGTAACAAAAATCATGAAGGCTAAAGCAAAATAGTTCAATTCCTGCTGCTGTCTAAAAGGAGTTTGCACGTCCTCCCAGTGACTGTGTGGGTCTCCTCTGGGTGTTCCAGTTTCCTCCCACACTCCAAAGATGCACATGGGTAAATTGGTCACATGAGTGTAATTAGGCAGTGTGGGTTGAAAGGGCCTGTTACCATGCTGTATCTCTAAATGAATGAAATAAATAAATAGTTTTAAGAAGTGTTTACCCTCCCCTTTGCCTTACTGCAGGTATAAAATCCCATCAAGCTCAGACCGTCCACTGTCAGCACTGAGGTCTCAGGTCCAGCCTAAGGTCTGAGGTCCATGATCTGATAGGTGCTTACAAGGCATATTGACAGATGCAACCCACCAACCGACCACCACCATACTCCCATCCCAGTGTACTGTCCTGCCAGATCTGTCACCAAGACTTACACTCTCAGATGTTCATATTAATCCAGGAAAAAAGCATGATTTGTCCTTGACCTCAGCGGAGATGTGACCTTTCCTGTATATGAGGAAGCTCCCTTTCTTATGTGCCACTTGGAGATATTAAAAAGTGCTTAAGACAGCACTGAAGTAATGGCTCGTTGGGTTATGAAGCAATATGGTTGTCTTTGTTCATAAGAACCTGCATTTCGGATACACGTTGCCAGCTAAATCACTTGAGAAAGAACTCTGCAGACAGGAAGAAAATTGAAACAAACCCTTTCAATGAGGAAATAAGTTGAGAGGCAGAAGGAGAAGAAAACACACACGCAGAAGGCAACCATATCAGCTGCCTCATGCAGTGTTAGAACTCAGTGTAGTTTATCCCAATCCTACTGCGAGCTGATGATAAACTTAGTTATCTACACTGAACATTCTGCATTGTTCTCATAACCCTGAAGAGATACCTGTACGAGCATGATCTACATGGCTGCATATTCAAGTACATACTCGTTAAATGCAAGTTTCTATATGCTCCAGATATTTACAACTGAAGGAGTAGGAAGTGGGAATAAACAGCCCTGTTTTCACACTGAGACATTGGTGATTATTAGTTGTGATTTTAGATATTACTGTAGCAGATTTATCAGTCTTTTTGTTTTTCTCTTTCTTCTCTGCTACACTCATTGATATCTCAATCTAACCCAATCTGAGAATCCACTCACTTGGGTACATAAGAGGAAATATTCATGCCCTGCATTAAAAATGCACAATATAATTGCAGTGTAATATCTTCAAGCCATAAATTGCTCACATACGGATCAGAATAATCACGGTAATGTTATTGCCATTACAGCAGCCAAGCTTGACAGATACAAGGCACACTGACATTATTTGACCCATGTAGATTACTGATACCCAAATTATAATGTTCTTCAGAATCGCATAGTACTGTAATTGTATGGATCATTGGGTTTGTGCAGCACCTTGAAAGATAATGGAAGACAAAAGTCTAGGAATGATAAAACAATAACCTTCATTAATATATTGCATGGTATTTTATACTATATATTAATGCTGGTGGCAGGGTGGTGATACGTCTCTACCAAAGGAGGAGCAAGGCACTCCTTCCTTCCGCTAGCCTGCAGGTCACCCATTGGCGAGGTGTAGCGCCTGCTTACCCTCTTGATCAGGGTCACGTGAAGACATGGTAGCAGGTAGTGAATAGTCGTATGAGAAGCTGGTGCATATCAGAAGTCCTGGTTATGTGACCACTGATGCTAGGCAAGCAATCTCTGAAGAGTAATGATAATGTCTGAGGTCACCCATACAGTATTGTAAAGGCACTGTTCAGAAGAAGGCAATGGCAAACCACTTCTGTAGAAAAATTTGCTAAGAACAGTCATGGTCATGGAAGACCATGGTTGCCCACATCACACACAAAATGATGATGATGATGTCAATGGGTAACTATATCTTTATGGTTTTAGAATTTAATGATACCTTTTGATTCATTTTGCACAAAAGAAAAAGCTGACCTATATTTTTATAATCTGAAATGACCATTATTCAAAATCTCTCAACATGAATATAATATATGCCATGGGAGAGGAGAACTGTCAGATTAAAGAAATCATGAATAAAATTATGGAAAGACCATGATCGCTAATATCAAACAACACAGTATGTAATGAATGGACGATAGAATTTACAGCACAAAAATAGCTAGAATGTAAACTTGTGAAGTGGGATTAATCTATGCCCATCTACTTTGATATCGAGCTGCTTTCTTAGTAAAGACCATGACGGCAGCTATAGCCAGCTGGTCATGCATGTCTCAATAGTGAAGGCAGTTTAATGAGCTACTTACCATTCAGGATGGACCACAATGCTTTTAAAACGACTTTGCACCTTTTAAGTGAAAGATCTATTTGAAGTTGGAGCAGATTGTAGAGCCTGGTGTAGATTCTTTGTGACATAAAGGAAGAATACAACAGTGGTCAAAAGTAGAAGAGGATACTCAAGGTACTCTGCAAGTGCCTGGGGCTTTGAGGAAGAAACTAGACAAGGGAGAGATGTGCCCTATTAACACCAGACCTGGAAGTTGACGGATAGGCTGTGGGAGTATGTAACAGTTGTATTGTGGGTCATATCAAGCTCAGTAGCCTAAATATGGTGGACAATAAATTCAGTGATGTCCAGCACTATGAATGCAAATATCTTTAAATTCTACATCGCTTACTATTTGCATCGTGGAGGCATCACCAATGTCTAGACATTGAGATCTACTCTCAACATATTAATGATATGGCGACAGAAGTAGGCCAGAGATGGTATACTTTGATGAATCCTCTCAATCCCTGACTCCTAAAGCATTTCTTCTATCTCCAAGCCATAAACTGGAGGCATGAGAGATTTGCCAGGGTTGTGTACAGCTCCAACAACACTCAAAAAGCTCATCACCATCCAGGACAAAGCAATTTGTTTGCTTGGCACCTTATCCATCGCGCCAAGCATTAATTCCCTCTCCAAACATTATTTGACATCTTTGTTCCATCTGCTGAGGCTTCACTTATGAATCTTTTAGGATCATCTATTGTATGCAGAGCTCCCAATGCAGCCTCCTCTACATTGGTGAGACTGGTCATAAATTGGAGGACCGCTTTGTCAAGCACTTCTGCTCCATCCATTAAAAATGTAACTTCCCTGTGACCAACCCTTTTAATTCCTACCCTATTTCCCATTCTGACATGTTGGTCCATGGCTTCCTCTTCTGCTACAAGGAGACCACCCTCAAAATGGAGGAGCAGCACCTCATATTCTCCACTTGGTGGCATGAACATCAGGCTCTCCTTGTGGTCATTTTCTTTCTTTCTTTCTTTTCTTTCCCCCTCCCTCTTCCCGTTCTGGCCTCTTACCTCTTCTCTTCACCTGCATACCATCTTCCCCAACTGCCCCTCCTTCTTCTCTCTCTCCCATAGTCCACTCCCCTCTCCCATCAGATCCCTTCTTCTCCAGTCGCCTACCTTTCCCACCCATCTGGTTTCACCTATCATGTTCTAGCTTGTCCTCCTTCCCCTCCACCCACCTTTTTATTCCGGCATCTTTCCCGTTCCTTTCCAGCCCTGAAAAAGAGTGTTAGCCCAAAACATTGATTGTTTATTCATATTCATAGACCTGCTGAGTTCCTCTAGTATTTTGTTAATGTTGCTCTGGACAATCTGCACAATCTCTTGTGTTTGTAGTTCCTACTACCACTTGTGTAAGATGGTTGAGAAAGTACCATCCACAAAAGGCAATGGTTCCCTCATCCAGGCTATTCCAATAGTGTCAGGAAATGTAGAGGAGGCTTGACCCAAAGGCAGAGCATTGGAGACAATTTAGCAGTAGGCAATGACTTTAATAATAGACTGCAAAATAACAATGCTTGCAGGGCCACAAAACAAGAGAGAACAGAAACTGAACACAACAGGCAACAAGGTAAACTTTAGGCAGACAGAGTGAAAGGTGGGAGCAACTGGTTGAGGCCAATGAGTCAACAAGGACTGTGGATGAGAACTGGGGTTAAATAGGCTGCAGGTGATGAGTCTGGTGAGCAGGTGAGTCCTATTTAGATGGGTGGAGACTGGGAGGTGTCAACGGGAAGAGGCCAGACGGATAGAACCTCCCTGAGTTGTGACCTATAATGCCAAGAGGAACAAGAACAGCAGGAGTATGGGAGCATCATCTCCTGCAAGTTTCTTCCAAATCACACCTCATTCTAACTTTGAAATACATCACTGTTCCTCTATAGTTCTAGGATCTAAATCCTGGAGATCTTTATCCAATGGTATTTAGGGAGTACACTCATACAGAGTACTGCAGTGGTTCAATGGTGGCACACACACAACTATCTTCTGAAGATCAATTAGAAATTGGCTAACTATCCTGATGTTCCCATCAATGACCATTTCCTGAAAGATTACTAGCTTAAAACAAATCCATCCCACCAACTGCACAACTATGTTCAGATGCCGGTCCCTGCAAGATCCTGGTTGACTGGCCCTCCATTGGTCAGGCCATAGATATTGCTTCTTAACTGCCTACGCGATATGGAGCTGTACAATATGTAGAACAAGCTGATATAAGCAAAGGCTTCCCCCTCTCCACGCAGCTGACGAATCCAGGGAACGGCACAGACCGATACAGTTTGGCACCAGCGGCATTGCAGGAGTTGTCAGGCAGTGTTGAACTCAACATTGCACTGTTTAGGGACTCCAACTCCATATTTTTCCTTGGTGTTTACTCCCAAATCCTTCTCCATGAGAGGGTATAGACACAAGGCAGTTGAGGTCTGAGATCAGTTTTCCTTCTCCTAGATGAGCTGCTAAGCATGGCTGATGAACCCCATCTGCCCAACAGAACCTGATTATCCACATACTAAAAATCCCTATCAATCAGGAAATGTGCGTGACATACAGGTTAGCCTCCCCGCATACACCAAGCACCACTACAAGTTTCACATCCCCATCCTACGGCTTGGCGTATTACCGTCTATCTTGCCATAACAGTTGCTTCACCCAACACACTGCGTATCAGTCACTGACAGAATTCACACCCTCTTGTAGGATATCTACCTCTGCTCACATGTGAAAAGCTATGTGTCCTAACTACACCCTCTCTGACCCCTCACCCCTTCACCCTTCCATGGTGTTCACTATTACTAGTGTGGCCATTACTAAAGATGTGACAGGTGTGGGGACAACAGGATTAATTAAAGAAGGTAGTGCTTTAATGTTTTATTCTCTGGTTGACCTCACACCTCTCTCTTCCCATTTGCTTCTGCATGCCTTCCTCTCACCATTATCTAACTCTTTGGGTTCTCCATTCAGATACCAAATAACTGTAGCCCGGCCAGGCAGAGGTTGGAAACAACCAGGTGACAGAGTGTGGAAGCAGAGATAACAAAGAAATAACATCCTCAATTTCCCACTCTCGGCTATCAGTGCAGATATTGACATTGTACGTTATTAGTATAGTTTGGAGGTGGATCAAAGTTCAAAGCAAATTTATTGTCAAAGTAGATACATGTCACCGTATACAACCCTGAGATTCATTTTCTTGTGAACATTCTCAACAAATCTATTGAATAATAACCATAACAGAATCAATGAAGGACCACATCAACCTGAGCATTCAACCAGTGCGCAAAAGACAACAGGCTATGCAAGTACAAAAAGAAAGAAATAATAATACTGAAAAAACAACAATTATCAAGAGCATGAGATGAAGAGTCCTTGAAAGTGAGTCCATAGGTTGTGGGAACATTTCAGTGATGGTGGAGGTGACGTTGAGTGAAGTTGTCCTTTTGGTTACACATTATAAATGTGGAATTCAGTTTGTTCTGTTGCTAGGGTATGTGATGGGTGGTTGTCCATTGTATCCGATGATGAAAGGAAATCTGTGTGGTAGAGTTTTTGAAGTGGAAAAGTCATTGCACTGGGGCAGTTCCACTCTCTTGACCTCGGAAGTCCAAGTCCAGTGGTGCAAACAAGTATCACAGACTGGGGTCTTCCTGGTTGCAGTGCAGGACCATGACGTTTCCTATGATTTGTCCTGCCCTTCTCTCTCCACGGAGCGTTGCAGTTCTGCCTTCCTGGTCATTGGATCTCACTGAAGATCTGATCCGCCCAGTTCGCTGGAGCTGACTTTGCATGCTAGGACAAGCATGTCCCTATCTCACCCAGGTATGAGGCTGCCTGGTTTAGGCTGCCTGTCGAAGCAGTGTACCGGGGTGTGGCCACTATCACGTGCAAACAGCTACATGGAACCACAGGTGAGAGCTCAGTGTCCTGGTGGGGGTCAAAAGTGAATGAGCTGCCCCAGGATGGCGACAACAAGCCCCTTTGCTCCCTGGATACACCATACTCTTTGATAAGTAACTGATAAAATATTAAGTTTAGTGATCCTTTCAATGGCTTTGGAGGTTGCTCCATTCATTACTCAGCACCTCCTGTGTTATAATGGACCGTGGCTGGTGGCAGAATGACTCTCTGGAATTTGTGTGAATATAGTCAAGAAATGGCAAAGGGGTATTTCATCTGTTCATTGGCAACAATCATATGTGATTAAAATTGTTGAATATTATTTACAAATAATATTGGTCATCACTGTAGTATAACAGTTAGCATAACACTGTTAGAGTGCCAATGAACCACGTTCAATTCTGCTGCTTTCTGTAAGGAGTTTGTACATTCTTCCAATGACCGGGTAGGTTTCCTCCTACATTCCAAAGACATATCAGCTATTAGGTTAATTAGTCACATGGGTGTATTTGGGCAAAGTGGACTTTCTAGCTGGAAGGGTCTATTGCCATGATCTATCTCTACCTAAGACCTTTGTACAGTACTGTATTTGTCAACATGGAGTGGAGAGCGAGTTTGTAAATCTGGTGGGAACAAAGGATGTTGGGCTTGGCAAGATTGGAGCCCCACAGGAGGGGTGTTGGACAGATGGCAGAGAACGGGTGCAGACACATCCAGCCCTGAGACACCAGGCAAGGACATTTGAGTGCAAATATTGGTTTATTGATCAATACAGAGTGTCTCTCTGGTGCTTCCCTTCCCCCTCTTTCTCTCTCCCTTCCCTCTTCCCACTCAGTCCACAATAGAGACTCATATCAAGATCAGGTTTATCTTCACTCTCATATGTCATGAAATAGCTTTTTTATGGCAACAGTACAGTGCAAGACATAAAATAGCTACAGTACTATACAAAAGTCTTAGGGAGGGAGGGAGGGAGGGAGAGAGAGAGCGAGAGAGAGAGAGAGTGCACGCGTGTGTGCACACCTAAGACTTTTGCACAGTACCTTAAATAGATAGATAAGTGGAATGCATGAATACTTTAGCTAGAGTTCTATTTTTAGCTGAGTAGGAAAGTATAATGAGAATCTTTTCACTTTAGTTTGGCTTACTTCTGCAAGTTTGCAAATTACTTTACAATTTTTCCTGCAACATTAACTCCAGCCATAGACATGGGTCTTGTAATCAGCAGAAAACTGAACACCATTACTATTATTCTGCCCTGCCTAAACAGTGGAATGATTCCTTTGCCCTTTCTCCTGTTTTTGATTAAAATTTAAAAACTCTGTCTTATGTAAGTTCATTAACAATAACCGTGTAGTAACATTTGACTAGGAGGGAGATGAGCAATCAGCAGTATTATATTTATAGTTCACAAGAAATCTTGTCTAATGTTTGGTTCTATTCATTTCAAACCTTTTTAAAGTTTGTTATCAATATCTTTCCTACCCACCTGGCTTCACCTATCACCTTCTAGCTAGGTGGCATGGCAGCATAGTGGTTAGCACAACGCTTTACAATACCAGTGACGCAGGTTCGATTCCCGTAGCTGCCTGTAAGGAACTCATCCGTTCTCTCCTTTCCCGTGTGGGTTTCCTCCGGTGGTCTGGTGTCCTCCCACAGTCCAGAGACCCTCTGGTCAGTAGGTTAATTGGTCATTGTAAATTGTCCCGTGATTAAATCAGGGGTTTGCTGGGCGGCGTGGCTCGAAGGACCAGAAGGCTCTATTCCATCCTGTATCTTAATAAATAAATAAATAAAATCTTCTTTCTCCTCCACCCACCTCCACCTTATTATTCATCCAGGGTGACCAAGGATGGGAGCTCAACATCCAGGGATATTCAATATTCAGGAGGGATAGACAGGAAAGAAAAGGAGGTGGGGTAGCATTGCTGGTTAGAGAGGAGATTAACATGATAGAAAGGAAGGACATTAACCTGCAGGATGTGGAATCGATATGGGTAGAGCTGCATAACACTAAGGGGCAAAAAATGCTGGTGGGAGTTGTGTACAGGCCACCTAACAGTAGTAGGGAGGTTGGGGATGGTATTAAACAGGAAATTAGAAATGCGTGCAATAAAGGAACAGTAGTTATAATGGGTGACTTCAATCTACATATAGATTGGGTGAACCAAATTGGTAAGGGTGCCAAGGAAGAGGATTTCTTGGAATGTGTGCGGGATGGTTTTCTGAACCAACATGTCAAGGAACCAACTAGAGAGCAGGCCATTCTAGATTGAGTATTGAGCAATGAGGAAGGGTTAGTTAGCAATCTTGTCGTGCAAGGCCCCTTGGGTAAGAGTGACCATAATATGGTGGAATTCTTCATTAAGATGGAGAGTGACCTAGTTAATTCAGAAACAAAGGTTCTGAACTTAAAGAAGGGTAACTTTGAAGGTATGAGACGTGAATTAGCTAAGATAGACTGGCAAATGATACTTAAAGGGTTGACGGTGGATATGCAATGGCAAGCATTTAAAGATCGCATGGATGAACTACAACAATTGTTCATCCCAGTTTGGCAAAAGAATAAACCAGGGAAGGTAGTGCACCCGTGGCTGACAAGGGAAGTTAGGGATAGTATCAAGTCCAAAGAAGAAACATATAAATTAGCAAAAAAAAGTGGCACCCCTGAGGACTGGGAGAAATTCAGAGACCAGCAGAGGAGGGCAAAGGGCTTAATTAGGAAAGGGAAAAAAGATTATGAGAGAAAGCTGGCAGGGAACATAAAAACTGACTGTAAAAGCTTTTATAGATATGTGAAAAGAAAAAGATTGGTCAAGACAAATGTAGGTCCTTTACAGTCAGAAACAGGTGAATTAATCATAGGGAACAAAGACATGGCAGACCAATTGAATAACTACTTTGGTTCTGCCTTCACTAAGGAGGATATAAATAATCTTCCGGAAATAGTAAGGGACCGAGGGTCTAGTGAAATGGAGGAACTGAGGGAAATACATGTTAGTAGGGAAGTGGTGTTAGGTAAATTGAAGGGTTTAAAGGCAGATAAATCCCCAGGGCCAGATGGTCTGCATCCCAGAGTGCTTAAGGAAGTAGCCCAAGAAATAGTGGATGCATTAGTGATAATTTTTCAAAACTCCTTAGATTCTGGAGTAGTTCCTGAGGACTGGAGGGTGGCTAATGTAACCCCACTTTTTAAAAAAGGAGGGAGAGAGAAACTGGGGAATTATAGACCGGTTAGTCTGACATCGGTGGTGGGGAAAATGCTAGAGTCGGTTATCAAAGATGTGATAACAGCACATTTGGAAAGAGGTGAAATCATCGGACAAAGTCAGCATGGATTTGTGAAAGGAAAATCATGTCTGACGAATCTTATAGAATTTTTTGAAGATGTAACTAGTAGAGTGGATAGGGGAGAGCCAGTGGATGTGGTATATTTAGATTTTCAAAAGGCTTTTGACAAGGTCCCACACAGGAGATTAGTGTGCAAACTTAAAGCACACAGTATTGGGGGTATGGTATTGATGTGGATAGAGAATTGGTTGGCAGACAGGAAACGAAGAGTGGGAGTAAACGGGACCTTTTCAGAATAGCAGGCAGTGACTAGTGGGGTACCACAAGGCTCAGTGCTGGAACCCCAGTTGTTTACAATATATATTAATGATTTAGATGAGGGAATTAAATGCAGCATCTCCAAGTTTGTGGATGACACGAAGCTGGGCGGCGGTGTTAGCTGTGAGGAGGATGCTAAAAGGATACAGGGTGACTTGGATAGGTTAGGTGAGTGGGCAAATTCATGGCAGATGCAATTTAATGTGGATAAATTTGAGTTATCCACCTTGGTTGCAAGAACAGGAAAACAGATTATTATCTGATTGGTGGCCGATTAGGAAAAGGGGAGATGCAACAAGACCTGGGTGTCATTGTACACCAGTCATTGAAGGTGGGCATGCAGGTTCAGCAGGCAGTGAAAAAGGCAAATGGTATGTTGGCATTCATAGCAAAAGGATTTGAGTACAGGAGCAGGGAGGTTCTACTGCAGTTGTACAAGGCCTTGGTGAGACCGCACCTAGAATATTGTGTGCAGTTTTGGTCCCCTAATCGGAGGAAAGACATTCTTGCCATAGAGAGAGTACAGGGAAGGTTCACCAGATTGATTCCTGGGATGGCAGGACTTTCATATGAAGAAAGACTGGATCGACTAGGCTTATACTCACTGGAATTTAGAAGATAGAGGGGGGGTCTTATTGAAACGTATAAAATTCTAAAGGGATTGGACAGGCTAGATGCAGGAAGATTGTTTCCGATGTTGGGGAAGTCCAGAACGAGGGGTCACAGTTTATGGATAATGGGGAAGCCTTTTAGGACCGAGATGAGGAAAAACTTCTTTACACAGAGAGTGGTGAATCTGTGGAATTCTCTGCCACAGGAAACAGTTGAGGCTGGTTCATTGGCTATATTTAAGAGGAAGTTAGATACGGCCCTTGTGGCTAAAGGGATCAGGGGGTATGGAGAGAAAGCAGGTACAGGGTTCTGAGTTGGACAATCAGCCATGATCATACTGAATGGCGGTGCAGGCTTGAAGGGCCGAATGGCCTACTCCTGCACCCATTTTCTATGTTTCTATGTTTCTATTCTAACGTTTTCCCCCTTCCTTTCCAGTCCCGAAATGTCAACTGTTTATTCATTTCGATAGCTGCTGCCTGACCTGCTGAGTTCCTTCAGCATTTTATGTGTGTTGCTCTGGATTTGCAGTATCTCCAGAATCTCTTGTGTTTATTATTATCGATATGCTTCTGGCAATTAATTCTAAGAATGCCATTAATAGAGCTTTGTGCATGTGGATTCATTCTTTTGGAATTTAATTCTTTTGGTTTAATTGAAAAATAGATATGTTAAACACAGAATCACGTTCAGTCACTTCCCTAATTTTATCAAATGTCTTAGAAGCATTCAGCTTGCTGACTGTAACTAACCTGAGATATTCAAAACATTGTGGGAATCAAAGTGTATGAAAGACAAAGAAATATATGTTGATCGAAATGTGTTCTTAAAATTACACCCTATCAATCAGTTGAGAGGGTAGCATACTCTCAAAACAAAAGTTTATTTTACAGGAGCATTTATTTAAGGGAGAACTGTTTAGAAAGGTTTTGCAATTAGTTAACAATGAATGCTAGAGCCAGCTGTGTCACAGCCACAATACATGAACGAGATCCTCATTCATTTTAACAGATACGTGTAAGGCTGAAAGTACACAGCAGGTCGAGCAGCATCAAAGGGACAAAAATAGAGTCAATGTTTCAGGTCAAGGATGCTTCAACCGAGCTGCAAACAAAGTGAGAAAAATAGTTTTATAAGTTGTAGGAAAGGTCGGAGTGGCGAAAACAGAGAGAGTATTTGTGATATGGTGCAAATTAAAACAACATTTTAAAATAAAAACCACAGTTAAAAAAAAAGAAAAAAATGTCCAACTTAAATATATTACATTCTGTGATCACAATATAACCTCCACTACATCAGAGAAGTTGAACACAGATTGGGTGTTTGCTTTGTTGAACATCTTGTCAGGGTCCGGTCCAGTCCGGAATCCGCGTTCCGGGTCTCGATCCGGTCCGAGGGCTCCGGACTCCGGGTCCTGCAGTTGTCCCTCCCGTCACCCGTGAACTAGTTAGGACCCTCCTGGCTCAAGGAGGCACACCTGTGACTCATTGAGCTGCAGGTGTTTATAAGGGGCCTTGGGATTGGGACCAGGCGGGTGGTCATTTTGTTCTGTTTCCTGTTTCTCCGCCGGCTCCGAACTCTTCTCTGCATTCTGTTATCCCGCCCGGGCTCAGATCCACTCCTCATCATGCTTCTCTGCCCCGTACCAGTACTGCCAGGTTGGTCCTCTCGCCCACCTTTCTTCCCATGCGCTGGTCCCACTTCTCCGCTCGTTTGTTTTGTTCGCGCGGTCGCGCTGTCTGCCGGCCTGTCCCGATTTTCCTGCTATCATGACTGTTGTGTTGGTCACCCTGGACCTATGCCCACTCCTACCCCTTGCCGCCATCGGGCAGGTCCGGCCGGTCTGCCGCTGCCCAGCGGTGGTTCTGCCCCGTCCTCCTTTTCCGCCTGAACCCTGGGATTGTGCCCCACACTCGCCTAGGGGTTCGCGTCGTGCCCTGGCCTCCGGTGTTTCCACCTGGGAAGCAGCCCTACCCGGGATATATGCGGCCTGCCCAGGGAGGGCTCTCCACCAGCTTATCTAGTCACCTAGACCTGCCTACCTGAACCCCGGGGACCTGTCTGCCTGCCTGCCTGAACCCCGGGAGCCTGTCTACCTGAACTCGAACTCGGGGAGCCCGCTCCGCTCTGCCTGCCTGAACTCCGGGAGCCCGCTCCGCTCCGCCTGCCTGAACTCCAGGAGCCCGCTCCGCTCCACCTGCCTGAACTCCGGGAGCCCGCTCCGCTCTGCCTGCCTGAACTCCGGGAGCCCGCTGCGCTCTGCTTGCCTGAACTCCGGGAGCCTGCTCCGCTCTGCCTGCCTGACACTCTATCTACCTGAACCCCAGCTCTACCCTTAAATGCCATGGCATCCCCATCCTGTCCTCCCCCTAGTGCTGTAGTGTCTGCGTCCTGCGTTTGGGTCCATCTGGCCCCGTTCCTGACACATCTCCATTAAGTCCATTCTGGAAGTCCTAAGCTTCCAGTCGTCTGTCACTTTAATTCTAGTTCCATTTCCTACTCTGACCTCTCTATCATCAGCCTAAGCAATTGCTCCAATAATGTCAAACATGAGCTTGAGGAACAGCACTTAAAGTTCAAAGTGAATTTATTATCAAGGTACACACAGTATATGTTACCATATACAACCTTGAGATTCATTTTCTTGTAGGCATTCACAGTAAATACAAGGACAACAAAAGAATCAATGAAAGACTGCACCCAACAGGATGGGCAAATAATCAATGTGCGAAAGACAAAGAACTGTGCCAATACAAAGAAATGATGATAATAATAATAACAACCAAACAAACAATGCAACCAAAAACAAACGGAATCACACCTTGACACACCTTCTATATATGGACAATTTGAAATTACATGCACCTTCATCAGTAAAGCAATTTATTCAAGTGGTAGAGCTGTTTTCTAAAGATATAAACATGAACTTTGGACCAAGTATTCAGCTAGCAGAATACAAAGCAGAGCAGCATCATACAGTACAACTGATGGATGAACATGAAACATTTAAGTATCTGGGATATCAACAAGCAAAGAAAACAGATCATAGTGCGATAGAAGGAAAACTTTAGACAGAATTTACTTCAAGAAAATCTGCCAAACAGAGCTCAAAGGTAAAAATCTAACAAAGGCAATGAACACTTTGGCTATACCCATACTAACGTATTCTCTTGGCATAATATCTTGGTCTGAAACTGGCCTGGAAAATTACAAAGAAAAATAACACTATGCATGCTCAAACACACTTAGATTGACACTACCTCAGACAGGAGAAAGAGGAATAACAGACATAAAATATTTACACAACAGTCAGATAAAACTTTGAGGACATATTTTCATCAACAAAAACAGGATTGAGCACTCCACATGAGCATATGCAATTCTGATCAGAAGTACACACCACTAAACTTAAGTGAAAGCACAACACAAAAAATATAAAGAGATAATCATTGTAGAAAGAAAAGTTAACCAATGGGAGAGCATGACCCTCCATGGAAGACATTCCCACAATCTGAACAGACTTGACGTCAGCAAGGAAACGTCGAATTCCTGGCTCAGAGTTGGAGACCTCTTCCCAGAGACAGAAGAATTCCTTGTGGTAATAAAGGACCAAGTGGTTAACATAAAAATGATCAAAAATATATAATAAAAACACAACAAATTCAAGATGATAAAAGCAGAAAGTGCTTTGGGAAACCAGAAACAATCCAAAGCATTACGGAATCCTGCAGCAGTTTAACCCAACCAGATTACTTACACGGGCACAATGAACTGGTAAATATCATTCACCAAGATCTTCCTTTAAAATGCAAATTTATAAAAGACAATATACCTTAGCATAAATACAAGCCTGATCCAGTTTCAGAGTCAGAGTCCTACAAATTATATTACAACCAATCCATTATTACGGATAGGACAATCCATAATAACTGTCGGGATATAATGTTACAGGATAAAGAAGCAAGAACAACTTATTTAGTAGATTTACAGGTAGCCATTCCAAGCACATATAACATTCAGAATTCAATAAGTGACAAACACCAGAGCAATGCTGAATTAAAAGAGGAAATTGAGAGACAATGGAACATGAAAAGGGATTGTCTCGATAGTAATACCTACAATTGGTACTTTGCCAAAGGCACTGCACAATAGCTTTAAACATTAAGGTCTACACAGCAATACTTAGTAGATCTCCAGAAAGCCACAATACTAAACATCACTTGGACAGTCCACAAGTTCTTAGCAATTGAGAAATGAGTGTGCTTACCTATGGCCATACCTCAGGTTCTACCAGCTTGAGCTGAGAAAAAAATAAAAATAATAAATAAATAAGCAATAAACATCAAGAACATGAGATGGTGTCCCTGAAAGTGAGTTCACAGCTTGTCGAACAGTTCAGTGATGGGACAAGTGAAGTTGAATGAAGTTATTCCCTCTTGTTCTGGAGCCTGATGACTGAGGGGTACCAACTGTTCTTGAACCTGGTGGTTTACGTCCGGAGGCTCCCGAACAAACATTTTTGATGGCAACAGCAAGAAGACAGCATGGCCTTGATGGTGGGGACCTTGATGATGGTTACTGCTCCACATAGATGTGCTCAATGGTGGGGAGGAGTTTACCTGTAATGGACTGGGCTGTATCCACTACATTTTGTAGGATTTTATGTTCAAGGACATTGGTCTTTCCATACCAGGCCATGATGCAACCAATCAATATACTCTCTATCACACATCTATGGAAGTTTGTCAAGATTTTAGATGTTATGCTGAAGCTTCACAAACTCCTAAGAAAATAGAAATGCTGCTATGCTTTCTTTGTAATGACAATTACGTGCTGATCCCAGGACAGGTTCTCTGAAATGATAACAATGATGAGTTTAAAGTTCATCCTTCATCTGGGAGCACTGCAGCCATTCAAACTTCATACTTCTTACCGTCTCTCTCCACAGATGTGGCCAAATCTTTTTATTTCAATTTGTTGTATGTTTCTTTCTTGTCCCCAATTGTTGATTTTAAAAGTGGTTGTTACCTTTATAATTTTGGCCTGAATCTTATCACAAGCATTCCTTTTGTTCTCTTCACTCTTTCCTATCTCTACAATTTTAAACTTGCTTCCTTTCTCACCTTTTCCTGGTCTGATGAAGGCTTATTGACCTGGAAGAATGCTACCTGAGCTGCTAAGTGCTTCTAGCTTTTCCATTTATATCTGGATTTCCAGCATCTGTGTATTATCATCCAATTCAGTTTTGAATAGAATAGAACATTATTGTAATTGCTCAAGACAAAGGGATTGCGACGCTACTTCAGTCCATGTAAAACAAATATTTACAATTCACGCAGTACAGCTAATTTTTTTTTAAATCCCATATTTACATGCAACGAGTGACTTTGATAGTCCATAATACTCAAAGACCATTGTCAAGCTGGAGTGTAGCATTATACAGCTGCACAACAGCCTTCAGGAAGAAGCTGTATTTCAGTCTTACTGCCTTCACTAAGGTGATTTTGTATCTCCAAAACTGATGGCATAAGGATGCAATGTGTCTGGGATTGGATGGGTCTGTAACAATGTTCTGAGCGTGCTGTAGGCACCGAACTTTGTAGATTGTCTCCAGGTCTGGTCGTTGTCTCCCATTGATGTGTAGAGCTGTCCTTTGTTAAGTTTTGCAATGTTTAGTGCACATTCAAAAAGGGATCTGACAAATATATTTTCACAAAGGCCTGCAAAAGTCTTGGAGCAGAATTAGTATGGACAAATTAGTCACCCAGAAATATATTTGTTTGGAAAATGATGGCAAAATGACTATAGTTTTCATACATAGTCGGGGCAACGAAGGGATTATATGTGTCAGTATGTGAGTGTGAATGTGAGCATGAGCAATATAGAATTCTATCATCTCTCTCTCTCTCTCTCTCTTCCCCCCCCTTTGCTGTGCTATAGTTGAATTCACTCTCAATATTTCAGCTTTGCACCAAGCAGTCTAATTACAGCCACCATCTCACCAATGTTCAAAAGCTCCAAGCAATACAACGTTGGTTCATAATTTGCAGTGCTTATTGGGTTACTCAGTTTTCACAGTTTATGACAGGGGTTCCCAGTTGTTTTTATGCCAAGGACCCTGTGGACCCGAGGTTGGGAACCCCTGGTCTAAGAAAAAAAAGAGGCACATGAATGCTCCCCTCCCTCTTCATCTAGCAATTTCAGCCATTTATTTTTCTGCTCCTATTTGTGTCTTTCTGTGTTATTCACTTACCCTCCCTCTTTTTGCCAACTCCATCAAGCTTTAAACCTCTTCTGCCCTTCAACAAATCATGGTCCTTCCTTTTTTGTCCTTTGTCTCCCCCCCCCCTCCTTTTGCATTTTAAAATGTATTTACCTTTCTCCCCCATTATCACAAAATGAATCATTAATTTAGTTTCTCGCCCCACAGCTGCTGCTCGACCTGTTGGCTATTGCTCTTTTGCTGCTTGTTCAGAGGGTTTCCGCCTGCCGCAGCTGAACCCACCCCCTTTGTTTTTGTAGGTTTTGATGTACATGTGACGGATAAAGCTAATCCACTTTTCTCTTTTGAATATTTCTATAACTGTTCATTCACTTCAGTAGGGTACTTTATGATTGCAAGATATTCTAAAGCACTGGCTAGCAAACAAAGAAAATTGGGAAATCCAGTAACAGTTACTGATATACAAAATGTGCTCACATCAGGCTCCCATAAAAGCATTATGATAGCGACCAGGTAATCTTTTTTAATTAATTAATTTAATTTATTTAGAGATAAGGCACAGAATAGGCCCTTCTGGCTCTTCAAACTGCACCACCCAGCAACCCCCGATTTAACCCTAGCCAAATCATGGAACAATTTACAATGACCAATTAACCTACCAACAATATGTCTTTGGATCCCCCAGAGAAAACACATGCATTCCATGAGGACGACGTACAATCTCCTAACAAGAGATGCCAGGATTGAACTTCAAACTTTGAAGCCCCAAGCTGTAATATCGTCACGCTAACCATTATACTACAGTGGCAATCTTTTGAGGTGTTGGTCAAAGTTCAAAATTCAAAGTGAATTTATTATCAGAGTACATATATGTCACCACATACGGCATTGAGATTCTTTTTCTGCGGTCATACTTAACAAATCTACAGAATAGTAACCGTAAATTGTAAACATCAGGAACTGTAAACAAACTGTGCAAATGCAGATATAAATAAATAGCAATAAATAATGAGCATGAAATAACAACATAACAGACTCCTTAAATGAGTCTAGCAATTCCTTTTTGTTCAAGAGCCTGATGGTTGAGGGGTAGTAATTGTTCATGATCCTGGTGGTGAGAGTCCTGGGGCTCTTCTACCTTCTACCTGATGGCAGCAGTGAGAAAAGGGCATGGCCTCAGAGGTGGGGGTCTCTGATGTTGGATGCTCTTTTTCTACGGCAACATTTCATGTAGATGTGCTCAATGGTTGGAAGGGTTTTACCCGTGATGTACAGGGCTGAATTCACTGTCCTTTCTAGGATTTCCCGCTCAAAGACATTGCTGTTCCCAGACCAGGCCATAATGCAGCCAGTCAGCACACTTTCCACCACACATCTTTAGAAGTTTGCCAAGGTTCTCAATTATATTGCAAACTTCCGCAGACTCCTGAGGAAATAGAGGTGCTGTCGTGCTTTCTTTGCAATAATATTTATATGTTGGGTCCAGGACAGGACCTCTGAGATAGTGACACGCAGGAATTTAAATTTACTGTCCCTCTCCACCTCAGATCCTCCGATGATTACTGGCTCACGGACCTCTCGTTTCCCTCTCCTGAATTCTACAATCAGCTCCTTGGTCTTATTGAATTTGTGTGAGAGGTTAAGAGGAAGATATTAGCCAAATGCCAAGGAAATCATGCTATTTGATATGTTATCTTCACCTGGGATGGAAGATTCAGTCTTGCTTTAACCTCTCAGTTGGAAGATGACATCTGTGCTGTCTGAGTGCTGCACTATACAGTACTTGTTTGAGTGTCTGGAATGGCAGGCAAGCCACTATCTTCTGACTGAAAAAAAAAAGTTTGTTAACAACCCAAGTGCTGCTGGCTCGAACCAGGTATCAGCCTCAGGTTCAAACATGCATTATAACCTTGCCCCCCAGAAGTTATTTTACAGATAAAGCTAAGGATTGGATGGCTTGTCATATGAAGAGCGTTTGATGGCTTTGGTCCTGTGTTTACTAGAATTCAAAAGAATGAGAGGTGACCTATTAAATGGTGAAAGGCCTTGATAGAGTGAATGTGGAGAGGATGTTTCCTATGGTATGAGAGTCCAAGATCAGAGGACACAGCCTCAGAATAGAAGGATGTCCATTTAGAATGGAGATGTGGTGGAATTTGTTCAGGCAGAGATTGGTGAATCTGGAATTCTTTGCCACAGGCAGCTGTGAGGGCTAAGACTGTATGCAGATTTAAGGCAGAGGTTAATAGATTCTTGATTGGTCAGGGCATGAAGGGATACAGGGAGAAGGCAGGAGATTGGGGCTGAAAGGAACACTAGATCAGCCATGGTGGACTGGCAGAGCAGACTCGATGGGCCAAATGGCCTAATTCTGCTCCTATATCTTATGGTCTTGTGGTGTAAAGATTCCTGCTGCAATCTGTCCTACTGAAAAGGAAGCAGCCAAATCATAAAACAGAAACAAAAGCTATTTGATCATTAATGGTCCACCTTGATTTATTTAGCTTTCCTTTGGGGCACCACAAGGAGTGGCTTATTCAAACTGAGTCCTGATGAAGGGTCTTGGCCCAAAACATTGACATTTATTGATTTCCATTGATGCTGCCTGACCTGCTGAGTCCCTCTGGATTTCCAGCATCTGCACAATCGCTTGTGTTTACATATTCAAACTTCTTGCTGGTTTTTAATATTATTAGGATGCTCTGTGCTGAAGGGGATCTTGGAAAAATGAAATGCAGAATCTTGCTTAAAAACCATAGTCAACACAGGTAGTCAATCCTGACTTTAGATGCACTTTGTTCCTACGCGTTCATCTTAGGTGAAATAGGATCTTAAATCTTCATGTAATGGAATGGTACTTCAGCTTTCAATTCCTGCTGATAAAACCTTCCAGATATAACCTCGTCTTCATTTTTTTCTCCACAGTTTCACGGAATTTCTGGACCCTTTCCAACGAGTTATTCAGCCTGAAGAGATTTGGCTGTACAAGAATCCCATTGTGCAGTCAGATCACATACCTACTCGGATAATGTTTGTAAGTATAATACTTGATTTTTAACAGCAGACAATTGGAGTACCACCAAATTATAGTGATTCAAGCGTGATTGTTCTGCAAGGCGTCAAAATAATTTGGCCCCTATTAATAGCATAATAAATTACTTCCTTTTTCTGCTGTGGAAATGTTTTTTTTATTGAAATCTGCAGTATTGCCAATCAATACGCTTAACAGCAGAAGAGCCAAACCATATACAATAAAAAGTTTGACACAGACCTCAGAGACTGCAGGAGTAATTTCCAACTTTGTACTCTGGCATCCAGCATATCATATTCCACAGAGTGCGAAACTCAATTCTGCAATCAATAACTTAACCAGTTGGATGATCGTTTCAATGATATTTTCCCAATGATCATTAAATTTTCTTGGCAAAAAGGAGGACAAAGTCAAGAAGTGACCCAGAATAAATGGCAGTGATGCATTATTATCAATCTTTCATTAACAGAGAGATCCTCAAATTTCTATGGGTGTGACTGACTTCAGAATGATTTGTTAACCTGCAGGCAGCCCTGAAGTATTTTGCAGCCAGCAAATCTTTGAAATGCAGTCACTGTTGTGTTAGGGTAAAACAAGGAATTTGTACATGGCAAGCTCCCACAAACATCAATCTGAAAATCACAGGATAGATTAAGGTTTTAATGTTATTTTCTGAGGTAATACCTTCACCAGAGGGTCGCAAACATTTTTATGCCATGGACCCTAACTATTAACTGAAAGCTCTATGGAGACCAGGTTGGGAACCCCTGAACTACACGACTATTGGTGAGAAATTCTGCTGTTCTTCAAAATTGTGAGACTACATTTTTAAAGTCCAGTCCAAACGACAATGAGACCTTGGTTTGGCATTGCACCATAAATAGAAGTGCACCATTTTCTTAGTTCCCTGCTGATATAACAGCCTAGATATTAGTGCTCAGGTCTATGGGTATGAGATGGATACAAGGGTACTTCCAACTGAGTAATGGCTGACATAAAAAAATCACCAATCATCCATTTGTCTGATAAAAGACTTTTTCAGCTGTGTGGTCCTGCATTTTTACATATTTTCACCCTTTAAGCTAAACTGATTGTTTACCTATTGTGCCTTTCTTATAGAAAAAAGGTGCAACCAACCAGGCAAAAATCTTTGATAATCACTCTGATGTTCTGATATTAAGCAATGGATTTACTTCTCATATAAGTGCTACTTTACAAAAGCTGTGTAATAACAAAAAACATTTCAAGCAATCAAAATATGACTTCTTACTCTTTTTTCAATACTTATGGATTGTTATTTAAACAAATTTTGCCCAAAAATTCTATTATTATCTATAAAGTTTTCAAGCAATTAAAGTAAAATAGATCTTTCTCCTGCCATCCAGTCGATATTCCAGATTTAGAGTCATAGAGAAGTACAGCAGAAAAATAGGTCCTTCAACCCATCTAGTCCATGCCAAAACCATTTAAGCTGCCCACATCCATCGACCTGCACCAGGACCACAGCCTTCCATATCCCTACTATCCATGTACCTATCCAAACCACTCTTAAATGTTGAAATCAAGCTCTCATGCACCACTTGTGCTGGCAGCTCATTCCACATGCTCACGACCCTCTGAGTGAAGAAGTTACCCCTTATCTTTCTATCAGCCTAACTTGTGAAAACCCAGACCCCAATTTTAGACTACTTTCCCAATCTCTGGTCTTCTAGAATAACACATTTTCTGTCATTTGATTTAACGGTTAACACTTAGTTTTGTTTTGTTACCCTGCTACCTATCATCTGGTCATATTGAAGTTGTAGCTCTCACTTTGTCTCTGGTTTTACAGTTGTTTTGGACCTTGGGCTCACAGTCACAGGGATCTGTACTGAGATTAAATAAACCTGATTCGTGCTGTCACTGTTGACAGTTTTCAAAATTAAGACAAAGTAATTACTTTTGTCTGAGTGAATTTTGTAAGGGTGAAAGACACTGGACCATTTGATTCTTCCAAGAATGTGGTCTATTAAGAATACAATTAAATTCTAACTTCCACTGCAAATTGTGTAATCATCACTCTCCCAGCTCTGTCAGATTGCATGGCTTGGTTCTTCTGCAAATTATCTGTAACAGATAGAAAGAAAATCTTAATTTCCCACTCACTAAGTTCAAACAGTCAAAAAGAAAATGGACAATGTGTGCAGGATTGAAAACAATTACTTACCTTTTGAGCTCCCCCGTTGTACAACAGTCATGCAAGGTCAGATTGCTGGCCTTGCTTGCAGTTTTAGGGCA
Organism: Hemitrygon akajei; assembly: GCF_048418815.1. Lineage (NCBI taxonomy): Eukaryota > Metazoa > Chordata > Chondrichthyes > Myliobatiformes > Dasyatidae > Hemitrygon > Hemitrygon akajei. The sequence goes on from NC_133146.1 coordinate 55,555,635, forward strand.
CCTGAGCATTGATTTTGTAATTGTGTCACTGTGTATAAATGAGTATTAAATCCATCAGCAGAGGTTAAGTTAGATAATAGAATTCATGGCAACAGGACTTCTAAATACATGTCCAAATACAGATCTCCTTCCTTCAGACATTTCTTCTGTCCAACAAAAGTTATTCATTCTCTTTGAGTCACAGCTGCAAGTTCTGCTGCAATGCATTGTTCAGAAGCAAATTCATCTTGTTAATAGGAGACAGAGGGAATGGTTGAGGACAGCTTTCATGATAGTGCTGTGCCGTATGACTTGGGTGATCATGTCACACTTCTGGTCTTTACAAAATGGATGGCCCCAGCCATAATCAATACTCTTCAGAGATTGTCTTCTTGGTGTCGGTGGTCACATAACCAGGACTTGTGATATTGACCAGGTGCTACACCTTGCCCAAGGGTGACCTGCAGGCTATCAGGTGGAGGGAGTGCCTTACACCTCCTTAGATAGAGATATATCTGCTATATATATACACACACATAAATTCAAAGGATTCAAAGGTTCATTTATTATCAAAGTGTACAATTCTGCAATTCTTCCTCTCCAGAGAGCCACAAAACCAAGAAAAAAAAGAATAGATAGATAGATAGATAGATAGATAGATAGATACTTTATTCATCCCCATGGGGAAATTCAACATTTTTTCCAATGTCCCATACACTTGTTGTAGCAAAAACTCATTACATACAATACTTAACTCAGTAATAATATGATATGCATCTAAATCACTAACTCAAAAAGCATTAATAATAGCTTTTAAAAAAAAAAAAAAAAAAAAAAAAAAAGTTCTTAAGTCCTGGCAGTTGAATTGTAAAGCCTAATGGCATTGGGGAGTATTGACCTCTTCATCCTGTCTGAGGAGCATTGCATCGACAGTAACCTGTCGCTGAAACTGCTTCTCTGTCTCTGGATGGTGCTATGTAGAGGATGTTCAGGGTTTTCCATAATTGACCGTAGCCTACTCAGCGCCCTTCGCTCAGCTACCGATGTTAAACTCTCCAGTACTTTGCCCACGACAGAGCCCGCCTTCCTTATCAGCTTATTAAGACGTGAGGCGTCCTTCTTCTTAATGCTTCCTCCCCAACACGCCACCACAAAGAAGAGGGCGCTCTCAACAACTGACCTATAGAACATCATCAGCATCTCACTGCAGACATTGAATGACGCCAACCTTCTAAGGAAGTACAGTCGACTCTGTGCCTTCCTGCACAAGGCATCTGTGTTGGCAGTCCAGTCTAGCTTCTCGTCCAACTGTACTCCCAGATACTTGTAGGTCTTAACCTGCTCCACACATTCTCCATTAATGATCACTGGCTCCATATGAGGCCTAGATCTCCTAAAGTCCACCACCATCTCCTTGGTCTTGGTGACATTGAGACGCAGGTAGTTTGAGTTGCACCATATCACAAAGTCCTGTATCAGTTTCCTATACTCCTCCTCCTGTCCATTCCTGACACACCCCACTATGGCCGTGTCATCAGCGAACTTCTGCACATGGCAGGACTCCGAGTTATATTGGAAGTCAGATGTGTACAGGGTGAACAGGACCGGAGAGAGTACGGTTCCCTGTGGCGCTCCTGTGCTGCTGACCACTGTGTCAGACCTACAGTCTCCCAACCGCACATACTGAGGTCTATCTGTCAAGTAGTCCACTATCCAATCCACCATGTGAGAGTCTACTCCCATCTCCGTTAGTTTGTGCTTTAAGATCTTGGGCTGGATGGTGTTAAAGGCACTAGAGAAGTCAAGTGCCAACACTAACATCCCCTCCACACACAGACAAATCCCCCCCCCCCCCCCACACACACACACATGTCTTGGACCTCCAGGTAGTCCACAACAGGGGTGATTGATAAGTTCATGGCCTAGGGTAGAAGGAGATGAGTTATACAGCTCTCGTTACATGTACGTGCAGTTCAACTCTTTGAGTGAAAGTGCAGAAAGTTTGAAGTTAATAACTAACTTCTGGAGGTCCAAGATGCTGACTTCTACAAAGAAAGGATCCGTATGCTCCACGACCGCTGGACTAAGTGTATAAATGTAGGAAAAATAAATGTACTAAGTTTTCTAAAATTGACTCCTTCTACCTTAGGCCACAGACTTATCAATCACTCCTCGTAAGTCCATAGGTTGTAGGAACATTTCAAATATTGGGCAAGTGAAGTTGAGTGAAGTTATTGCCTTTGGTTCAAGAGCCTGATGGTTGAAGAGTAATAATTGTTCCTGAACCTGGCGTGTGAAACATGACACTGCTGTACCTTCTTCCTGATGATAGCAATGAGAAGAAAGCAGGTCCTGGGTATTGGGGGTCCTTGATGATGGATGCTGCTTTCCTGAGACAGTGTTTCATGTAGATGTGCTTAGTGGTTGGGAGGACTTTACCTGTGATGTAATGGGCTGTATCCACTTTTTTTTTGTAGGACTTTTCACTTAAGAGTATTGATGTTTCCATAGCAGGAGGTGATCCAGCTAATTAATATACCCCTCCACTGCAAATCTATAGAAGTTTGTCAAAGTTTTAGATGTCATTCCAAATCTCCGCAAACTCCTGAGGAAGTAGAGGCGCTGCTGTGCTTTCTTCTTAATTGTACTTAATGTGCTGGGCCCAAGGCAGGTCCTCTAAAACAATAACACTGAGGAATTTGAAGTAGCTGACCCTCTCCACCTCTGATATTCCAGTGAGTACTAGCTCATGGACCTCTGGTTTTCTTCCCCTGAAGTCTATAATCAGTTCCTTGGTCTTGCTGATATTATTGTTATGGCACCACTCAGCCAGATTTTCAATCTCCCTGCAACACTTCAGCAGGCCAGGTAGCATCTAGGAGAAGAGTACAGTCGATCTTTTGAGCCAAGACAGAGAGGAATTGCAGCCTGAGCTTTACAGATAGTTGCCTAAGCATGTTGCATTTCTTGAGAATCAATACTAAAATCGAGAATTTAATCTCAGTTTCTGTCAGTATCGGCTGATTCTATTGTAAGACCACAAACCTTCACGTTAACTATTGCCTCTCTGGCTGCTTGGCATGCTGGATATTTCCAGCTTTCTCTTTTATTTCAGATTTTCAGAAACTACATTTCCTTCTATAATCAATGTTACATTTTCCTTTGTTTTCTATCTCTACGGTTCTCATTCATCGCCTCTATTAACACTTCCTCCGTTCTGAACAGCTGCAATTAACGAGCCTTCACCTCCCCCTCTCAACAACACATTTGTATCATTCTCTATCACTTGGTTGCCACGTTTTTTCTTCATTCCCTCCTTTCTGAAACTGAAAATGTACTAATTTTCTAACTTTCTATCATTGTATTAATGATAACGGGTTGGTCATTAACCTGAGATGTTAACATTATTTCTTTCTCCACAGAGGCTGTCTCTCCTGTTGAGTATTTACAACATTTTGATGACACAAAATTTTGATGGCACATGGAAGGCTTTTTGCGTATCCCATCATTTTTATGTTTTCCTTTTGTATTTCCAACATCTGTAGTTTTGTTTAATGTTTTTCTATTAGCCATGAGCAGTTGGACATACCCATGACAACATTGTAACCGTTGATCACTAAGACTAAATCTTTTTAAATTTTTATTCCCTGAGTACATCTGGGTGATTTGATATTCGTATGCAATGCTGCACAGTGCAGATCCATCCAAAGGGCTGTCAACATGTTCCAAATTAAAATTCTGGTTCCCTTGATTGTTAAGCCCAATTTTGGAGATTTAAAAATAACTGAGCAGGCATGGATTCTGCATAACACCGAATGTAATTTCAAAACATTGTTGTCCCACTACTCTGTCACACAGGAGCATAAGATTTGACTGGTGTAGCCTGTAGTTGTTTTCTTCATCATAACTGAATGCTATTTTCATTCCAACAGCTACAATTGTCAATTTGTCTTCCACTGTGTAGGTATGAATCTATTTATTTTGTGCATTCAATACCTGAATAGTACAACCACTTAATTTAAGTGTAGAGTCTAATCTAATTACACCTTGAAAATCTTAACCTGCAGACAGTAGAGAGAATCAAAGAATTTCAAGCTATTAGGATGTCTATTATTTAATATTTCAAATAGGAACAGACATCGGCCACTTAACCTCTCAAACCTGCCTCCATTCATTGGTTCATTACGAGCCGTGTCAAATGACATCATCATTTTGTGCCATGATATATGACATGGACGATCATGATCTTTCCATGACCATGACTGCCCTTGGCAATTTTTTCTATAGAAGTGATTTGCCATTTTCCTCTTCCGGGCAGTGTCTTTACAAGACAGGTGACCCCACCCAGCCATTCTCAATACTCTTCTGAGATTGTCTGCCTGATGTCAGTGATCGCGTAACCAGGACTTGTGATCAGCACCAGCTGCTCATGTGACCATCCACCAGTTGCTCCCATGGCTTCACGTGACCCTAATCGGGGGTGGGGGGGGGGTGGGGGGGGGCTAAACAAGTGCTACTCTTTGCCCATGGGTGACCTGCAGACTAGCAGAGGGAAAGAGCGCCTTGCACCTCCTTTGGTAGAGACGTATCTCCAACCTGCCACCCAAAGTCAGCCCTACCATTGAAAATAACTATGGCTGATCTGTAATCTACCTTGACCTACCTGACTTTTCCAAAGACAAAATTAACAATTGATTTGACATCAGGTTATTTTTCTCTCATTTATAGGATGTGGACTTTGTTAATAAGGCTAGCCATTATTTCCTGACCCTAATTGCACCAGAAAATGTGATAGTAACCGGCCTTCTTGAACAGCGAGGTGCAGCCTTCGAGTGCAGTCATTCAGTGTTGTGCTCTCTATCCCGGTGGCAGGCATGCATTCAGCATGACTCCATGTCCTTCACCGCTTTAATACCCGTACATCCACACATTCCACTGGAATTCTACACAATCGTGCAAGAAGTCCACAATACCGCACCTACTCTACCATGTTTAGTTGTCATTAACCATCACAGGTGAAGGTCACCAACACCATGTAGATGGCACTCCAGACTGGAGAGACACCACCATTGGTCGATGACTGGAAGACAGAGTGGAGAGCAGGATGGAAGCTGAGGCAGGCACGTGGATGTGGGGCTCCTCTGAGACCCGATAAAGATCAGTCCTGATGAGTAGTCTCGGCCTGAAACATTGACTGTTTACTCTTTTGCACAGATGCTGCCTGGCCTGCTGAGTTCCTCCAGCATTTTCGTGTGTTGCTTATCTGAGATCGCTGGATTTGACATCATTGAATCTGAGCACTATCTCATTCTATCAGTACAGGTCTCTCTACCCACAAGACCTGTATCGACAGTCAACCACTCCCAACTAAAGGAGCAGATCACATTGATGCCACAGCCGGGAGCAACAAGAACATAGGACACATCATTGAGGTGCACTTAGACAAACAGATACCAAGAGACAAGAACTTATTCATTCTAGTTAGTCTACACCAACGTGTTCATCATAATACAACGCACCCTATCTATCAAACACTATCAGAATCAGAATCAGGTTTAATATCACCAGCGTATGTCATGAAATTTGTTAACTTTGGTGGCAGCAATACAATGCGATACATAATAATAGAGAAAAAACTGTGAATTTCAGGATGTGTGTGTGTGTGTGTGTGTGTGTGTGTGTGTGTGCGTGCGTGCGTGCGTGTGTGCGTGCGTGCGTGCGTGCGTGCGTGCGTGCGTGTGTGTAGTTAAATAAGTAGTGCAAAAAAAGTAGAAATAAAAAGGTAGTGAACTTGTGTTAGTGGGTTCAATTTCCATTCATAAATTGGATGGCAGAGGGGAAGAAGCTGTTCCTGAATCATTAAATGTGTGCCTTAAGGCTTCTGTACCTTCTTCTTGATGGTAGCAATGTGAAGAGGACATGTCCTGGGTGATGGGGGTTCTTAATGATGGATGACGCCTTTTTCAGGCAACTGAATCCACACATGAATGCAATCCAAGGTAAATGCATTTAATACAGACTCCATCACTGCACACATACTCAGATGCCACTCCAATGCAAATATCATAATGGACCATTAGTTAAGGGTATTTGTATCAGAGCAGACTTTCAGAGCCTAAGACCCCTACGTTGGGAGAATGCTTACCATAATGTGCAGTCAACATTAATAATCCAGAGCCACACTCAATCTTGCATAGTCATCGGTCATTTTACGAATCATTGAAAAATTACTTGTTGCAAACATACTTTGTCGTGGGAGCCGGTCCTGAATAACTTCCAACTTGAGCTCGACCCCCTGACCCAACAAATATTCTTATTGCACCTTTAAATATTCACAGACACCAACGTTTGCAAAGCAAAGAATCTGGACTGCAATGCAGTACAGATGTTCTCCTTACGGTCATGAAGCATTCTCCCCTCACCATTGCTGCAGGACCACCTTCTTTCTAAGCTTTTAACAAAGTGACAGCCCTGCATTGCAGAGGAATCACCTGCAGAGTTACAAGAAATTGTAGCTGAGGAGTACTGCAGTGTCACTGCATAGAGCTGCTCAGAGATTGGCATGGAAAGGGAAGGGAGTGGACCAGATGGACATTGTTTCATGAGGGGCTACACCTGGCATCAGGCTGCATCAGGCAGAAATGGAAGGGAAATGATTCCCTTACTCGGTAGTCCTGTTTTGAAGTGATTAGTTAAATCCCACAAGAGGCTGGCATTTGGAGGAGGCTCTTGAGTTGGCACTCTAAAATCTTGGAGGCTCTTGGGTATGTCAGACCAGCTCCGCAGAAGTGAATGACAACAAAACAAAAAACCATACCCACTTTCTCCAGGGAGCTGCTGCAGCATCTTCTACCTTGGCAATGATCCACTCTTCTGTGCCAGTCTATGGCAGTGCCAAGGAAGCTCACAGCTGAGGGAGCAGATCTCTATCTCCACTGAGACATGGAAATAGTTCTGCTGACAAACCAGCAACAGAATGAATCTCAGTGACAACAGGCTGCCGCTCAGCCGCTCTGCAGGACTCTAACTCACACTGCAGAGTTATCTTTGTCAGCTTGGCAGGGTCCTGGAGAGTACGATGACAGATGCACATGCTGGAGTCTGACTGGTACCACAGGACTGCATTTGGCAGTGTGGGAACAGCTTGTTCTCTGGCTGTCAGAATCTCTCCTGTTGTCAATGGATCTCAGGCACTTTCTGCACTAGTGCCTCAAACCTTGTTTCCTAGACTATAGGCTCACCGGTTGGTACCTCACAGTGAGGACACAAGCTCAGGTTTCTGCAACTTAAGAGATGCACCAGCATTCCAACAGCAAAGATGCGGTCATGAAGGAAGTGACAGAGTTTAGTGAAAGAGTTTTCAAAAATAGAAGGCAAAAAGAAATCAACAGCATTGAGAGGGAGTAATGGAGAGTGCATTTTGTCTCTCAGTTTCTGTAAGTTTCCTTTGCCACTAAGTACTTCCTTCCATTGGAAGTTCTTGTTGATCCATTTGTGTTCATACTGAGTGAAGCCATTAATTTTAACAGTCTGTAGACTCTGCACGTTTCACATCATCCATTTCCTCAAACCTCAAACCTCAAAGTTCAAAGTAAATTTATTATCAAAGTACTGTACATATATATCATCATATACAGTGCAACTCCAAAGGTTCATTCTCTCACGGTAAGTACAAGTAACACAATAGAATCAATGAAAGACTGCAGCCAAAAATGGGCAAGCAACCCAAAAGCAAAATAATAATAGTAAATAAGCAATATATATTGAGAATACGAGATGAAGAAATGATAAGCTGTTGTGACATCACTCAGCCTGATTTTCAACCTCCCTCTTAAATTTTGATTCGTCGCCATCTTTCATTCAGCCAACCTAACTTAACTTAAAACTAAGGTGTCAGCCTTGACTTACTGCATACATTTGAAGAGAAATGATGACCATTTATAGTACTGTGCAAAAGTCTTAGGCACATATATATATATATATAGCTAGGGTGCTGAGTACTGAGGTACAGTACTGTTGTAATTTTACATATTGCACTATACTGCTGCCCCAAAATAAAAACAAACTTCATGACATATGTGAGTGATGATAAACCTAATTCTGATATGGGCCTCCATTGTGGACTGAGTGGGAAGGGGGCAGGGAGAGGGGAATCATGGTTGGGAAAAGGGAAGGGAGAGCGGAGGGAGCGGGAAGCACCAGAGAGACATTCTGTAATGATCAATAAGCCAATGTCAGGAATCAAATGGTCTTGCCTGGTGTCTCAGGGCTGGGTCTGTCTGCAGCCATGCCATCACCCCACTCCTGGCACTCCTCCTCTGCCACCTGTCCCACACCTCTCCCATGGTGCTCCTCTCTCATTATTCCCAAAATTATTTGCTCCCACCGGATCTACAAGGTCGTTCTCCACTCCACGTTAACAAATATAGTACTGTCAAAAGAGGCACCTAGCTGTATAAATGTGCCCAAGACATTTGCACAGTACTGTATAACTGCTAGGTAAGTATTCTATTTAAGCAAAAGAAGATTAGTAAGAGTTCTTCTGATGTCACTGAGTAGCTCGGAAAACTAAATACATATTAGAGTACAACTGCAAGTGGACCAGTTGATGAGCATTTATGAGGTTTGTAAATGGAATAGCTGTTTACCACAAGGATATTCAGTCTCAGAGGTTAATTCAAGGTGCAGTGATTGCTAGGCTGGAAATGTGAAGGCAGACAGTGAAGAATAAGACTCATATTATTTCCAAGATTTCATGGTGTGATAATTAGGTCTTTGTTTCTAAGTAAGCCCTTGTGGCAATGTCTAGCTGAAATTGAGAATTGATTGCAAGCTTTGGTTGCTGTTTATGCTGGAAGAATTCTGCTTCCATTTTAAACCAAGTTTAACTTCCTGGAAATCATTACTAATTGCACTGTGGTTGCATTGGACAAATAGTTGGTTATCACATTAACTGAAGACTATTCCTGTGATGCAATAGTGGCTTAAGTGGCCTCAAACATGTATAAAGGGTTATGAGAATGCAAGTGTAGGAAGGGGCAAACGTTATGAGATTTATGAGGAGATATAGATCATACAGATCACAGCTCATGGAGAAAGGTATTGTACTTGGAAGGAAGTATGGTGTGGAGGATGTGGACAGATTGGCTCCCTATCCTTATCTTCTTCTTACTTGTAGTTATCCTAGCAGTGTTACCACCGTTGTTGCTCTTGGTGTCTTGCCAGTAGTCCTTCACCAAGGTGATCTTGAGGGCTATGTTCCTCCTATGGGATATCCGGTAGAGCAGCATAAAGAACGACAGTGAAGTTAAACACAGTGAAGGATCGGGAAAGTAACGCAGAGCGCGGTCAAAGGAAAGCAGCATCCATCATCAAGAAACCCCAGCCAGATCAGGCACTCTTCTTGCTGCTGCCATCAGGAAGAAAGTTCAGGAGATCAGGATCCACAGCAGCAGGTTCAGGAACTGTTATCATCCCTCAACCACCTGGCTCCTAAACCTGAGGGGATAATTTCACTCTACTTCCCTCAACCCATCACTGAACTGTTCTCACAACCTATGTGCTCACTTTCAAGAACTCTTCTTCTCATGTTCTTGATATTTATTGTTTATTTATTTATTATTACTTTTTTTTAATTTTTGTATTTGCAGAGTTTGTTGTCTTTAGCACATTAGTTGTTTGTCCATTCTGTTGGGTGCAGTCTTTCATTGATTCTGTTGTACTTCTTGGAATTACTGAGTATGCCCACAAATAAATGAACCTCAGGGTTGTATATGGTGACATATATGTACTTTGATAATAAATTTACTTTGAACTTTGAATTTTTGAGCATGGCCAACTAAGGGGAGTTGTCCTTTTGAGGTATAAAGTTCCAGGTGGTGGTGGTATTCTGTTGGTAAATATTTACTGTGGCCATCTGGATCTCCCGGTTTCCAGTCATTTTAATTCTCTCCTTCCCATTCCCAAACCAACATGTCTTTCCTTGGCTTCCTCCACTGCCAGGATGAGGCTAAGTGCAAACTAAAGGAAGATTTACCATCTCGACAATCAACAACTCAATGACAGGAGCATTGAATTCTCTGACGTCTGGTAAAGTCCTCACCTCTGACTGTCCATTTCCTCTCTCCTCCTGATCTACCCATTTCCTCCTACACTCACCCAGTCCTCTTCACCCTGTTCCTTTCCATTCCATCTGCACATCATCTACGCCATCCCTCCACTGGTACCCCGCCCCCTTCACCACCCCACTGTCCTTATTTGGTTCCATATTCCATCTTTCTCTCCATTCAGATTCCGCCCTTTTCAGCCCCTTATTGCCTCCACATATCAGCTTCCTGCTACTTTATTTGCCCTTCCCCTTCTGCCCTTCCACCTGGATCCACCTATAACTTGCCAGCTGTAGTTCTATCCTTTCCCTCCCCTTTTTGCTGTGGCGATACCCCCTCTGTCTTTCAGTTCAGATGAAGGGTCTCAGCCTAAGATATCAACCTTCCATTTCCCTCCATAGGAGCTGCTTGACGAGTTGCACCTTGAGTATTGCTTGGTAGCTTTAAATGGTCATGCCTCAAAAAGGTGGCACCCATCATTAAGGACCCCCATCACCCAGGACACGTCCTCTTCTCAATGCTACCATCATGTAGGGGGTACAGGAGCCTGAAGACACACACTCAATATTTCAGGAACAGTTTCTTCGCCTTTGTCATCAGATTTCTGAATGGACAATGAACCTATGAACACTTCCTCAGAATTATTTTTCCTCTGTTTTTGAATTGAATTGACTTTATTTCTTACATCCTTCACATACATGACGAGTAAAAATCTTTGTTACATCTCCATCTAAATGTGCCATGTGCAATCACAGTAGTTTATATTAATTTACAATAAATATAACAGTCAATGTGATACTGTATAGAGTACACTCAAATCAGCATGAGTTCATCAGTCTGATGGCCTGGTGGAAGAAGCTGTCCTGGAGCCTGTTCGTCCTGGCTTTTATGCGGTGTTACTGCTTCCCAGAGGGTAGCAACTGGAATAGATTGTGTTTGGGTTAGCTTGGGTCCCCAATGATCCTACGGGCCCTTTTTACACACCTGTCCTTGTAAATGTCCTGAATCATGGGAAGTTCACAACTACAGATGCACTGGGCTGTCCGCACCACTCTCTGCAGAATATTGCGATTAAGGGAAGTACAGTTCCCATACCAGGCAGTGATGCAGTAAGTCAGGATGCTCTCAATTGTGCCCCTGTAGAAAGTTTCTAGGATTTGGGGGCCCATACCAAACTTCCTCAACCGTCTGAGTTGGAAGTAGCGCTGTTGTGCCTTTTTCACCACACAGCTGGTGTGTACAGACCACGTGAGGTCCTCGGTGATGTGAATGCTGAGGAACTTAAAGATGTTTACCCTCTGAACCCCAGATCCATTGGTGTCAATAGGGGTTAGCCCGTTTCCATTCCTCCTGTAATCCACAACCAGCTCCTTTATTTTTGCGACATTGAGGAAGAGGTTGTTTTCTTGACACCACTGTGTCAGACAGGTAACTTCTTCCCCGTAGGCCACCTCATTATTATATGAGATAAGGCAAATCAATGTAGTGTTGTCGGTAAATTTAATTAGCAGATTGGAGCTGTGGGTGGTGATACAGTCATGGGTATACAGGGAGTAAAAGAGGGGACTCAGTACGCAGCCCTGAGGGGCTCCTGTATTGAAAGTCAGAGGATTGGAGGCGAGGGAACCCAATCTTATAACCTGCCGGCGATCTGACAGGAAGTCCAGGATCCAGCTGCATAAGGCAGGGTCAAGGCCGAGGTCTCTGAGCTTCCTGTCGAGCCTGGATGGAATTATGGTGTTGAATGCTGAACTGTAGTCCAAGAACAGCATTCTCACATGAGCATCCTTCTTCTCCAAATGTGTAAGGGTGGTATGTAGAGCAGTGGCTATTGCGTCAGCTGGTGATCAGTTGTGTCGGTAGGTGAATTGTAGGGGGTCCAGTTTGGGTGGTAGCAAGCTGCAGATGTAATCCTAGACCAACCTCTCAAAGCATTTGCTTATTATTGAGGTGAGTGCAACTGGACGCCAGTTGTTCACGCATGTTACCTCGGTCTTTTTTGGTACAGGGACAATGGTGGATAATCTGAAGCAGGAGGGCACTCTACACTGGGAGAGGGAGAGACTAAAAATGTCTGTAAACACACCTGCCAGTTGTGCTGCACGCTTCCTAAGTACTCACCCTGGGATGCCGTCTGGTCCCGCAGCCTTGCGACTGTCCACTCATTGGAAACATCTGTGTACCTCAGCCTCAGAGATGACCAGGTTGCAGGTTGCAGCAGTGCTTTTCCTCGGAGGCTCAGAGTTAGTGATATCAAACCGAGCGTAAAAGCGATTGAGCTCATCTGGGAGAGAGGCTGCGATGTCGGCGGCACCACAACGTTTGGCTTTGAAGTCTGCGATGGTATGCAGCCCTCGCCACAAGTCACGTGTGCTACTCATTGTGAATCTCGACTCAGTCTTTTCCCTATATTGTTGCTTTGCAGCCTTGATAGCTTTGCGCAGATCATAGCTGCTTTTCTTCAGCTTTAGCTGATCGCCAGTGATGTAAGTTCTATGTCGAGCAGTAAGTGCTGCTCGCACAGAACTATTGATCCAGGGTTTCTGTTTCAGGAAGACCCTGACCAGCTTCTGGGGGACAACATTGTCAATGCACTTCCAGATGCAGTATGTGACTCCATCAGTGAGATTGGAGACATGTTCATCATGGAGGACATTCCAGTTGACGTCATCGAAGCAGTCCTGCAGCATGGAGGCCAATTGGTTGAACCAACAGTGGATGGTTTTAACTATGGCCCCCTCTTGCCTCAGCTTCTGCTTGTACGTTGGCGAAAGCAGGATCAAAGAGTGATCTGATTTTCCAAAAGCTGGGTGAAGGAGAGCTTTGTAAGTGTTGCAGAAGGGAGTGTAGCAGTGGTCAAGTGTGTTATCTCCAAGAGTGCTCACCTGGATGTGCTGACAAAACTTCAGAGAGATTTTCATCAGCGCCACTCAAAGTCACTAGTGACGATGAAGGCAGCCTCTGAGTGTGCAGTCTCCAGCGTGTTGATGGTCTCGTACAGTTCCTTGAGAGCCAGTCAGTATCAGCCTGTGGCGGAATGTACACCACTGTGATGATAACAGCCATGAACTCCCGAGGCAGCCGGTAGGGTCTGCACAGCAGCACCAGGAATTCCAGGTCTGGCACCACTTATTTAATTTAATTTTCTCCTTTGAAAGGCATAGATAGAGTGGGCATAGAGATGATGTGCAGAAATCTTAGGAACAAATATATCACTAGAGTGCCTAACACTTTTGCACAGTACTGGCCTAATTTTATGTATTGCACTATATTGCTGCCACAAAAAAGAACAAAAGTCATGACAGATGTGAGTGATGATAAACCTCATTCTGATACGGGTCTCTATTGCGGACTGAGAGCAGGAAGGGGGCAAGAAGAGGGGAACCATGTTTGGGGAAAGGGGAAGGGAGAGGGGAGGGAGCGGGAAACAGCAGAGACATTCTGTAATGATCAATGAACCAATTGTTTGGAATCAAATGACCTTGTCTGGTGTCGCAGGGTCGTGTGTGTCTGCACCATGCCAACCCTGAACCTTGGCACTCCTCTGCCATCTGTCCCGAACCCCTCCCATGGCACTCCACATTTGCCATCCCAAACGCCCTTTGTTTCTGCCAGATTTACTCTCCACTACACATTGACAAATACAGTTCCGTGCAAAAGTCTTAGGCAGCCTAGCTATATCTATGTCCCTTAGAAAGTTGCACAGAACTGTATATATCTCTACTGTAATTTATAGTTTTTGTTATTATGTATTGCTGCAAAATAAAAAATTTCAGGACATGTGCCAATGATATTAAATCTGATTCTGATTCTGACTATGGCTCATCTGGTGTGTTTAGAGTGATCAACCAATGGCTCCTAAAAGATGAGAGGCATCTGTAACTAGCAATGGATGCTAGCAAGCACAACAATGACCATTATAAAGATCTTCTGATTCTGATGCCATCACGTGCATGTTGACAGAATCTATTCACTCCCTATGAATGAATTTTACTAACTGAGAAGCAGGGACAGTCACCGAGTGACTGCATTTGGCAGGAATGCTTATTTGAATGCATAGATTCAAATATCTGTGGCTAATCTGTCTGCTCCTGTCCGCTGAAGTAAAAGAACAAATAAATGAAGACTAATTTCATGAGTAGAGAGCAGTGAAGATATCCTCAATGCAGGTGTGAGCAGAAAATTGTGATGGATGGCATTGACAGCGAGGGTGTCCTTGACTTCAACCGTGAGAGGAGTGCGGGCATGTGCATGAGCTGGTGCTGAAGGCTTTAGAGATCACAGTTTATCAGTGAAAGCAGCTGACTGGACATTATGCCACAGGAGTGGACATTGTCTGACTGGACATTGTGCCACAGGAGTGGACATAGTTTGACTGGACATTGTTCCAGAGGAGTGGATATTGTCTGACTGGACATTGGTCCAGAGGAGTGGACATAGTTTGACTGGACATTGTTCCAGAGGAGTGGACATAGTTTGACTGGACATTGTGCCACAGGAGTGGACATAGTCTGTCTGGACATTGTTCCAGAGGAGTGGATATAGTTTGACTGGACATTGTTCCAGAGGAGTGGACATAGTCTGTCTGGACATTGGTCCAGAGGAGTGGACATAGTCTGTCTGGACATTGGTCCAGAGGAGTGGACATAGTTTGACTGGACATTGTTCCAGAGGAGTGGACATTGTCTGACTGGACATTGGTCCAGAGGAGGCTATAGCTGTGAGATCTAAACCCTCACATTTCTCCTACAATGTGGTCTATAAGACAATAAGATACAGGAGCAGAATTCGGCTATATGGCCTACCAAGTCTGCTCTGCCATTCAATCATTGCTGATTCATCATCCCTCTTGACGTTATTCTGCTACCTTCTCGTTATAACTTTTGACACCCTTACTAACCTTTACCTATCAACCTCCGTTTTAAGTATACCCAATGACTTGGTCTCCACAGCCATCTGAGGTAACGAATTCTACAGATTCACTCCCCTTTGGCTAAATAAATTCCTCCTCTTCTAAAGGGACATCCTTCTCTTCTGAGGCTGTCACCTCTGGTATTAGACTACCCCACTACAGCAAACATCTTCTCTACGCCCACTCTACTTATGCCTTTCAATATTTGAGAAGTTACAGTGAGATTTCCCCTCATTCTTCTAAACTCCAGCGAGTACTGGCCCAAAGAGCTGTCTTCTGCAGTCCCATTCATGAAGAGGCAGTTTTGGTTGTATCAAGAAGTCTGATGTGGCAGGAAGTCTCAGCTTCAGTGTGCACAGATGGCTACCCACATGTGCAGGCTGAGTGTTATTGACTGTTTAATTAACATTGGGTTTGAGCCTTCTATTTGAGTCATCGCTGGTTCTTCCATACATAAATATCAACTGTCGTTTTTTTTTCAGTCCAGTCTTGTAGCCATTGAGATTTTGGCATTAAAGCGCCATTGACATCATTTTGGCCCGAAATGTTGACTGTACTCTTTTCCTGGATGCTGCCTGGCCTGCTGAGTTTTTCCAGCATTTTGTGTGTGTTGTTTGGATTTCCAGCATTTACAGATTTTCTCTTGTTTGTGATTGACATTATTTGGCTGTGTTTGATGACACAACTAGGAAAGTAGAAGGAACAAGAAACTAACCCCACCCCACCCCAAAACAAGCAGACAATAGTCCTAGATGCCATTAAGACATTGAGAAACACGGGCAAGCCACAACCACGTTTATGCAATTTTCCACCACACAATGTTGCTATTATTGGTGTTTTACTAATATATTTCCAGTTTGATACTATCCTTATCCTTTGCAGTCTTTGATGTTTGAAAAAAATCATGAACACTCTGAGACAAAAGAAACTTCCACCTACACCTGGAAGAAAAGCCATTTGTTATTACACTCTGCTCCACTGCTCCCTTTATTCCTTCCTGTTTCATTGCACGATTCTTTACAGACAGGCCCTTCAGCCCATCAAGTCTGCACTGGACATTAACTGCCCATTTTACACTGTTAGTTGAGGTTGTGCCTCTCCATTGGTCGAGGTCAACCATGAATATTGCACCCTGGCTATCTACATTCTTGGTGCAGCTCCTTCTGTCACTGACTAGACCGACGTGAGTGTGGCAGTCTCTGTTGCAAAGGTCGCATCGATAAATGGTCTCAGCTCTGCTGGAGACACAGCGTTCCGTTCTATGGGCCCATTTGTCTTCTGTCACTTTCAGGAACTTCACCTCGCCTGATTTAAGGAGCTGTTTAAGGGTGTTTCTCCATCTGGTGCAGTCAGCTTCAAGTTCCTCCCAGGACTCAATGCTGATGCCCAGCGCCTTCGTGTCCCACCTGCAGACATCCCTGTAGTGCAGTTGCGAGCAGCCAGTGGTTGTCCTGCCTGAAGCCCGCTTACCATAGAGGATATCTTTTGGGATGCAACCATCCTGCAAGGGGCAGACACGGCCTGGCAAGCATAGTAGATAGATAGATAGATACTTTATTCATCCCCATGGGGAAATTCAACATTTTTTCCAATGTCCCATACACTTATTGTAGCAAAACTAATTACATACAATACTTAACTCAGTATAAATATGATATGCATCTAAAATCAACCTCTCAAAAAGCATTAATAAATAGCTTTTAAAAAGTTCTTAAATAGTTAACTAAAATACATTGAATGGTAACTTAAGCTCAGTCCTAACCCCGGCACTTTAACATATCTTACCCCTGGCGGTTGAATTGTAAAGCGGAATGGCATTGGGGAGTAATGATCTCTTCATCCTGTCTGAGGAGCATTGCATCGATAGCAACCTGCTGCTGAAGCTGCTTCTCTGTCTCTGGATGGTGCTATACAGAGGATGTTCAGGGTTTTCCATGATTGACCGTAGCCTACTCAGCGCCCTTCGCTCTGCTACCGATGTCATACTCTCCAGTTCTGTGCCCACGACAGAGCCCGCCTTCCTTACCAGCTTATTAAGACATGAGGCATCCCTCTTCTTAATGCTGCCTCCCCAACACGCCACCACAAAGAAGAGGGCGCTCTCCACAACTGACCTATAGAACCTATAGACAGTCTACTCTGTCTGAGTTGGGTGTACACAGTAGGGAGGCCAACACAAGAGAGAACCTCAGCATTGGGTATTCATTCTCTCCAGGAGATGACCAAGGTGTGATGAAAACACCTTAAATGGAAGGTGTTGAGCCTTCTCTCCTGCTTAGCCTATGTTGTCCAGGTTTCCCTGCTGTCCAGCAGTGTGCTGGTGACACAAGCATTGTGCACTGCCATCTTTGTTTTGACTGAGAGTTTGGAGTTCTCCCAGACTCATGCAATGAGGCAGGTAAGAGTTGTTGCAGCCTTCCCGATGTGCTTGTCGATTTCTGCGTCCAAGGAGTGGTTGTCACTGCTAACGGATCCCAGGTACTGTATGTGAACCGTTGAACAACATCCTGTTTGTAGTTATCAATGGCATTGATTGCTGGTGCCTCCACATTCTGTCCCAAGACATTTGCATTTTTCAGGCTGATAGTTAGACCAAGTTCCTTGCAGGCCTGGGAGAAGCCTTGCATCAAGCTCTGGAGGTGCTGTGGAGTGTGGGTGAGGCTGTTGTATTATCAGCAAACAGCACGTCTCTGATCATAACTTTGTGCACTTTGGTTTTGACTTTTAGGTGGGTGAGGTTAAAAAGCCTGTCGTCTGATCTAGTGGGAGGTAGATCCTCTCTGTTGCACTGCCAAATACGTGCTTCAGGAGAAGGGCAAAGAAGATCCCAAAGACCGTTGGGGCCAGAGCACAGCCTTGCTTAACACCGCTGCTTATGTCAAAGTGTTTTGAAGTGCTGCCATTGTACGGCACAATCCCTTCATGTTATTGTGGAATATTATTGCTTTGTATTCTTGGCAGGCAACCCACGTTAAAGAGGATCTGACACTGCCCACCTCAGCTGACCAAGTCAAATGTCTTGGTAAGATCAATAAACGCAACGTAGAGGGGCTTCTTTTGTTTCCTGCACTTCTCCTGGAGTTGGCAGAGAGAGATAATCATGTCCACAGTTGACCTTCCAGCACAGAGGCCACTCTGTAACTCTGGGTAGACACGTTCAGCCAACTTCTGCAGGTGGGCAAAGGAGACTCAAGCAAAGACTTTGCCAACAACTTTCAAGAGGAAGATGCCTCTGAAGTAGTTACAACAGCTTCTCCTATCTTTGTTTCTGTAGAGAGTAATGATCTTAATGTCCCTCATGTCCTGTGGTACAGTTCCTTCCTGCCAGCACTGACAGAGGTCTTCATGCAGTCAGCACACTAGTGTAGTCATGAAGTGCTTGATCAGGTCTGGGAGAATCCCATCATTGCCTGGTGCCTTCCCTGAGGCCAAGCTGCCAATGGTTTTGCTAAGCTCCTCTAAGGCTGGTTCTGCATTCAGTTCTTCCATTGTGTGCAGGCACTCAGTGGCATCCTGGGCTAAGGTGGTGACAGTGTTCACTCTGGAGTACAAGTCAGAGCAATGTTCTACCCACCTCTCCATCTGTTTGTCCTTGGCTATGATTACTTCCCCTTTGATGGATTTGAGGGGGTCAATCTTGCTCTGAGAGAGACCAAGGGCTTTCTTGATTTACACTATGCAGTACTGTGCAGAAGCCTTAGTCATATATACAGTGCCTATAAAAAGTAGTCAACCCCCCCCCCCACCTTGGAAATTTTCATGTTTTATTGTTTTACAACATTGGCCTGAATTTAATTGTGAATTAAACAGTAAATTTAATTTGGTTTTTTTTTGACAGTGATAAACAGAAAAAGACTCCTTTGTGTCAAAGTGAAAATAGATCTTTGCAAAGTGATCTAAATTAATTACAAATATAAAACACAAAATAATTGATTGCATAAGTATTCACCCCTATTAATATGATACACTGAATCATCATTGGTGCAGCCAATTGGTTTTAGAAGTCAGATAATTAGTTAAATGGAGATCACCGTGTGCAGTCAAGGTCTTTCAATTGATTGTAGCAAAAATACACCTGTATCCGGAAGGTCTAAGTGCTGGTGAGTCAGTATCCTGACAGAAACTACACTGTCAAGGCAAAAGAACACTCCAAGCAACTCTGCAAAAAGGTTATTGAAAAGCACAAGTCAAGAGATAGTTAGAAGAAAATTTCCAAGTCACTGAATATCTCTCGGAGTACAGTTAAGTCAATTATAGATAGATAGATAGATAGATAGATAGATAGATAGATAGATAGATACTTTATTCATCCCCATGGGGAAATTCAACTTTTTTTTTCCAATGTCCCATACACTTGTTGTAGCAAAACTAATTACATACAATACTTAACTCAGTAAAAAATATGATATGCATCTAAATCACTATCTCAAAAAGCATTAATAATAGCTTTTAAAAAGTTCTTAAGTCCTGGCGGTTGAATTGTAAAGCCTAATGGCATTGGGGAGTATTGACCTCTTCATCCTGTCTGAGGAGCATTGCATCGATAGTAACCTGTCGCTGAAACTGCTTCTCTGTCTCTGGATGGTGCTATGTAGAGGATGTTCAGAGTTTTCCATAATTGACCGTAGCCTACTCAGCGCCCTTTGCTCAGCTACCGATGTTAAACTCTCCAGTACTTTGCCCACGACAGAGCCCGCCTTCCTTACCAGCTTATTAAGACATGAGGCGTCCCTCTTCTTAATGCTTCCTCCCCAACACGCCACCACAAAGAAGAGGGCGCTCTCCACAACTGACCTATAGAACATCTTCAGCATCTCACTACAGACATTGAATGACGCCAACCTTCTAAGGAAGTACAGTCGACTCTGTGCCTTCCTGCACAAGGCATCTGTGTTGGCAGTCCAGTCTAGCTTCTCGTCTAACTGTACTCCCAGATACTTGTAGGTCTTAACCTGCTCCACACGTTCTCCATTAATGATCACTGGCTCCATATGAGGCCTAGATCTCCTAAAGTCCACCACCAATCTCCTTGGTCTTGGTGATATTGAGACTCAGGTAGTTTGAGTTGCACCATATCACAAAGTCCTGTATCAGTTTCCTATACTCCTCCTCCTGTCCATTCCTGACACACCCCACTATGGCCGTGTCATCAGCGAACTTCTGCACATGGCAGGACTCCGAGTTATATTGGAAGTCTGATGTGTACAGGGTGAACAGGACCGGAGAGAGTACGGTTCCCTGCGGCGCTCCTGTGCTGCTGACCACCGTGTCAGACCTACAGTCTCCCAACCGCACATACTGAGGTCTATCTGTCAAGTAGTCCACTATCCAATCCACCATGTGAGAGTCTACTCCCATCTCCGTTAGTTTGTGCCTTAAGCTCTTGTGCCTTAATAATCTTAAGATTATCAAGAAATGGAAAGAATATTTCACAGCTGTAAATCTGCCTGGAATAGGTCGTCCTCAAAAACAGTGATTGTGCAAGAAGGGGACTAGTGAGGGGGGCCACCAAGAGACCTATGACAATTCTGGAGGAGTTACAAGCTTCAGTGGCTGAGATGGGAGAGACTGCACATATGACATCTGTTGCCTGGGTGCTTCACCAGTTGTAGCTTTATGGAAGAGTGGCAAAGAGAAACTGTTTTTTAAAAATAAAACTGTCATGAAATCTCAGCTAGAGTTTGCCAGAAGGCATGTGGGAGACCCTGAAGTCAGCTGGAGAAAGGTTCTGATTAAACCAAACTTGAGCTTTTTGGCTATCAAACTAAACACTATGTTTGGCAGAAGCCAAACACTGCACCGTGAAGCATGGTCGTGGCTGCATCATGCTGTGGGGATGCTTCACTGTAGCAGGCCATGGAAAGCTTGTGAAGGTAGAGGGTAAAATTAATGCAGAAAAATACAGGGAAATCCTGGAGGGAAAACCTGGTGCAATCTGCAAGGAAACTGCCACATGAGAGAAGATTTGTTTTCCAGAAAGACAATGACCTCAAACATAAAGTCAAAGCTACACAGGAATGACTTAAAAACAACAAAGTTAATGTCCTGGAGTGGCCAAGTCAAAGTCTAGACCTCAATCCAATTGAGAATTTATGGCTGGACTTGAAAAGGACTTCACTCATGATCCCCATGCAATCTAACAGAATTTGAGCAGTTTTGTAAAGAAGAATGGGGAAAAATTTGCGGTGTCCAGATGTGCAAAGCTGATAGACCCATCCACACAGACTCAAGGGTGCAATTGCTGCCAAAGGTGCATCTACTGAATACTGACTTGAAGGGGGTGTGTAATTATGCAATCAATTATTCTGTGATTAACAATTGTAATTAATTTAGATCACTTTGTAGAGATCTGTTTTCACTTTGACACAAAAAGGTCTTTTTCTGTTGATCGGTGTCAAAAAGAAGCCAAATGAAATTCACTGTGATTCAATGTTGCACAACAATAAAAAATGAAAACTTCCAAGGGGGGAGTGAATACTTTTTATAGGCACTGTATATAGGTAGGGTGCCTAAGACTTCAGCACAGCACTGTAATAATTTTATGTATTGTACTTTGCTGCAAAAAGAAACAAATTTCATGGTGACACACACAATTCTGGAGGAACTCAGCAGGTCAGGTAGCATCTATAGAAATGAACAGTAAACATTTCAGGCTGAGACCTTTCTTCAGGCCCTCCAGTATTTTGTGTGTGTTGAGTTAGATTTCCAGCATCTGCAGAATTTCTTGTGTTTAAAATTTCATCACATGTGAGTGATGCTAAACCAGAGTCTGATTTGGGTCCCTATTGTGGATCGAGAGAAGGAAGGGAACAAGGAGAAGGGAAATAACAGGTGGGGAAAAGGGGAAGGAAGAGAGTGGGAAGCACCAGAGAGACATTCTGTAATGATCAATAAACCAATGGTTTGGAATCAGATGTCCTTGCCTGGAGTGTTGGGGCTGGGTGTGTCTGCACCCGCTTCAACTGCTTACCCTGCCACCTGTCCCACACCCCTCCCATGGTGCTCCACTCTCACCATTCTCAGCATCTTTTGCCCCCACGAACTTTACATACTCTCTTTCCTCTCCACATTGACAAATGCAATACTGTGTAAAAGTCTTAGGTGCCTAAGACTTTACAGTACAGTGCAAAATCTACACTAATTCTATGTTATATTTCCCCCACATTACCATCAGTTTATTGTAGATTCTACAACTCATTGGCACACTGGAACAACTTGCCACAGCCAGTTAACCTCACTACCCTCAAACCTTCGGGATGTCAGAGCAAACCTGCGTAGTTACAGGGAGAATGCCCTAACTCCATACAGGCAGCACTCAAGGTCAGGATTGATTCCCATTCTCTGGAGCTCTGAGGTATCAGCTCCAACAGCAGCCCTGCGTTTTCTGGTAAGCCCATTACTGGTGTCCAATCAATCAGTCCCCAGCCAGAAATTGAAAAGAATCAGTGCCTCAATCACTTGGGTGAGGAAATACCAGCCTGGAGATTAGAAAGAAAAACTAAGTCATTTTTAAAAAATTAATTTATCATATAACAGTGGGTTCTGGGTAATTGGGACACATCAGGACCAGTGCACTTTGACCTAATTAAGTGGCTACCCCAATTAGCTGAAGTTTCATGGAAATTGTTAAAAAGGTATAAAAAAGAAAAGTTACCCTTTAACTAAATAATAAATTACGTATGTAAATGAAATACGAAAGAAGTTGGAACACTACCAATGTCACTGCAGTACTATAAAACTATGTATTAGTTCCTAATAGTTATCATCCAGTGTACACTGTCATGTTCTTTTGATTTACTGAAATGAAAAAATCAGCACAAACACCTAGAGCAGATAATGGACTGTCTTCATACAAAGCTGTCGATGATTGCATCCTCCAAATCTTCATTTTCATTGTAACATTTAAGATGATTGTTGATACCTTCAAATTCATCATAGACCCTAACTTGTTGAAGAAGTGAAATCATTTCATTTTCACTCCCGGCTGTTCCTAGGATCTCCAAGCTGGAAAATGCTTGAAGCTGCGATGAGCAAAACAGTTCTGAGTTGTCTTGCTGCTTATTTCCTGCCAACTGTCAGTGACAAAAAATCACTGCTTTTTGAACACAAACACACACAACTGCTGTTATTTTAAAACTGTTTGCTCTAAGCATGGTGTAGTGTCTAACAGCCACACAAGGGCATGTGACTGATGCTAGTTAGAAACTGTTCGGCAACAGTCTCCTGCCCCAATTAAGTGTCCGAAATAATTGAATTGAATTTCAGTTTATTGTCATTTAGAAACCACAAATGCAATGCAGTTAAAAAACGAGACAACGTTCCTCCAGAATGATATCACAAAAGCATAGTTGGAAATCCCAACTATTTTCTTGTTGAGTTTTTGTTCTTTAAAAATTGTCCCCAATTGGCAGCTGCCCTGAAAAAAGGGGCCCCATCCACAGTATTCTTTCCAATGATTAACTTCATTAGTTCTGTTTGTCACATGTACATCATCATATCGAATCCTACAATGAAATACATTGTTTGTGTCAAAGACCAATACTGTCCGAGGATGTGCTGGAGGCTGCTGGCTAGAGTCATCGTGCTTCCAGCACCAGACAGCGTAGCTGCCCACAACTTATTATCCCATACATCTTTAGAATGTGGGAGGAAACCAGAGCACACAGAGGAAACTGATGTGGCCACAGAGAGAACGTGCAAACTCCTCACAGACAGTGGCGGGAATTGAGCTCCAATTGCTGGCAATGCACTGTAAAGTGTTAAGCTAACTGCTACACCATATTACCACCCAATGTTAATGGCTGTTAGTGGCTCTGAGGCTGTTATGGCATAGGACCTCAGCATTACATCACCAAGGATTTTGATGCCTCACTGCAAGAGTAGTATGCATAGCTGCTAAAAGATCAAGTATCAGATGCCTGGCCTTATGCCGGGATTCCGGAGATAACAAAGAGAAGAACCACACATGAACTGACCAACATTGTAGCAACAAGGAAGTTGCCAAGCTTGGAACAACACAAACTCTCCGACTGACAGCAGTTGAGACATTTTATACTTTTCCCTGTTGAAGTCAACGACCTCATCCCAAATGCACCCCTTACTCAGCAGCATCTTTGTTGACAAGGCACTTTACTTTCTGAAACCTATTCTTTATCAAATCATCAAAATGCAAGGGTGCTAAATATGTGCAAGGAGGCAGGAGGCCAATTGTGATTTTTTTTATTGTGTGGGGAGGAATTGGAAAGTTTTTAGTTTAAATGAAATCCAATAAAACTTTTACATGTGCACCTTGTGTTTTAAGTAAAAATAATTTTCAGCTTCTGATCTGAATAAACTAATATTCACTTTACTGCCAGAGAATTAACTTGAGGTGAATTATTACTAGGGAACCAATGCAAGACTTTGCGAGGGTTAATTTAAATGGAGTGATCTGAAGATGATTTTTGGCCAAGTCACCCATTTTCCAAATCCTTTTGATGCTGTGATACATCCTGGTATGTGCTAGGACACATCATCAGTGATGAAAACTGTGGTCATCGGGTGTTTTAGGCCTTTCAACATTAGACACCCTCACCCAGGCAACCCAGCCAGGGTTGATCAGGCCCTGGCTTGTGTCCCAACAGCACCTCTTGATCCATAGCCATCTGGAGACTCGCTCAGCAGCTTCTATGACAGTCCTGATGTCTCTTTTCTTTGCAGCCCGCATTTTGCCAAGGAGAGAACAGGTTTGGCAGAGTGGGCAGCCAGCAAAACCTTAATAGGCTGACACTGAGCCCTCCACCCCTGTCTCTGCCGCTGCTCAACCAGCTCCTGGTATTTAGCTTTCTTGTGCTCAAGTGCCTTCTCCATCTGATCATCCCAAAGCACTGTCAGTTTCACCATGACTACCTGCTTCGAGGTTTCTAATGGAATGGCCATGTGAGGCCTCAGTGATGATGATACGATCATCTAAATTTGTAAGGTACTGATTCCAGAACTGTACCAAGATCTGCCTAATCTACCTTGTTTTGGAGAGTCATATTGTTGATTCTATCTGTGCAGACAGACTGAACATTCAGGACGTTTCCCAAGTCTGGCCCTGAGGCACCTTTTGGAGGCAGCTTTCTTCCACAGCATTCAGACCTGTAATTAGTGAATTGACTTCAAGACTCCAACAATGTGTAAACTACTGTTGCAAACATGTTGTAGACAAAGTAGAATCTACAGATTTACACAAATGAATTTTTATGTGGGAGAGGCAGCAACAGAGATTTTACACAATTTAGAAAGGGGGAGATCACAGACAGAGAGTTGAGGGTTCCAATTCTTTTCCTAGTTATTGCAATCAGTTTTGCTATTTACTTCCGTATCCTACCTCACTGTCTCAGGACAATCTAGACATGTTCATCAAGAGGAGGAGCTGAATATACACTCAGTAGCCAATTTATTGGGTACAGGAGTGTACCTAATAAAGTTACCACAGGAGTGAAACTCAGCGTGGTCTTCTGCTGCTGTAGCCCATCCACTTTAAGCTATGACATGTTGTGCTCTTCTGCCACTACTATTGTAATGTGTGGTTGTTTGAGTTATTGTCGCCTTCCTGTCAGCTTGAACCAGTCTGGCCTCCTCTGACTTCTCTTATTAACAAGTCATTTTCACCCAGAGAACTGCTGCTCATTGGATGTTTTTTTCTATTTTGTTTAACACACCATTCTCTATTATGGGGGTTCCCACTCTCAGTTATTGGTAGGGGTCCATGGCATTTTTTTTTAAAGTTGGGAATCCTTCCTCTAGAGACTGTTGTGTGTGACAATCCCAGGAGATGAGCTGTTTTTGATATCTTCAAACCACCCCATCTGGCACCAGCAATCACTTCACCGTCAAAGTCACTTCAAAAAGTCATTTCTGTGCCATTATGATGTTTGGTCTGAGCAACAACTGAACCATGTCTGCATGCTTTTATGTACTGAGTTGCTGATTGGCTGATAAGATATATGTATCAATGCACAGGTGTACCTAATAAAGTGGCCACTGAGTGCAAGTAATAATAAGTTTTACCCTTTTGGTATCACATTGAGTGATCATCAGCATACATTCAACCTTTCATCACAGAATCACAGTGTGAAAACACACTTGCCTCTTGTAGCCACTAGCTAGATCTGACGTAATTTGTCTGCGGTAGCTTGATTGCTGCTCGCCTTTCAGGTGGAGGATTAGCTACTCAGTATGATCAGGAGAGCTTTCATCCGTCTGGTAATGATCTGCTGATGACACCTGCAGAGTACTGGTGAAAACGTAGGATTGTGCAATTAAGTGCAATCTCCTGGGAAACTCTCTGGAGCTTTTACACCAACGTAGCAAATATTTATTCATGATAACCTTGTTCTTGTGACCTTTGGTCAACAAGATAACGGCATCAAAGAGCACTTCCATATCATAGTCAGGATTGCAAATTTTAATATAGACTGTAGAACTTTTGAGTAGTGGTTTTTGATTTTGTTTTCCATTCTATCAATTAACCAGTGTGTCCAGCACCCATTGGTATATGATAAATAGGGAACGTCTGTGTAAAAATATGCAAACATACCTATTAACAGTTTATTAACCTGTATGTCCCCAAAACAAAGAAGCAGGCAGGAAAATCACTGCAGACACTAGCCACCCTGCAAACTGCCCTTTTCCAAAATCTCCTGGAAAGGGCTATAGAGCTATTAAAACAAAACCTTCATGCTGTAGCGGTGTGCTACACGCAGCGCTGAAATAACGACACGGAGTCGATGAACTGCAGTTACAAAAAGATTTTATTGGAACTTCGCGGCCTCGCTTTAAAGCCTTCCTGATTCCGCCCTCCCCGGGCGCGGATGCTGTAGGGGGCACGTATCCACAGCCCTGTCCCGCGTGTGGGCTTTTCCCCTTGCTGGTGAAGCAGATCTGGCGCCCTTTTGGGACTGGCCTTTACGCCGGCGCGCTAGCTATTTGTGAGCCGGTTCGAGTGCGCTAGGAAGTGGGTCGCCGCAATGCCACCTTAAAAGTTTCTGCCCCCAGGTAGTTAATCTGATCAACAATTCTAATTACCTCCACCCCATACCCTCTCTGTCTATTACCCCTGTCACTGCACTGCACTGTAAACCACATTTTATAATGCTGTTTATATTGTAAATGTATGCTAGTATTTAAGTATTTGTGCACCATTTATTCCATATTCTTACTTAAACCTCTAACTTTATTTTTATATAATTCTTTATCATTGTTGAATGTTTTTTGGTGCATGTCATGCCATAACCAACACACCACAGCAAATTCCTAAAACATGCAAATGTACAGTACTGCATTTGTCAACGTGGAGTGGAGAGGGAGTTTGTAAATCTGGCGATAGGAATGGTGAGGGTGGAGCACCATGGGAGGGGTGTTGGATAGGTGGCAGAGAAGGGTTGCCGGGGCGGGCAGGGGTGTGGCACGGCTTTGGACACACCCAGCCCTGAGACACCAGGCAAGGCCATTCGAGTCCAAACAATTGGTTTATTGATCATTACTGAATGTCTCTCTTGTACTTCCATTTCCTTCCACTCCCTTACCCTTTTCCCAACCATGAATCCCCTCTCCCTGCCCCTTTCCCACTCTCAGTCCACAATAGAGACCTATATCAGAATCACGTTTATCATGAAATTTGTTTTTTGCTGCAGCAGTACAGTGCAATACATAAATTACTACAGTACTGTGCAAAAGTCTTAGGCACCCTAGTTGTGTATATATATATGCGTGCTTAAGACTTTTGAACTGTACTGTAAGGAGCAAATAAAGTTGATCCTTGAATAGTCATTTCTACAAGACATTGTATAACAGAATTACACCACAGCTACATCGCCAAAATCTGCAACAACCTAATCTGTCACTCAGTTTTATTCTCCTCAGATTAGATAGCAATCAGTCGTATCAAACTGGACTACCAAGCTTTTTCAGTGTAATAATACAACAATGAGTTGAATCTCACATTCCAGTTTGGGGCTAACAGTTTTGTGTGGAAGAGATTCATAAGGAAGTGTCATGAAGAAGTAAGAGATGTGACACTATTTTATGGGTAGCCCAGTGCTTAATGCACTGGGATACCTGGATTTGGATTGAGGTGGGGTGAACAATGATTGGCAGATGGACCCAGGTTGGGGGCGTGGAATTGAGATTTTTAGTGGAGTCAGGAGACAGAGAATACAAGTCAAGAATAGGAGAAATTTTATTTGATGCACAGACACGTAAACGGTTGATTAAGTAGTTGTGTCGGTAATTCATGACCTACAGCTGACTTACGGAGACATATGCCTCACCTATTGCAACTGCAAAGGGTTTCTTTAGTTTATGTATTTTAGAGTTTGTGTTAACCCTCCATTAAAGGGCAACCATCTTTACAATGTAGCATGTAATGACCGATAGTTAACTTTTTGCCCCAGCAACTTAACATTACTCTGGAAAGTAAATACATCCACTAATTAAAATACATATTTCCACTTTCCTCCCCATATCCTGGAGCACTGGAATTGTACACTGTTACAGGCTATTCTGCCTCCCACATCCATGCTGTACTCATTAACTATTGACATCCACCATCCAGGCCATGCTCTCTTCTCGCTACCTCCATCAGAAAGAAGGTACAAGAGCCTCAGGACCCATACCACCAGGTTCAGGCAGTTACCACTCCTTGCTCATCAGACTCTTGAACCAAAGGAGATAACTTCACTCACCCCATCACTGAACTATTCCCACACCTCTGGACTCCCTTTCAAGGACTCTTCATCTAATGTTTTCCATATTTGTATATTTATTGCTTATTTATTATTATTATTTTCTCTTTTTTTGCATTTGCAGTTTGTTTTATTTTTGTACATTTGTTGTTTGTCCTGTTGAGTGCAATCGTTCATTGATTCTATTGTCTTTCTTGTACTTACTGTGAGTGCCACAAGAAAATTTATTCCAGGATTGTATATGGGGGTGGTATAAAAGCACTTTGATAATAGATTAACTTTGAACTTTGAACCTCATTTTCAACATACTCCTATTTGCCCACAATAGGACCATATTTTTCTGATTTTAATTACTTGCAAATCAGTACTTAGAAAATATTGGAAATACACAGCAAATGAGTTGTGTCCCTGGACTGATAAACAGGCTTAGCATTTTAGATTGATGGCCTTTCTGCAGCTTTGTTTTTGTTTTTTTTGTACTTAGATTTGTCATTTCTACTTTGCATTGCTATTCTTATCTGATGCTTTAACCTACATCTGTGAACCACTAAAATCTGGCTCTCAGACAAAACTAGGTGAGAATGTAGATAGTGATGAGGATGCAGACAGGCTTTGAAGAGATATAGACAAGACTGTGGATAACAACATGGCAGATGGAGCTTGTTCATTGTTATGTGTCATGTTCCATGATATGGATGATTATGGTTTTTCCATGACCATGATTGTTCTTGGCAAACTTTTCGACGGAAGGGGTTTGCTATTACCTTCTTCTGGGCACTGTCTTTACAAAACAGGTGACTCCAGCCATTATCAATACTCTTCGGAGATCGTCTGCCTGGCGTCAGTGTCACATAACAAGGATGTGATATGTACCAGCTGCTCATACGACCATCCACCACCCGCTCCCGTGGCTTCATGTGACCCTGATCAGGGGGCTAAGCAGGTGCTACACCTTGCCTAAGGGTGTCCCAAGGCTAGCAGAGGGAAGGAGTGACTTACACCTCCTTTGGTAGAGATGTATCTCCACCCTGCCACCCAGAAAGGAGTACAATTTGAAAATATGTGAGGTTGTTCACTCTGTAGGGAAAGGATCGGGAAATGCAGGTATTAAAAAGGACCTTGGTGTCCTTGCACACAAGTTACTAAAAGCTAACATGCAAATGCAGAGGCAGTCAGAAAGGCAAACAGTATTTTGTCTTTTATTGCAAGAGAATCTGAGAACAAGAACAAATATGTCTCATTAATTATGAAGGGCTTAGGAGAGACCACACCTGCACAAAGGTGTACAGATTTAATATTCTTATCATTTTCAAGATCTTGGCGTCAGTGCTAAGGCCCACATTTATATTACATTTCTGAGAAGGTAGTGGTGATGAAGTGCCCTCTTAAACTGCTCTGGGTCTTCTGCGCTCCCATTGTGTCCTTAACTAGTGAGTCCCAGGAGCTGGCCTCAGCAACGATGAACTGGCAGTATATTTCCAAGTCAAGATACTGTGACAGCGAACCTGCAGTTGGCGTTCCCATTGCCTGCTTGAAGAAGTGTTGTTGGAGAGACGTGGATGAGCAACTGCAATACGTTTTGCTGATGATGCCCACTGCAGCTACCATGTGATAATAATTCAGGAAATAGACGTTTAGGATGGTGGATGGGATGTCAGTCAGGAAGTTGCTTTGTTCTGTATGGTATCAAAGTTCTCGAGAATAGTTGGTATTACGCTTATCCATCACAGGCACAAGCCTCCCCTCATTGAGGACACCTTCAGAAGGCAATGCCTCAAGAAGTCAGCATCCATCATTAAGGACCTACACCACATGGAACATGCCCGCTTTTCATTATTACCATCAGAGAGGAGCGCACTCAACATATTAGGAACAGCTCCTTCCACTCTACCATTAGATTTATGACCTACTTCACTATTCTCCTTTGCACTATTTTATGTATTTATTTATTATTGTAACTTGTAGTGACTTTTTTTAAATTTGTGTACCACTGCCACAAAACAACAAATTTCACAATGTTCAGTATGTCAGTGATAATAAATATGATTCTGATTCAGATAAGTGAAGGGTGTTCCATCATGCTCCTGGTTTATGCTTGTAGATGGGGGAAAGGGTTTTAGGAAGTGAGTCACGTCCCACCTCTGGACCTGCTCTTACTGCCATGGTTTGTATGTGGTTGTCCCAGTTGAGTCCATGTTGATTGAGCTCCAAGATGTTGATCGTAAGGGATTCAGCAATGGTAATGCCGTTGAAAGTCAAGTGTTGGTGGTTAGACTGCCCCTTGTTGGAGATGGAATTTGCCTGGCACATTGGTAGCATGACTTTCATTGCCACCTATCAGCTATGACTACCTGTTCTACAGATCTTGTTGCATGCGGGCATGGGATTTTCATCTGCTAAGGAAATTGAACATTGAGCAACCATCAGCAAAGATTCAACTTCTGACCTTTTGATGAAGAGGAGGTCATTGAGGAATCAGTTGAAGAGAATTGGCCCATGGATATTGTGCAGCCCATGAGCAGGATGTCCAACAACCACAGCCACTTTGCTTTGTGTGGGGTATGACATCAATTACTGAAGCATTCTCCCTTTGTTGCAAGGTTCATCAGTGCACCTCGACACCACACAATGTTGTCTTGAATGCCCAGCTCTGGAATTCAGCTCTCTGATCCAAGATTTTGATGAGGTCTGGAGCCAAGTGGTCACAGTGAAACCAGAGAAGGGTATTGGTGAGCTAGAGCCATAGGAGAGCATTATCAACAAGAGCTTTTTGTCACTCTGCTGATGATTGAGAGTAGACTGATTCAATTGCTTTTTGTGGAAAGAATATTCCTGGACAACTTTCCACATCATAGAATAGATGCCAGTGCTGTAACTCTACTAGAACAGCTAAACTCTAAGCCTAATTAGTTCTCAGGCACAGGTCTTCAGAACCAGAGTTGGTTCTTGACACAAGAGACTGCAGATGCTGGAATCTGGAGCAACGCACAAAATGCTGGAGGAGTTCAGCGGCTGTGGCAGCATCTAAAGATAAAAATTAGATTAGCTTTATCTGTCACCGGTACAGCGAATCATTGAAACATACAGAGAAACGCTTCATTTGTGTCAATGACCAACACTGGGCAGCCTGTGAGTGTTGCCATGCCTCCCACATGTACACAACTTACCCTAACCTATACGTCTTTAGAATCAGAGAGAAAATTGGAGCGCCTGGAGGAAACCCATTTGGTCACAGGGAGGACGTACAAACTCCTTACAGACAGTAGCAGGAATTGAACCTCAATCCCTGGAACTGTAAAGTGTTACACTAACTGCCACCCCCTGTACCACTCCAACTTGATTCACTTCACATGATACCAGGAAATGACTGCGAGTGTTGGATAGAATAAAGGGAAAAGACCAGATAATAACCCAATTCTCAAAATGCTGTGGAACTCAGTGCGTCAAGCAGAATGTATGAAGGTAAGGGACAGTCAACACTTCAATTCAAGATTCTTGTAGCAATCCAGGTGAAGGGCCTTGCCCAAAATGTTGACTGTCCACTTTCTTCCATTGATGCTTCCTCCAGTGTTTTGAGAGTGAGTTATTACCTGCTCCCATACTATCTCCTGTACCCAGTGCTCACAGACAATTTTGGTGTCGCGTGGAGTGAATCAAATTGATTCGAGTTTATCTTCAGTGATGGTGGAGGATCTCAGGAGGAAGCTGAGGTGATTCATCCCTTTGACACTTCTGGTTGAACATGATTGTGAATGTTTCAGCTTCCCCCTTTAGCACTGACATGCTGGGCCCCTTCATCATTAAGGATGAGAATATTTTTGCAGCCTCCTTCTCCCACTGAGAACCAGTACTCACAGCTAGATGTGGAAGAACTCAGAGCTTTGATCTGCTCAGTTGATGTTGATAATACCAGACAACAAAGATTTTGCTTCCTAAATACTTTTGGATGTATCTTATGGGTTTTGGGCTGCTGATCATGAAAATCACCATGAAATTTTCCTATCACGCACCATTTTTTTAGATAGCCTATATTTGTAATTTCAATTCATAATTCAGTTCAGAATAACTGATGCCAAGATTAAGGAAGACATTTTTGTCAGTCCACAAATCAATCAGGTCATCAATGACAGACAATTCAAAGAACTTCTAGTGTGACCAGAGAAAATTGCATGAAGGATTGGGTAATTGGCAAGAGGCAAAGAGGGGGAATAAAGGAAGCCTTTTCTAATTGGCTGACAGTGACTAGTGGACCATTTTTAAAAACTTTATATGTCAAAGATTTGGATGATGAAATTAATGTCTTTATGGACAAATTTGCGGATAATACAGAGATGGGTGGATGGGCAGGTAACTTTAAGGAAGCAGGATGCAGAAAGACTTAGATTAGGAAGATGGGCAAAGAAGTGGCAGATAGAATAGTGCTGGGAAGTGCATGGTCATGCGCTTTGGTAAAAGGAAATAAAGCATAGCCTATTTTCTAAATGGGCAGAAAATTCTAAACTCGAAAGTGCAAAGGGACTTGGGTGTTCATCTGCATGATTTCCTAAAGGTTAACTTACAGATTGAATAGAAGGCCAATGCAATGTTAACATTTATTTCAAGAGGACTTGAATATAAAAGCAAGGATGTAATGTTTAGACTTTTTAAAGCATAGGCAAGGCCTCACTATGGAGTACTGTGAGCAGTTTTATGCCCCTTATCTAAGAAAGGATGTGCTGACATTGGAGAGGGTTCAGAGGAGGTTCACAAAAATGATTCTGGGAATGAAAGGGTTATTATATGAGGAGTGTTTGGTGGCTCTGGACCTGTACTCACTGGAATATAGAAGAATGATGGGGAGGGGGAGGGATCTCATTGAAACCTTTCGAAGATTGAAAGGCCTTAGATAGAGTGGATGTGGAGATGTTGTTTCCTATAGTGTGTGTGAGTCCAGGACCAGAGGGCACAGCCTCAGTAGAGGTACATAAATTTAGAGCACAGATGAGGAGGAATTGCTTTAGCCAGAGGGTGGTGAATCGGTGGAATTCATTGGCACAGGTGGCTAAGTCATTGGGTGTATTTAAGACAGAGGTTGAATTGTCGGGGTGTGAAAGGTAAAGGGGAGAAGGGAATTGGGGTTGAGAGGGAAAATGGAGCAGCCATGATGAAGAGGTGGAGCAGACTCAATGGCCTAATTCTATCCCTTTCTCTTATGGTCTCATGGTCTAGGTCGGACAGCATCTATGGGGGAGAAATGGACAGTCAACACTTTAGATCAAGACTCTTGATTTTGGTGAAACATAGAATGTCCATTCTAGCATCTGTCATCTCGTGTATGTGCAGTGAAGATTCTGGAATGGCAGGTCTGTCATAGAAAGAGACATTGAATAAGCCATGTTTCTGTTCTATATAGTCTGGAATAGATCAACTTGTTTAAATGCATAAATTCTTTGAGGGCTTGATGGGGAACTTCAGGGGAGGATGCTTCCCTGTTAAATAATTTAAATAATTGAGGCTATTGTCTCAATTTAAGGGTAAGGTCATCTAAGACCAGAATAAAGATAAAATTGTTCATTCACTGTGTGGCAAGTTTTTGGAATTCTCCACCAAAAAGGGGCTCTGGAAGGTCAGTCACTAATCATGTTAAAAATAGAAATCAGTAGTTGCCTGTGTGTTAAAGTGATTGAGGGGTAGTGTTTGAAAATGGTGCTTGAGGCTGAAGATCAGCCTTGATCTTGAGAAATGACAGAGAAGTCAGAAGGGCCAGATGACCTACTCCTGTTCTTACTACTTCAGCTTTGATTCCTGGCTGCGGACTTATCACATCTTTATTTCATGACTCTCTATAGTTAATGCTCCTTGTAAGCAAGGTGTTAGAGCACCACAGGGATCTGTACAAGTTCAATTAGGTTGCACAGTCTGGGAGAATAGCTAATGGAAGCCTTCAAACGAATTCTCTAGCTCCTGCAATACAGCACATGTGACAGTCTTTCAAATCTTAGACCTGGATCATCAGTAACAGCTATTTGATTGAAGGCAATCATCTTTTAGCACACTTAGAATATCTACAGATAAACAATTTTAATGTTGCATCTAGATGCTTACACCAGAGGTGACAGAAAGTAATTTTGTAATACTTCATCGTCTTTATGGACCAGGTAACAAGTCAGCACGTTTTCGATCGTATGTACCTGATGCATACAACTTCACAGAGAAGCTTTTATCTTCCATTTTTGCATTTCATTCATTTTTATCGTGGGTTGTTGCAAGCTCTGATGTGATTCAAATATGCACATAGCAAAATCAGGTCTTTCATTAGAGCTGCATGTGCTAGGCATCACACTGCACCAAAATGGCCATTCAAGCCAGTGGTGACTCCAAATTAGTCCTGCTATTCGTTCAGATTAATTGACTCATTTACTTATCACATCATCATCATCATCATCATGTGCTGTGTCATCTAGGGTGGCGGGATGGAAATGCGTCTCTACCAAAGGAGGTGTAAGGCACTCCTTCCGTCCATTAGCTTGCAGGTTCCCCTTGGGCAAGGTGGAGCACCTGCTTAGCCCCTGATCAGGGTCACGTGAAATCACAGGAGCAGGTAGTGGATGGTCGTATGACCTGGTGCATATCACAAGTCCTGGTTATGCGGCCACTGATACCAAACATTCTCTGAAGAGTATTGATCTTGGCTGGGGTCACCTGTCTTGTTAAGACACTGCCCAGAAGAAGGCAATGGTAAACCACTTCTGTAGAAAAGTTTTGCCAAGAACAATCATGGTCACAGACCATGATCGCCTACGTCATTTATAACATATACATCAACATATTTCTCCTCAGTCCAGCAGTCACTTTCCCTGAAAGCAGATGCTATCAGTTTGTACATTGTGACTGCGGCCATTTGAGCTGATTGGTGCTGGCAGTTCAGCCACACGTACTAAGTACATAGATGCTGGATTTAGGCAGTCCTTTTACAAACCTGGGATGAGCCAAGCACCAGCAGCACAAGCACATTCACCGTTCAGTACCACAGTCAGTTCAACAGCAGAGCCCCATCATGCTGAGGAGTTCACTTCTGGAGAGCAGAACAGAATTCCCGTTCATCAATGAGCGGCCTCAATACATGTTATTTATCATTAGCAACGCTCGCAAAATGCTGGAGGAACTCAGCAGGTCAGGCAGCATCCATGGAGATGAATAAACAGTTGATGATTTGGGCCAGGACGCTTCTTCAAAATTGCAAGATAGAAGCTTCTCTGTGAATTTGTTGCTTTGGCTTTCCAGCATCTGCAGAATCTCTCGTGTTTTTGCTATTTGTGATTGAAGGCTCATTAAATCCTTCTCCAGCATCTTTTCAGGTCTCACCTTCCAGATCATAACAATGTATTGCATCTAATAAAGAAGCAACAAATGAGTTACCACAACACCAGCTCCACCAACACACCACAAAACAGCATCTTAGCAGGGGCCTGTGCTTCATTACAAGGTCCCTTGACAATTATGAGGTGTTTGACTTGTAGCAAGATACAGAGACTAGGGAATAGCCATTGCATAATATGCAGGTGATTCCACTTGGATTTGGAGAAGAGTGGCTCAAACACAAGTTCTTTGCCATTTCCCGGATGGCAGGAGAATACACATGAATTTCAGCCACGAACATGCAACACGAGAGGACAAATTCAAATCTGACTAGCACCACCTCCCGTTGATTGCACCCGTGGTGTCACTTAAGCATTTTGAGACGTCGACTTGTTATCTCAACAGCTGCTTCGATGATGTTCCAGTGCCGTGCCACAGCCTGAGAGAATAGTATTGCAGTCAGCTAAGTTAATTAAGAATGTGAATTGTGCTACAAGGAGAAGTTGAGGCAAATCTTTTGGGGTATTCAAGCAGAATTGTTTGAGCACTAGGGAAAATGGATAAGAAGGTTATACGTACTGTGCAAAAGTCTGAGGCACATCTATATAGCTAGGACTTTTGTACAGCATTGTAGTAATTTTATGTATTGCACTGTAAGCTGCTGCTACAAAAGAAAATCATGACATGCGAGTGATGATAGGGAGAGGGGAATCATGGTTAGGAAAAGGGGGCGAGGAAGGGAGCAGGAAGCATCAGAGACACATTCTGTAATGATCAGTAAACCAATTGTTTGCAATCAAATGACTTTGCCAGGTGACTCAGGGCTGGGTGTGTCTGCACCTGTGCCAACCCCCACCATGGCACTCCTTCTCTGCCACCCATCCAACACCCCCTCCAAGGCACTCCACCCTCGCCATTCCTAACATCCTTTGCTCCCACCAGATTTACAAACTTTACAATGACCTACTTCACAATGATAAATGCAGGATTGAGCAAAAAGTCTTGGCCACCCTAGCTAGCTAGACTTTTGCACAGTTCTGTACAGATGGGGCAAATGATGAAGCAGGTTCGCCGTAACTGCTAACCTGGTGCAGACTCTTACAGCCAAATGTTCATCTCTGTGGGAACCTATTTTTTCCAAAGGAACTTCACTATACCTATATCTTGAGGGAATCTAGATGTGCTCATGTCCAAGCTCACCTCAAAACAAGTAAAAAATAACAAGTATTCACATGAGTTGTTCAACTTTCCTGGTGCCTTTGCAACCAATGGTCAAGATACTCCGAACTCTAGGTTACACTTCTAGATACAGAGAAAATTTAATTTACTCCAAAAATAATTTGTTTAGCAGAGAAATGAAGCTAGTAAACCACTACTTTGCAGCATCAAACCGAGGGTCAATCTGACATTGGGCACACTTTGTGTTGAATTTCTGAATCAGAATCAGATTTAATATCACCGGCATATGTCATGAAATTTGTTAACTCTATGGCAGCGGCACAATGCAATACATGATAAATATAGAAAAAAATGTGAATTACTATGAATATTTACATATTAAATAGTTAAATTAAGTAGTGCAGAAACAGAAATAAAATGTAGAGAGTGAGTGTTCATGCATTCACGGTCCACCCAGAAATCGGATGGCAGAGGGGAAGAAGCTGTTCTGAATTGCTGAGTATATGCCTTCAGGCTCCTGTACCTCCTTCCTGATGGTGGCAATGAGAAGAGGGCATGTCCTGGGTGGTGGGAGTCCTTAATGACGGGCACCGCCGTTTTGTGGCACTGCTCCTTGAAAGTGTTTTGGACACTACAGGAGGTGGTACCCATGATGGAACTAACTAGTGTTACATCTCTCTGCAGGTTACTTTGATCCCATGCAGTAGCTCCCCCCACCCCCATACCAGACGGTCATGCAGCCAGTCAGAATGGCCTCCACATCTGTAGAAATTCGCGAGTGTTTTGGGTGACATACCAAATCTCCTCAATTATCACATTATTCCTGTGACAGTGTGGGTTTCCCCCAGTGACTCCATTTCCTCCCAACATCCCAAAAGTTGTTTAGGTTAATTATCCACCTTAAATTTCCTCTGACAGGCAGGGAATTAGTAGAATCTGAGAGGAACTGATGACAATGTGGGTGCAATTAAAAATGGTATTAATGTGGGATTAGTGTAAGTGGGCGTTTGATTGTTAGTTCAGACCCAATGGACTAAAGACTTTGTCTTCGTGCTGTATCTCATTATGACTCAATAATTATGAACAAACTAGTTAATCTCGCCTTTGTTGTTCTGTGCATCAACTTCCTTAACAGCATTAATGATAAATAAATAAAAACACGCACATAGTTTCTCTTGATGCAGAGTACTGATTATGTGTAATTTTGGCCATGGTTCACTACATTAGTACAGACTAGGAGGCAGATTGGAAGCTTTAAATGCCTAGAATGCACACTGCAATCAATATTTCTAAAAGCCTTCTGGATGTAATCAATTTTTCCTTCTCCTTCCACAACTCCATGAAGCCAATTTAAAAATTAACAATTTGCTGAAGCCCCACTCAAAGGGATTAGGTAAAAACAGATAAAGAAAAGGTTGTTTCAATGATTGAACATAGGTCATCAGTAAGTCTTTTTCCTTTTATTAAAAAAACAACAGGGCTACTTGGATTCTGAATATCCAGGGGCTTGTCAGGCCAAATAGCTTAGGGTGGAATTGAGACCATACTGAACTGAAGAATCTCAGTTGGTACAGTTAGCCAACAACATTGCGCTAGTGTGAAATGATAGAGTCAGCCAGATTTATTACTTCAAATCATGATCAAGTGATCTATCTTGACTGTGTGTATACAGTACTGTGCAAAAGTCTTAGGCACATATACATTGCTGGGGTGTCTAAGTCTTTTGCACAGTACTGCATTTGTCAACGTGGAGTGAAGAGCGAGATTATAAATCTGGCAGGTGCAAAGGATGTTTGGAGTGGAGAAGGTGGAGCACCACGGAAGCAGGATGGGACAATTGGCAGAGAAGGTGTGCCAGGGCGGGGAATGGTGCAGGTGCAGACACACCCAGCCCTGAGACACTAGGCAAGGTTATCTGATTCAAAACAATTGGCTGATTGATCACTACAGAATGTCTCTCTGGTGCTTCCTGCCCCCTCCCTTCTCCCTTCCTCTTTTCCCAACCATGATTCCCCTCTTCCTCCCCACTTCCCACTCTCAGTCCACAATAGAGACTCGAATTAGAATTGGGTTTATCATCACTCATCTATATTATGAAATTAGGTTTATTTTGGGGGCAGCAGTACAGTGGAATACATAGAATTTTACACAGTGCTGTGTAAAATTCTCAGGCATCCTAGTTATAAGCACTGTATGTGCCTAAAACTTTTGCACAGTACTGTAGATGAACAGTAGGTTTCAATGTCAGGGAAATGTATACAATTTACATCCTGAAATTTCTTTTCTTTGCAAACATCCATGAAAACAGAGGCGTTCCCAGTTAAACATTAGAACCCCAAAGTCCCCCCAGCTCCCCCCACCCCCACCAGCAAAAAAGCATCAGCACCCTCCACCGAGCACTCAAGCGTGCAGCAAAGCATCAATAAAGACACAGACTTGCAGTACTCCAAAAACTACTTGTTCACCCAGTAATTCGACATACCACAGGCTCTCTCTCTCCCTAATAAGGGAAAAAGAGGCATTCCTGTTTCACAGTGAGAGGGGAGACATAACGTCGGAAATCAGCGAGTTGTTTGCTAAAAGGCTGTTGTGTTGCCTTTTCTGAGCTCTGCACCCAGAGAGTCGGCCCCAGAAAGTCGCAGCTCTCTGGACGCTCAGCCCATGGCAGCTAAGCCACTGCTCCCGATTTTCTGTGTTCTCCCGCGATACCTCAGTCAGGGTCACTGGCCTAGAATCAGCTCACTTCCAGAGCCACGAAAATCCGGCACCCTGAAGGCATGCTAGTCTTCCAGGCCGCGTCTTTGGGATTTCAAAAGGCGGCCGGTCATGAGCCCTGAGAGCGGGTCCCATTCCCGCAAAGAACCGAAGCCAGAGAGTAACTCCAGGTCAGGGGCTTCCAAGGTTGAGCTTCTGGTATACATTCTCAAGCTTTGACATAAATAACTGTGCCCCCCCCCAAAGTCAATCAACAAATGGAGAAAAGAGAAAAGATGTTGTGAAAGGAATGTTTGAGACCCATCTATAACAGGCACCATATAGTCAAATATTATCCATCGAATGCACCTTGCTTCCAAAAGCTCCCTGTTCTGCAGGTATATTGTGGGTGCCGATTATTAAATCAGCAAGATTGAATCAAAACCAGAATCAGCTTTATTATCCCTGACTTACAGGATGTCATGAAATTTGTTGTTTTATGGCAGCAGTATAGTGCAATATATGAAACGCTATACAAAGTATAAAAATGTAAAGCAGAATGAGAGCAAAATGGTGAGGAAGTGTTCATGGCTTCTTGAATCGTTCAGAAATCTGGTGGCAGAGGGGAAGAAGCTGTCCTTAAAAATGTACAAACTCAAGTGTGTGCCAAATTGAACCCAAGCACAGTCGATATAATTGATGTAATTATAAATTTTATTCAAAATAATTGGATTATCTTTAATACATTGAATTCTCCTTTCTGAGCTAGTCTGTTCTTCAGAAGTTTCTATCTTTTGATATAACATGCTGTTCCGTTATCAGAACCAGCCCATGCTAGTTCTGATAATATAGGCCCATAGCTGGCCTATACTTTCTCCTTTGCTGCAGAGGCCAGTAATTTGAATTTATTTTTAATATTACTGATATTTGCATAGAAACATTTGAAGAGTCTATCTATTAGCTGAAATTGAGGTTCCTTTTTCTTTGTGTCCCTCTCTCTCACTCCAGAACAGTCAGGTGTTTCATTAGTGTTAACTACCCTTGAGGATCCAATGCAGTCTATTGTATTCTGAGTCCAAACTTAATTAGCTTCAAAGATTGATAATAGCAGCTTCAAAATTGCCAACCAACTGCATAATAGTTGTCAGTTAAAGAGGCTGCACTATAGTTGAAGGTTTTACATTTTTCTCTTTGGCTTTTTTTAATGGGTCTCTAAAAATGGATTTAGATAGTCCTGACGAAGGGTCTCGGCCCGAGGTGTCGACAGCGCTTTTCCCTATGGATGCTGCCCGGCCAGCTGTGTTCCACCGGCTTTTTGTGTGTGTTGTTTGAATTTCCAGCATCTGCAGATTTCCTTGTGTTTAGATAGAGCTAAGGTGATAATGGAAAATGAGAATATTCCATTATGGTTTTGAATATTTTATTTGACTTTCATCTATATAAATTAATAATCTATTTAGATAATCATCCTAAAAAGAAATAAAACCATAGATTTGCTTTAACACTCTAAGGCAAGGGTTCCCAACCTGGGGTCTACAGGCCTCTTGCTTAATGATACTGGTCCATGGCTTAAAAAAGGTTGGGGTCCCCTACTTCAGAGAGATATAGGTCAAATGTAGACAAATGAGACTAGCCCAGATAGGGAACTTGGTCAGCATGAGTAAGTTGGGTCTTAGTAACACTAAGACCCTGGAAATGCCTTTCCCAGTGGTAGACTGCAAAGAGATTTCCTACTACATTCATATTTTGTCTCGTTTTATGAAGATGGTTAAGTTTCTGATGTGTCTGAGGTTCACTGGCACATCCTTCTGTTCTCAATTCAGGAAGGTGAGTCTTTGATTTTGTGCCCGAAATTCCCCTCTGCCAGCACAAAATACTACACTTGTGGAGAAATACAAGGTATCATATTCCCCGTTTTTTAAAAAAAACTTACAAGCAGGTCACCTTTGGGCAAGGTTTAGTGCCTGCTTAGCCCCCCTCCCCACTCCTGGTGGGTCTCATGGAGCCACAGGATCAGGTGGTGGATGGTCATATGAACAGTTGATTAGGCAAAATCAACACAAGTACACACAACACTGGCGGAATTCAGCAGTTCCTCCGTAGTATTCCTGGCCTGCTTGAGTTCCTCCAGCATTTTGTGTATATTACTCCAGATCTCTAGCATCTATAGTCTCTCCTTCATCTCCATTATAATTGGCAGAATAACAGACTTTCCTCAGTGTTTCAACTAAAATTTTATTTGCATTTTATAATTTCTGAGCATCTCTTCAGCTCGTGCAGTTCAGTTTTACGATCTCTTGCCGCAATGCTTCCAGTTTTGCAAATTGATTTTTTCCTTCTGAAAAGCCCAACCCTTCTGATTGTAAACACAAGAGACTCTGCAGAGAGTCACCCACAAAATGCTGCTGGAACTCAGCACATAAGGCAGCATCTACGGAGATGAATAAAGAGTCGATGTCTCAGCCTGAGACACTTCATCAGGACTGGAAAAGGAGGAGGAAGAAGGTGCAGGGAGGGAAAGGAGCACAAGCTGAGAGGTGATACATAGGTGAGGAGAAGAGGAGGGGTAAAACGGGAGACAAAATGGGAAACAGAAAAGGAGAGTGATGAAAAATTACCAGAAGCTGGAGAAATCAATGTTCATGCTATCAAGTTGGAGGCTACCCAAATGGAATATGAGGTGTTGTTCCTCAAACTTGGGAGTGGCCTCATCATGGCAGTAGAGGAAGCATGGACCAACATATTGGACCATATGTCCAATGGGGGGTGGAATTAAAGTAGTTGGCCACCAGTATCTCC
The DNA here is from genome assembly GCF_048418815.1 of Hemitrygon akajei. Lineage (NCBI taxonomy): Eukaryota > Metazoa > Chordata > Chondrichthyes > Myliobatiformes > Dasyatidae > Hemitrygon > Hemitrygon akajei. Next base: position 55,598,354 of record NC_133146.1, read on the forward strand.
TCCCTGTTGCAGATGGATCGAAGATGCTTGATTTCATTTGATGCCTTTGCTATTACTCATTAAGGTACCCAAAGCAATGTGACCTAGTTGTTTGCTGATAGCTTAACATCACTTCAACCCTTTTGCTTTTCCATTCGCCCTTGTCTTATTACTTTCAAAAAAGTTATTAAGTGTAGCAATTTCAGTCCTGCACGCTGAAACTCAGTAAATGTCGAAACCCTAAACGTTGGGTCAAAACAGATATAATTGTGATTGTGAAACTTCATCTAGTAGTGAATCCATCTCCATTGTTCAAAGACGTGATTAAATCACTTGTTTCTTTACCAGAGCTTAACTTCGATAGAAACAGTTTTTGGCTTTGTCGTACAAGTCAAGGGTCTTATCGTTGTTTATCCTATTATATTATTCTGCTTACTTTGATTTATTTGTAAACATCTTCTGAGATGTATAAAAGCTTTATAGCATTTACTTTTTAATTGCAACAGCCTAAAATAATGCTCGTGATTTTAATGACAAATTGATTTTCAATCAATTCACAAAAGTTGCTGAAACACATCCAGAGCCAGTATGACATTCACATTAAGCAAATTTATAGATGTGATTATATGTCCAGTATTTAAAAGGACAGTAATTTTGCCTATACTATTCAGCATGTTATAAACCAAACCAGATTATAGATCACTTATGAATCTAATTTATCTCTTTTTGAAGGCTTTGCATTGGCCAATTTGATCACCACTGATTCTGCAAAGCTGCCCTGTTATAGTTGAGATTTTATTTTCTATTTCATATATGTTTGAAACAGCTTGGGATGAAATGAAAATTTCTTCCCTGGGTCAATTTTCAAAATGCACTCCTAATCTACTTACCAATAACCCGTTTGCTGATATTCAGCTTTGATTTGACCAGGATGACTTAGCTCCAGCTTTCAGTGCAGCCATTATGTAAACAGCATCCAAGAAAGAAGTTGGAGACATGTGGTCAGGGTGCCGGCCTTGATGTCAAGTTAAGTTTGAAAGAGTGTAAAGTCAAAGACCCCTAGTCAATTAACACACAAAATGCTGGAGGAACTCAGCAGGGCAGACAACATCTATGGAAAAGAGTACAGTCGAAAAAGTCTGCAGACTTTCTCTTGTTTTCCCCTGGAATCATGTAGACACTTTATTAGGTACACCTGCTCGTTAATGCAGATATCTAATCAGCCAAACATGTGGCAGCAACTCAATGAATGAAAGCACGCAGACATGATCAAGAGGTTCAGTTGCTGTTCACACTAAACATCAGAATGCGGAAGAAATATGATCTAAGTTACTTTGACCATTGAATGATTGTTGGTGTCAGATGGAGTGATGTGAGTATCTCAGATTTCCTGGGACTTTCACGCACAACTGTCTCTAGAGTTTACAGGGAATGGTGCAAAAAACAAAAAAAACAGATGTCCAGGGAGTGACATTTTGTGGGTGAAACTGCCTTGTTTATGAGAGCGGTTAGAGAAGAATGACTAGACTTGTTCAAACTGACAGATTAGGTTAGGTGTTGTTTAATTAAGATTACTCAAGGGTAATTCTATATGTATCTCCTGAAGCAATGATGCTGTCCCAGTGCCTTTCAAGCTACAGTAACATTTCGGACAGATAGGCTTCAACTACACCTCCTATCTTGTACTCCTTCCTGTCCCCATGCTTTTTATTCTGGCTTCTTCCCCCTTCCTTTCCAGTTGTGATGAACAGTCACGACTAGAAAATATGAGTAGCCAAGACATGGTGTGAGCTTGACAAGATACTATTTTTCTTATTGCAATTATAATTTATGTATCAATGACTTTCACATGTGTTCAAAGGACATTTATTATCAAAGAATGTATAATGTATTCAACCTTGAGTTTGTCTTCTTGCAAGCAGCCACAAAACAAAGAAACACAATAGAATCTATTTTTTTTAAAACCCGCACAACAAAGGCCCTTAAACACCCAATGTGTGAAAAAAGAACAAGCATACAAACAACAACATGTAAACAAATAGCACACTGAACATTAACCGCAGAGTCCCTGAGAGTGAGCTCACAGCCACGGAGCCAGTTCGGCACTGAGTTGAGTGAAGCTGGTCCAGGAGCCCAAAGGCTGCAGGCCTCAGCCACGGAGCCAGTTCGGCGCTGAGGCGAGTGCTGATGGTTTCAGGAGCCCAAAGGCTGCAGGCCTCAGCCACGGAGCCAGTTCGGCGCTGAGGCGAGTGCTGATGGTTCCAGGAGCCCAAAGGCTGCAGGCCTCAGCCACAGAGCCAGTTTGGCACTGAGGCGAGTGCTGGTGGTTTCAGGGCACGGGTGCAGACTCAGTTCAGCAGATATCAATTCAATAACGTCATTTAAGCATAGCACTAGGTTTTCACCTAGCTGACCAAGAAAAGTTTGAGAATGTGGTTACTGAATGTTCCAGTGTCCTGCCTTACCATTGCTCTCTAATGTTGCATTTTAACAGGTGGAACTGCCCAAGGTTTTATTTAAAGTTGGGTATCCAATCTTTACTATTAATGGAGCCACGATTTCAGCTTTACCTATATATTTTTTTTACAGATATAGTGAAGATATACATAGAACTACATAGTGGTTGAAAAATTAATGGTAATGCCTGAAAAGGGGGCACCCATCGTCACACACACAAAATGCTAGAGGAACTCAGCAGGTCAGGCAGCATCTATGGAAATGAATAAATAGTTGATGTTTCGGGCTGAGACCTTTCTTCAGGACTTGAAAGGAAGGGAGAAGATATCGGAATAAAAAGGTGGGAGAGGGGAAGGAGCATAGCTAGAAGGAGATGGGTGAAGCCAGATGGGTGGGAAAGGTAAAAGGCTTGAGAAGAAAGAATCTGATAGGGCAGAAGAATGGACCACAGGAGAAAGGGAAGGAGGAGATGCACCGGGGAGAGGTGGTAGGTGGGTGAGGAGGGGTAATAGGCCAGAGTGGGGAATAGAGCAAGAGGTGGGAGGGAATTTTTTTACTGAAAGGAGAAATCGATATTCATGCCCCTAAGAATCCCTTGCACCCAGTACATGCTCTCTTCTCATTGCTATCATCAAGGTGGAGGTATAGAAGTCTGAAGACATGCACTCAATGTTTCAAGGACAGCTTTCTCCCATCCGCTATCAAATTTCTAAATGGACAACGAACCCATGAGCACTGCCTCAGTATTGTTTTCACTTTCAATACTACGTATATTTATATTTTTTATTATTATGTACTGCATTGTACTGCTGGTGCAAAACAACAAGTTTCACAACGTATGCCGGTGATATTAAACCTGATTCTGATCATGAGAGCGAGGATGTGTGGGGGGTTTAATTCCTTCTGGGGGGTGCATGTTGAACACAAACACATTGCATACAGACACCCATTCCTAGTTCACCTGATAATCACAGAGAAGGTTTGTGTCTTTGCTGCTCCCGGGCTTTCCTGTTGCCCACCAGGGAAATAAGTATAAATAAGGTCAAGGAAATTAAGAATAAGACTGGGCAAGACGTTGAATAATAGATTTTACAAATACTCCACCTTTATATTCACAGCCTGAGGACAGGCTGTCATGTAAAAGGATTATGTTGACATATTATTTATGTAGGACTTCAGGGAGCTACTTGTATTTGCAGCAATCCATGCCTGATATCTGTTAATAAACTCTGAGTGGCAGAGACTGAATCATGAACATACCTTTTCTTTCTGCAATGTTGCATCTGAGATTGAATTTTCCCTTGTCTCAGCTTCTCAGTCTGACCTCAGTTATAATATACATGTATTCATGCCACCAGGTTAGAAACTCAAAATGACAGCTGCCCTGACTTTCCTGGATGACATGAATGTTTCAGCCAAGTCCTCAATGCATTAAATGTTATTCTTTCAATCAACTAATAAATAAATTAAATTAATAATATCTGGCATTTTAAATTTCAACATGTCTTCACTCACACAATCCCAAACATTTATATTACAGGCTCAACTCATTATTTTTAACTTTGCCTACATTAAACTGAGCTATTCAGCAGTAGTGAAATTGATATTCTATTACAACACAGAACTTCTTCAGTCAATGCACAATTCAAACTACATTTATTATTGATGTATGTATACATTATACAACCTTGAGATTTGTCTCCTTACAGGCAGCCACAATACAAGAAAACCAAAATATCCTAATTATTTTAAAAAATGACAAACACCCAATGTGCAGAGAGAGAGAAAAAAACTAATCGTGCAAGCAATAAAAGGAAAAAAAAAGCGAGTCCTCAGGCATGAGTCTGGAGCAGGCCCACAGCCTCGACCTCAGTGCAGCAAAGAACGGAGTGAACGTCGAGGAGCCGTGAGCAGAACAAGCCCGACTCTCGTGGCACCCAGCACCTGGATTTGTGATCCAGCTGGCCTGGCATTTAGATTGGCCAAACACTGGATCACTCCTCCCTCTAGGACCCAGGCCCTGTTGCCCTGGACCTGGATCCCATGGCCAATTTCCGGCCCGTATATGACCTTGCTGAATAGACCCAGTGCTTAGACCGATCAAACCTTGCCCATCAGGAAGGAGATAGCTACATTGTTAGGGATCAGGGAAAACAAAAGAGATGATCATAATCATCAGTGATAAGGCAGGCTCGGGGAACATACCTTCACAGTAATTCAGTGTAGCAAAACTTCAGTGTAGTCCAGGCCACCTAATGGGGCTCATCTTATTACTGCACCCCAGCGTGACAGAGATACGTGAATATACTGCACATTGAATCAACTGATCTTTCAACTTGAGGAAGAGATTAGATTAACAGATGAAAGTACTATTTTGAGAGAAGATACAGTACTGTGCAAAAATTTTAGAATAGGGTGGCAAAGATTTTTGCACAGTACTGTATTTGACGACGTGGAGCAGAGAGCAGGTTTGTAAATCTGGTGGGTGCAAAGGATATTTGGGAATGGTGAGGGTGGAGCACCATGGGAGGGTGTGGGACAGGTGGCAGAGAAGGTTTGCCGGGCATGGTGGGGGGTTGCTGATGCAATCACACCCAGCCCTAAGACACCAGGCAAGCTCATTTGATTCCAAACAATTGGTATATTGATCATTGCAGAATGTCTCTGGTGCTCCCACTGCTCCCTTCCCCTTTTCCCAACCATGGTTTCCCCTCTCCCTGTTCCTTTCCCACTCTCAGTCCACAAAAGAGACCCATATCAGAATCACGTTTAACATCACTCACATATGTTATAAAATTTGTTTTTTATTTTGAACTTTTGCACAGTAGTGTACTGATGCTTCCGTTATACTGTATGGTACATTTGTACTCACATATTTACAGGATAATGGACCTGGTCCTGCTGATTCTGGATATCCAAAGCACAAATAGAAAATGGCACTCATCAAATCAGATGGCACCAGTGAGGAATAAAAAAAAGAGTCAAAATTTAACCCAGTCACCGTTGGTATGAACATTTGAAGCTTGTTGGCCTTATGCTTTCATAGTAACTACTGGAGAAGTTTGTCAGGAATTGGATTTGGACCCTTCCTTGCAGTTCTCCTCTCGGCTGGTGACATAGTGACCTGCCACTGACAGTTTTAGATGACATCTGATGTTTGATGGGGATAAGGGATTGGTGTATCATGCATACTTTCTGACATTATTGGATATTGGGAATGTGAGTTCCAAAAAGCTTAACCCTCAGTTTATCACTCAGCTTTGCTCTCACCACTGCTTTATCTAATGCTGAAAACCTTCAGCTATGCATTTGCACCTATGGGAAACAAGAGAAAATCTGCAGATGCTGGAAATCCAAAGCAGCACGCACAAAATGCTGGAGGAACTCAGCAGGTCAGGCATTATTAATAAAAAGAGTAAACAGTCGATGTTTCTGGTTGAGACCCTTCATCAGGACTGGAAAGGAAGAGGAGACGTCAGAGTAAGAGGGTGGGGGAGGGGAGGAAGAAGTACAAGATGATAGGTGAAATTGGGAGAGGGTGAAGTACCTATGTACCTATGGCTTTACAGGTAATGAGCTAAGATCATTTACAGTATTTAGACTGGGCAGCTGTTTTACAGACAAGAAAAGATTTGCAGATGCTAGAGATCAAAGTAGTTCACACAAAGTGCTGGAGGAACTCAGCAGGCCAGGCAGCATCTATAGAAAAGAGTAAACAGTCACGTTTCGGTGTGTGACCTTTCACCAGGACTGTTTTACAGCAAACACAGACGGGATGAGCTGAAGGTTTCATAAATTTTTAAAAGATTTTTTGATTATTCTATTGCAATACTTCAGATTTTCCTTCCTCTTTTAGGGATAACCAGAACACTGGATGCCTTGTCCCATCTCAAGGTGCATCTTATTCATTCATTGTTCCTTCGCTTCAAGAGCCTCAGTTTTTCAAAAAAGAGATCATCCCATGTCCCTCCATACTGCCGTACATTGGCATTGGTACTCCTCTTTAGCAGCCCCCACCCTACCCACCACTTTAAACGTGCCACCTCCAGCAGTTGTCGTCACTCTTCACCTTGAAACCCACTTTTCTTAACAATCCTTCTGCCCTAGAGCATCGAGTCTTAGAAGAACATGGCACAGAATCTGGTCCTTCTGATCAGCTGGTCCTTACCACCAAGATGTCCATCCAGGCTGATCCCATTATCCCATTTGCTTGAATTTGCCCCGGACTTTCTAAACTTTCCTATCCATGTACCTGTTCAAATGTCTCTTAAGATTTGTATTGTACCTGCTTCACCCACTTCCTCTGGCAACTCATACCACATAAGTACCACTGTGTGTGTAAAAAAAGAAAGTTGTCCCTCAACCTCCTATTAAATTTTCCCCTCTATTAGAGAACATTGATGCTGACTCATCCAATATTAGTTTAGCTGACTCAGCAACATTCTTATGAAAACCATTAAGATCTTCTTCATGTTAAAAATGCTGTACAGATGGAAGTTTGTGCTGTTTGCTTGGGGCTAGTGGGGCAGTGCAGGTGAAAGCATTAAAAAAGTTTGTGTGGTACAATGCATGCCAGCTTTAGCAAAAGACCAGAAGTCTTCCCAGTGCTCAAGGACGAATGTTTAAACTACAGTCCACCAGACCTTCACTCAGAACCTCCAACATCCCCATATGTCTGAAGATTTAAAGATTAGCTTTATTTGTCACAAGTGCGTCAAAACTCGCAGCGAAGTGTGCCACTTGCGTCAAACTAAATCGAATCAGCGAAGATAGTGCTGGCCAGAAGTTGCAACACCTCTGGCGCCAGTATAGCATGTCCACAACTCACTAACCCTAACCATCAGTATCATCATTATGTGCTGTCTAGTATGATGAAGGTGATCATGGTCCCAGGATCATGATTGTTCTTGGTAAATTTTTTGACAGAGGTGGTTTGCCATTGCCTTCTTCCGGGCAGTGTCTTTACAAGATGGGTGACCCCAGCCTTTATCAATACTCTTCAGAGATTGTCTGCCTGGTGTCAGTGGTCACATAACCAGGACTTGTGAGATGTACCAGCTGCTCATATGACCATCCACCACCTGCTCCCATGGCTTCACGTGACCTTGAACAGGGGGCCAAGCAGATGTTCCACCTTGCCCAAGGGTAACCTGCTGGCTAGTGGAGGGAAGGAGCAACTTACAACTCATTTGCTTGCGATGTATCTTTAGTCCGCCACCCAAAAAGCCTAATCATTCTTCTTTGGAAAGTGGGAGGAAATCACAGCACCCAGAGGAAACCCACACAACTTACAGCATGAACATACAAACTCTTTACAGATGGCCGCAGGAATTGAATCCCAATCACTAATTACTGCTGCATAAACAATGTGCAAACCGCTACTCTACTGTGCTGCTTCTTGCTAGGCAGACACCCAGTAACAATATAGGGAGGATAGTGAGGCTTTGGAGAGAGATTAGAAGAGGTTCACCAGGATGCTGTCTGGTTTAGAGGGCATGTGCTATCAAGAGAGGCTGGATGAACTTGGGTTGTTTTCTCTATAGAATGCCGGAGGCTGAGGGGAGATCTGATGGAGATTTACAAGATTATGAGAGGCATAGAGAGAGTGGAGAGAGACAATAGACAGTAGGTGCAGGAGCCATGATTCACTGTGATCATGGCTGATCATACACAATCAGTACCCTGTTCCTGCCCTCTCCCCATATCCCTTGACCCCGCTATCTATAAGAGCTCTATCTAACTCTCTCTTGAATGCATCCAGAGACTTGGCCTCCACTGCCTTCTGGGGCAGAACATTCCATATATCCACCACTCTCTGGGTGAAAAAGTTTTTCCGCATCTCTGTTCTAAATGGCCTACCCCTTATTCTTAAACTGTGGCGTCTAGTTCTGGACTCACCCATCAGCGGGAACATGCTTCCTGCCTCCAGCGTGTCCAATCCCTTAATAATCTTATATGTTTCAATCAGATCCCCTCTCATCCTTCTAAATTCCAGTGTATACAAGTCCAGTCGCTCCAATCTTTCAACATATGACAGTCCCACCATTCTGGGAATTAACCTTGTGAACCTACGTTGCACTCCCTCAATAGCAAGAATGTCCTTCCTCAAATTTGGAGACCAAAACTGCACACAATACTCCAGGTGGGGTCTCACCAGGGCCCTGTACAGCTGCAGAAGGACCTCTTTACTCCTGTACTCAATTCCTCTTGTTATAAAAGCCAGCATGCCATTAGCTTTCTTCACTGCCCCAGCATGCCATTAGCTTTCTTCACTGCCCCAGCATGCCATTAGCTTTCTTCACTGCCAGAGTATCTGTTTCCCAAGGTTGAAATATTTAATACCAGAGGGCATGCATTGAAGATGAAAGGGGGTAAGTTCAAAGAGGATATGAGAGGTAAGTTTTTTGCTCAGACAGTGATGTATGCCTGGTAGGATGGTAGAGGCAAATACATTAGAGGCTTTAAAGAGATGTTTGGACAGGCACATGAATGGATGGAAGATGCAGATATATGAACATGGTGTGGGTAGGAAGGGGATTAGTGTCTGAGTGTTTTTCATTCGCTTTTTAGTTAGTTCAGCACAACATTGTGGGCCGAGTGGCCTGTTTCTGTGCTGTACTGTTCTATGTTCTATTAAAATCAGACTGTTCTTTAGAAATTAAACTGGAACAGCATTGTAAACACTGGGAGTGGAAGTTACACCCCATTATAGCAGAGGTGGCAGAGCCATTGGAAAAGAAAATCTCTGCTGGCATATTCTTACAAATTAATATACTGCTCAGAACAAATATTTGAAGTTGCATCATCAGTACAATTCACGGCCTCCTTAGAGTCAACATTAAACTGACTGAAAACCTACAGCATTATGATCAAAGGAAACTGGTAGCAATGTGTGGCCATGCTGCAGTGCTCTTGGCTGTCAAGCTGATCCAGGCATTCAATCATCACACCACAGAAAGCAGCAAATCTGAGAGCAAAGCCCACAGGACTCCAGATAGAGCATTGTCAGATGTAATGATGTCTCCGATGTAGGATCAATATCGAAATAAATCATCTTCAAATTGATCTTATTACACTTGGTGTAATTAAATGTGCACTTTTTTGTACACTTTGGTAATGGGATTACAGTCTTTTTGTATCTCTTCGATTTCATGTTTTAATGTTCATTTGTATGTGTATTAATCTGGTATATTATATAATATACATATTATGTATCGTGTTCCTGCATTATAGAGTAACAGATCTGTCCTTCCTCCTTTGTATTGAACCCCAGTGTCGTACAGAATCTGACCTATTCTCATCAGTAATGTATGACACTGTTATGAAGAAGACGACTCCTACCCCGGCCTTGATGACCGTAGATTTCAGTTTTGCCAGGGCCTTGGTGCCATACTTGATCAAACAGTGTAAATACTGTAAATCTGCACCTTTTTTTGTACATTTGTCTGTGTTTGGTAAAGGGAATACAACCTTGCTGTGTCTCTGGGTTCATGTTCTAATGTTCATTTATATGTGTATTAAAATGTCATTTCATATGATATACATATTATATCACTCACTCCATCACTGAAATGTTCCCACAACCTATGGACTCACTTCCAAGGACTCTTCATCTCATGTTCTTGATGTTTCTTGTTTATTTATTTATTATTTTTATTATTATTAGTTCTCTTTTTGTATTTGCACAGTTTGTTACTTTTTGTACATTGACTGGCCGTCTGTCCTGTTGCATGCAATCTTTCATTGAAACTATTACGTCTGTTATATTTACTGTGAATGCCCACAAGAAAATGAATCTCAGGGTTTTGTATGGTGACAAATGTCCTAGGTGAATGACATATGTGGGTGATGATAAACCTGATTCTGATATGGGTCTCCATTGTGGACTGAAAGTGGGATGGGGACAGGGCGAGGGATTCATGATTGGGAAAGGGGAAGGGAGAGGGGAGGGGAGGGGAGGGAAACACCAGACAGGCATTCTGTAATGATCAATAAACCAATTGTTTGAAATTAAATGACCTTGTCTAGTGTTTCAGGGCTGGGTATGTCTGCACCCGGCCCACCCCACCCCTCTGACACTCTTTCTCTGCCACCTGTGTCTCTCCCCTCCCGTGGCCCTCCACCCTCACCATTCTCAACATCCTTTCCTCTCGTCAGATTTACAAACTCGCTCTCCACTCCACATTGACAAACACAGTACAGTGCATAAAAGTCTTAGGCACCCTGGCTATATATATGTGTGCTTTTGTACAGTACTGTATATACTTCAATAATAAATTTACTTCGAGTTTTGCTTTTTTTGTAGCAGGCAAGATGCTCCTCAGCACCGGTAGTACATTAAGTATCCACAGAATAAAGAATGTTGTTCAGATCAATACAATAAAATCTTAATCCAACAGTTCCTTGTGAATTATATGTAATTAACTCTAAGTATAAACCACAGCAACAGATATACCAACATCAACAATCTTTTTTTGAGGTGTATACATATGATCACCATAAAAATAAATCAGCATTAACAGGAAGGTACTAAAGAAAAATTATACTATCTGTGGCACATGAAGGATTGAAAAATTCATATGTCTATTCCATTAAATTCAGATTTAATTATGTTAGCAGTGGCATTTCACTGCATCTAAATGCCACTGCTTCATACCAGTTAGTATCTTGAGTTTGCTGTATTCAGCATTAATCCTGAGTGTTGTACCTCTGCTTATTGTGTTTCATTGTCTTCATAGGCCATTTCATTCCTCACACCTCTGGCCGTGATCTTTGTGGTCAAAATAATTCAACGGACAGATAAAACAGAGATTAAAGAGGCCTGTTTAGGTAAGATATTCACTTAACGTATGTAGTGAAATTATGTCTTAATTTCTCTTCCGTTCTTGTAGTTTGAATCTATCCTATAACACCTGTATTTTTTAACACTCAGCTGTCTCTCTGGCCCTTGCTCTGAATGGAATCTTCACCAACACAATTAAGCTAATAGTAGGAAGGTGAGTTGCCATTATTTAGTACGTCATTTTAATATCAGTTCTGTGAATTCTATCTAACTGTTTAGCACTGGCTCGGGGAAAATTAATGACACAGCTTGCTGTGCAAAATGATAACAAAATTATCCTTGGAGTGAGGAAGAAATGGAAAAGCACTCCCTTGTCCATGTTCAGGCACTGGGTGTCTGGCAAAGGAATTAAAATGATGTGTACGAAGCAGTAATTCTTAGAAAACTGAGAACAGTCCATCATGATGCAAGAATAATTCATGTTCAGTCAGACATTACTCCATTTTGTTTAATTTCTGCATTGAATGGAGATTGAACTCTACTTCTCTCATCCAGTCACTGAACTGTCTCCCACAACATATGGACTTACTTTCAAGGACTCTTCATGTCTAATACCAGAGGGCATGCATTGAAGGTGAGGGGGGGGGGGGTAGGTTCAAGGGGGATGTGAGGGGTAAGTTTTCTTACTCAGAGTGCGGTGGATGCCTGGAATCCACTGCCTGCAACGGCGGTAGAGATAAGTACATTAGAGGCTTTTGAGAGATAGGCACATGGGTGTAAGGAAGATGGAGGGATATGGACATAGTGTGGGTAGGAGGGGTTAGTGTTTGTATGTTTTTGATTTGCTCTTTAGCTGGTTCAGCATAACATTGTGATTCGATTAGCCTGTTCCTATGCTGTGCTGTTATATATTCATCTCATGTTCCCAGTATTTATTGTTTACATATTATTATTATTATTATTATTATTATTATTATTATTATTATTATTATTATTATTATTATTATTATTATTATATTTTTTTCTCTGCTCAGGTTTGTAAAACCTAGGTACAGGCATAGCCAAGCTGACTCATTTCTCAATTGCTAGGAACTTTCAGACTATTCCAGTGGTGTTTAGCATTGTGGCTTTCTGAAGATTTACGTAAATGGGCCTAATTGTTTAATACTACTGTGTTGTGACTTTGGGAGGATGCCAGTTGTAGATATTACTTTCCATAGTCTTTCAATTTCCTCTTTTAATTTGGCATATTTCTGGGTTTTTCACTATTGATTTCTGTATGTTATGGTTGTTTGGAATGGCCATATCTATTATGTAACTTGTTCTTGCTTGTTTATCCTGTAATATTAGATTACAGTCATTATGTATCATCCTATCTGTAATAGTAATAATTATTAATATGATTAGTAATTGTTATAATTAATAGTAATAATTATTATATAAATTTCTTGCTTTTTGTATTTGCACATATTGCTGTTCTTTGCACATTGGTTCTTTGACTGCACCTGTTGGGTGCAGTCTTTCATTGATTTTATTCTGTTTTTCGTGTTTATCATGAATTCCCACAAGAAAATAAATCTCAGGGTTGTACATGGTGACATTAATGTACTTTTATAACAAACTTACTTTGAAGATACCCTGGTTTCTAACTAACTGTTTCTAACGTATTAGAGGTGTGGTGTAGCTACATATTACCTAGAAACAGACGCTGGCATTCTGCTTTGGGGAAACTGACTGGTCCAGAACAACAGTCTTGTGCAGCTTCTCATCTGCCTCAGTGTGATGTGTCATTGAGGGTTGTGCTTTCAGGTGCAGATTGCACCCAGCTCATTGTCTTTTTACACTCTATTTCGGAGAAGCCTGTCACATCAAAGTTTCTATGCATCACATTTACAGTGCCCTTGATTCGACAATTTCAAATGGATGTTAAATATCTTCACATCATTTTCAAGTTCAAGTTTAATTATCATTCAATCATGCATGAATATGGCTAAACGAGACAGTGTTCCCCTGGGCCACGGTGCAAAATACATTACCAACAGCACACATCACAAATGGCATGTGGTTATAACTTCAGAAAAATATACAGTAACAAAGAGAAAAATATATATAGCCCAAGTCTTTGAATGGCATGAGAGTAGATTTATTGGATCTTGTCCTGGTCCAACTTGTTCTTCTACCAAGTGAACACAAGAGGGCAGCACAGAGTGAACATTGGAGAGCAGCACAGAGCAAACACTGGAGGGCAATACTGATGGGAGGACCCAGCCCCTAACCTTGGCTTGCCTTAGTCCTCACCACAACCGAAACAACACATCTCCCCTCCAAATCTCCAGAAGGAAGACTTTACAGTAATAACCAGCTCACACAAAATACTGGAGGCATCAATGGAGGGGAATAAATAGTCAGTGTTTCAGGCCAAAACCCTTCATTCAAAGAAACAAAGACTGTTCCATGTTGCCGACACTCAATTGTAGCTGTGGCTCATGCATATGCCCATAGCTACTCCTTTGGTTTGGAGAAAGTGAGAGGAGCTGAGAGAGAAATTGGTGATAATATGAACCAGTTTTGGTAGACTGAGGAGGGTGGTGGTGGAGGGGGACTGGTTAGGTCTGTGGTCTGGGAGAAAGTGAAGAACTTTAATGTCTTTCTGATGGAGGATGGAAGTGTAGAAAAACTGAGGGACAGCGGAGTTACTGCAACAACCAGTGGCTCCCATAATTTTTTCACCACCATCATTTGCTCTTCACTCATGAAGTACTAGTCAATATCAGGTCTACATTGATAAAGAAAAGGGTTAAGTTACCAAAGAACCTTTCATTATACAGGAATTTATATGGGGGAAGGGAAGGAATACCACGTACAGTGAATGTTAGGTAAAGTAGTCAAAAGCTAGTCAATCCCCTCCCAGTAAAAATGCAGTAAATTGAAGGAAAATCACACTTATTTTTATAAGATCAAACATACAAGACATTCATCCATTGCTATGTTAGCTAGATACAAGAGCATGAGTGCTCATTGGTGCATTCTGTGTGGCTTATTTACATCACAGACTCCTTCTCATTAACCTAGTTTGTTAAGTGTTGCCGGTTTTCATGAAACTATGTTTGAGCAATAATCTCCAAATATATTTCCTATCTTTCCTTTTACTGAACAAAACCATTGAACTCAATGAAACCTTCCACTGTATCAAAGGTTCATTAAGTACTATTTCAAGCACTTGATATGAGACAGATGGTGGCTGTTGGCGTGATTAAGTCCATTATTTTGCTGTGAAAGAAATTTCTACAAAAGCCAGGTACGTCCTCTCCATGGACACATGGGTTTTCTCCAGATGCTCAGGTTTCCTCCCACAGTCTAAAGACGTACCAGTTGATAGGTTAATTAGTCATGTTAAATTGTTCCATTAGGCTGGGGTTTAATCGTGGGCTGCTGGGGCAGCACGCTGGGAAGACTGGAAGGGCACTGCATCTCTAAATAAAGTGTTCGACGACAAGTGAATATCACCAAGACTGAGTGACCCTCTGATGACACCAAAATGCTTAATTATTACAGCTCATTGTTTACAGTTTAAAGAGGATGACGTATAGTGTTATGAACAGCTGAATTACTGTGGGCCACTGACATCTACTCCCTAGGTAATCAAGTGTAACCCTTTCACCAGGGCTCGAATACAAACTTGACTTGCTAGCTAACCCTGTCAACAGCCTCATGACTCAGCAGTGAGAAGGCTACCCTTCATAAACAATATCAGTCTATGGTTGGTATGATTTGGGGTTCAACCAAACGGGGAAGTTGGGATATTCCGATTAAGGAACATTGATTGTAGTAAGTGCTGTGTAAACACTGCTCATACACAACTGTCAGACACCAAGAAATGACAGATCGTTTCTAGCATAAAATTACAAAGTATAATTACCAGTTTTCAACTGCATCAAACAGTTAACAAAAAAAGAAAGATAACAGGGCCCATTATGTTAAACCAGGCCAATGTGCTCTTAAACATTGGAGCTCATTCCTGTAGTAGTCTGGTGTATTACCGTACTCACGTGCTGAACCCATATGAAAGATACCAGCAGTCACAGTTCGAACTTCCCTCGAAGACCCTCTCAAACGAACTGGCTAACTCAGGAGAATTGACGCTTCCTCCTTTGAACCATTTATCTCCACAGAGCACTTCTTACAACAGGGCCTCGCCTTCAAATGGCATTCAGCAGGCATTTTCCCTTGTGCTGTGCTCCGCAACTCCCTCCAAAAGACCCCAAACCAGTCTACTGCCCTTCAGAAGTCTGATCCCACCCAGCTCTCTCTAATCTTCCACTGGGCAGAAAGTTACAACATGGACCAAGGCGAGCTTAATTGTCTGAGACAACGTTCCTAAGTTGGACAAAGTGGCTCCTCACCTTTAGCCAAAACCAAAACACTCTTACTAGTAGGACACACTGCTTTTTCAGAAAACTGCTAAAATTTAAAAAAAATTCAAAGCATAGCAGTAGAAATCTTAACCAGGGCATTACACTAGAACAAAATGCAAACTGGTAATTACCTGCCCGCACCTTCACCATTCCCCATCTGTACTTCCCTCTCACACCTTCTCTTCTTACCTACCCATCCCCTCCTTCTGGTGCTCCTCCCCCTTCCCTTTCTTCCATGGAATTCTATCCTTTCCTATCAGATCCACGCTTCTCCAAGCCAGATCTTTTCCACCAATCAACTTCCCAGATTTTGACTTCACCTTCTTCACCTCGCCCAGTTTCACCTCAGAGCTGCCATCTTGTACTTCTTCCTCCCCTTACTCACCTTCCCCACCTTACTCTAATAATTCCCCCTTCCTTTCCAGTCCTGATGAAGGGTCTCAGCCCAAAACATTGACTGGTTACTCTTTTCAATAGATGCTGCCTCACCTGATGAGTTTCTCTAGCATTTTGTGTGTGTTTCTTATGTTAGAGTAAGCCTTTGAATACTTTAATGAGTAGTCTAGACATCAATGCATGTGAAGGTGGTGATAAATTAATCTTCTTGTGTGCCTAAAGGCTGAAGGTACAGCACTTTCTGCTCTGCATCGGATTTCTGAACGGACATTAAACCCATGAACACTAACTCACTACTTCCTTTTCTCTTTTTGCACTACTTGTTTAATTTAACTTTTTTAATATATGTGTACTTCTTACTATGGATGACAGGGTGGAGATACGTCTCTCCCAAAGGAGAGGTGAGGCATTCCTTCCCTGCAGGTCCCCCTGGACAAGGTGTAGCATGTGAAGCCATGGGAGCAGGTGGTGGATGGTCGTTTGAGCAGCTGGTGCATATCACAAGTCCTGGTTATGCGACCACTGACGCCAGGCAGACAATCTCTGAAGAGTATTGATAGTGGCTGGGGTCACCCGTCTTGTAAAGACACTGCCCAGAAGAAGGCAATGGCAAACCACCTCTGTAGAAAAATTTGCCAGGAACAATTATGGTAATAAGACCGTGATCATCCACTTCATAAAGACACGGCACATAATGATGATACTTACTGTAATGTTCCGTATTTTATGATTATGTATTGCATTGTACTGCTGCCACGTAACAACAAATTTCACAACGTATGCCGGTGATATTAAACCTGGTTCTGATTCTGATTCTGACCATGGAGCTGTAGGCTGTGGTTCCGTGTTGGTACCCTTACCCCTGATTCAGAAGATTGTGGGTCCAAGCCCCAGAGCAAAAATCTCAGAACATAATCAAGGCTGAAACTTCAGAGCAGAAATAAGGTCTTGCTGAATTATTAATGAGTTGTTAAACCAAGAAACTCTCTGCCCTCTGCAAAAGATGGCAAGAGCTCATTTTGAAGAACAGCAGGAAATTCTCCCAGTAGCATGGCACTGTGACATGATCCTTCATTATATTACCAAAGGAAATAGATAAGCCAGGCTGTCAGGATCATTAAAAACTGTTGAGTGCAAAATTACTTCTGATATAACAGCAAGCGTAAACGTACTTGCTACAACTGTACAGGATATTGATGAACCCATAATTGAAAGAATGCTGGGTAGTTCTGCTGTAACACAATAATTACATTCCTAGGAAACCTTGTAGGTTTCTTAGTCCTCCTGTTGCGGGACACGCTCTTATTGCTTTCAAGTCAGTTTTAAACAGGGTTTTCCTGAACACAGTCACACAGTAACCAACGCAAACCCCGCAATGCTAGAAAGTATTCCCTAATCTATTAACCACATCATAATAATCCACATTATGGAATCACAGAATGAACTCTATAAACTTCTGGTAGCTTTATTCAAGGGAGGATGCACTTCATTGAAGGTACAGCAGAGAAGGCTTGCTAGCGATTTGCTGTGATGAAGAAGTTGCTTTAGAAGCAGAGGCTGAGTTCAAAGAATGGAACAGAGGTGAGGCTAAGGGGTTTAACAAGTCCTGAGAGGATGTCCTCCAAAGGAAGCCTGCAACAATGGGGTATTTTTCACAATAAGTGGTCCTGAATTTAAAGTGGAGATCACTCTTCTTCTCTCAAAGGGCAATAAATCTTCAGAATTCTCTCGTCTAGTGCGTGATGGGGGCTGAGCCACAGTAAGTCATGTTTTTTTTTACTGTAGTGGAATTGAGGGTTATGCAGGAATGAGGAGTTGAGATCAACATCATGGTTCTTTCTGGAAGTGTTTGATCCATTGCTGGTTAGGTTTCCTTTCTCCCCTATGCCCCATTGACAGTAAAATGATGTGGGAAGTGGTGGAAGTCACCACATGAATGTGTGTCTTCTTTTCATTATCTACATTCATGTTGGATTCTTTTCAGCATCAATATGAAGGACCCCTCCACCACCCAGGACATGTTCTCTTCTTGTTGCTGCCATCAGGAAAAAGATACAGGACCCTCAGGACCCACAGCACCAGGTTCATACCCCACAACATCAGGCCCTTGAATCAGTGGAGATAGTTTCACTCAACTTCACTTGCCCCTTCACTGAACTGTTCCCATCACCTACAGGCTCACTTTCAAGGACTCTTCATCTCATGTTCTCAATATTTAATGTTTTTTTTCATCTTTTGTATTTGCACAGTTGGTTGTCTTTTGCACATTGATGTTGGGGACAGTTTATCATTGATTCTATTGCGTTTCTTGTATTTACTGTGAATGTCTTTTACACGCTGGTTGATGCTCAGGTTGGTGTGATCTTTCATTGATTCTCTTGTGGTTATTATGCTATGGAGTGTGCCCCCAAGTAAATGAAGCTCAGGGCTGTATGTGGTGACATAGATGTAATCTGATAGTAAATTCACTTTGAAGTTTGAACTTTGACATCCCCCTAACTTTACATCAAGTCTCCAAACAAAGAAAGCGTGGCTGAGTTTAAAGGCTCGACCAAGAGCTGATGAGATATGTTGTCAATTCTGGGCGATAGACACCCTAAAGGCAGAAGCTGCACTGATCAGATTGGGAAAAAGACTCTTGCTACCAGGCCATGTTTTAGAGTGGTATTTTATAAATATATCTACCAGTATTATGCCCCTTCATTACTGAGTAACAGATCTAGCCTTCCTGCTCTGTATTGAACCCCTAACCTATCCTCATCAGTAATGCATTACACTGTATTACAGAAGAAGTCCTCTGCCCCAGCCCTTGATGAACATAGAGTTCAGTTTTCCCAGGGCCCTGATGCCACATTGGGTCAAATGCTGCCTTGATGTCAGGAGCTGTCACCCTCATCTGTGTGCTGAGGATTTAATAAGTTGCACAAATGAAATACATTTTTATTGCCTTGAGAAGTGGAAGAGCCACAGGAATAATGAGCAATATTTCATTCTCATTTCAGTGACATCACATACAAGTCACACGGTAATCCATTTCAATTTGGCTTTTATTACCACATTATCTGGCTGTAGCAAGTGAAAATGTTGCCAAATTCCTTTTCAAGTCTTTAAGCCTTAAGAAGTATTTGGGTAAATAATATCACTGCTGGGGAAGTAAGGAAAAGGACATCCAGCCTTTAATAATTTCATTCACCAAATAAACACAGAACAAAATTAAAAGTATATGAATGAGATAGAAAATTGGATGTGTAGTTAATTAGTAATTGATGATAGATTTATCTATGATCAGATGTAAGATTGCACTCAAAGGAAATTAATTTCCATACGTTGCACTTCATTCGGGAGCAGATGATCCAGAATGTTGAAAGTGGTGACTATTCAGCTCTCCTTTAGCAGGTAGCTTTACTGTCAGCTAGTTGGTATACTTGTTGACTGGTTAGCTGGCTATCAGGAAGGAAAGCAGCTAAGGAGTCAATGGGAGGAGTGTAGGTGATGTGTGGTGATTGGCTGAGTCAGATTGCAGCAAACATAAGCAGTTCATTCCTTCAGGTCAATGGCCCATGTGCAGTGCTGGAGGCCTAGTTCAACATGGAAACAAACTTCAAAGTAAATTTATTATTATCAAAGTACATGAACGTCACCATATACTACCTGAGAAGGGTCTCGGCCCGAAACGTCGACAGCGCTTCTCCCTATAGATGCTGCCTGGCCTGCTGTGTTCTACCAGCATTTTGTGTGTGTTGCTGTTTGAATTTCCAGCATCTGCAGATTTCCTCGTGACTACCCTGAGATTCATTTTTTGCAGGCATTCACAGTGGAACAAAGAAATACAATAAAATATAATGAAAAAAACTACACACAAGCAAAGACTGACAAACAGGAATCCAAAAGTTCAGCATGGTGTGCGACCAATGTCCTGAGCTGCGTAGATTTCATTGCTAGAAGCATCATAGGAAAGGCGGTGAGCTCAGGCACGGATCAACACCTGGAATTATGATGTTGTAGCCATTAGTGAGACTTGGTTGCAGGAGAGGCAGGACTGGCAGCTCAACTTCCTGGGGTTCCATTGATTTAGACATGACAGAACAGGAGGGATTAAAGGAGGTGGGGTGGATTTGTTAGTCAGTGCTCAGTCTTATGAGGTGGAACTGACCACATTAGAAGAAGAAGAAGAACGCCCTTAACTCCTGGTGGAGTCATCGGGGCACCGTCATGACAAGCTTTCTGCACCGATCTTATTGGTAATTGCTCATCATGTAGCGTTTCTGTAGCATTCTCCAGTGTTTTCTGCGAGGTCAAGTTGATAGCTCGACGCTCAACCCAGCACGGATGGAAAGCATGCAAGGGAGCCAGCTGGATTCGAACTTAGGAACATTTGCTCCAGAGTCCAGCGGTGATGCCACTACGCCACCAGCTGGCCACGGCCACATTAATGAAACTATATTACAAACCACCCAACAGCCCGAGGGATTTAGAGGAACAAATTTGTAGAGAGACCACAGACTGCTGCAAGAAACATAAGGTTACTATAGTAGGTGACTTTCTACATATTGATTGGGACTCCTGGATTGTAAAAGGACTAGTTGGGATAGAGCTTATAAAGTGTGTTCAGGAAAGTTTCCTTAATTAGTACATAGAAGTCACAATGAGAGAGTGTACAATACTTGATCTGCTACTAGGGAATGAGACAGGGCAAGTAACAGAAGTTTGTGTGGGGAAACACTTTGCATCCAGTGATAATAATACCATTAGTTTCAAAGCAAATATGGAAGAATATAGGGTGGGACTGTGGTTTGATATTCAAAATTGGAGAAAAGTCAATTTTGATGGTATCAGAAAGAATCTAGCAACTGTGAATCGGGACAGGCTGTTCTCTGGCAAAGGTGTACTTGGTGAATGGGAGGCCTTCAAAAGTGGAATTTGAGAGTACAAAGCTTGTATGTGCTTGTCAGAATAAAAGGTAAAGATAACAAGTCTGGGGAACCTTGGTTTTCAAGAGGTATTGAGTCCATAGTTAAGGAAAAGAAATTAGGAGTGCTAAAAGAATGCCTTAGCAGACAAGGTTAAGGAAAATCCTAAGGAATTCCACAGATATGTTAAGAGCAAAAGGACTGCAAAGAACGAAGTTGGTCCTCTGGAGGATTAGAATGGTAATCCATGCATGGTCAAAAAAGATAGGGGAGATCTTTTGCATCTGTACTTACTCAGGCGATGGACATAAATGTGAGGCAAAGCAGCATTGACTTCATGAACCCTATATAGATTACAGAGGAGGAGGTGCTTGCTGCCTTGGGGCAAATTTGGTTGGATAACTCCCCAGGGCCTGACAAGGTGTTCCCTTAGACCCTGTAGAAAGCAAGTGCAGAAATTGCAGGGGCTCGATCAGAGATATTTAAATCATCCTTAGCGACAGGTGATGTACAGGAGGATTGGAGGACAGCGAATGTTGTTCCGCTGTTTAAGAAAGGCTCTAAAAATAAACTGGCAACTATCGGCCAGTGAGCCTGACATCAGTAGTGGGAAAGTCATTGGAGGGACCGGATATATGAGCATTTGGATAGATGTGGATTAATTAGGGATAGTCAGCATGGCTTCATGCATGTATGAAACTCCACGTTGACAAATACAGTACTGTGCAAACGTCACAGACACCCTAGCTATGTATATGTATGTGCATAAGGCTTTTGCACTGTGCTGAATGTCAAAACACACAGTGAAATGTATTGTGTGCATCAACAGCCAACACAGTCCAATGGTTGTGCTGGAGACACCCCTCAGATGTTGCCACATTTTTGCTGCCAACAGTGCATGCCCATTAGGACACTTAGAGAATCGGGCGATCAGGCAGGGAAGTGAACTTGAGACTCGGGATCATTTGTGGAATGGTGGAGGAAGCTCATGTTACCAACTCCTGTTTCTAGCATTCTTAATGGACCAATGAACATCATGAACGTTAAGGTATTGAGCGGTAGTCTGCAGAAGGCTGGGTAGTTCCCAGATGCTAACTGATGATCTTGGCATTTCCAGTAATCTCATGTTTTTTGTTTGTGACATAATAAAAATTAAATTTAGCATCATGTAATGAAGTACTGTCAATGGTGTGGTTATAATCAGGATTTATACATCTTTGTGTAAATCTAATAAATCCCTAACTGTTTCAGAATGCAGTAAATGTTTCAGTAACAATGCCCTGGCTTGGTGCCTACTTGGTGGCACAATGCCCAAAAGACATTGCAATTGCTTTGAGTTTACAGCACCATCAGTTGCAGTATGAAGAATTCTTCTGGTTGTTTTCTTATACAAGCATAACTTTTTGTTTGAATTGATTATTCTGTCTGCATACAGAACCAAAAATAAAAATTAGTGTTTAAAAGCTGATACAAGATATATGAGATATTTACCACTAACATTCATAGCAAGGCAAAGCATTAGCTTTATGAACACCGTAAAACGTAGGAGCAGAATTAGGCCATCTGGCCCATCGAGTCTGTTCCATCATTCTATCATGGCTGATCCTTTTTCTCCCCTTCCTCAGCCCCACCCCCAGCCTTCTCCCCGTAATCTTTGATGCTGTAGCCAATCAAGAACCTACCAATCTCTGTCTTAATTACACCCAACGATCTGGCCTCCACAGCTGGCTGTGGTAACAAATTCCACAAATTCACCACTCCCTAGCTAAAGAAATTTCTCTGCATCACTGTTTTAAATGGACGCCCCTCTATCTTGAGGCTGTGCCCTCTTGTCCTAGACTCTCCCACCATGGGAAACATCCTTTCCACATCTACTCTGTCTAGGCCTTTCAACACTTGAAAGGTTTCAATAAGATCCCCCCCCCCCCCCATCCTTCTAAATCCCAATGAATACAGGACCAGAGCCATCAAACATTCCTCATATGATAACTCTTTCATCACCGGAATTATCCTTGTAAACCTCCTCTGAACCTCCTCCAATGCCAGCACATCTTAAGGATAAGGAGCCCAAAACTGTTCACAATACTCAAGGTTAAGCCTCACCAGTGCCTTATAAAGCCTCAGCATCACATCCTTGCTCTTGTATTCTAGACCTCGTGAAATGAATGCTAACATACCATTTGCTTCCTCACCACCAACTCAACCTGCAAGTTAACCTTCAGGGTGTACTACATAAGGACTCTTAAACCCCTTTATATCTCAGACTTTTGGATTTTCTCCCCAGTTTAGAAAATAGTCCGCACATTTATTTCTTCTACCAAAGTGCATGACCATGCATTTTCCAACATTATATTTCATTTGCCACTTTCTTGCCCATTCTCCTAATCTGTCTAAATCCTTCTTCAACCTACCTGTTTCCTCAACACTACCTGCCCCTCCACCAATCTTTGTATTGTCTGCAGACTTAAGCCATCTATTCCAATATTTAAATCATTGATATGCAGCATAAAAAGAAGCAGTCCCTACACCGTCCCCTGTGGAACACCAGTAGTCACTGGCAGCCAACCAGAAAAGGATCCTTTTATTCCCACTCACTGCTCCTACCAATCAGCCAATGTCTAACCATGCCAGTAACTTCCCTGTAATACCATGGGCTCTTAACTTGGTAAGCAGCCTCATGTGTGGCACCTTGAATTAAATATAAGGAGTATGAGTGCATTTATATTGCCCTTGCCAGGAGCACAGAAGTTTACAAGTGTTTTGCAATCAAAGAAATTGATACTTTGTCATTTCTCTCTCTGCCTGATTCCACGTAAGGGTAATTCATATGTCTCAATAATATTAGTTTAAAGATAAATATTGCCAGCTCTACAGCTTTTTATGAAGTGATGCTTTTGGATTTCTTATATCACAGAGGCGTACTGGTTTTACAGTTGAGGCGTCCCAGGTTCAATTCCCGCTGCTGCCTGTAAGGAGTCTGTACATTCTCCTTATGACCACATGAGCTTTCTCCAGGTGCACCAGTTTTCTCCCATGGTCCAAAGACATTCCAGTTGATAGCTTAATCGGCCCATGATTAGGCTAGGATCAAGTTGGAGGATTACTGGGCAGCGTGGCTCGAAGGGCCAGATGGTCTGTATTACAATAAATAGATTCATTGAGGTCGGGGTGGAGACAGAGTGAGTGTCAGTTTAATATCTGACACTGCAGCACTCCACCCTCTTAGACAGACCCTCCTGGTTCAAGGATAACCACAGTAGTGGAAGGTATCGATGGGTAAGTTATTTTAACGTGAGTGACCGTCACAAACCATTTGGTCTTCTCGGTGCAAAGCTAGGAAGAATCATTCGACTCCATGCTCTGGTCCACTGACTTAGTGCACACACATTAGTGGATGCCGTAAGTCCTACCCAAAGGGTAGGGTCTGAACCACCAACAGCTGAAAAAGAGCCTGACCTTAGGATTTATACATGATGCAGGCCATGACTTCTTCCTGTGTGATGATCTCCCTTCACCTGAGTTGAGAGGTAACAACTAGCAAAGCTCGAAGTGCCCGATTTCTTCTCTTTTTAGGGGTGTGTTGCTGATGGGTTAAACTGATTTTCTGCACACCCACTCACTTAAGCTGCACACTGGACCACCACGCTTGGGGAAAAGTAGAGGCTGGATCCTGTGCCATCTTGAGTTTGCATCTCCTAGAATCTAGCAAAGAGGATTTTTTTTAAATAGTGGATATAGGCCAGGACTGTCTTTATGGCCTTTGGGACTGTATGGATAAGCAACCGATTTGAACTGCAGGTATGGTGTTCTGCCAAGGTTTGTAGGCATGCTATGTTGGTGCTGGAGTGAGTGGTGACACTTGCAGGCTGCCCTCAGCACACCCTTGGGTATGTTGTTTGTTAATGCAAACAATGCATTTCACTGTATGTTTCAATGTACATGTGACAATTAAACGAATCTTGAATATGTTAAGATTATGGCTGACACTACAGCCTATAATACAAAAGCAAGGATGCAATGCTCCCGAAACGTCGTCACTACCTCCCCCCATAGATGCTGTCTGGCCTGCTGAGTTCTGCCAGCATTTGGTGTTTTTTATTTATTTCCAGCATCTGCAGATTCACTCATGATGCAATGCTGAGGCTTTTTAAGGCATTGGTCAGACCACAGTTGGAATATTGTGAGCAGTTTTGGTCCCCTTATCTAAGAAAGGATATGTCGGCTTTGGAGTGGGTCCAGAGGAGGGTCACGAGAATTATTCCAGGAATGAAAGGGTTAACAATGTGGCCTTTTGATGGCTCTGGACATGTACTCTTTGGAGTTTAGAGGATTGGGGTGGGGGGTGGATCTCATTGAAACCTACCAAACATTGAAAGGACTAGATAGAGTAGATGTTTCCTATAGCGGGGGAGTCTAGGACCAGACGGCATGGCCTCAGAATAGCGAGACATCCATTTAGAACAGAGATGAGGAGAATTTTATTTAGCCAGGGAATAGTGAATTTGTGGTGTTACGAACCCCATAACTGGGTCACTTACCAGCAAAGATAGAGAGGTCCGTTGAAGTCTGATGGTACTATTTTTAACAGTATTTATTAGTAAAAATACACAAAAATAATGTCAATGCAAATATACAGATAATATACGTCGTCAGTACTAAATCTAAAAGTGCGGGTACAATAACAATCAATAAGAAATAAGCTCTATCGTTGTCTAGGGGATAATGTTATTGTCCGATGGAAATATAAAAGTCACTCAGTTCATGCAGGCTGCAGCCTTTGGGGAACCGCTGGGTTTGCAGTGGTTGGAGAGAGAGAGAGAGATTTAGAGAAACTTGCCGATTCCTTTTATGATTTCGATCCGTCGGAGTCTCGTTGGTGTGGCCGTTCACTCGTGGCCTCTCCTTTAGCTAAGCCATTCTTCCGTGGTGAGCCCACCAATCCCAGGCAAGGGAGGACGCACGCGAGCCCCACCAGCTTTTGCTATAAAACGCTGTCACTGGATTTCCAGCGTTTCTCCTGGTGCGTCTGAAGGGGTTGCTCCCCCAGACCCTCTTTTATCCTTACTCACGGGGTCTCAGATGTCAGTCAGGTTGGGATGATGCAATCCCTCAACCAGCCCACTCTGGTCGTCCCCTGAGGGGTTTCAATGAATAGTACAGTACTCAATACACGATTCCGTCTCCAAGAGACAATGGCCGTTATCAGTGGCTTTGTTTCGCTGAGGCCAGGACACATTCCAAACCTTGTGGATTCTGCATGTCTCTCTCTCATTGCCTGGGTCCCAGACCCAAATTAATAGCGATCTTGCGATTCTCAAAAAGGAGGGGGCGACTTTGTACCCTTCGGCCCCTCAGAGTTGTGGCACATTCATAACAGTGGAATTCATTGCCACGGACAGCTGTGCAGGCCAAGTCATTGTCTATTTTTAAAGCAGAGGTTCTTAATTAATCAGGGGGTCAAAGGTTATGGGGAGTTCCTAGGAGAATGGGATTAAGAGGGATAATAAATCAGCCATGACGGAATGGCAGAGCAACCTCAATGTACTGAATGGCCTAACTCTGTTCCTACATCTAATGGTCCTACAAACGCTAATGCTGCCTCTTTCTAAGTAGTGAGTTTAATGCTTTGTACTCATGCTTAATCCACCAAGGATCCAGTGATGTACGGCTTCTGGTGGCTGACTAGTTTCCCCCCAACCCAGCCTACCCAACTTCACAACTGTACCCTTCTTTTAAGATTCACTACCGGGATCTGGGCATCACCAACAAAGCCATGGCTTACTGTCTATCCTCAATTGGCCTTCAAAGGGCAAGTTGCCTTCTTGAACTGCTACAGTCCTTCTGGAGAATGACAGAAAACATAGAGGAGGCTTGACCCAAGAGCAGAGCCGTAGAGACGATTTAGCAGTGACCAATAACTGTTAGTAATAAACTGCAAAGTAACAAGCCACAAGGGGCCACAAAACAAAAGAGCACAGATACTGAACACAACAAGGCAACAAGGTGCCTGGAGGCTGGGAGCAACCAACTGAGGCTGGCTGGTTCAATGAGAGAACAAGGGCTGCGGATGAAAGTTAGGACACCTTGCCCAAGGGTGACCTGCAGGCTTGCTGAGGAAAGGAGTGCCTTCCACCTCCTTTGGTTGAGACATATCTCCACCCTGCCACCCTATATTGGATGTATCTAACTTCTTGAGTGTTGTTGGCACTGTGCTCAACCAGGTAAGTAGAGAATATTCCAAAATGATCTAATTTGAGCCTTATAAGAGGTGAGTCACTTGCCACAGAATACACCCAGAATCTGACCTGCACTTTTAGCTATGTGGCAAATGTATTTGACTTTATAATCAATGTATTGATGGAGGGTACTTAGGGATTGTAATACCTATGCACCAAGTGTAGGTGAATAGATTCTATTGTATTGTAGCCATTGTAGAGCATCCATTAGTACTGCCATCTAAAACTGGCTGGTATCATATCCACTGTTGCAATAAATCTGCCACTAGCGTGACCCTACATCCTCTACATTGTGAACTGTGTCATGCTGCAGCCCTCCAACAGGAAGAGTTAAAGTGAATGACGGGGGTCAGTGAGTGGGTGGCTGTGCTGTCAGATATGGAGGATTGATTGTTATCCCAAATCTATAGCTTCTTGACTGGCAGTTCCAGAAGATAAAGATCTTCCTGTTTTTAACTTTTCTCTGCATGTTACTTCACTCAGAAATTTTGCATCTCTTAAGAGACAGCAATTGAAGAATGATTGCAGAATAGATAGAAGCAGTTAAGCGTAGACGTATGTGATCACAAACCAGCTCAGGCATTCTGACTGAAGCATCACCAGTCTCAGTTGCCTGGCCAGAGTTTGTTCCAGTGATTGACAGGGCATCCTCCTCATAATGAACTAATGTGCCGATATCTGTGTTTCCTCCCCCAGAGACGTGCTACTCCCTTCCATCATACGCTATCTTCTCCTGCAGGAGGATTGTGCTCTGCTAATTGGCGTTGCAGTCTCCAGCTCCTACAGCCAGAATCTGTCAGCATCTATGAAATAAATGATAATAATACCAGGCAGACAAGAGCATATATCACAGCAGTGAGAATTTAAGGTGCCTGAGGAAACTGAGGTGAACGTTGCCATGTTTTGGTGCTTTTGAAGGAAAAAAGAGTAGTGCATTTGCTTATGATCTTGTAGGTAAAGTATGAGACTAGGTGACATAATGACACCTTCAATGTTCAGTTGTTGCTGTTCATCTATAATGGAGTAGATACCTTTATTCAGAAACTCTTGGCAGTTTCTAAACTATTTATGCAGCATACTTTCCAGCATAGTTCATGGTCTCTGCTCAATTACAGCAGACAAGAAAAGTTTACATTACCAATGTAATTTGGCACCAACAAGGAAAGTTGTCACTTGAAAAATTCTTCACAGGGCCTTGAACTCCGGACTTGCATGGATCTTTGACTCCTGGACTTGCTGACCTGGGATGGGGGTGTTACTGGCCCTTGAGCCTGCATGGAACTCTGATCCCAGGACTTAGAAAGTAGAACAGTACAGCACAGGAACAGGCCATTCAGCCCACAGCGTTGTGCTGAACCAGCTAAAAAGCTAATCAAGACACGCAAACGCAAATCCCTCCTACCTGCACTGTGTCCTTCCATATTCCTTACATCCATGTGTCCATCCAAACGTCTCTCAAAAGCCTCTAATGTAATTGCCTCGACCACCATACCGAGCAGCATATTTCAGGCATGAACAACTCAGACACAACAGAGTAACATTTACAAGGCAGGATACCGAGGAGTGCAGTTGAGCCAAAGGATCTGGGAATATAGATCCATAATTCCTTAAAGCTAGATAGAGTCATAAAGGGAGTTTTTGGCACATTGGCCTTCATAAATCAAAGTACTGAGCACAAGAAATAGACTGTTATGTTGAAGTTCTACGTACAGGACGTTTGCGAGGCTAAATTTTGGGTGCAGTTCTGGTTACCTACCTACAGGAAAGATGTCAATAAGGTTGAAAGAGTGCAGGTAAAATTTAAAGAATGTTGCTGAGACTTGAGGACCTGAGTTATACGCAAAGGCTGAGGAGGTTAGGACTTCATTTCCTAGAGCATCAGGGAATGAGGTTAGATTCGATAGAAGTATGCAAAATTTTGAGGGGTGTAGATAGGGTAAATGCAAGTAGGCTTTTCCACTGAAAGTTGGTGAGACTAGAACTAGAGGTCATAGGTTAAGGGTGGAATATTTGAGGGGAACCTAATGGAGAACATCTTCACTCAGAGGGTGGTGTGAGTGTGGATCGAGCTGCCAACAGAAGAGGCAGATGCAGGCTTAATTTCAACGGTTAAGAGAAATTTGGATAAGTATATGGATGGGAGGGCTGTGGAGGGCTATTGCCCAGGTGTGGGGCAATGGGAGTAGGCAGAATAACAATTCAGCATGGAATTGATGGGCCGAAGGGCCTGGTTCCATGCTGTTGTACTCTACGACTCTATACAAATGCTTAAGATACCACCCACATCCAGAAAATGAGAGGAACAGTGAGTGACCAGGCTGAAAGACCTATCAAAGTACAGTATTTCAGCAGAATATTTTCTTCAATTAAGAGACAGAGATTCATGTGTATCTTGAAAGATGAAAGCATTTCATCTAAGTTATGAGACAGAGGTGCTTCACATTTCAAGATGCTTGCAACTATATTGGAGAGGATAGACCAAAATACTTGAGAATTCTATTCCTTTCCACCGCATCAAAAGGCAATGCCCAAATTAGTCCAGCCACCTTTTACTTAAGTGTTCTGTCCTGTCCCACTCCTTATCTGATCTTTCTGTGGTCTCCTACACTGCTCAAGGACAACTACCAGAAACTTAACGATCAGCTCCTCCTCTTTTCTGTCTGGACACTTTGCAGCCTTCCAGCCTCCATATAAAAATCAAGAATTTCCATCAACACATTGTGTAACATCAATTATCCAAGTGTGCGCTTGTACAGTCAGAGGTTGCATACTCTTGTCTGACAGTATTTTTGAATATATACTTAAGTAAACAAGTCATGACTATGTGATATAATGATGTCACCATCTCTAAAGATCTATCCTGGGCCCAATATGATGCAATCATGAAGAAGACACATCACAGCTACATACATCCGCACTCAATATTTCAAGGACAGCTTCTTCCGCTCTGCCATTGGATTTCAGCATGGTCAATGAACACTACCTCACTATTTTTGTTCTCTTATACTTATACTACTTAATACTACTTAATTTTATACTACTTAATACTTATTTTTTATACTACTTAATTTTTTATATGTGTGTGTGTGTGTGTGTGTGTGTGTGTGAGATTGTAATTTGTAGTATCTGTATGTACTGCTGCAAAACACCACATTTCATGATTTATGTCAATAAATCTGATTCTGATTCTAAGCACTGTTGTTCAGCTGAGCAACAAACAGTCGGCTGAGGAACTCAGCAGGTCGAGCAGCAGCCATGGCAAGGAGAGGAATTAATGAGGGTTCGGGTTGAAACTCTGCATCAGGATAAATTGCTCAGCTGATACAATAAAGGCACCTTGGTCTCAAACCTCCTAGTGTCTTCTAGAAAATTATTTAAAATCGATCCTGTCAGCACTGCCAAACAAATTAATGAACATTTGTCAGAAATAAAGCAGGTTGCCATCATCTGAAGGACATTGCTTGCACATGAGAGGATAAAAAACAGGTATTTGTTTGTGTGTTACAGTGAACTGTTGTGTTCCACTGACAGCACGATTTATGTTTGCTGACCTTGTGCATCAATGTAATTCCTTTGATATAGCAGCTAGATCCCTGGGTTTATTGAGGAGTGAGGCTCAGTCATAACCTTTTCTTGTTGCATGAACTGTCACCACATTCACACAAGGACCTTGCTCCTTATTTATAGAATGGCTTCAATTAAAGAGAATGTAAGAGGAACCTCAGCAGCAGTACAGAGCAATACACAAAATTACCACAGTACTCTGCAAAATTCCTAGGCACCCTGACTATATATATGTGCACAGGTCTTTTTCACAATACTTAGTCGAGACATCATTTGAGGTTGATTGGTCACTGGGAGGGAACTAGCTTTGTGGGAGTTTCTATAGTTGGTCAACAGAACATGCAGGGTGACCACATTCTGGGACAGAAACATCTCCGGCATTGCTGAAGCTGATTCTCGTCTTCTGCTGCTTGGAAGATTCACTGAAGCTCTGTAGATGTTCAATATGAAATAGATATTAGACAGTGCCAAGAGAAAGTAAAATATTTCTCTTAGTGCAAAATATGTCACTAGTGACTTGAAAATTGTGAACATTATTTATATTTATCTTCATCAGTACCACATCAATATGGGGAATTAATGACCTGATGCACCATCAATAACTCTCCGAGACATGAGGCAAGATATAGGCTTTTATTGGCTGGAAGAAAGAACAAGCAGCAATTGACCACCACACTACATCCTGGAGACTGAGGCTGGGGCGGAGTCCCAAATCGCCTTTATACCAGGGTCTGTGGGAGGAGCCACAGGAGCAGTCAGCAGTGGGGGGGAGGGGGCGTGTCCAGACAGGTATATGTAGTTCACCACATGACGCAAGTCATCTCTACTGCTTATGTACCCCTACTGAACAGTTAGTTTAAAGGCTATTTATGGGAGACATTTTCAAATGTTTGCACTTTTGTTTGAATGCTCAATGCATAATGCAATTTTTCCAAAGCAGCATTCCCAACCTAATTCATACAATTAAACACCACTCTAATTTTGATCCCTAACATGTAATTTAAAATCTATGGACACTTATGCATTCTTGGGTTATTACTGAATACAAGTAGGTTTACAGAATCAATACCAATGATCATTATAATCTGAGTAATCAATTTTCTCATTGGTTTTCTGAACTCTCTGAACAACTTCCCATCACATTAGAGTCTGATGATGAAAGTCTATAATCTATTAGTTTAGCATACCTGAGTCCAGATGAGTCACATGAATCCGTAATCCTGAAAGGTACATCAGTAGCGCACGAGAGTGCTGACTGCGCCAGTTCAATTATGCATCAAATGAAGCAAAAGGCTGGCAAAACGACCTTTTGTCTCATCCTGTGTTTTAATTTTAATAATTCTGAGAAACCAAGAACCTTTATAAATATATCAACATAGTTTATTTGTTTCTTTATGTGTTTATTGAGATACGGCGCAGAATATCTTCAAGCCACGCCGCGCAGCAATCCCCAGATCTAATCCTAATCAGGGACAATTTACAACAACCAATTAACCTACTAACAGGTAGATCTTTGTAGGAGGAAATCAGAGCGTCCAGATGAAACCCACGTGGGTTTCCAAGCTCCTTACAGGCAGCGGCGGGAATTGAACCCTGGATCACCAGTACTGTAAAGCCACCACTATACCACTGTGCCACCCTGTTAATGAGGCAGACAGCCTCACACACATACATTATAGACTATAGATTAACTTCTACTGAATATGTTTAAAAGTCTTCTATTCACATTTCCATTTTGCTTTATAATAAAAGGCGCTATGTAAACGTATCACCGTTTAATAGCACTCTGAGAACTGCCATTTTAATGCTGTTGCTGAAGAGAGTTTATTTCCTTGTGACAAATTTACTTAAGCAGTTACCATTAAAAGTGCATTTAACAAAATTAAAAATGCAAATGTGAAAAGGTGGACAGAACAGCGGAGTTTCAACAAGGGACTAATTACCGCTGCACACCATCGTCATCTTTTTCACTTGCTTCAGATGAAGCCATTACTATTGTCCGCAGTTCTTCAGTTATCTCTGAAGCAGAAGGCTACTGTCCTACCATACATTATTGAGCACAAGAGTCCAGGCTGACCCTTCTACACACCTTGTAAGTTGTAACTTCTGTTGTAAGTAAAAGACAGTCAAGGCGCTTCAGGTGAGCAATGTAATGCCACAGTTCAAATTTAGCTTCTCTGGACTCTCTTCCAAAGACGAAACTAGGTGGAATGTTCATTTTCTTTTCTTCGTGTGCCCATCTATAAATTTCATTTCCTAAAGCATTCATGACTCTAGCATCATAAATTTGAACAAATAGAATGTGAGGTACTGATGCACGAGTTAATTCACAATACTGTACATTATCATTTGTTGAAGAGAGGCATTATTATGCTTTGCTCTCAGTTGATATATTCAACAAGACAGAAGAGAGAATCTTCAATTAATCTGCATTTCTTTCTTGTTGATAACACTCCATTGAATCTTTTTCATCAGTGCATGGAATTCCTATCACATTCAGCAGAACATCACTTCAAAGTATTTATTTTTAGGGTAAATTGTTAAGACTATTGCAAGGTAATTACCAACTGATTGTTGTGTTTGCCTTAAGGGTATTTTTGCTTTTCAAATCATGAAACTGTTTTAAAATCTCATGATACTTTTTTTTGATTTACAGACCTCGTCCTGATTTCTTTAACCGTTGTTTTCCTGACGGGGTGATGAACCCTGAAATGCACTGCACAGGTGACCCGGATGTAGTTTCAGAAGGCAGGAAGAGCTTCCCAAGCAGCCATTCCTCCTGTAAGTCTGAAGTTATTTACTCTATTTTAGCTTTACTTTGTGGCTTTCTTCCATTTTACAACTCACTGGCACAGGTCCTCTCTTTGCCTGTTCATTTTGTCAGCTGGCTGATGGAGCTAGCTAGAATTTCTTTTTCCATAATTTATGTGTCTGTGCAACTTTAAATAACCAGTTATATGTTTCCCTTGACAAAGATTTAAGTGCAAAAGGAAAATTTTGCATTAGATTTGTCAAAGTATATTTTGAAGCAATCTTTAATACTGAAGCAAAACTCCATAGAACCATAAGGAATTGGAAATGATTTATTATTGTCACATGTACCAAGATACAGTGAAAATCTTGCCCTGCATACTGTTTATACAGATCAAGATTATGGTACATTGAGGTAGAATAAGGTAAAACAATAATAATGCAGAAGAAAGTATAAAAGCTACCAAGAAATGTGGGGCATGTAAACGATAACGAGGAAGATATAGGAGCAGAATTGGGCCTTTTGGGCCTCTCCTCAAACCTCAGGCCTCCTGGTCCAGACTGCATCAATGTAAATCTGTAATGCATCTTCTCCAGCTTGATAAGATCTTTCCCAAAATAAGGTGACCAGAACTGTACACAATACTACAAGTGCAGCCTCACCAACAACGTGTATAACTACAACATAATGCCCTTTCTCCTAAACTGGATGCCCTAACTGATAAGGCCAACATATAATGAGTACCTGGAATGAACTGCCAGGGAAGAAATTAAACAGGTGGAATTGCAACATTTAAGACTCAATTGGATTGGTTCATTGGGCGGGGGTGAGGGTGGCGGGGGGGGGGAGAGGAGAAGATTTGGACGATTATGGACCAGAGGGAGTGCTGTGGTTGGCATGGGCCAATTGGACGAAAAGGGTTGTTTCTGTATTATATTACTCTATGACTCTTTGGCTAGCATTTTCTTCTCCTCTTCCTGCATGGGTATAAAGGTTTAGCGACAGAAAAAAAGGTTAGTAGAATTATTCTACGTGTCATCTGCAGAAAACAAACCGTTGTAGGAAATCAGTGGATCGGGCAACATCTGTGGAGGCAGAGGGATGGTCAATATTTCAGATCAAGGACCTGCATGAGGACCAAGAGTGTAGAGGTGAGATAGCCAGGGGAAAGAGGGAGCGGGAGGCAGGGACTGGCAGGTGATTGATAGACCCAAGTAAGGAAGATGATTTTGGGCAGAGGAAGCCGGGGGGGGGGGAGAGAAGTTGGAAAACAGTGGTGATAAGAGAAAAAAAAACAGGTCAACTCTGCACAAGGAAACCTAGACAAATTCTTGTGTCTTGGTCTCACCTAGAGCTTCACGTTTGCCCAGTTTCAGAAACTGGACTACTTACTTCACCTTAGCCTGTTCATTAAATTTTACTTCCACACCACAAAGAATTACCTGTTGCTGTGACCCCCATACAAACAACTTTCTCCTCGTGTTATTTCGTCACAAAGCGGCCATTTTGAAAAATAAAAAAAATCAGTTGATTTGAAATATTTGTAATATGTTTAATTGATAATAAAAACATTTTTAAAAGTGCAGTTGCTGAAAATTTGTCTTTATTTACTTGATACTTAGGGAAAACAAACATCAATGAGCAATATAATATTTGTGTAGGAGCCATGCAGCTGTTTTCTAACTGTATTGTATTCTGAGTTGTGCATTTGTTATGTGGATTATAATAACTAGTCACATGAATGGTGGTGTGGTAAAAGCAAAGGGAATATGTTACGTATTTGTGCTTTGTTCTGGGCAGTTTGAAAATGGGGACTGATGGATGTCATATCTTTTGTTGACCGCTTAATTTTGCAATTAACACTTAATTACACAACAGCAAGATTGTACGTTTTGCTAGTTGCTAATAAAGGATCAAATACAGTTCTTTGGCTTTTGGAACATCATTACTGCAGTGACTGGAGAGCACGTCACACAAAGATAACAACCTGTGGGGTCGCCAGCAGCGGCATTGGTTTGTTAGAATTGCCACTACAATTTATACAATTTGATATGTGTTTAATATCAAATGAAATTTTTTTTTAAAGTACAAGATGAATAACTGATGTAACATGTAAAATGGAAAATGTAAGAGTAGAAAACAAAAATTGCTGGTAGAACAAGGTAAGGCTTTCAATGTCAGTCAACATTGTACGATATTGTACAATATTGTTCTGTATTTCGATCTACAATCAGCGTTGGCTATGCTATCTTGTTCTGTTCATTGAACTAAGAACAGAAGCCGAGGAAATTACTCAGTTAAAACTCAATTAAAAACAGGCAATACTAGAAACAATCACCAGGCCAGGAAGTATCTGTGGAAAGAGAAACAGAATTAAAATTTCTGGTTCAAGATCTTATGTCAGTTCCCAGCACTTTTTGTTTACATTTAAGATTACTAATATCAGCAGGTTGTTTTTAACTTCTTGTTTGTCAATAGAATTTACTTACCTTTGTTCATATTCTAAAATTACACTCATAATCAGATGAGTGCATGAGAAAGCTCTTAAGAAATGGGCAAGAGTTAAGTGAGACTGTAATTTCATCTCTAAGAAAAACCACGATGTAGTCTTTGTCAGGCTTTGCAATTTCTTGCTTGAATTAATGTCGAAATGCTAAATTAGCACTCAGAAGGTTAACGTTTCAGTTGAGCAAGTTGAAGTTGTTCTGTCTACAGTTACATGATACAGCTTAATTTAAAAAAATTGATAGTATGTAAATAGATGGTTTTGTGAAATTATACATAAAGAGTGACAGTGTGGTGAAAGAGATTATTTCTGCCCTCTGCTTACTCAATTCCACATCAATATTTAATAGCTTGTCATAATAAATTACAATGAACACATATCTTTGAGTACGGTATTCAATCATTTGAACAGCAGCAGTCTATGACAAGGTTGATAGATGGAATACAACCACTAGATTTAATTACAGCTGATTTAGGCCTTATTATTTTTAGTCTAATATTTATAGAGCTCGAATCTAGATTTATAATTCCCAAAAATATTTTTTGTTGACAAAAACAAACGTACCTTTACCCAGGCCAGTCAGAGCTCCTACACCCCATAGCTAAAGGGTGCAAACTCATGTCTCCTGAGAGTGCAGGATGCATGCCCAAGAGTAAGTGTGGGAAATTATACCCTCAATAATAGCATCATATTCTCAGTATTATTTATTTACCTTTTTTGTATTTGCAGTTTGTCTGTTTTTACACATTGACTGTCAGTCTTTGTGTGAAGTTTTCCATTGTATTTCTTTGTTCTACTGTGAATGCATGGAATATATTGAATCTCAAAGTAGAATATGGTATCATACATATACTTTCATAATAGATTTATTTTGACCTTTGAACTTAAAGTACCATGCAAGTCTTTGGTGCACATATGTAGCTAGAGTGCCTAAGACTTCTGCATAGTACTATAAAAACACTTTCTTTTTTACGAAAAACATCACCTGACAAAAAAATTTGCACACAGTGGCCTGAAAAGCTTGGGCATATAGATATTGTCACAAGTCAGGTGTTGAATCAGGACCCAACTGCAGGACACAGACACTGGAGTCCCAGAAACAGGACGAGATGGAACCCAAGAACAGGGCAGGATGCAGTCTAGGCAGGGGAAGCAGGACCAGGACGAGGGACTGGGAACAAGGATCCTGGGGTGGACTCCAAGCCAGAGACTGAACAAGGACCCCCCAAACCCAGGCAAGGACGTGACAAGGCTTGGCTAAGGACTTGGGGTCTTGAGGCTTGGGTCAAGGCTAGAGGCTGGAGCTAGGGGCAGACTAGGAACTGTACATCAACATGGAGCCAGGACTTATCCTCCAACAAGCCGGGACTCATCTATAACTCCACACCAAGGTGGGGAAGGACCATCCATCGGGTAACAGCAGAACAGTCTGACCTACCCGAGAGGCAAAGACAAGATAAATCCCCCCACAGGGCAACAGCAGAACAGCCTGACTTACCCCACAGGGCAAGGACAGGAAGAGACAAACACTAAGGAACGACAGACAATTCCACCTGTGCATTGGGGTAGCTCCAAGTAGCCGTTACAGCCGGCAGCCTTGGCTGGCTACGGAAGCAACCAGATCCCTACCTAGCTCAGAGTGGCTGATAGCCACCCAGCTGGCCCAGGAAACAGCTGAATCCATACCACAATGACCACTCCAACTACTACCAGCAAGGCTCCCAGAAGCCATGGTTCTCCAACGCAGCCCCAAGGATGGCAAGAGTCCATTCTAGCCTTCCATGAGCATATTGACAAGACAACCACACTCAATACCAGGGCCACTTATATTCCCAGTTCCAATATGAGCCTCAGGTGTTTCTAGTTAAGTCCAACCGCCCCAAGGGACCGCTGGAAAACCTGGAGTCCGCGGACCGAACCACAGACTTCGGACTGAACCACCACAGATATTAAGAAAGAAGATGTGCAGGAACTTTTGGAAAGCATCAAGTTGGATAAGTCACTGGGACCGGACAAGATGTACCCCAGGCTACTGAGCAAGGGAGGGAGGGAGGAGATTGCTGAGTCTCTGGCGATGATCTTTGCATCATCAATGGGGATGGGAGAGATTCCAGAGGATTGGAGGGTTGCAGATGTTGTTCCTTTATTCAAGAAAGGGAGTAGAGATAACTCAAGAAATTATAGATCAGTGAGTCTTACTTCAGTGGCTGGTAAGCTGATGGAGAAGATCCTGAGAGGCAGGATTTATGAACATTTGGAGAGGCATAATATGATTGGGAATAGTCAGCATGGCTTTGTGAAAGGCAGGATGCCTCACGAGTCTGATTGAATTTTTTGAGGATGTGACTAAATACATTGATGATGGTAGAGCAGTAGATATAGTGTATATGGATTTTAGCATGGCATTTGACAAGGTACCCCATGCAAGGCTTATTGAGAAAGTAAGGAGGCATGGAATCCAAGGGGACATTGGTTTGTGGATCCAGAACTGGCTTGCCCACAGAAGACAAAAGAGTGCTTGTAGATGGGTCATATTCTGCATGGAGGTTGGTCACCAGTAGAGTGCCTCAGGGATCTGTTCTGGAGCCCCCTCCTCTTCGTGATTTTTATAAATGACCTGGATGAAGAAGTGGAGGGATGGGTTAGTAAATTTGCTGATGACACAAAGGTTGGGAGTGATGTGGATAGTGTGGAGGGCTGTCAGGGGTTACAGTGGGACATTGATAGGATGCAAAACTGGGCTGAGAAGTGGCAGATGGAGTTCAACCCAGATAAGTGTGAGGTTGTTCATTTTGGTAGGTCAAATATGATGACAGAATGGTAAGACTCTTGGCAGTGTGGAGGATCAGAGGGATCTTGGGATCCGAGTCCATAGGGCACTCAAGGCTGCTGCGCAAGTTGATTCTGTGGTTAAGAAAACATACGGTGCATTGGCCTTCATTAATCATGGGATTGAGTTTAAGAGCCAAGAGGTAATGTTGCAGCTATATCGGACCCTGTTCAGATCCCACTTGGAGCACTGTGTTCAGTACTGGTCACCTCACTATAGGAAGGATGTGGAAATCATAGAAAGGGTGCAGAGGAGATTTACAAGGATGTTGCCTGGATTGGGGAGCATGCCTTATGAGAATAGATTGAGTGAACTCAGCCTTTTTTCCTTGGAACGACAGAGGATGAGAGGTGACCTGATAGAGGTGTGTAAGATGATGAGAGGCATTGATCATGTGGATAGTTAGAGGCTTTTCTCCAGGGCTGTAATGGCTAGCACGAGAGGGTACAGTTTTAAGGTGCTTGGAACTAGGTACAGAGGAGATATCAGGGGTAGCTTTTTTACACAGAGAGTGCTAAGTGCGTGGAATGGGCTGCTGGCAACGGTGGTGGAGGCGGATATGATAGGGTCTTTTAAGAGACTCCTGGACAGGTCTATGGAGCTCAGAAAAATAGAGGGCTATGGGTGGCCCTAGGTAATTTCTCAAGTAAGGACATGTTCGGCACAGCATTGTGGGCCGAAGGGCCTGTATTGTGCTGTAGGCTTTCTATATTTCTACATTAGGTACACCTGCTCAATAATGTAAATACAGTACTGTACAAAAGGCTTGGGCTGTTTGGCTATATATTTGTGCCTAAGCCTTTTGAATAGTACTGTATATATACAGACATGCTAATTGATGGACGACCCTGAATGTGAACTTCTGTCCCCACTGCCTTTGCTGTGCCAGGTGCCGAGCTAGCAAATTGGCCTGAGAGTATTGTCTTCACTGTCTTGTATAATTTATGTGTTCTGTATGTTGTTGTATGAACCCATCTATTGGTATTGATTTACTATTGCCAAAGGTACCAAGGTACAGTGAAAAGCTTGTCCTACATACTGTTCATACAGATCAAATCATGACAGTGCACTGAGATAGAATAGAGTTAAATAGCAATGCAGAATAAAGTGTAAAAAAACTACAGAGAAAGTGCAGTGTTGGTCAACAAGATCAGAACAAAATAGATTGTGAAGTCAAGAGTCCATCTTATTACAGAAGAGGTCTATTCAAGAGCCCAATAACAGCAGGACAGAACTTACATTTCTACAATGTCAGAAACTGGATATTCACTGTCCTCGAGCCTCTGATACTGCTCTGATTTTACCGGTATCTCATTGTACTTGTGCGTGTGACAATGAACACAATTGGTCTTGGTAATGAGAGGGCCAGGATGAATGGTGAAGTCGCAATGTACTGAAACCTATCTGCCAATGTGAGCATAGGACATTCTGAGTAATAGCAGCACCCACTCCATGTGTTGACAGATCACTCCGCTCTCTCAGTTGCTCTCATCATTTCCTGCTGGATGGCAGAAACAGAATCAGGATCAGGTCTAATGTCACCAGCATATGTTGTCAAATTTGTTAACCTTATGGCAGCAGTACATGATAAATATGGAAAAAAATTAATTAGAGCAAGTGTATATATGCATATTAAATGGTTAAATTAAGAATAGTCATGCAAAAACATAAATAATAAAAAAGTGAGTAATAAAAAAGTAATAAAAAAGTTCATTGGTTCAATGTCCTTTTAGGAATCAGATGGCAGAAGGAAAGAAGATCTTCCTGAATCACTGAGTGTGTAGCCTTCAGGCTTCTGTACTTCTTCCTGATGGCAAAAATGAGAAGAGGGCATGTCTTGGGTGATGGGAATCCTAAATAATGGACACCATCTTTCTGAAGCATCACTCCCTGAAGATGTTTTGAATACTATGGAGGCCATGATGTAACTAACTAATCTTACAACTTTCTGTAGCTTCTTTGAATCCTGTACAGTAGCCCCCTCCACCTTATACCAGATGGTGATGCAGCCTGTCCCCCTCTCCCCCACTCTTTTCGATTGGTTGCACAGCTGCTTTCAGCTCAGACATTGAGCTGAAAGCTCAACATTGCTCTATGCTTTCAGTCATAGAGCAATACAGCATAGATACAAGCCATTCAGCCCAACAACTCCATGCAAGCCATCGAGCCCACCCATTGGTCCCACTTTTCCATATACGGGCCAAAACCTTCTAAGCCCTTCTCTCCATGTACATATGCAAGGCTTTACTACATGACGGCTTCATCGGCCACTTCAATTAGCAATTCATTCTATATACAGAGCTGTGCAAAAGTCTTAGGCATGGCACATAATGATGATGACACTATTTTGCACAATTTGCCTTCTTTTGGACATTGGTTGTTTGACAGTCTTTGTTTATGTGTAATCTTTCAAAAATGTAATTGTATTTCTTTATTTTCCTGTAAATACGTACAAGAAAATAAAGCACAAGGTAGTTGATGGTGATATATACCTACTTTGATTATAAATTTACTCTGACTTTGACCTTGAGCTCGGCCAGCATGGCGCAAAATCTCACTGAACTTGATACCTAGAAGTATTCTCAGATCCCCGGAATCTCCATGCTGGTGATCTTGAACCTTCTTTTCAGTTGCGTAAGTCTTTGGTGAGGCTGCACTTGGAGACTGCGTACAGTTTCGGTCACCATGTTGTAGCAAAGATGTGCATAAACCAGAAGAGATTTGAGAGGATATCGCTGCAACTGGAGGGGCTGAGTTATAGGGAGAGATTAGCCAGACTAGGTCTTTATTCCTTGGAACATACGAGAATGAGGGCAGATCTTACAGAAATTATTAAAATCGTGATGGATGTAGATAGGCTAGGTGAGGGAAGTCCAAAACTAGGGGACATAGATTTTGGGAGAAAGGGGAAAAATTTTAAAGAGCACTAAGCTTGCAAAGGATGGTGAGTACAGTACAGTGCAAAAATGTTTGGTGTATATATAGCTAAGGAGCCTTTTAATTTTTACCCAGTACTGCATTTGTCAACGTGGAGTGGAGATCGTGTTTGTAAATCTGACAGGAGCACAGGATGTTGTGAATGGCGAGGGTGGAACACCACAGGCGGGGTGCAGGACTGGTGGCAGAGGAGGAGTGGCAGGGGTGGTGTTGACACAGGTACAGACACACCCAGCCCTGAGACACCATGCAAGGTGATTTGATTCCAAACAGTTGATTTGTTGATCATTACAGAATGTCTCACCGGTGCTTCTCGCTCCTTCCCCTCTCCCTCTCCCTTTCCCTTTTCCCAACCATAATTCCCCCCTCCCTGCTCCCTTCCCTCTCTCAGTCCATAATGGAGACCTATATCAGAATCAGGTTTATCATCAATTAAATATCATGAACTTTTTTTTTTGTAGCAGCAGTACAGGGCAATACATAAACTACTAGAGTACTGTGTAAAACTCTTGGGCACCCTAACTATATATATGTGTGCCTAAGACTTTTGCACAGTACTGTATACAAAATTATGAGGGGTATAGATAGGGTAAATGCAGCAGGCCTTTTTTTCCACTGAGATTGGGTGAAACTAGAACCAGAGGACATAGATTAAGGGGGAAATATTTAAGGGGAACCTGATGGGGACCTTCTTCATTCAGAGGATGGTGCGAGTGTGGATCGAGCTCCCAGTGGAAGAGGTGAATACTGGTTTGATTTCAACAGTTAAGATAAATTTGGATAAGTACATGGATGGGAGAGGTATGTAGGGCTATGGTCCAGGTGTGGGTCAATGACAGTAGACAGTATAGCAGTTCTGCAGAGATTCGATGGGCAGAAGGGCCTTTTCCGTGCTGTAGTCGTCTATGACTCTTTGTCCTAGTTGTTGGGAATTTTCTACTTTAAGCAATGATATCCAGACTCCCTCAGATTGTTTCTCATTATCTATCAGGTTTGCTTTGTGATTTACAGTTAAACAAACTGTTTCATTAAAATCTGATTCTTCACACTGACAATGGGTGCCCGAATTCCCACCTTGGCACTTGGATATAAACACGTACTAAAGCTGTCTGTCTACAAAACCAACATTCCCATCCTACCTTCCTCTATGCAGAGGTCTGTAGGTATAAGTTGTTTGATGCTAAAGGTAAACGTCCAGATATGTTAATTACACCAGAGCTCAGGTTGCAGTGTGGATCTTAATGATTTCAATTTGCATCCTCTGCTCTAACTATTGGAAACACTTTAAAGCTCACTCTACCTCAGATATAGACATCTTCAGACATCAGCATTGAACATTTGGAGCCATATTTCATTTTCCAGGAGTTATTATTTGATCCATCCTTGGGCTATTATCACAGCAGAATTTAATCCAAGACTACAGCAGGGTAGTATAGTGGCTAGCACAATGCTTTACATACCAGCAACGCGGTTCACTTCCCTCCTGTTGTATGCTGTTCAGATAGGTCTTCTACTTCACAGCAACAAACTACAATAAATTCATAGTAGGTCAAATTACATGCGTTTTTTATTACCTACCTCTGTACGTTAATCATTCGGAAAGTAGATTCAATCTTACAGCTCAAAACAAACCACTCATACATTTACAGAGACCAGTAATTAGATTGTTCCATCCTATAATTGCATTCCTCTGTTATCTGGATCCATACATCTGTTCTTTCGTCAGTCCATTTGTCATTTGAGGCTTCTTCCCCATCAAAGCTGGGTCCTGTTTTTCTCTGATGTCAAAACACTACCTGCCATAAACACACATCCTGATATCAAACACACACAGGCTTCTTGTAAGCCTCCCACCCAAACAAACCAACAAGCCAGCAAAGCACTCTAGGATCTCCATCTTGTCACATTACATTTTACAGAATTTATAAGTTCATAAAGTCTACAGGGTTACAGATATATTTCCACATGCCACTGCTGAAAAGGAGTTCGTACATTCTCCCCGTGACTGCCTGGATTTCCTCTGGGTGCTCCGGTTTCCTCCCACAGTCCAAAGACATTCCAGTTGGTAGGTTAATTGGTCATTGTCAATTTTCCTCCCCAGCATTAAGGGCATGTTCAAGGAACGATCCCTTCAAAAGGTGGCATCCATCATTAAAGACCCCCCCCCCATCACCCAGGACATGCCCCCTTCTCATTGCTACCATAGGGGAAGAGGTACAGGAGCCTTAAGGCACACACTCAATGATTCAAGAACAGCTTCTTTCCCTCTATCATCAAATTTATGAATGGACATTGAGCCCATGAACACAACCTCAATACTTTTTTGCTCTACTTATTTAATTTAGCTATATATATATTTATTGTAATTCACAGTTTTAATTTTTAGGCATTGCAATGCACTGCTGCCATATAACCACAAATTTCACATTTGCAAATGATAGTAAACCTGATTCTGATTACACATTGGAATAAGTTTTGCTAACTATCCTAGTTTTTAGTTTCCTGTTCTTTCAATGCCCTCTGATAAGTAGCTCAGTGGCTTATCTGCAGTCAGCTACATTCCTCTACCATCCATCACTAGCTGGACTTTGTCACCATTCCTTTTGGCACACATCTCAT
Organism: Hemitrygon akajei; assembly: GCF_048418815.1. Classification (NCBI taxonomy): domain Eukaryota; kingdom Metazoa; phylum Chordata; class Chondrichthyes; order Myliobatiformes; family Dasyatidae; genus Hemitrygon; species Hemitrygon akajei. The sequence goes on from NC_133146.1 coordinate 55,642,737, forward strand.
CCTTGCACTGCCAAAGGATGTTATTAAGTTCACATTCCTTCATCTGGAACAATGTATTACTATTTTTCCAAGTATTTTGGAATAAACAGAGAAAATGCTGCATTTGAGAAGAGAGAATACAATGCCCTTTTCAGGTTGAAGACCTTTCATCAGGATTGACTTGATCTTGCATTAGATTCAATTCTGACAGTGAGGAAACTGAGGCTCCAGTATGACTGAAGAGAGTACAAAAATGGAGCCCTGGTAAGTTCAAAGCAAGGATCCCCAACCTGGTCCACAGACCTCTTGCTTAATAGCATTGGTCTATAGCATAAAGAATGGTTGGGAAACCCTGGCTTAAAGGAACTGTAGGAACGGAGCCTCAATAAGTTTAGTAAGGAGTGGAAAAAACCAAGGCTCTAATGTATTTAAAGGGAGAGCTGGAATGAGATTCTAGTGAGTTTAAGAGTGGGAATGAAGTCCCAGTGAGCTTAAAGGGAGCATAGAAAGTGGGCCCAGTATATGTAAAGGAAGTGCACCAAACAGCACCAGGTGCTAATCCATCTGGATTTCCAAGCAATGAGATACCAGACTTTTGGAGTTTTACTGTAATTCTTAGAAGCGGGCTAGGAAGAAGTAGAGACCATTCAGACTCTCAAGCCGGTTACTGCATTCTACTAGATCATGGCATTATAGGACGTATGGAGCAGTCCTTCTTCCTATGTTACTGTCTGGAACTGAATCATGGACCAACTACAGTCATCATCGTCATCATCATTATGTGCCATATTGTATGATGTGGATGATCATGGTTTTTGACCATGACTGTTTTTGGCAAATTTTTCTACAGAAGTGGTTTTCCATCTTCTGGATAGTGTCTTCGTAAAACTGCTGACCACAGCCATTATCAATACTCTTCAGAGATTGCCCTACCTGGTGTTAGTGGTCACATAACCAGGACTTGTGTTGTGCACCAGCTTCTCATACGTCCATCTGCCTCCTGCTCCCATGGCTTCACGTGACCCTGATCGGGGAACTAAGCAGATGCTAGAACTTGCCCAAGGGTGACCTGCAGACTAGTAGAGGGAAGGAGTGGCTTACACCTCCTTTGGTAGAGACGTATCTCTACCCCACTACCCAACCACCTACTGTAGACACCTGAAAGCCCTAGAGCAATACCTCCAAAGAACCTAAAGAAATATTTTGAGGATCAGCTGGAAGGACAGACGCACTAACACCAGCTTAGTGGAGGAGGCCAACATGAAGAGTATCTCCACCACTATGATAAAACAACACCAACTCCAATGGATGGGTCATGGCATCAGGATGTCTAACTCGCGTCTCCCCAGACAGATCCACCTTGAAGGATCAAGGTGAATGTGAAGCGATCAACAATGGCTCCCAACAGAGACAGTCAGCAGTCAGATTGGAGCATTCACCCCCGGATTGGCACATTCGCTGTATGTCCTTTGTTCAGCAGTTTAGCGTTGAGCCCCAGATTGGCACATTTGGCATTAGGACCCGGTTCAGTGATCACTCTTTACAGAAGGATTGAGTTCATGTGACTGCTGTCATCATATGCAGATGAAAAGACGATTTCCATACTCTGAGGTTTGTGTGATTATTGGACTGTACTTTATATTGGTTTCCTTCAGTTTGTAGATTGCTTTTTTCTGGTAAGTGATTGACAAGTGGGTGACCTGTTATTTTTTTTGTGTGGGGGGGGTGGAGTTGGAGCTTTGGTGCTACTATCACTGTACTTTTCTACGAGAAAAGAGATAAACAAATTTCACGCCACATGCCGGTGTTAACAAACCTGAATCTGATTCTGTTTCTGAGTGAGGGGGTCGGAGACTGTTATGTGTAGGGAGTCATGTTATTGTGGCTGGGCTTTTTTGCTTTGAGCGGGGGGTGGGTGAGCAGATTTTGGGGTCAATGAGATTTGTTTCTTTTCTTTTTCATGCCAGTTGAGGAGGATCTCGGCCCAATACATCGACAGTACTCTCTTCCATAGATGCTGCCTGGAATAGACAAATATCAGAGTTGTATTATACATGCATACTTTGACAATAACATGAGAAATGAAAATGAAATGAAATGAGATCCTTTACTCCCAGTTGAAGGAATGGCAGCGAGCCCCTGGTGGGCAAAGGAAACGCTTCAAAGATAACAATAAAGACAGCCTGAAGAAATTCACCATTACATTTAAAATCTGGGATGTCATTGCACTCAATAGGTACACCTGGAGGAAATCTGTTCAAGAGGGAGCTGTGCTACATGAAAGCGATCTCCATTATGCTACAGAGAACAAGCAACAGCTGCTAAAGGAGAGACTGAACAACGAAAAGACACAACTACTAACCACAACCATCACTTCTGTCCAGAATATGTGGATCCTGGTTCGGCCCCTACAGCCACCTGTGGGCCCACCAGTAGACAACCCCTTATTCAACTCAAGTGCTACTTATAATAACTATTCCAAGATGTATAGCCCACTTTCGTGGTTAGTTCCGTGCCTGGGGCTTGGAAAAATATATTGTTAATTTATAGTGTTGGACTCTTTTCAGTCTTTGGATTGAATGTGGACAGCCTGTTAAGGATGCTGGCACATTGCACTTTTAAAATTAGCTTGCATTATTCGAATTCTATCTAAAAGAAATCTATCTTCGCTTATGTGGAAAAGAAAATGCATACTGTCTAATCCTATTAGTTCCTAGACATTTGCTTGAGAAATTGATTTAGTGATCAATCTAAATTTAATCTTTAAATAAAATATCAAATCCTATTGCAGTTTTAAAATTTTCATATTAGTAGACAATTTGAATTAGATGGCTTTATGTCACTTTAAATTAAGTGGATTAAACCACTTAATAAGCATAATCTTTATATTTTCTCCCATAGTTTTAACATGAACAAAATACACTGATTTCAGATCTTAGCATCGTGTTTTTGATAGTTTCATTTATAATTTCTGAATAAGTTGAATGAGACATTAGGCCTAAAGATCTGCTAATCATTTTTCCAGAAAGATGCAGTACAAAATTAATAATTTATTCTGGATTGAAACCTGATGGTGACCTTTTCCAGAGAGAACCGTCTCAAAGAGAAAATTTGACAAGATATACAAACATACTGATCAGGAGCAATACCTTATATTCCATCTGGGTAGCCTTCCACCTGATAGCATGAATATCGATTTCTCCTTACAGTAAAAAACATTCCCTCCCCCTCCCCTGTTCTTCTATTCCCCACTCTGACTTTTACTTCTTCTCACCTACCTATCCCCTCCCCTCCTCCTTCCCTTTCTCCTATGGTCCACTCTCCTCTACTATCAGATTCCATCTTGTCCAGCCTGGCTTCACCTATCATCTATCCACCTTTCCCTTCCCCACCCTTTTATTCTGGCCGTCTTCCCCTTCCCTTTCAGTCCTAAAGATGGGTCTTGGCCTGAAACATCAACTGTTTATTCACTTCCAAAGATGCTGCCTGACCTGCTGAGTTCCTCCAGCATTTTGTGTGTGATACAATTTAGGAGAAAGCATAAGAAAGTTAACACCCTGGACGTGCATTAGATTATAGCTAGTCTGATTGTAAATGCATTCGCACCTAACCCCATTAATCTATTGTCCTGCTGAAGTGTCTAAAGCCTCTTCTTTAATAACACTCAAATACAGTGCCTCCAGCACTCTTTGAGTTTCTAAGATTCATGACCCACTGAGACAATCTTTTTATATACCTGATCTCTTTCTTAAATAGGTAACTCCTTAGTTTTAACCGTGACATTTGATCACGATGTGTCTTTGCACTGATGATACATATTCTGTATCATGCACAGACTGAACCCATTCTCCTTGGGAAGTTAGGTCACCTTGTTATAGTAACACTTGTCATTGGGGGTAAGAGGGTGGACTATCCTGGGTCAGGGTCTAGCTTAGAGGTGGGAAACCATCCAGGGAGGTCTCCTTTGTGTAATCACTTGTGCTTGCCACCCCACCCCAGACCTGACTGCCATCACCGCCCACTCCCAGTCTCCTGAACTTGATCCCCAAACTGCCCTCAATCCCAATCTTGCAATCCAGGATCAAATCTGCTGTAAATTTTCTTTGTTTAAAGAATATATAAATCCCAAAAAGTTACTTTTTTCTAGCCACTTGTGTTAATTTCTATTAAAATTAAATAGAATACTCCATCTATTTGATTATTAATAACCAGATACTTACACAGCTGACATGCTTTAAAGTTTATTTTGAATATTATTGTTGGGTCCAGTTCCTGTTGTTATTTAATCTCTGCAAAATTTTTAGGGCTCTTAATAGATTTATGATGAAAGGAGAACAACTCATCAAGAGTTGGCAGGATATTTAAAGGTTAAAACTCCTTTAGTTACAAATCTGTTTAAGGACAATTACATCATACCCCATTGCTTGAATACATTAAATAACTAGACTTAAAGAAATAGTTAATATCTTAACATGAAAGAAGATAATGTAAACATTACAGCTGCATATTCAGTCTCTGGATTATTTATCTATTTAGAGAACTACTTCTATTTATTTAGTGATGCATCACCATAATAGGCCCTTTACACCCACATGACTAATTATCTTGCTCCTTTGAAATATGGATGGAAACCTATCACCCGGAGGAAACCCAGAAGGTCACGAGAAAAACGTACGAAGTCCTGACGTGCAGCAGCGGGAATTGAACTTGAGTCGCTGGCACTATAAAACACTACATCATCGTGTCACTTAAATTTTCTTGCAAATTTTATCAAATGGCTCTTCAAGTAATAAATTTATCTTCAGTTCCTGATAAAGCACAAGGAAAGTTAATGTCTAATCACAGCTAGAATCGAGCTTTTCAATTATGTGATGTATGTAATTTTGCTTGAACTCATACAATGTACTTTAAAGTTCAGCAGCTATTAACAGGAGAGAATCTGCAGATGCTGGAAATTCAAACACACACAAAATGCTGGTGGAACACAGCAGGCCAGGCAACATCTATAAGGAGAAGCACTGTCGACGTTTCGGGCCGAGACCCTTCGTCAGGACTAACTGGATTTACTAACTAACAGTTAGTCCTGACGAAGGGTCTCAGCCCGAAACTTCGACAGTGCTTCTCCCTATAGATGCTGCCTGGCCTGCTGTGTTCTACCAGCATTTTGTGTGTGTTTGCTGGAAGGTTATTATTGGTTTTCATATTAAATCCCAGTGATTGTATAAAATATTGTGTCTGTGCTTAACTGAAATGATATTTAGAACTTATTTACATGTGCCTGACTGTCTTTGAATAAAGGGGAAGAAAGCCTTGCCTTCATGTACAACATCTAATGGCTCGTAGCATTTTACAGCCAATCGGATTCTTCTGAAGCCTGGTATGGTAATTTGAGAAATTCAGCAGCCTATTTGCATAGAACAAACTTCACAAACAATAACGTGTAAGAACCAGCTGATCAGATTTATTGTATATGCTGAACATCTAGCAAAGATGATTGGTGACAAGGTTATAGGAAACTACACATTTCTGTTCTTCTTCTGAAGTTTTATGGTGGTTGGCAAACAGCTTTAAGGTGCATTGCCACCACCTTCTGAACTGGAGTGTGGGTCAGAATATCAGAAATCAGAATCAGGTTTATTATCACCGGCATGTGACGTGAAATTTGTTAACTTAGCAGCAGCTGTTCAATGCAATACATAATCTAGCAGAGAGGGAAAAATAATAATAATAAATAAAATAAAACATAATAATAAATAAACAAGTAATTCAATTATGTGTATTGAATAGATTTTTTTTAATGTGCAAAAACAGAAATATTGTATATTAAAAGAAGGTGAGGTAGTGTCCAAAGATTCAATGTCCATTTAGGAATCGGATGGCAGAGGGGAAGAAGCTGTTCCTGAATCACTGAGTGTGTGACTTCAGGCGTCTGTATCTCCTACCCGATGGTAATAGTGAGAAAAGGGCATGCCCTGGGTGCTGGATGTCCTTAATAATGGACACTACCTTTCTGATGAGACACCACTCCCGAAAGATGTCCTGTGTACTTTGTAGGTTAGTACCCAAGATGGAGCTAACTAGATTTACAACCTTCTGTAGCTTCTTTTGGTCCTGTGCAGTAGCCCTTCCATACCAGGCAGTGATGCAGTCTGTCAGAATGCTCTCCACGGTACAACTATAGAAGTTTTTGAGTGTATTTGTTGACATGCCAAATCTCTTCAAACTCCTAATAAAGTATAGCCGCTGTCTTGCCTTCTTTATAACTACATTGATATGTTGGGACCAGGTTAGATCCTCAGAGATCTTGACACCAAGGAACTTTAAGCTGCTCACTCTCTCCACTTCTGATCCCTCTATGAGGATTGATATGTGCTCCTTCATCTTACCCTTCCTGAAGTCAACAATCAGCTCTTTCGTCTTACTGACGTTGAGTGCCAGGTTGTTGCTGCGGCACCATTCCACTAGTTGGCATATCTCACTCCTGTACGCCCTCTTGTTCTACCAACAATGGTTGTATCATCAGCAAACTCGTAGATGGTATTTGAGCTATACTTAGCCACACAGTCATGTGTATACATAGAGGTAGAGCAGTGACCTGATTGGATAGTGGACTACTTGACAGATAGACCTCAGTATGTGCGGTTGGGAGACTGTAGGTCTGACACGGTGGTCAGCAGCACAGGGGCGCCGCAGGGAACCGTACTCTCTCCGGTCCTGTTCACCCTGTACACATCAGACTTCCAATATAACTCAGAGTCCTGCCATGTGCAGAAGTTCGCTGATGACACGGCCATAGTGGGGTGTGTCAGGAATGGACAGGAGGAGGAGTATAGGAAACTGATACAGGACTTTGTGATATGGTGCAACTCAAACTACCTGCGTCTCAATATCACCAAGACCAAGGAGATGGTGGTGGACTTTAGGAGATCTAGGCCTCATATGGAGCCAGTGATCATTAATGGAGAATGTGTGGAGCAGGTTAAGACCTACAAGTATCTGGGAGTACAGTTAGACGAGAAGCTTGACTGGACTGCCAACACAGATGCCTTGTGCAGGAAGGCACAGAGTCGACTGTACTTCCTAAGAAGGTTGGCGTCATTCAATGTCTGTAGTGAGATGCTGAAGATGTTCTATAGGTCAGTTGTGGAGAGCGCCCTCTTCTTTGTGGTGGCGTGTTGGGGAGGAAGCATTAAGAAGAGGGACGCCTCATGTCTTAATAAGCTGGTAAGGAAGGCGGGCTCTGTCGTGGGCAAAGTACTGGAGAGTTTAATATCGGTAGCTGAGCGAAGGGCGCTGAGTAGGCTACGGTCAATTATGGATAACTCTGAACATCCTCTACATAGCACCATCCAGAGACAGAGAAGCAGTTTCAGTGACAGGTTACTATCGATGCAATGCTCCTCAGACAGGATGAAGAGGTCAATACTCCCCAATGCCATTAGGCTTTACAATTCTACCGCCAGGACTTAAGAACTTTTTAAAAGCTATTATTAATGCTTTTTGAGATGGTGATTTAGATGCATATCATATTTTTTTACTGAGTTAAGTATTGTATGTAATTAGTTTTGCTACAACAAGTGTATGGGACATTGGAAAAAAAGTTGAATTTCCCCATGGGGATGAATAAAGTATCTATCTATCTATCTATCTATCTATCTATCTATCTATCTATCTATCTATCTATCCACGCATGCCTGAGGTGCGCCATTGTTGATTATCAGCTAGGAGAAAATGATATCGCCAATCCACGCAGAATGTGGTCTTCCGGTTGGGAAGTCGAGGATCCAATTGCAGAGGGAGGTACAGAGGCCCAGGTGCTGCAACTTCTCAATCAGGATTGTGGGAATGATGGATCTAAATCCTATTTATATTTGTATCAAATTCTACATAAAAAATACCTGTAATTTTAAGGAACTGCATTATATACCTAAAGCAATAATCCTGTGATCCTTCCTACAAAATATTATTAAGGTTAAAATGTATTTTATTCCATGATAACTTTAAAATCAGACATCCTCTCTCTTGATCATATCTTGATCACCTCACCAGTACATGCTCAACTATTTCTTGTTGACTACAATACCCACACCTCCTATTTTTGTGTTTCTTTGTTAAAAACAACATACTATTTAACCCTGTGTACCTAAAACTCAATCTCAATATTACCACCTCCTCCTTCTTGCACTTTCCTGCATTCCTCAACCATCCCACTTCTTTCTGGGTATTATAAAGATGTCTTCCTGTTATCTCTTCATCCCGTTGTTCTCCACACATTTTTTTGATATTAATTTTAATAATGCTTTTAATTTCTCCATTTATGATAATTTATTCCCTGCATTCCTCAACCATCCCACTACTTTCTGGCACATTTCTCTTTTTTTTGTTGTTCCTGTTGGTACTCCCAGCTTGAGGACAAAAATCATTCCAAGATATATCGACACTATTTTAGGAATGCCCTGAGACTCTTGTACCACCTTCCTGATGGCAGCAGTGAGAAGAGAGCATGGCCTGCATGGTAGAATCCCTGATGATGGATGGTGCTTTCTTGCGACAGCGTTGCTTGCAGATGCCCTCAGTGGTGGGAAGGGCTTTACCCATGATGGACTGGGCCACATCCATTTCTTCTTGTAGGATTTTCCATTCAAGGGCATTTGTGTTTCCACACCAGGCTGTGATGCAGCCAGTTAATATACCATCCACCACACATCTACAGAAGTTTGTCGAAGTTTTAGATGTCAAGCCGTGTAGAATAAGTTGCAGATAGATAATGCAAAAAAGAAAATACATAGAAAACATGCAGGAATGGTTCAGTGGTTCCACTCAATATCAGAGAATATATGCAGTACACAATCTGAATTCTTACTTTTCTCAGACATCCGTAAAACAGAAGAAAACCACAAAGAGTAAATGACAGTAAAACATTAGAACCCCAAAGCCCCCCTTCCCTTTCCCACGCACAGGCTTCAGTAGAGCATCAACCATTTCCCCCACCTATTCCAGCAGAAAGCGTCAGCCCTCCAATCACCCACTATGCAAGCAACGGCAAAGTCCCCAAAGAGACCATGATCTGGAGTCGACCAAAAGCTACAGTCCATAACCCAGCACTTCGACATGACACAGGACGTGTCTCTCTCTCACTGCCGAGGGAGAGAGAGGTATCACTCCCACAGCGAGAGACAGTACAACAGCTCGCTGTTTTGATGTTACAGACTGCAGCTTCATATAACCATATAACAATTACAGCACGGAAACAGGCCATCTCGGCCCTTCTAGTCCGTGCCGAACGCTTACACTCACCTAGTCCCACCAACCTGCACTCAGCCCATAACCCTCCTTTCCTTTCTTGTCCATATACCTATCCAATTTTTTTTTAATGACAATAGTCAAGTCAAGTCAAGTCACTTTTATTGTCATTTCGACCATAACTGCTGGTACAGTACGTAGTAAAAATGAGACAACGTTTTTCAGGACCATGGTGTTACATGACACAGTACAAAAACTAGACTGAACTACGTAAAAAACAACACAGAAAAAAAACCACACAGCAACTACACTAGACTACAGACCTACCCAGGACTGCATAAAGTGCACAAAACAATGCAGGCATTACAATAAATAATAAACAGGACAATAGGGTGTCAGTCCAGGCTCTGGGTATTGAGGAGTCTGATATTGAACCTGCCTCTACCACTTCTACTGGAAACTCATTCCACACAGCTACCACTCTCTGAGTAAAGAAGTTCCCCCTCGTGTTACCCCTAAACTTTTGCCCCTTAACTCTCAACTCATGTCCTCTTGTTTGAATCTCCCCTACTCTCAATGGAAAAAGCCTATCCATGTCAACTCTATCTATCCCCCTCATAATTCTAAATACCTCTATCAAGTCCCCCCTCAACCTTCTACGCACCAAAGAATAAAGACCTAACTTGTTCAACCTTTCTCTGTAACTTGGGTGCTGAAACCCAGGTAACATTCTAGTAAATCTCCTCTGTATTCTCTTTAATTCGCTTTAATTCAAGTTCCACAACTTGAGAATTGGCAGCAAACTCTCCCCAACCACAGAGAGAGTGAGAGAGAGGGAGAGATCACTCGAGTGCAGAGGTCTCTGATGGTCTCACACACTGCCTCAAGGTTCTCCCATGCCGGCTCTGTTGGCGACACTGGCAAGGAATCAGGTCGTCTGAAGGCGGTGTGGGAACCCACCATGAAGAACCACAGTGTGAGTGCAGCTGTAGATCACGGACACCGGCAGAACCTCAGCACCTTGAAAAGGAAAAAAAAGGTGTTAAAGAGAGGAATTTAAGCTGTTCCACAGATTAACTTGAAAAAGTCACCCTTTGGTGCCGTTTTAGCTCCTCCCCCGTGTGAAAGTAGGACAAATCCGAACTGAATGAAATAAAGTAAATACAAGATCTAGTTGAAAATGTTTGCAAAGGCAGAGTAGATCAGTCAGCATCTTAAAAGTAATTGAAGTGAGGGCACTTCCATTCATTTATCCAGCTCCATTTTCTTCAGGCAGACAATTCCCTAGCCCCTTCTACAACACATTCTCCGGCAACAGCAGTTGATGCTGCACTGCTCAGGTTTTTTTCCTTTGGGTGCTATTTATGACTTGCCTTCTGGGTCCCTAATTCCACTTGAGAAGGCAGAAATGAGCAACTCTCATGAAGCACTGTAGCCTTTGTTGTGAAGATAGTCCCAGAGTGTTGGTGGATAGAGTGGGTGTTTGGGTACAATAGAAGTTTTCTATACCTGAATAGGCTCTCAAGTGCTTCTTTTGATATGATGCATTATGGATGGTGAACAGGAACTTTAAGTTCATATCTTACTGACATTGCGCCTGCAGCATTAGACGGTACAGCAGTCAGAAACCAAGCATAAAATTAAAGCAAATTATTAGAAACACCTAGCTGATCAGGTAGTATTGTACAAAGTCAGTGTAGTTTAATACAAAATGTGGTAAATAATGGAATACTAAGAAAGGTTATGCTTTATAATGAAAATGGCAGCGCAATATTTAATTAATCTTATGATACTGTAACAATGAATACAATAGAATGAAGTTTGTATGTTTGAGTAGAACTATTCAGCAAACCCTTGAAATGGATGCAAAATAGTTTTCTTATTTATTTATTGAAAGACATTGGAACTTCCAGCCCAATGAACCACACCACCCAGTAACACACCTATTTAACCCTGGCCTAAACACAGGACAATTTCTAATGACCAATTAACCAACTAACTGGTACGTCTTTGCTCTGTGGGAGGAAACCGGAACACCCAGAGGAAACCCATGCACCCGCGGGGAGAAGGGAGAACGTACAAACTCCTTACAATCAGTGCCGGAACTGAACTCCAAACTCTGATGTCCCGAGCTGCAATAACGTCTTGCTAAGTTGCAGTGCCCTGAATTATTTATATTTCTCATTATATCTATCTGACTGTCTATCATCCACCGCATCATTTCTGTCTCAATTTGTCTGAACATTTCTAGTGATGCTGCCGCTATGCATAGAATCAGAAAATTGCAAAAGCAGATGAGGCCGTTCATCCAGGCATACACATGCTAGCCATGCAAAAGCCAGGGCATTTACTCTCCTCCCCTTCAACATGAAAGGCACTGGAGGAACTCAGTGAGTCTGTCAGAATCTTCTGAGGAAGTGAACTCTGCGGATTTTAGGTTGAGTCCCTTTATCTGTACTGGACTTGCCTTTGCTCAGTTAGTTATTTCCTGGCTGTTTTAATTGCTGTTGGACCAGCAACATAATGCTTCATCCCAGAGACCTCCAGGTTCGTTGAGATAGCAGTGTGCTTGAGATAAGGGAACCAGGGCTGCAGGGCTGGGGTGGTGAGGAAGGAGTGTCACTGGGGGTACTGGTTTTGGAGGTGGGTGGGGAACCCGAGCACTGGGAAAGAACCTGGAATGCCACAGAATCGCTGGAAATTGCGGCACTGCGGTGGGGTCAGAAAGAATCCGGCAACTCCAGGTGAAGTATTGCACTACAAGGTCATTGAAAGAAAAGCAGCTGGCAAACTCCCTCATCCACAAATTCAGTCTCATCCAAATCACCTGAAGGTCTTTATCTCCACCTTACTAGTTGGATGTTGAGTAAACGTGGGGCTTCCTCTGCAAGACTGAAATGGAATCGTTTCCGATGTTGCGGAAGTCCAGAATGAGGGATCACAGTTTAAGGATAAAGGGGAAGCCTTTTAGGACCGAGATGAGGAAAATCTTCTTCACACAGAGAGTGGTGAATCCGTGGAATTCTCTGCCACAGGAAACAGTTGAGGCCGGTTCATTGGCTATATTTAAGAGTAAGTTAGATATGGCCCTTGTGGCTAAAGGGATCAGGGGGTATGGAGAGAAAGCAGGTACAGGGTTCTGAGTTGGATGATCAGCCATGATCATACTGAATGGCGGTGCAGGCTCGAAGGGCCGAATGGCCTACTCCTGCACCTATTTTCTATGTTTCTATGAAATAATCAGAATAAGCAGAGTCAAGATTATTTTCCAGAAGTGTAAAGAGATACAGTGCATCACATTTGAGTTATTAAACTGGTAATCTATAGTATTGGGCAATGACCTAGAGGAGTAGTTTTAGGAATTTAAATTCAGTAAATTGAATAACTCTTGGGAATTGGAAAGATGGTGTCAATAATAACAATTGTTGTAAAAGCCTACATAGTGTTGTGTATTTAATATTTGAGTAATCTTGTATATATACTGGGTGATTAAGCATTCTTGTTCGTTTAAATAATTCGTTACAGGTTATACATATAAATACATGAATTCCATGCATCATCCCACTACCACATGATACATGCACACCTTGCTTAAAGTAAACCCAAAGTTAGATTCACATTTCAGAGTCCCGTGTCCTCGTAGAACAGCACAGCACAGGAACAAGCCCTTCAACCCACAAAGTTGTGCCGAACCAGCTGAACAGTAAATCAAAACCTCCCCAAAAACCGATCCCTCCTACCTACACAATGTCCATATCCCTCCATCTTCCTCACATTCAGGTGTCTATGTAAACATCTCTTAAAAGCCTCTAATGTATTTGCCTCTACCACCATACCAGACACCCACAACTCTGAATAAAAAAGTGACCCCTCACATCCCCTTTGAACCTACCCCCCTCAGCCTCCATGCATGCTCTCTGGCATTAGACATACCCTGGGAAACAGATATTCTCTATGTACTCCATCTGTGCCTCTCATAATCTTATAAACCTCTATCAGATCTCCCCTCAGCCTCTACCACTCGAAAGAAAGAAGCCCAAGTTTATCCAGCCTCTCACGATAGCACATGCCATCTGAACCAGTAACATCCTAGTAAACCTCTTCTCCACCCTCTCCAAAGCCTCGAGATCATTCTTATAGTGGAGTAACCAGAACTAATTCTTTTGAATTAGTTTAACATTTACAAAAAGTTTCCAAAATATTAGTTTAATAGTTACAAAACATAACAAACAGCCACTCATTTTTTTGAAAATTATGAATGGATAATAAACTCTTTGTACTCTCAGCTGCAGTAGTTTATTCACGCAGGTTGGGAAGAGGAAGCCATAGGATGTAATGAATTAGGGATTACAGAAAGAAAAGGGGCCAGGCATGTCGAAGGGTCATGACATGGGGGCTGGTATAGTAACATGGTGAAGAAGAGGTTATTGGACAATAACGGGTCATTTTCGGGACAGCGGATTGTGACCAGCAGAGGAGTGGCGAGTGTGTGAGGTGTGTAATCCTGTTGTTTAGGACGATGGATATTACTTATCAATGTTTGGTAATGATACAAATCTAAGGGGGATACTGATCATTGAAGCTGGTGCAGAGAGGCAGAGAAGGGGCATAAGCCAGCACAGAGATTTAGGAAGAAGATAGAATACAATGGAAACAACTGTAAAAAATCCACTTCAGTAGTTAGAATGAAATATCACAATCCATTTTCTACAATAAAGGAGTCCAATAAATATTGACATTCAAGTTGATCTGTGAGTCATTATACGGTCCACAAAAGGTTATCATGCTGGTGTAGCAAGTAGTAAGAAGACATACTGTATATTAACTTTTATAACAAGTGGAAGGAAGTCTTACGTTCAAATAATACTGAATCAGAATCAGGTTTGGGGCATATATCGTGAAATTTGTTAACTTTGCAACAGTAGTACAATTCAATACATGATAATTATAGAAAAAAGTAAATGAATTACAGTAAGTATATTATATATTATATATTAAAAATTAAATTTAAAATAGTCGTGCAAAAACAGAAATAATTTTTAAAAAGTGAGATAGTGTTCATGGGTTCAATGTCTGTTTAAAAACCGGATGGCTGAACGGAAGAAGCTGTTCCTGGATCGCTGAGAGCGTGCCTTCAGGATTCTGTACCAACTCACTGATGGTAGCAATGAGAAGAGGACATGTCCTGGGTGATGGCGTCCTTAATAATGGAAGCCTGCTTTTTAAGGAACCACTCTTTGAAGATGTCTTGGATACTATGGAGTCTAATACTCCTTTCAATCCTGCTCAGTAGTCCTCTCCCCCATACCAGACAATGATGCAGCCTGTCAGAATGCTCTCCACAGTACATCTGTAGAAGTTTTTGAGCGGTTTAGGTGACAAACTAATCTTGTCAAACTCCTAATGAAACAGAGCCGCTGTCTTACTTTCTTTATAGCTACATGGATATGTTGGGTCCAGGTTAAATCCTCAGATATCTTGATACCCAGCAACTTGTAATTGCTAAGTCTCCCCATTTCTGATCCCTCTATGAGGATTAGTCTTACCCGTTCTGAAGTCCACAATCAGTTCTTTAACGGCTAAATACATACGTACATAGTTTGGTCTCCTCGGAGGAAGGAAGGAGGATGCACAACAAAAGCTCACTACATTGATTCTAGAGAATAAATAGGGATCTGTCCTTTGAGGAGACACTTGGAGAGAAAGGCATGATATCTTTTAGACTTTAGGAAAATAGGAGGAGTTTTCACAAAACAGACAGGGAGTAACAATGTCACACTTTCTCCATGTTGATTGAAATTTTCTCTCTTCTACCTCACCTGCCTAGAGAATATTGAAGCTCATTTCCTCAAGAGAAGAGCATGGCCTTTTGAAATGTGAAGAGGGGTAATAGCTTCATTTAGAAAGGTTGTGAGTAGCTGGATTTCTCAGAGTCAATGGAAGCTCGGTTGTTAAGCATCTGTACTACTGGAGTCGATAGACTTTTGGGTGTTAAAGAAATACAGGATATGCGACAGAAATGAGAAAGAGATGTGTCTTCTGCCATTATCCCACTGAATTGCGGAGCAGGAAATAAGCTGTTCCTGCTCGTGTGTTCATTGTGATAGATTGAAAGCTGGTGGCAATTATTCCAAGTTTTAATTTTACCTGCAGATGTTTGCAATTGAAAACCTTTTGTGTAATATTAATGGCAAGAAGACCATTGAAGGAGCAATTTAATCAAAAATTAAACAACAGCTTTTATATACAAGATATGTTCTATTTGTAGTCCAGTCTTGCTTAATGTACCATGCGCTAGGGTGCGGCATTCAATATGGCTAAAGGCTGAATGATTCTTCTAAATAATAAAAGCAATTTGTATTTCAACTTAATTTTATTGAATCATGCTGTGTAGTAATTGGATCTCAAATTATTTGTTAGCATGCAAAAACCTGAAAGAAATATAAATGAAGAGAAAATTATCTATGGATCAGGAATTTTAAACAATCAGATTAAAAAGTAATTTTGTTTACTGGAAAACTTTGCTTGTGTTGCACAGATTTAATCTGAGTTTATCCTGACTCAGCTGTGCTTAGTGATAATGAGATTATTGGAAATGAGAGGCATTTATCCTAATTGGGTTAACAGCTTACTTTTAATAATTGAGACAAATTTAGTACAAGGGAATTGCACAATTGCATAACACTTCAATTCCATCTGGAGTATACTTGCTTACTTACTGCCCGTTACCCCGCTGGGGTTTAGGGCTGCAGTGAAGGTGCTCCATCTCTGACAGTATTCAAGGCTTTCTTCACTGTGTCAGTAGCTTTCTTTTGGTTTTCACTACTGTCAGTCATACAAGTCCCGGGTGGAGACTCAGGAATACCGTCACACTCAGATGTAGAAGGATTGTTTTCTGCTGTTTCCATAACAATTTTTTACATGTCAGGGTTGTTAGCCCTGAGCTAAACCCTGAACCTGGAAGACTGGTGGACCACTCTTAGTCTGTCCTCTACCCTTTGACTTGTTTGGCATGGGTGACCCTACCAAGAGCCAAAGCATAAAGCCCAGACTCCAGCCAACATAGCTCTCAGGGTCATTGAGACATGCAAACCTCCAAACCCTACAACAAAGTTGTGGTCCTCTTTGAGGATCTGGAGTAAACTATATGATTTTTTGGTCTTTGAATGGTTTATGCGATGACAAGGAGTGCATTAGTTGAATTAATACCAACTGGAAATGAAAGCCTAAACCCCTAAATTCAAAGCCAGTCAACAACAGTATTTAATGGAGATACGATGGCAACCATTCAGAAATAGCATTTTGTATTCTAATCCAGAGGACACACAACCTAATCCAAACACAAAAAAGTTATATGGCATCTTCTACAGCATGGATTTCATTGCTTATGATGAGGTGATCTACATTATACAAAATAGAAGATGATTTCTTAAGTCAAGGATATGTAAGGTTGGCATTGTGTAAGGTGTCAACATATCACTGTATCTTTGCATGTTACTGACAAAGTGGTACTTATTGTAATTTATATATTTTTATTTATTGCAATGTAATGTGGCCACATGATAACAAATTTCACAGCATAGACCAGTGATACTAAATCTGATCCTGATCCTGACCATTAAAGGAGAATTTGTCACTACATTCGGATATGGCCCAAGTGCAGAGCAAGAATCACTGAAGTTCACAGACTTAAATGCAAACAGAGTTAGAGAGAAAAGGAAACAATAAACGCTAGGCCATACAGGGCCATTAACTCAAACTCTCAAATGGAAAATGAAGCCAACACTGCGGCTGAAAGGAATAATGAAATATAAAACGAATACCACTAGTCTTCAGAGTCAGTTGACTCGACCGTCCAATTTCTCAGGCAAAGCTGAATGCAAGCAGGCAGCAAAACATTGCTGTGCTGTGTTCAAGTCTCGACAAGCACGACGACAAAAATAATGGAGTTAAATATCATCACAATGAAATAATAATTAGCTGACACCTGCATATTCACAAGCGTAATTGCCATATCTGCTGTACTGCCGAATCCATGGTTGTGACAGGGACAACCCCTGAGGCGCCACAGACATGTGTCCACTGGAAGTTTCAGATGAGTGACTTGTCCAAGATGTCCTTTGCCGGGATCCAAGTACGTTCTTCTGGACCATACCCTTCCCAGTCCACAAGGTACTGGATCCTACCATTTACCAGATGAGATGCCAGGAGGTATAACCTCTTTACAAATGCCCAGTATGGGTTCCGTCAAGGCCACTCAGCTCCTGACCTCATTACCTGTCTTCATAAATGTCCTGAATAGTGGGAAGTTCACAACTACAGATGCACTAGGCTGTCTGCACCACTCTCTGCAGAGTCCTGCAATTGAGAGAAGTACAGTTCCTATACCAAGCAGTAATGCAGCCGGTCAGGATGCTCTCAATTGTGCCCCGATAGAAAATACTTCGAATTTGGCAGCCCATACCAAACTACTTCAACCGTCTGAGGTGAAAGAGGTGCTATTGTGCCTTTTTCACCACACAGTTGGTATGTACAGATCATGTGAGATCCTCGGTGATGTTTAAGCCAAGGAACTTAAAGCTGTTCACCCTCTCAACCCCAGATCTCTTGATGTCAAAAGGGGTTAGCCTGTATCCATTCCTCCTGTAGTCCACAACCAGCTCCTTTGTTTTTGTGACATTGAGGGAGAGGTTGTTTTCTTGACACCACTGTGTCAGGGTGATGAACAGCAGATACCTGGGACCACTATCACTTGGAAATAGTCACTCACCATCCTGACTTGGAAACATGTCACAGTTCCTTCATTGTTGCTGAGTCAAAATCATTGAATTCTCTCACTAACAGCACCGTGGGTGTACCTACACCTTAGGAACTGCAGCGGTTCAAGAAGGCAGCTCATCACCACCTTCTCAAGGGCAACTAGGGATGGGCAATAAATGCTGGCTTAGCTGGCAATGCCCACGTCCTGTGAATGAATAAATAAATAAAGGCACCGCACTGTAGAGACCAGGGAACCATCTACCAAGCGGGGAGAAGTGGGTGGTGAAATGACCGGGGCCGGGGGAGAGGTAGTAGCAAGCTTGAGCTGGGAAACATGGAATACTGTGTGGATCTTCTTGAAGCTGCTAGACAATCTATACAGGACCTTGTTGACAGCCTTTTCCACTATAAACTGTCCCACATGGCACAGTACCGATTTGCGGCTCTCAATTTTCAGGGGAAGATCCCTTGATGCCAACCAGACCACCTCTCCAGGGTTGAATGGCCTTACCCAGTGGTCCCCAACCACCGGGCCGCAAGAAAACGATATTATTTGGCGATATGAAATGATATGAGTCAGCTGCACCTTTCCTCATTCCCCGTCACGCCCACTGTTGGAACTTGAACACACGCAAGGTCATGACCCACGCATCATTCATGTCAGCGCGGGAAGAAGATCAACTTCTCGAGCTTGCAAATGACGGTGGGCTGAAAAGAATGTTTGACATAACATCTCTGCCGGCATTCTGGATCAAAGACAAGGCTGAATATCCTGAGGTAGCCACGAAAACACTGAAAACGTTGCTTCCATTTCCAACATCATATCTCTGCAAAGTGGGCTTTTCTGCAATGAATGCAATGAAAACTAATTTATGAAATAGACTGGACATAAGGAACCCTCTTCGAGTATCGCTATCTCCCATCACCCCTCGATGGGACCATCTTGTTGCAGGGAAACAAGCCCAGGGCTCCCACTGATTCAGCGATTTTAGTGTGTTACAATAATTTTATATGTTCATACGGGGAAAATATGCGCTGTGTGTTTAATAATAAATTCATTAGATAAACCCTTTTAGAAATGAAATTGAGTGTATTAGCCACTTATAAGTGACTTAGTTGACTTATCACCTCTACTCTAGTCGTGATTAACAGTCACCACCTCCCCCCCCCCTCCACCGGTCGGCTTGTCCGCAAGAATATTGTCAATATTAAACCGGTCCGCGGTGCAAAAAAGGTTGGTTACCCCTGGCCTTACCTGTCAACGGAGCCGATCAGCCTGCCGAGTGTATTGTTCTGAGTGCGCAGCGGAGAAGTCCTGCCTCGCCTCCAGGTGCACTTCTAGCGCAGGATCAGGCTTTTCAACAGCAGGAACTCCTACATCAATCTCCTGATTAAGGAAGAGCGGGAGCTGCAATCCCTTTTGCCATTCAAAGGGAGACATACCCGTGGAGGAGGACTAGAGGTTATTGTGGGTGATCTCTACCCAAACCAATTGGGAGCTCCAGGACGTGGGGCTGGATGGAAAGGTGGATCTGGCCGGTGCCCAGAGGTCAACCGGCCAGCACCTTGACATTGATCTTTTCTCTTAATTCCCAAGTCAGAATTCCCCATCTTTGAGCTAGAGGGATGTCCAAGAGATCCCCCGCTGCAATTGATAAACTCCTTATTTCATGGGTCTGAGACCTCCACAACAAAGAAGCTGCGAGCATTACAGAATTAGGGGAAACTGACTGAAGAGAGAACCGACCTGTCAGGGTTCCCCTCCCTGCTGACAGGTATCCTCTTTTACTGAGCACTTGGGGCATGCCGCCCGGAAGTGTCCTGGATCACCACAATTGAAGCAGGAGCCTGTCTTCTTGTGCCGCTCTCGTTTCTCCTGAGACAGGTGCATGAGCCCTACTTGCATAGGCTCCTTCATGGACTGGGTGCTGGATGGTGAGGGAGGGACAGAGGACGAGGAAAGACGGTGATCAGACGGCACATAGGAAGCTTCTTTCCCTGTGCTATTCAGTTACCCGGTCGTCAACTCGAATAGCCAGATTAATCAGGTCATCCAGACTATCATGCTCATCCTGGACAGCGATCTCAAGCCGGACCCCTGCAGTCAGTCCGTGCTGGAAGGCGGTGATGAGAGATCTTGCATTTCAACCCATCTCTACTGCAAGCGTGCAGAAATTGACTGCATAGCCTCTCACCGTTTCTCTGCCTTGGCGCAGGTCCAGGAGTCAGTGGACAGCCTCCTGACCTCATACTGGAAGGTCAAAAACCCTCCTTAACTCGACCACGAAATGTCGGAATGACTGGGCTGTGGGGTATCCTTGCTCCCATAAGGCGTTGAACAGGCTGAGTGGAGGTCCATCTAGGGGATTGACCATTTATGTCAGTTTTCATGCAACATCACCAAAATGACCAGGCTGGGCTTGGAATGTCAGCTCACATACCTGTTCCTCCAGATGAGACCATAAGCCGTAGGAGCAGAATTAGACCATCGGGCCCATCGAGTCTGCTCCACCATTCAATCATGGCTGATCCTTTTTTCTATCTCCTCAATTCTCAGTTCCCGGCCTTCTCCTCGTAACCGTTGATGCCATGGCTGTCACAACCACGGATTCAGCCTCACGGCGCATACAGCAATTGCACTCGTGAATATGCACATGTCAGCTAATTATTATTACATTGTGATACTATTTAACTCCATTCACTCTGTCACAGTATTTGTCGAGACTTGGACATAGCTACGCTTCGTTATTTGCATTCCGCCTTGCCTGAGAAATTGGACTGTCGAGTCAACTGACTCTGAAGACTAGCGGGATTAGTTTTATTCTTAGTTGTTCTTTTCAGCCGCAGTGTACGCTTTGCTCACCATTTGAGAGTTTTAGCTAACAATCTTGTTTGGCCTAGAGTTTATTGTGTTCTTTTCCCTTTAACACTGTTCGCATTAAAGTCTGTGAAATATCGACCGCTTTCAGTGTCTCTCACTCTGCACTTGGGCCATGTCTGAACCTGGTGACAATGTCCAGTCAAGAACCTATCAATCTCTGCCTTAAGTACACCCAATGACCTGGTCTCCACAGCTGTATGTGGCAACAAATTCCACAAATTCACCACCCTTTGGCTAAAGAAATTCCTCCACATCTGTTTTGAAAAGGCACTCCTCTATCCTGAGGCTGTGCCCTCTTGTCCTAGACTCTCCCACCATGGGAAACATCCTTTCCATATCAGCTCTGTCTAGGCCTTTCAACATTCGAAAGATTTCAATGAGATCCCCACTCATTCTTCTGAATTCCAAAAGGTACAGACCCAGAGCCATCAAATGTTCCTAGTACGCTAACCCTTTCATTCCTGGAATCATCCTTGTGAACTTCCTCTGGACCCTTTCCAATGCCAGGAACATTTGATGTCTCTGAAATTCAGAAGGATGAACGGGGATCTCATTGAAACCTTTCGAATTTTCTAAGATGAGGGGCCCAAAACTGTTCACAATACTCAAGGTGAGGCCTCACCAGTGCCTTATAAAGCCTCAGCATCACATCCTTGCTCTTGTATTCTAGACCTCTTGAAATGAATGCTAACATGGCATTTGCTTTCCTCACCATCGACTCTACCTGCGCGTTAACCTTTAGGGTGTTCTGCACGAGGACTCCCAAGTCCCTATCCATCTCAGATTTTTGGATTTTCTCCCCATTTAGAAAATAGTCCACACATTTATTTCTACTACCAAACTGGGCTTGTTGGTATGAGATTATCTGCCTCATTGCTTCTGAAACTTCACTCAGGACAGATTCCATTGCCTGTGGCTTCTCCCCCACCTGACCAATGAACCTCAGGGCCAAGGTCAGCTGCTCTCCCTCTGCCGGATCCACCTTTGTGTGGTCGAGACTTGCTGTCACTATGTTTGGATATGACCCACATGCAGAGTGGGTCGATAGTTCACAGACTCTAATGAGAACAGAGTTTAGAGAGAAAAGAAAACAGTGAACACGGGGCCAAACAAGGCCATCAACTAAAACTCTCAAATGGAAAATGAAGCCAAAACTGCGGCTGAAAGGAATAGCTAAATACAAAATGAATACCACTAGTCTTCAGGGTAAGTTGACTTGACAGTCCAATTTCTCAGCCCCACTCCTCAGTCTTTTCCCCATAACCTTTGTTGTCAGGCCAATCAATACCTATCAAGCTCTGCTTTAAATACACCCAATGACCTGGCCTCCACAGCTGCCCATGGTAACAAATTCCACAAACTCACCACCCTCTGGCTAGAGAAATTTTTCCGCATCTCTGAATTAAATGGATGCCCCTGTATACTGAGGCCATGCCTTCTTGTCCTAGACTCCCCCACCATGGTAAACATCCTTTCCTTATCTACTATGCATAGGCTTTTCAACATTTAGAAAGTTTCAATGAGATCCCCACTCATCCTTCTAAATTCCAGCAAATACAGATCCTCAGCTATCAAATGTTCCTCATAAGATAATCTTTTCATTCCCAGAACCATCCCTGTGAACCTCCTCTGAACCTTCTCCAATGCCAAAACATTTTTCGCACATGAGGAACCCAAAACTATTCACAATACTCAAGGTGAGGCCTCGCTAGTGCCTTATAAATCCTTATCAGCACCTTATAAAGCCTCAGCATCACATTCCTGCTCTTGTATTCCAGACCTCTTGAAATGATGCTAACATGGCATTTGCCTTCCTCACTACTGACTCGACCTGCAAGTGATCTGCACGAGGACACCCAAGTCCCTTTGCATCTTAGATTTTGGGATTTTCTCCCCGTTTAGAAAATAGTCTGCATATTTAGGTTTAAGGAAACCATGCTGACTTTGTCCTATCTTGTCCTGTATCACCAAGTACTCCATCACCTCACCTTAACAATTGACTCCAACATCTTCCCAACCACAGAGGTCAGGCTAACTGGTTTATAATTCCCTTTCTGCTGCCTTCTTCCTTTTTCAAAGAGTGGAGTGACATTTGCAATTTCCAGTCCTCTGGCACCGTGCCAGAGTTCAATTTTTGAAAGATTATTACTAACACCTCCACAATCTCTGCCACTATCACTTTCAGAACCCTAGGGTGCCGTTTATCTGGTCCAGGTGACTTATGTACCCTTAGGTCTGTCAGCTTTTTGAGCACCTTTTCCCTTGTAATAGTAACTGCACTCACTTCTCCTTCCTCACACCCTTCAACATCTGGCACACTGCTAGTGTCTTCCACAGTGAAAACTGATGCAAAGTATTCATTTAGTTCATCTGCCATCTCCTTGTCCCCCGTTATTATTACTCCAGCTTTATTTTCTAACTTGCTTTCAAATTTCATCTTTTCCCTCCTAATGATTCTTTTAGTTGCTTTCTGTACAGTTTTAAAAGTTTCCCAATTCTCTGTCTTCCCACTAATTTTTGCATTGTTGTACTTTTGCTTTTACATTAGGTTTGACTTACCTCGTCAGCCACGGTTGTACTATTTTGCCTTCCAATTTTCTTTGGCCAACTCCTCCCTCATACCACTGTAATTTCCTTTACTCCACTGAAATACTGCTACATCATGCTTTACTTTCTCCCTAGCAACTGATAATACAAGGGTTGTGGGAACATTTCAGTGATGGGGCAAGTGAAGTTATCCCCTTTGGCTCAAGAGCCTGATGATTAAGGGGTATAACCATTCCTGAAACTGGTGGTAAGAGTTCTGAGGCTGTTGTACCTTCTTACTGATGGCAGAAATGAGAAGAGAACATGTCCTGGGGGATGGGAGTCCTTGACAATGGATTCTGCTTTCCTGTTAGCAGCAATTTATGTAGATGTGCTGAACAGTGGGGAGGGTTTCACCCGTGATGGACTGGGCCAGATCCACTACTTCTTGAAGGATTTTCCATTCATCCCTTTCAAGTTCTTTAGAATCACAAACTATAAATACAAAAAGGTTGTTACAGTTGAAATGTAGGAAAAAACAGCAGCCAATTTGCAAACAGGAGTTTCCACAATCAGCAAAGTGACATTGAACGGAAAATCTGCCTTTAATGTTGAGTGGGGGATCTCTGCCCTCTCTTATCTCTACTAGTATGTTGCATGATCTCAGAAATGAGAGAGCAGATAAACCATCACTTTAACATAAGATTCAAGAGATGACACCATCAGTAGTTCTGCATTCCTTTGATACTGCTGCTAAGTACTGGCTTTGAATTTTTTGTTGAAGGCTCTGAACTAAGACCTGAACGCAGAACATACTGACCCTGAATCAATAGTCCTGCCAAGTGGGCCCCCCGAGCAGTTTTACAACCAAATACCGGCCAGTCCAGTTATTGAACTGAAGTCCTGTAGAAGGGTCACGACCTGAAACATCAACTGTTTATCGATTTCCATGGTTGCTGCCTAACCTGTTGAGTTCCACCGGCGTTTTGTGTGTGTTGCTCTGGATTTCCAGTTTCTGCGGTCAGTGATTGAACTAAAGTATGGACTTCCCAGTTGAAGGTCACACGTTTTGTGCTGCAGCAATCTGCACAAATTTTTAATCCCTGTGCATTTATATGCTTATTTGTTTGGGCATCCAGTCCTTATCTCCAGCTAACTGTGATCCCCAGGTGATCAGCAAAACCACATATACACTGTAAACTGAACCGAAGGTATTAATAATCTGGATATTTACTTAGAGACACTTTGACATATAATTCCTGCTGTGTAAATGCAATTATGATCAGCATTTATCAGCAGAACGCACATTGTATTGTCTATACAACTAAATTTACCACATACTGGACATTACGCACATTAATCAGGATCTTTACATTTATAGGCAGACAATTTCTCCCTGAGTTTAAGGCAGAAATATTTCCACTGTTTGCTGTAATGAATGATTCTGGAAAGTTACGGTAATGAAACAAGCCAAAGACTGAAAAGGCAAGACGAGGCAGGATAGCTTAGGTAGGCAAACATTTACCAACATGTTGAGTTGTTATTTACAAATTAAAAATGAGCTGTTGTCAGAAATTATTTGAATTACTCATCAGAAGGTAATAATCCACTGTAAGAATGGAAACTTTCATCAATAATCCTGTCATCTGTTCTTCCATTAAGTGCTGGAAATCTGGCTAAAAGGCCAGCTTGGCTTTTAATTGGTTTCCACTTAAGCTTCATATCAGGAACAGAACAAGATAAAGCAGCAGATAGGGTGAGCATGGAGGCGGGCAAAGTTCCCATTGTGACAGTTCCTGAAAACATGTCTGTGTCTTTCAGTTCTAGCTCTGCCACTTGCTAGGTCCAACTGAGCTGTAGAGGAATCTGTCTGAAGCCACACATAGTCCAGACAGGGTAAGAACAGCAGATTATCTTCCCTAAGGAACAAATGGATTTATTCCCAACAATCCCATAATCTCTTTCCATTCTGGAGTCCAGACAGTTGTATCTCTTCCAACACTGAAACAATATTCTGGTCACCTTGTCATCATCATCATCATTATGAGCCATGTATTATGACGTGAAAGATCATGGTCTCATGATCATGATTGTTCTTGGTAAATTTTTCTTCAGAAGCGGTTTGCCATTGCTTTCTTCTGGGCAGTGTTGTAACAAAACAGGTGATCCCACCCACTACCAATACTTCTAAGAGATTGTCTACCCGTCATCAGTGGTTGTGTAAAGCAGGACTTGTGATATGCACTAGCCGGTCATACAACCATCTACCACCTGCTCCCATGCTTCATGTGACCCTGAACATGGGGCTAAGCAGGTACTACACCTTGCCTAATGGTGATCTGCAGGCTAGTGGGAGGGAACGAGCACCTTACACTTCCTTTTGTAGAGATGTATCTCCACCCCGCCACCTGAACATTGCTACTACCATTGATAATAGTTCATCAGAGATTGAGATTTTAATCTGTGTAGTTGGTAGAACAGTGTTGCAAGGATTCTTCATGTAGCTTTGCTCTGTATTGGTTTCATTACCACTTACTCTATTGATGAATTGCAGGTGGTCAAAGCTGCAAGTAGGGGTGATCTCTGCAACCAGAGGATGTCCCACGAAGCAGGCAGTATTCTTCTGCCTCTAGAGAGGTGCTGTTACTTAATAACTGGATACTACAATGATGGCTCAGGAACAGACGGTTAGGCTCAAGAATGGTCTCAGGTGATCAAAGGATGGTGATGAATAGGAGGCATGTTCCTGGGTCCCATGGAGACCCGTCCAGATTTACAACCAGTTACTGCTGACAGGAGGGTGCCCAGGAGGACTCCCTTTAACCATAACACTAACTCAGTGCGATCACTGTATGCTCATGTCCAGGTTGCCTGTTCTTGTGAGCGGACGGAAAAGATGAAGCTTTCTTTCATTGAGTAGGACAATAAGGTGATCTCCTCCTTCTTCTTAGGCAGTCCTTTGGAGTCAAGGATGATTTGTTTCTCCTCCATGTGTGAGTGTCGGTATTGATGTTATTTTATTTAATTAGAGTTTCAGCAGGAAACAGGCCCTTTTGCACCAATGAGCCACGTTGCCAAGCAACCTACCTGTCTAACACCAGCCCGATCAGAGGACAATTTACAAAAGCAATTCATCTATTTATTGGCGTGTCTTTGGACTGTGAGAGGAATCCAGAACATCCAGAGAAAGCCCATGCGTTCATGGGGGGAGCATACAAACTCCTTACAGATGGCGCCGGAATTGAACTCCCAACTTCAACAACCCGAGCTGCAATTGTGTTAATTGATTCACTACCATGGCATCCCATGGGTATGGAGGCAACTACAGGCTCTTCCACAGATAGGGCATAATATGGATGACCATTTGGGCAGGTATCTAATTTATAAGGTAGTCTGTTCCCCCCCCCCCCCACCCCACACCCTCAACCCCACCATTCTCTCAGGGCCTTGGTGATACATAGACTTGAGGTTCTCAATACTACCTCAAATGCCCCTTCCATTTGAGGGGCAATGAGCCAGAGCTTGGAATCCAAGCCCAGTCAGTTTGGATTGGCAACATCATCTTCTCCACAATCACCATCAACACAGCTGCACCACAAGGCTGTGTGCTTAGCTCCCTGCTCTACTTACTTTATACTTATGACTTTGAGGCTAAGCATAGCTCCGATGCCATATTTAAGTTTGCTGATGATGCTACTGTTGTTGGCCAAATCAAAGGTTGGTGATGAATCAGCATATAGGAGGGAGGTTGAAAGTCTGCCTGAATGGTGTCACAACAACAACCTCTCTCTTAATGTCTGCAAAAGCAAAGCACTGATTATTGATTACAGGAGGGGGGAACCAGAAGGCCATGAGCCAGTTCTCATCAATGGATCAGACGTGGACAGGGTGAGCAACTTGAAATTCCTCAGCAATATAATTTCAGAGGATCTGTCCTGTGTCTAGCATGTAAGTGCCATTACAAAAAAGGCACGGTAGAGCCTTTACTTTCTTCTGAGTTATTTTGGTTATGCTGACCACTTTACCGAGAAGTGTAGACAGAATCCTAGGAGATGGGATTGTTTATTTGATGTGCTGAGCCACGTTCAGAATTATCTGTAGCTTTTCTTTTGTAGTCATGGACAGAGCAGTTGTCATGCCAACCCGTGATGTATTTGGACAGGATCCTTTCTATGGTGCATTCATAATAATGAATTAGCATCAAAGAGGTTAAACAAAGTTTCTTTAACCTCTTGATAAAGTAGAGGTACTGGTGAACTTTCTTTTCCATGGCCTCTATGTCTTTGGACCAGGGCACTCCATGGTGATGTTCACTCCAAAGAACTCGAATCTCCCAATTTTCTCAACCTCAGCACCATTGATGTAATAGGAGCACGTACACCAACCCCTTTCAGAAGTCCATTGATACGTTGGTGTCATAATGACAACTTTTCCCTCAATGTTTTGCCGGTATTGAGGGACTGGTAGTTGTCATGACGCCGATGTTTCTAGACTCTCTATCTCCTTCCTGTACTTCAACTCATTGTTACTTAAAACTCAGCCCACTGCAGTGGACTTGTCTACAAACATTTGGATGGACTCTGAGTAGATGCTGGACATACAATTGTGAATGTATAGGAAGTAGAGTCGGGGGCTGAGGATTTGCTGTTGAGAGTAATTGTGGTACAGATGTTGCTGCCTATCCTTATTGACTGCAGTCTGTTGGTCAGAATCCAGTTGCAAAGGGAGGCACTGACTCCCAGGTCTAGGAGTTTGGAGATGAGTTTGCTTGGAATTATGGATGTAACCAATAAGCAATAGTCTAACATAGGGTGCCTTTACTGTCCAGATGGAATTATGAAGATGTGGAAATGGGGAGATTTGGAATTATGAAGGTGTGATCACCAAGCAATAGTCTAACATAGGTGTCTTTACTGTCCAGATGCTCCAGAGATGAGTGCAAATTGTGAGTGCCAACAACAATTCTGCCAAACGGTCAGAGGTCAAATTTGCTGATGGACTCTGGGACACCTGAAAACACTTTCAGTGTATCAGCTTAAGATGATTCTCAATTGGACTGCACAATTTTAATTTTCAGACTTACGCAAAGGAATTCCTAAGACAGAATCTTTTTTTTTATTCTGGGCTGATTTAATTAACTAAATTTAAACTCGTTAGCTACTGTGGTAGGATTTGATCTCAATATTCTTTATTATTAGTCCTAGTAACATAACCAGAATATTGCCATTCTCCATAAGAAATAGTCACTGTATTTGTTTAAATCAAACATTGCTATCAGAGCTATCAGCTGTTCAGTAGGCACTTAAGGCCAATGAGATTGGAATACTGATGTAGTTACAAGATCCATTTGTGGAACAGGATGCTCTGAGCTAGTGTTCATGTTGGCAAGTCATCATCTCTGTAAAGCAACAGCTGGAACCACTAGATAAGACAGAAGGTATGAGGCCCGTAAACATACCTGCTAATGTGCTGAAGACACGTGCTCTCTGCTGTCTGGTCAAGCTGTTACAGTGCAGCAACAAAACTGGCATCCACCCAGTAATGTGGAAAATTGCCTAGGTGTGTGTGTGTGTGGGGAGGGGGGGATGATTGTGGAACAGACAAATATGAAATGCTATCAAGAGGCACTTACAACCTGCTGACTGATGTTGCTTGGTTTCTACCCAAAAATCTTAACTGCAACTCTCAACATAAACACAGATAAGACAGTTCGATCCCTAAAGTTGAGAGTGACTGTCTTTGGAACCTGTCTGGAGCGTTGTCAGAGGTTGCAGCAGGAAATCAATAGGATACAGAACTGGGCTGAGAAGAGGCAGATGGACTTCAACCTAGATAAGTGTGAAGTGGTTCATTTTGGTAGGTCAAATTTGAAGACAGAATATAATATTGATGGTTAGAGTCTTGGCAGTGTGAAAGATCTGTGAGATCTTGGGGTACGTGTTGATAAGGACACTCAAAGCTGCTGTACAGGTTGACAGTGTTGTTAAGAAGGTGTATGGTGTGTTGGCATTCATCAACCGTGGGATTGAGTTCAAGAGCCATGAGGTAATGTTACAGCTATATAAGACCTTGGTCAGACCCCACTTGGAGTACTGTGTTCAGTTCTGATCAAAGATGTGAATGCTATAGAGAGAATGCAGAGGAGACTTACAAGAAAGTTGCCTGGATTGGAGAACATGCATTATGAGAATAGGTTGAGTGAACTTGACCTTTTCGCCTTGGAGCAATGGAGGATGAGAGGTGACCTGATAGAGGTGTATAAGATGATGAGAGGCATTGATTGTGTGGATAGCCAGAGGCTTTTTCCCAGGGCTGAAAAGGCTAACATGAGGGGGCGTAGTTTTAAGGTGCTTGGAAATAGGTACCAGGGAGGTGTCAAGGATGTTTTTCACACAGAGAGTGGTGGGTGCATGGAATGCACTGCTGGCGGCAGCGGTGGAAACGGACACCACAAGGTCTTTTAAGAGCCTCTTAGATAGGTGCATGGAGCTTAGAAAAATAGAGGGCTATGCGCTAGGGAAATTCTAGGCAGTTTCTAGAGTAGGTTACATGGTTGGCACAACAACGTGGGCCAAAGAGCCTGTAATGTGCCGTAGAGTTCGATGTTCTATGTTCAACCTTGTGTGACATAAAAGAGACCCAAAAAAACTGAAGTTAATGGAAGGAAACTTGCATTAGGCCTGTTATGTCAGTCCTAAAGCATCACAGGAGGTCAAAATTGACCAAAAAGCCAGCTACATGTGTACAGCATCACCTCCTGACAGGACCAAGGCCTTTCCACTGTACATAAGTCACAAATCAGGAGTATGGTAGAAGACTCTCTACTAGACTGGATGAATGCAGCTCTAACTACACCAAAGCTCAACATGAGACATGACAAAGCAACTCACTAGATTGGCATCTAATCTCCCTTGTACTTTACGCGATCAACTGGTGTATGTCTCCACCCGCCAAACCACACCTCCCGTATACATGGATGCTGTGAAATGCACACTAATACAAACTCGCACACACAATATCAAGCACACACCATGTATGTTTACAGAATATACTTTATAAATCTTACTAGAACTAAGTGATTAATAGCGATACAATATATATGAAAAAAAAGAAAGGAAAGAAAGGGCGCCAGAACTTATCAGGGTTCAGTCAATTAGTGCATATCGTTGGAGCTCAACGGTCCACTATTCGATCTTCTCCCACCTCCATGACCCGCGCGCCTGGGACCACCCTCTGTGATTAACCAACAGCGCCTCCAGCACCGTCCACCTTTCTCGCGATCTCCTCCCCGACTCCCCAAAAGTCCACACAATAACAGCTCACAGACTCACAAGCAAGAATAACAGCTATCCCAATTAGTTAACAAATGAATACAATTCTCATTATCAGTAATTATAACCCAAACAAGCTGTGAGAGTGCTCTGCGAGAGAAAGCACTCTCTCACCAGTTAGCATAACAAAGAAGCATTTTTACTTTTAACAAACAAGTAATTTTGATTAACATACACAGTAACATAAGAAACCCTTTACACTTGTGTACATGCAGCTGCCTTGTTTGTAATCATATTTGCCCTTCTTTCTGACTGTGAGGGGCACACAAACACATTCTATCTGACTAAACTTGGAGGCCATGGAATCTAGGATGGTCCTACGGTTCTATAAAGCAGGAACTGTAACCTTGTAGCTGTGGAAAACTGCAGCCCATCCTGCATGTTAAAGTGCTAGAGCAGCTCATGATGGTTTTAACAGGGTGAATATTGTACTAACTGAAAGTGACTCCCAATGATCCTGAAAAAGAGGTCTTCTAAAGGCCGAAAGCTCACACTCAACAATTCAGGAATAACTTCTTCCCCTCTGCCAACAGATTTCTGAATGGACATTCGATCCATGAATGCTACCTCATGACTTTTTTTTACTTTTTGCACTACTTATTTAATTTAACTACATATATAGTTTTTACTACAGTTAGGCTGGGTCAGGATAAGTCTCTAACAAAGCAGTTGTAAGATAGTCCTTAAAACTACTTGTCTGCAGGTGAGCCTTAGGCAAGGTATAAACCTGCTTAGCCCCCCCAGTGAAGGTCACGTGAAGCGATGGGAACAGGTGGTGGATGGCCATAGGAGCAGCTGGTGCACAGCAAGTCCTGGTTATGTGACAACTGACGCCAGGCAGACAACGTCTGAAGAATATTGATAATGGCTGGGGTCAACCGTCTTGTAAAGGATACTGCCCAGAAGAAGGCAATGGCAAGCCACTTCTGTAGAAAAATTTGTCACGAACAATCATGGTCATGTGACCATGATCACCTACATCATATGACATGGCACCTAATGACAAGAGCTTAAGCTCGACTTCATCTTTGTTTCAGTGACCCTGTATGGTGGTTGGCTAAACTCCAAACTATGAGGCCACCGAGAATATTGAAGAGTTAAATCTCTGCCTTCTGCTTCCTCAGTCATTGTTATTCTCTCCCATAGAGTGCAAACTCCTGCAATTGTGTGCTTCAAATTCAAAAAGTTCCAATGTAAAGACTTCCATCATTTACCAACCAGGGTTATTTGAACAGGCTTCTGTTGTGGGTTAATGCTCAAATGCCTTCTGGCATCTTTACAAATGATCTCCGTCTCGCCGTGCTCTCAGTTATCATGCGGCTCAATTTCACAAGACCTCTGTCTGGTTACAATTGCTTGCAGCTTCATCTTGTTTTAGACCACAGAGGGAAAAAGTTAGATAAGAAGCAAGTAAGTAACCTTCTTGTGGAGATGAATATCTGCACTGGGTAATCACAATTTCACAGCAAAAAGCAATTTCATTATCAGAGATTAATTTCTTCAAACGAATGGGGAAATGAAAGTTCATTTATTTTTCTATTTAAGGCACTGCGATTAATAAGCTTTAAGGAAATAACAGCTGAATTATTTACCACTTACTTCATGTTGCAACATTAGCAGCCAAGACAGTTTTATTGAGCTGCCGTCTTCCCCAGGATGTGATTTGTGTTCAATAGCACCTCAGTATTTACCTGAGCTCCTATGTAAAATCATACTGCACATGGAAGGTATTAAGGCTTTCTTCCATTGACGTATCAGCTCAGGATCATTTGAAATTAAAACATGCTTTCCCGATCAACACACAAAATGCTGGAGGAACTCACCCAGGTCAGGCGGCACCTATGGAAGTGAACAAACAGTCGACATTTCAGGCCCTTCTTCAGAACTGAGAAGTTTCAAATGGTTCTCCTCTGGGTGCTCACACAGTCCAAAGATGTACTGGTTAGTGGGTTAATTGATCATTGCAAATTGTCCTGTGATTAGGCTAAGGTTAAATAGGTGGGTTGCTAGGCAGCATGTCCCGCTTGGTGGCGCTATAATATCGGCGCCGGACTCTGGAGTGAAGGTTCCTAAGTTTGAATCTGTCAGGTTGAGTGTCGAGCTAGCAACTGGGCCTCGTAAAAAGAAGAATAGCTTGCTACGGAAACACCGTCATGACGGTGCCCTGATAACTCCACTGCTGAGTTAAGGGCTATTCTTCTTCTTCTGGGCAGCGTGGCTCATTGGGCTGGAAGGGCCTGTTCTGCTGTGTGTCTCGAAAATAAACAAACAAAGATTTTTAAAATAATAATAATATCAGAGAATGTATACAGTATACAACCTGAAATTCTTACTCTTCATATACATCCACAAAACAAGAAACTCTAAAGAGTGAATGATAGTAATATCAGAACCCCCAAAGCCCCTCCTCCCCCTCCCGTGCACCAGCACCAGCAGAAGCATCAATTAAGTGCCAGGAGGGAGATTAGTGGTGAGAGACGAATGGACAAGGGAATCATTGAGGGAGAAACCATTGTGGAAAGAAGAGCAGCAGGAGGTAAAGATATGTTTAGAGGTAAGGTCCCTTTGGAGACAACAGAGGATGATGTGTTGGATGTGGAGATTTATGACGTGGTAGGTAAGGGCAAGAGGAGGTCTACGATGACTCTTTCCCTATGACTCCCAAAATAATGTCCCTTTATGTCATTAGGTAAGTAATTAGAGTTGTCAGCTCTAATACGCTTGGATTCAGCATATCACCAGAAACACTGACAAACCTTTATAGATGCAGAGTGGAGAGCATCCTAAGTGGTTGCATCATGGACTGGTACGGAAACACCAATGGCCAGGAATTGAAAAGTCTACAGAAAATGGTGGATACTGCCCAGTCCATCATAGGCAGTGTCCTCCACACCACTGAGAGCATTTACATGGAGTGCAGCCACAAGAAAGCAGCATCCATCATCAAGGTCCCACATCATAAAGGACATGCTCTCTTCATGCTGTCTTCATGCTACTTCAGGTAGGGTAACCCTTTCCCAAAAATCCAAAACACATGAACCTCTGAAATCCGAGAAGTGCTGACATGATGTCACAAACGGAAAATTCCACAAGACACTAACAAGGGAAAATCTGCAGATGCTGGAAATCCAAATAACACACACAAAAGGAGCTCAGCAGGCCAGGCAACACCTATGGAAAAAAGTACAGTCGATGTTTCAGGCCGAAACCCTTCAGCAGGACTGGAAAAAATATGCTGAGGAGTAGATTTGAAAGGTGGGGGGAGGAGAGAGAGAAATGCTAAGCGATAGGTGAAACCTGGAGGGGGAGGGATGAAGAAAAGGGCTGGGAAGTTGATTGGTGAAAGAGACAGAAGACCATGGAAAAAAGAAAAAAGGGGGAGGAGCTCCAGACGGAGGCAATGGGTGGGTAAGGAGATAACATGAGAGAGGGAAAAGGGAATGGGAAATGGTGAAGGGGGGCAGGCATTATTGGAAGCTTTGAGAAATCGATGTTCATGCCATCGAATTAGAGGCTGCCCAAGTAGAATATAAGGTGTTGGTCCTCCAATGGGAATGGGAAGTGGAATTCTACAAGAAGCTGGGAAGGTTCCCAGGCAATGCACAGGTCTCTGAGCACCACAGACAGTTCTGAGAAGTGACCTCACATACGTAATGAACAGAAGTTAATGAAAAAATTTAAAACACTACATAAAGTAAAAAATGAAGATCTCGATCGTGTATTGAAAGAATGGATTCATCAGCGTCAAAATGAACGTATGCTACTTAACAGTATGCTAATCATGAAACAAGGAAAGATATATCACGACAAACTGAAAATTGAAAGTAATTATGAATAGACAGCAAGCTGGTTGCAGAAATTTAAGAAAAAACACGGCATTAAATTTTTAAAGACTTAAAATAAATTTCTCCAACTTTAATCCCCCTACTGACCTATTGACATTTTTAAAGATAAAGCACCTGCTGATTATGAAGCTGCAGAGAAATTCATTGATGACTTTGCGAAGATGGTCACTGATGACAATCTAACACGAGAACAAGTCTGAAATGCTGATTATTTTTATAGCTTGTTTAAAACCGAAAAAAGGTAAAATACAAATACAATGCATTATAACCTTCTAATGAAAACACAGTATCATAGGTGGAAACTGAAAGCCTGCTGCTGTTTGTTGTTGCTCAACGGCTGACTCTGGTATTCTCCCATTGCTGCTGAGCTGTTTTTGTTACCCTGCTCAGATTATATTTTCATTATATCGATGCTATGTAATTATCTTTACTATTAAGTACATCTGTGTGATGAACAAGTGTAAGACAAACACATAAATTCAGAGACAGAAATTATGGTGATCCCCAGCTATCTCATTATACATTCCAAAATCCAAAACACTTACAGCTACAAGCATTTCAGATAAGGGGTACTCAACCTGTAAAGGGTCAAAGGTATAGAATCCTTAAGTCACACACCTAAGGAACAGTTATTACCCTATCAGCATCAGGGTCCGGAACTGGCATCAATAATTTCGCTCCCCATAACTCTGAACTGATTCTACAACCTACAGGCTCACTTTCAAGGGCTCTACAACTTATGTTCTCTGTATTACTATTTTATTTGCACAGTTCATCTTCTTTTGCATATTGGTTGTTTGTCAATCTTTGTTTATTTAGTTTATTTAATTCTATTGTATTTCTTTATTTTCCTGTAATTGCAAGAAAATAAATCTCAAGGTGGTATGTGGTAACATATACGTACTTTGATAATAAATTTTACTTTGACTTTGAATGCATTCTTTACTTCAGAAGTTAGGTCACGTAGTATTCTGACCATGGAGTATCAGACCAAATAGAGTGATTTTGAAACAGAGTGGGGGAAAGAAGACATAAATGGTGCAGAGATGGGTGAATGGGCTCCAAGGTATGGGACAACCTGATGGACACCTGTGTCATGACTGCACAGTTGCCATAGCGATCATCAGAGCAACGAATTGCAGAATATATTCCCTAACCAAATCTGTCCGTCCATAAAAATGTTAGCACGTGGAAATTAAAAGAGATTCCATGGTAACCTCTTAGATCACATTAGGTTCCACAGTTGCTGTAATTGCAAAATATAAAGACCATAAGTCAAACTGTGTACAAATTCCTTTTTTTAAATACACGGAAATAAAAATATACAAACGTGTATTGTTTCTAATCCATTGTCTAGGCCAGAGTCAGCTTTAAAAAGCTGAAGATATCAAAAATACAGTGCTAACAGAGTAGCTTCTCTAGGTAGTGGCAGTGTGGTAGCATCGTGGTTAGCGTAACACTATAAGAGCGTCTGCAACCTGGTTTCAATTCCGGCACTCTCTGTAAGGAGTTTTTATATTCCCCCCATGAGCAACTGAATTTTCATCAGGAGCTTCAGTTTCTTCCAACTTTCAAAAGACATACGGGTTAGTAGATTAATTGGGTACTTGCTGCCTGTTACACCGCTGGCGTTAGGGCAGTAATGAAGATCCTTCATCTCCACCGGTGCTCAGGGCTTCCTTCACTGTGTCAGTAGCTTCCTCTCAGTTTTCACTACTGTCAGTCATGCAGATCCCAGGTGGAGACTTAGGAATACCGTTGCACTCAGGTATAGAAGCATTCTTCATTGCTGTTTCCGTAACTATTTTGGTTTACCAGTCAGAGTTGTTAGCCCTGAGCTGAACCCCCGAACCCGGAGGACTGGTAGACCACTCTTAGTCTGACCT
Source organism: Hemitrygon akajei (assembly GCF_048418815.1). Taxonomy (NCBI): domain Eukaryota; kingdom Metazoa; phylum Chordata; class Chondrichthyes; order Myliobatiformes; family Dasyatidae; genus Hemitrygon; species Hemitrygon akajei. The sequence goes on from NC_133146.1 coordinate 55,679,188, forward strand.
AAACCCTTTGACCTGTTTGACGTGGGTGACCCTACCAAGAGCCAAAGCATAAAGCCCTGACTCCAGTCAGCATAGCTCTCCTGATCATTGAGGCACGCAAACCTCCAAACCCTACGACAAGGTTGTGGTCCTCTTGGAGGAGATCAGTTGGTTGCACAGGTGTAAATGGGTGGTGCAGGCATATTGGGTCAGAGGGCTTGTTACTGTACTATATCTCTCCATTTAAAAAATAGATAAATGCAATGAGTGGAGGTTAGTTACATTAAAAATTATTACAGTAATGTGGTCACCAAACTTGATTGACAGTAGATTATCCAATCACCCGTACTCTGGCCGGCTGTAAACTTGTCATTATTTGTACTTTTATAGCAAACTGTGCTTCTTCCTTCCATTGTCTAGACATTCTTTGCCACAGATTGAAACCCTGCATGATATTAACTCACAGTACCTGTAACCTTCATATAAATGCAGGAAATTTCCATTTATTCTATCAGTAACTTAATAAATAAAACACCTTCATTGTCAAAATACATCCTGTGAGACGATTACTTGAGCATATTTGTATAACAATGCCATAGCCTCTATTTTAATTTAAAGTGGTTATAACATTGATATGAAAATATAACTCAGAGAAACATTATATTGTCTACTAATCTTGTATTCACCAATGTCATCACCAATGATGTCTGGAGCCACAGACCATATATAAAATACTTGTAAAGTACTAAGCAGAAGTCTAATATATAGCTACAATGGCTACGGCTTTTTCACTGTATTGCATTTGTCAATGTGGAGCGGAGAGCATGTTTGTAAATCTGATGGGAGCAAAGGAGGTTGGGAATAGTGATGGGGGAGTGTCGTGGGAGGGGTGGAGTACAGGTGACAGAGAAAGAATGCCAGGGCAGGGGACGGCACGGGTGTAGTCACTTCCAACCCTGAGACACCAGGCAAGGTCATTTAATTCCAAACATTTGGGTTATTGATCATGACAGAATGTCTCTCTAGTGCTTCCCACTCCTTCTGCTCTCCCTTCTCCTTTCCCCAGCCATGTTTTCCCTCTCCCTGCCCCCATCCCACTCTCAGTCTGCATTAGAGACCCATTTCAGAATCAGGTTTATCATCACTCACATATTTCATGAAATTTCTTTTTTTTGTTGTGGCAGCAATACAGTGAAATACATAAAATTACTACAGTACAGTGCAAAAGTCTTAGGCACTCTAGCTATATAAATGTGCCTAAGACTTTTGCATGGCATTATATTCCATAACTAAATCAATAGTGAAATTATATTTCTGAAATGCAGTGTTGCATGAATTCCCTCTACACAGAAATAAGAAAAAAATAGTGTCTGATTATGATTCAATCCGTGATTTCATTATGATCTTTTACCTTTTGCACTGATAAAATTTATTCTTACATTTAGAGTACATTTGCAATGAAGACTTCACATATTGCATTGTCAAGATGTGTTTTATGATCTACATAAGTCCAAAAGTGACTGAGAACTTGCACTGAGAAAGTTTTCCCTGCACTAAAAAACAATCACAGTGCAGACTTCTTTATCAATAAGCAATGTCCTGTGCATAAGTAAGCACATTTTTCTAATCAGGTCTCAATTTGCATCTGGAGTTTAATATTGTGCTTTTATTTCTATTCTATGAAGCTTCTTGATCATAAAACATGTCTCCCATCACTCCTCTGTATAAGATCACTGGCCAATTGAATAGTTCAGGTTTCCCTTTATCCCAGTCCAACACTATAAGGTATTGATTCTAATATGCAAGTCATTTTACAAAAGCTAAATCAAATAATGTTTCCAAATCATCCTAATTATTCAGAATGTTCCTTCTAGAAATACTATTCTTGAAATTCTTTCGGGTGGTGGGTTGGAGATACATCTCTACCAAAGGAGGTGCAAGGCACCATTTAGTCTATAACTGCCCATAATTTAGGGACATTATATTTTATCAACCTATAATTCAAAGACTAATTCACTTAATTACATAGTTCCTGAAGGGGTTTAGCTGTTAATACTATTTTAAATCCAGACCAAGGTGGAGATACTTCCAGCTAACAAAATGGATTAAACGCAGTTGTTTTATTTTAAATGAAACACGGTTATTTTGAGGAATACTTTGACAAAGGGTTTTCCACCACAGTTACAATTCTTGAGAAAGCCATACCCATGGGTTGCAGACAAACGTGTCGTTTGTTGCAAATAAGACTGTAAGATGTAGAAGCAGAATTAGGCCATTTGGTCCAATGAGTCTGCTCCGCTATTTCATCATGGCAGATCCACTCAGCCTCAATCTCTTGCCTCCTTACACACCACCCCCCCCAACAGTAACCAAGCTCTGAAAAGAGATTTTTCTTGGGTTGAGACTTACGAAGACTCCTTGTCTTAAGCTCTGTAACTTCTTCACACCTTTACTTTTTGTAAATCATCTGCATGTGCTGTTTTCAGGTCAGGTGACAGGATTAGTTTATCATCTCAACTGAGTCAACAGTAGGCTTCCTAAGCCCGGACAGTATTGTTTCTCAAGAGGGTGGCTAAATAATACCAGTTAAAAATTGACAATAAACATCTTGAACCTTGAATAAGTTCTGCTGCTGTGCTTAAAAAGCTGAGTTTAGCAAAAAGCCTCCTGACCTGGAGCAGCACACAGCAGGGACTTGGCAGGCTTAGGCAGCATCTATGGAAAAGAGTACAGTCAACATTTTGGGCTGAATCCCTTCGGTAGGACCTGGAGAGTGAATATCCATCACAATAAAAAATAAGAATCGGTGTTTCAAGCTTGCTTTTTTATTCAGTAACATAATTGGCTGAATGTTTATTTTGTTAATAGGGAGAAAGTTCCAAACATCCAAATCCTTCTTTGAAGAAATGAGAAATGCTTTCTCATCTCATTTCAAAATCTTGAGGATCCCAGTTCCAATATCTCTAGCCAAGGGAAATAGATTCCCAGGAGTGGGATGGAAAGTTATCAAAGCCCTCGCAAATCTCAGTACCAGCATGCAGATTTGCCTGAGTACAGTGTAAATAACACTGCAGGTTATCCGCAAGTTGAGGCAAAGTTCTATTCTGTGACCTGTTTGCAACCTGGACAGTTTTCAAGTCAGAAATGGGGCCACAAATCGAGTTCCAAGTTGGAAGAAGATGTTTGGAACCTCACAGCAGCCAATCCCAAATACTCATTCCTATGTACAGTATAGACAGTACATAGTTGTACATTGGGGAGGATCGCCTGTTGCAGAACAGCCCAAAGGTGAGTGGTGCAGAACAGGGAGGGGGACTACTTCTGGTAAGATAGTGACACACCAAGACTCAGTGGCTTCTACCGGGGACAACCAAAGGTGTTACTGTCTTTGTGATCACAAGACCCTACTGGATATTAAGAACATAAAGTACCACAGGTCTACACCATCAACAAGTTGTTCATTGGAGGAGAAACTGAAGGAGCTGGATGGTGCAGATCGCTGCTGCCTGCATCAGGGTGCTGTCAGAATGGGTGCGCGAAGGTAGTCTGCAGTCTAACACCAAGTGATTGGTTTACTCACTTTCCTTGTGATCGCAAGAGTCTGTTGGGCACTGTTAATGTGAAATGTTGCAAAGCCAATTCACTGATTTGTTGGTGGATGGCGGGGTACTCTGTGGCCTCGATCATGATGAGGATTGGGAGGAGGCGTCAGAGTCAGTGTACTCCAACGGAGTGCTGGAGGTGGTGTGACATGGCGTACATGTTGGAGTTGGTGCTGACTCCCAGTGTTTGATCAGCAGAAGCCAAAATGTCTTGTGTTCAGCTGCAAACTGCTGCAATATTCATGGACTCAGAGACTTGGATTACTTTTTTTATGTGACTGTATTTTACTGCAGTCCCATATGTGCTATGTGTGCTGTGTATGACTATTAGTACTGTGGTTTGCACCTTGGCCCCAGAGTAATGCTGTTTCATTTGGTTGCATTCATGGGTATTCATGTGTGGTTGAATGACAATTCAATTTGAACTTGAACTTGAGTTGTAGCAAATGGCGAAACTGATCTGACTTACCCTGCAGAACTGGAGTAAGCACAATAACAGTTATGTAATGGCTGTCTATGAGTCCTAGTTCCTCCAAGGATAGTCTGTTTTTCAACTTTCTTCAGCGCTACCTCCAGATCATCAGTGGTGCTGTAAAACCTTCGGCGATTTATGAGCTGCAAAAAGGCTGAAGATGTTCCACTTTAGTTTATGAGCTGTTTGAGTTTCTGGTGGAATACAGAGATGCAATTACTACCTAGTAATCTGTCTGGCCCTAAAAATGTTGTACATGAAAGTTTTAATTCATTTTCATGAATATCTTAAAACATGGGCTTTTAATTAATAAAAACTTAGTAATTTTATAAAATGTATATTTCAGCTTCTACCTTAATATTTTATGTGTTTTCTATGTTTATTTCTCACACTGTAAAATGTTATTCAAAAGTTGGGATTGCTTGTTCTGCCATCTTGCATCACTTTGCTGGATACTAGGAACCACAGTAATCAATGACAGAACAAGGGATTCGCACACCTTAATCATCGTCCGCTCTAGGGCAAACTTTCTACAAAGACAGTAGCAAGTACCATCGCCTCCCTAGTGACCACATAAACCAATAAATGAAAACAGGAGCCTCAGGACTCATACCACCAGGTTCAGGAATGGTTATTTCCCCTCAACCATCAGGCTCTTGAACCAAAGGGGATAACTTCACTCAACTTCACCTGCCCCATCATTGAAATGTTCCCATAGCTAATGGACTCACTTTCAAGGACTCTTCATCTCATGTTCTTCATATTTATTTATTATTATTTCTTTATTTTTGTATTCACACAAATTGTTGTCTTTTACACACAGTTTGAACACCCAATTTGGCGTGGTCTTTCATTGATTCTGTTGTGGTCATTATTCTATAGATTTATTGAGTATGCCTGCAAGAAAATGAATCTCAAGGTTGTATATGGTGACATATTTAATGGGTTCAATAGGTACATTTAATGTCAGAGAAATATATACAATATACATCCTGAAATGCTTTTTCTTCCTGAAATTCTTTTTCTTCGCAAACATCCACAAAACAGGGGAGTTCCCTAAAGTATGAATGACAGTTAAACGTTGGAACCCCAAAGTCCCCCCAGCTCCCCCCTCCCACACACAAGCAGCAGCAAGGTAACTATCCCCCCATCCCCACCAGCAAAAAGCATCAGCACCCTCCACCGAGCACTCAAGTGTGCAGCAAAGCATCAATAAAGACACAGACTTGCAGTACCCCAAAGACTACTTGTTCACCCGGTAATTTGATATACCACAGGCTCTCCCTTCCTAGTAAAGGAAGAAGAGGTGGCCTTGTTTCACAATGAGAGGGGAGACATATCAAACAACTCACTGATTTACAATGTTAGAAGTCTGTTGCGTCACTTTTTCTGATCTCTGCACCCAGAGAGTCGGCCCCGGAAAGGTGCAGATCTCTGGACACACAGCCCCCGGCAGCTAAACCACTGTCCCGGTGTTCCGTGTTCTTCCACAACGCCTCAGTCAGGGGCACCGGCCTAGAATCAGCACATCTCTAGAGCCATGGAAAACTAGCACCCTGACAGCGCACTCATCTTCCAGGCCGCGTCCTTGAGATGTCAAAAAGCAGCCAGTCATGAGGTCCTGAGAGCAGGTCCCATTCCCACAAAGATCCAAAGTCAGAGAGTAACTCCAGGTCAGGGTCTCCAAAAGAACCTTGAAAAGGAGAAAAAGAGATATCAAAGATAGAAATAGAGCTGTCTCCGAAGATGCAAGCATATGTATACTTTGATAATAAATTTTGAACTTTGATAGTAAAATGCCCAGTGTACTTGATCAGTAAATCAATTAGCTGTTCCACTTTGAACTTCACTTAACTTTAATATAGAACAAAGAGTAGAACATAGAACAGAACAACACAGAAACAGGTCATTTGACCCACAATGTTGTGCTGAACTAACTGAACAAGTAATTAAGCATTAACTAAGCTAATCTATTCTCCCTCCATATGTCCATATCCCTTTATTCTCTCTACATTCATGAGCATATCTAAGAGCCTCTTAAATGCCTTGTTTGCATTCACCACCACCCCTGACAGCACGTTCTAGGCACTCACCACTTTGTGTAAAAAAACTTTCCCTGCACATGTTCTTTGAACTTTCCCCATCTCACCTTAAATGATTGCCCTTTAGCACCAGATATTTTGAACCTGGTAAAATCATACCAACTGTCCACACTATCCGTGCCTCTCATAATCTTACAAACTTCTACCAGGTCATCCCAGAGCTTTCACCACTCCAGAGAAAACAACACAAGTTTGTCCAAACTCTGCTTATAATACATGCCCTCTATTCCAGACAACATCCTGGTAACCCTCTTCTGAACCATCTCCAAAGCCTCGACATCCTTCCGATAATAGAGCTGCTTTCTCCAACAAATCATTATCATCATCTGCCGTGTTGTATGACATGGGCAATCATGGTGTAATGACCATGATTGTTGTTGGCATATTTTTCTACAGAAGTGGTTTCTGTAGACCTTCTTCTGGGCAGTGTCTTTACAAGACGGGTGACCCCAGCCTTTATCGAAACTCTTCAGAGACTGTCTGCCTGGCGTCAGTGATCGCATAACCAGGACTTGTGATATGCATCAGCTGTTCATATGACCATCCACCACCTGCTCCCAAGGTTTCATTAAGTTGAAATACACAATGGCTATTACATCTTCCATTGAAACTGGGGTGGACATTCATGATCATCCCTTAATCCTGCGAAAATTAATAGGGTACTGAACCACTAATCTAGAGAAGATAATTTCAAACTGCATTAAATAATTCTAGGAATTTCAGGGTTACCATCAGAAATTAATAACTATGCTGTTAGTACAATTGATTTCCTAATGCTTCAGAGAAGAGAACTTTTTTGGTGTTGCCCACAAGTAAGTTACTCACCCAGTTCCTTAAGTGCCACAGAGTGTAACTGGGTGTGCGTTTCTTATGGTCTCGTAAGCATTGCACATATCAAGACAAAAACTTAAAACTCAACACAGTTGTTGAAGATGAATCCCCTTCCTTCCACCCCTCCTCAAGATCAGTGCAACATTGTAGCAATTTAAGTTATCACTTCCACCATCTTATGAAAGCAAAGACATTCTAGATTATTATACACAGAAGTCACATTCTTAAGTCAAGTCAAATCAGGTCAAGTTTATTGTCATTTAATTATATACATATATACCGTCAAACGAGACAATGTTTCTCTGAACCAGGGTGTAAAGCACAGTACTACGCGTGGCACACATATAACGCACAGTAACTTAGGAAAGTAAGGATATTACCTACAGATGAATTACACATCAATAACAAAGTTAAGTACATAAATTAAATATTGTAAGGTACGGAACAGATTAACCGGTGACACTTAGAATGCAATGCAGCAGTTAGTTCAGAAGCCTAATGGCTTCGGAGTCTCCTGCCTGATGATAGAAAGTCAAGTATACAAAGGAAATAAAATCAAGATTATTCTGTGCTTACTGAAATTTAGATGAAACAGATAACCATTGAGACAAACAAGATTCACAGAAAGACTTGCAAACCAGATCCTAAAAAGTTCCAGTCCTAAAGAAGGGTCTCGGTCCAAATCATTGACTGTTTATTAACTTCCATAGATGCTGCCTGACCTGCTGAGTTCCTCAACAATTGTGTGTGTGTGTGTGTGTGTGTGTGTGTGTGTGTGTGTGTGTGTGTGTGTGTGTGTGTGTGTGTGTGTGTGTGTGTGTGTGTGTGTGTGTGTGTGTGTGTGTGTGTGTGTGTGTGTGTGTGTGTGTGTTGCTTTTTCCAGATGAAGTAGCTGGAATAGAGGAGGGAGTGTATCTCTACCCAGACAAGTGTAAATGACTGGAATTTTCTATTCCTGAATCCAAGTTTGCTCATGAAGTTGGTCAAGAGAAACATGGATCTCATCATGGTTTTTGAATGGTGAAGTGAGCTTGTAAAGTTCTTTAATCTATTCCTATTTCTCTCCATATGCGGCTGAAGTTCTGTCGATTTTCGTTTATTTATTTAGAGATAGAGCACAGTCACAGGCCTTTCTGGCCAATGAGCCCACACCACCCAATTATACCCGTGTGACCAATTAATCTACTAAACTGGAATGTGGGAGGATATCCCAGCATGTGGTCACAGGGAGAAGGTACAAACTGCAGGAATTGAACGTGGGTCACTGGTGCTAGAATAGTGTTATGCTAACTGCTTTGCTATCGTACCACCCCCAAGTTTCACTGGTCTACCAATCCAACCCCATTCGTGCCATTGGACTGTGAGGATTCTGTGAGAAGACCTGTACCTACTTACTGCCAGTTACCCTGCTGGTGTTTAGGGCAATGTTGAAGGCCCTCCATCTCTGGTGGTGTTCAAGGCTTCCTTCATCGTGTCAGTCGCTTCCTTTTAGTTTACACTTCTGTCAGTCATGCAAGTCCCCGGTGGAGACGCAGGAATAATGTTGCACTCAATGCAGAAGGATTCTTCATTTCTGTTTTTGTAACAGTTTTGTTGTACCAGTCAGGGTTGTTAGCTTGAGATGAACCCCTGAACCTGGAGGACTAGTTGACCACTCTTAGTCTGTCTTCTACCCTTTGACCTGTTTGGTGACCCTACCAAGAGCCAAAGCATAAAGCCCTGACTCCAGCCAACATAGCTCTCTGGGTCATTGAGGCACGCGAGCCTCCAAACCATTATAAAGTTGTGGTGCTCTTGGAGGGGGAAGACCTGTACAGCCACCATTAATTTCATCAGTTAAGTAGTTAAATAACAGCATCCAGAAATGGAAGCCTGGAGAATTGTGTTTATGCAGTTATTTTTAGTTTAGCTGTATTCCTGACTAACTAAGACAAAAAAAATCAGAGTGATTAAGGAAAAAAAGATGTCTTTCATGTTAGCAGTTGTTACTTATACTGTGCCACAGGGATCCACATTGGGCAACATCTATTCACAATTTATATTAATGGCTCGGATAAGAAGACAGGTTGCAGCTTCTCCAGGAGTAATAAAGAAAGGATAAGAAAAATTATATGACACCTTTTTGCTAGTTTGAATTTCCTTCTAAATGTGTGAATTAATAACAATGTGTGAGATTATTATTTACTGCCATGGGCCTTCGGTTCCTGGAAATGGTCCCTTCTGTCCTTAGGATGCTGAATAATCGGTGTTTTCAAAGTTTCATCAGATGCGTTTGAATATAAATGTGCTTGTTAAAAAACCAGATGGAGAAAATTGAAAACTGAAATGTGAAAGCAATCAGAATTTTCAGAATGATTGTGCTTCACTGTAATCATACTGTTTAAGAAAAATGAAAAAGTTGCCAAATGTAAATTATGAAGTATCTTTAGGAATAGTGCTGAAGCTGCTAGTGTTATGAGAAAAAATGGTTTGAAAATTCAGAGTATTATCACCATGTCCAAGTCTCACATCATTAAATTAGTATTCATAAGACCCAAATATAATGAGGCAACCAGAAGGTGTACAGAAATTCTATTCCAGAATGTAATAACCCTTTCAATTTTCACAATGAGAAGCTCACTGGACAATAAAGCAAATCCTATCTGAAAGCTTTCCCAAGTAAACACAGAAATTTTTATCATATTTTGTACTGTACAAGAATGCAAACTAATGAAATCAGTCTTTGCTTGTGTGTGCCTGTTTAACAACTGATTTTTGGTGAGCAGAGGTACTTCATGAATGATGAGCAAGTGATAGTTACTTAGAGCCAGGGTATACTGCATACCTATTACCTGTAGAACATCACTTCATGAGCGTGACTTCACACTGCAGTGTCCTGCATTTGTCATGGGAAAGGGGGGATCTCTGCCAGAGTGCTATTACTTACACCCGTATCAATAAGCTCATTAAAAATAATATATATATATATAAAATAAAAATTATACTGCAGCTCATACTTTTGTTGCTACTACAGTATTAGGTTGATTTTCACCATCCACAATTTTCAAAGAAATCGCATTAAAGTGGATTACTTCTATCCCTTCAGCTCAGCTTCTCTGACTATGCACTGCCAGATTACTACCAACTGCTTCAGGCTTCAGGGTAGTGCTTTGGGGCCGATGATCGATATTCAATATGAAATAGCTTTCCGTTGTGACCTTTACTAATTGCCAGATAAGCTCATCACCTATTTTTCTCTATAATGATGTGGTAGCTGGGTCTATGTGGGGACTTAGCATTACTTCAAAGTTCAAAGTAAATTTCAGAATCAGGTTTAATTTCATTGACTTATTTCATGAAAATTTTTTAACTTTGCGGCAGCAATACAATGCAATACATAATAATAGACAGAAGCTGTGAGTTACAGTTAAGTGTATAGTTTTTAAGTAGTTAAATTAAATAAATAGTGCAAAAAAAAAGGAAATAAGAAGTAGTGAGGTATAGATCATGGGTTCAATGTCCATTCAGAAATTGGATCGCAGAGAGGAAGAAGTTGTTCCTAAATCGTTAAGGCACACACTCAATGATTTATTATCAAAGTACATTTTTGACACCTAGATTAATTTTTCTTGCAGGCATACTCAATAAATGATAATAGAGTTATAACCATAACAGAATCAATGAAAGACTGCACCAACATGGGCATTCAACCAGTGTGCAAAAGATAACAAACTGTGTAAATGCAAAAAGAAGAAACAATAATAATAATAAATAAATAAGCGATAGATATTGAGAACATGGGATGAAGGGTCCTTGAAAGTGAGTCCATAGTTGCGGAAACAGTTCAGTGATGAGACAAGTGAAGTTGAATGAAGTTATCCCCTTTGGTTCAAGAGTCTTGATGGTTGAGGGATAATAACTGTACCTAAACCTGGTGGTGAGAGTCCTGAGGCTCCTATACCACCTTCCTGATGGCAGCAGTGAGCAGAAAGCAAGACCTGAGTGGTGGGGGATCTCTGATGATGGATGCCGCTACCCTGCAACAACGCTTCTTGTAGATTAGAATTAGAATTTATTTAAATCTTACATCCAGCCCATGATGCGAGGGAGTAAAAATCTTTCTGTTATGACTCCGTCGTAATGTGCAGACATGTGAATTTATAAGCCTAATGGCTTGTAGAAAGAAGTTGTCCTGTAGCTGTTGGTCCTGGCTTTAATGCTGGAGTACTGTTTGCCAGATGGAAGCAGCTGAAACAGTTCATGGTTGGGATGACTGGTGTCTCCCAGGCCTTCTTTCTGCACCTGCTGCTGTAAATGTCCTTAATGGAGGGAAGTTCACATCCACAGATGCACTGGGCTGTCCATACTACTCTCTGCAGTGCCCAGTGATCAAGGTTGGTGTAGTTCCTGTACCAGGTGGTGATACAGCCTGTCAGGATGCTCTCAATGGTGCCCCTGTAGAAGGTATTGAGGATTTGGGGGCCCATGCCAAACTTCTTCAGTCGCCTGAGGGGGAAGAGACGCTGTTGTGCTTTTTTTGCCACAAAGCCGATGTGTACAGTCCAGGTGAGATCATTGGTGATGTGTATACCAAGGAACTTGAAACTACACAATGTGCTCAGTGGTGTGGAGGGCCTTTCCTGCTGATGACCATTTGCACTTTCCGTCGCTGCCCTTGTGCAATACATCTTTGGTGCTAAACTGATCATCTTAGAGGGGCTACTCAAAAGTTAAAATTGAAGGAATGGATAAGGATGATCTTGGAGAAACAGCCATATTTTAATGCATTTATATGGGACCTCAGCATATCACCAAGTCAAACTGAACTGTAGTCGGGCAAAAACTGCTAGATTTCAGGGAGAGTCACTGTGTGCAAGTGCAAACGCACACACTGGATCTGCAGAAATTCACGTTCTTTTTCATAAATCGGGATTTACAAGAAGACACCATTGCCACCGTTCCTCTCCCCAGAAATGAACTGGATCTCCAGCTACAGGATTTTCAGAATGCGTGTTACGTTGCTACCTTCAAATGTATATTAGTGCCCAGCTCCTCCATGAATTAACTCAATCTGAATGAGGAACTGGAGATTAAAATCCACTTAAAAGGCACTTCACCATGAGGGACAAAGGACAGGAAGAGGGAAATAAAAAATGCAGTGTATCCTTTCCGGGAAAATAAGCAGTGAATCTCTGCATCGCCTACTTTAACCTTTCTATGTACAGTTGGAGGTTATTACAACAGGGTAGGCAACGAGGTATGGAAAAATTGAAATGTCTTGTGCTTTTGACAGAACAGGTTAGCCCATTTTATTTGGTATAGAGTACACTACAGTGCACCTCACTTATTAATGCGAACTCACTCTTTTGAATCATTTAGTAAATCGCCATGAAAATAATTAGCTCGGTAGTTAAATTGCTTAGAGAACATGAGTGTAGGATGAGGCTTTGATGGTTCTTCAATTCCAGATGTTATGTGCTTCTACTGGATATATGAATGACCTTGTAAATTGTGGATCATTGCTATCAATCTTCCAGACAGGAGACTGGTGGGTGTGTATCCATTATAAACACTGATTAGTTTTTCTCACCATTGGCCTATATTGAGTATCTCTCTGCTATGTCTCACAAAACACAATACCAACAGAGTGGGTCTTTATCAAGCACTGTTATTCTTTCTCCTCCAGCCCTTTATTTCTTTCACCAGTTTACTTCCCAGCTCTTTGCCTCATCCCTCCTCCTCTCCAAGTTTCACCTAATACCTACCACCTTGTTCTGACTTCTCATCTTCTATTTCCCGTCCCGATGAAGGCTCTCAGCCCTGAACGTCAACTGTTTACTCTTTTCCATAGATGCTGCCTGGACTTTTTGTGTATCGGCTTTATTCGCCTCGACTCCCACCAGGGATGGTAGGGGACTTCCAACACACCATTTACAAAGCATTCCTTTTATACATAAAATGAGACAAGGTTACTATTTCCAGCGAGTCTTTCTGAGACATTTGTGGTGCTTTGCCATCTGGGGTTCACTCGTCTCTGCTATTTCCTTATTTACATAAGGTTCAGTACATTGTGTACTCGCAGTCATGTATTCCTTTAGTAAGTGAATTTCTTGTAGTCACGTACATATACTGCAACATATTAGCTTAGCACTCTGGGATTCAGCTACAACTCCATTTTGTCACATCAAATGGTTGCCAAAAAATACCCAGTTCAATAAATATTTCTACACCTCAATAAAGGTTAAAATTGAACAGGAATTAACATCGCTAGCCAATCATAACCTGACTATTTTCTGCTGGAGTGTTTGCTAAAATGCACCCGGTGCTTTGAGGGCAATGTAGTAATATCCAAGTGTCCCTGAAAAGAAGTGTTTTATAATCCATTGGCATTTAACTCCTGTGTTCAGTACAGTTGAGTGCTTACTAAAATTAGCTTTTTGTCAGTTTGGTTCTGAATTAAACAATCCTGAATTTTAATGATTGAATTTATTTTCCAGGAACACAATGTTCAAAGCTACAACAGAATTATTAATGACTTAAAACAGATTCACCCTGTTACTTGGACAATCATCAGAAAAACATAATGCCCACCAGTGCCCAAGTTTTAAATGAATGAGTCACCTTTACGTATTTTCATTTAAAATTGGCAGCATACCATTCAACAAATAGACCTCTCCAAAAATTGATCTGACCAATGCAATATGCAGAAATTAGTCTTCTGACCCTGGGCAAAGTAACATGCCTTTCATTTGGTATGGTATTCATTCAAATAATGGCTCAAGAGAAACAAGTCCAATTCCACAGAATTGGAAAGAGTTAAAGGAAGAGTGTTATGCTTCATAACTCCAAAACAAAACTAATTGACGGAAAAGCACAATGGAGATGTGGGTCTTAGCTGAGTTTTTACATTTGTGAGGTGGTAGCATGGTAGCGTCATGACCTATACCGTTCGCGTACTTTTACATATAACCCGTAATGAATTCAGTAAGCAATAAAGAATGCCTGTAGTCAATGAATGACACAGCACTAAAATGAACTGAAGTGAACTGAACTGAACAGAACATTCCTGGACTGTTTCAATGACTTTGTGGCTTGATGTTTTATATTCTGTGTTTTTCACTCATTTTTTGTCGTTTGCGCATTTTGTTCTTACTTTTGCGCTTTGGGTAGTTGATGTTTTTATTTAGTGTTTCTTGATGTTTGTTTCTTGGCTGTCTGTGGGAGAAAGAATCTCAGAGTTTTATATTGCATACATACTTTGACAATAAGTGTACTTTGAATCATTGATATATTTACAATATTATTCAAATATTACTAAAATATTAAATACACAACACTCCTCCCTGATTAACCATAGGCTCCAACATATTATAGAACATATCTCAACAAATATACATATGAATATAAATTTTAAGTAGCAAATTTAAAAGAGTATAATAAATTTTGTAGTAATTTGTATAGTAAATTTTATTGCACAGCATATTTTAAATTGTCCTATACAGGTCTAAAGATTTATTGCTGCGGAGGATGGCCTACTCTTCTGGGATACCGTATTTCCTGATGGGTGGAGGGGGTTGTTAGATTTGTGTCTGTGAGGCAGTCTCAGGTTCTAGGCCCCCTCTGTGGTGGTAGTAAGAGTTGACTCTGGGACTGCAGGAAGTGGTTCTGGCAGCTCTGGACTGCTTTCTTCTCTAACAATTGACTCTGCTCTCCTCAGCTGCTCTTGGCATCTTCTGGACGTGTTGGCATCACGAACAGAGAATGGCAAGCTGCTCAGTCTGCCGATCCAACCCAGGCCAGCAGACAGAGCTTCAAGCCAGCGCTTTCATTTTTATCATGACTAGATGATCAGCATGTAGCTTCTCCAACATTTTAAATATCAGTTTGGATGTTTAAAAAATTCTTAATCCCCACATAAGGCAACCCCCGTCAAGGCCAAGTTCGTCCCAGCACAGGTAAAACTGGGGATACTGGGAGTGCTGCTGCACACTTCAGCCATTCTGGGTTACCGTGTAGAACTGAGTCTTTTCAAGTTTCCCTCCTCTGCTGTAATAAGGAGACTCTCGATTTGCATTAGTGAAAATACGTCAAGAGGAGAGTCCTCTTTTGTAAACTTTTCTGGTATTTTCTTTTCCGAGGATAAATGGGACAATCTATCAGAATTTCTATGATTAGTTGTCCTCTTGAATTCAATCTTGTAATTGTGTCCTCCAAAAAACAGAGCCCATCTCTGCATTCGTTTTGCTGCTGTCAGTGGAACAGCCTTCTGTGGATCGAAAATCGTGGTTGATGATCAGAAATGAGGATAAACTCTCTCCAATACAAGCACTAGCTGAAATGCTTTACACCCCAAACCAGACTCGAGGCCTCTCTGTCAATCTGTGTGTAGCGTTTCTGTGTAATGATGCAAAGTCTACGGTGCATTCACTTCCATCACTCATTACATGTGACATGACAGTGCCTTTACCATAAGGTGATGCCAAGTGCTTGGTAAAAGAATTAGATGGAGAGGAGGATCTTAAAAATATTACAGAAGGGTGTCAGTAGAGAGCCAGGGATTGATTTCCGAAGATTAAGCCCACGGCCACTTAAAGCTTGGCCAACATTGGTGGACCCATTCAGTCTGGCAATAATCAAGAAAGTAGAAATATTTCCAGGGTTACGGGCCAGGAAGAGATTAGAGGGGTAAGATCACTGAAGAATTTTAAAACAGAAGTGAGAATTGTGAAGGTTAACAGGAAGTCGTGTCAGCCACAAGCACAGGATAAAGGATGAAGGGTGAATAGATCCAAGTCATGACAACAGCAGGAGAAGTTTGGGGATAAAACTGAACAGCAGGAAAAGTTTGGGGATAAAACTAAGCACAGGTGCTGGAAATCTAAGCAAAAGTCAGAAAATCCCAGAAAGACTCAGCAGGTCAGGCGTCATCTGTAGGAAGGGAAACGGTTAATATTTCAGATCAGTTTTTCAGGGAGACTGACCAGGAGCATGTTGGAAAGGTCAAATCTGAAGTTTAACAAAAGCATAAAAACGATCAAGACGTAGCCACAAAAAATAGTGAGGGAAAGAAGGTAAGGATAGTGGATAAACCCTCTTATAGTGTTCACACCGTAGAGAAACATGAAATAACAAATAATGCAGTGTTTAAAAAAGAGCAGTGCAGTAATTACGGGAAACTAATCTTTATGTCGAAAGGTTAATCAAGTTGGAAAAGGTAACTATGAAAATAAGTTGATAGAGTACATTTGGGATAGGTTGCTACAGCAATATATTGTGAAATCAACACAGGTGGGTTTTCTTGAACTTGATAATGGCTAATGATAGCAGTTTATTAAATGAACTCCAGTTAATAGATCCCTGAGGAAGTAGTGATTGTAGCCTGACAGACTCCTGTTTTCAGTTTGAGAGGGAAAACCTTGGTTTAGAATCCACTGTTTAACTTAAACTAAGGAAATTATAATGAATGAGAAGGGATTTGGCTAAAGCAGATTGAGCTACGGCAAATAGGAAAAATAGTGATATGCGCTTACAGAGATAATCCAAGGCATTCATTAGTAAAAGTCAAGATTGTAAGAGAGGGATAAACAAACCAAGCCTAGCCCAAAGAATTAAGAAGGTAAAGGTTAAAGATAAAGATTTAAAGATTAGGTTTATTTGTGCCAAGTACAGCAAAACATCAAAAAACACAGTGAAATGCGTCATTTTGTGTCAGTGACCAACACAGTCTGATTGTATTGGGGACAGCCCACAAATAACACCACACTTCCGGCAGTGTTATAGCGTGCCCACAAACTTCTAACCATAAAAACAAGAGATTCTGCCGATGCTGGAAATCCAGAGCAACACACACAAAATGCTGCAGGAATTCAGCAGGTCAGGCAGCATCTATGGAAATGAATGAACTGTTGACGTTTCGGGCCAAATCCCTTCATCAGGACTTTAAAGGCGCCAGAATAAGAAGGTGAGGGAGGGAAAGGAGTACAAGCTAAAAGGTGATAGGTGAGGAGGTGGGTAGGGGAGGGGGAATGAAGTAAGAAGCTGAGACGTGGTAAGTGAAAAAGGCAAAGGGCTGGAGAAGAAAGAATCTTATACAAGTGGAAGGTAGGCTATGGGAGAAAGGGAAGGGAGAGGGGCACCAGAGGAAGGTGATGGGCAGGTGAGGAAAAGAGACTGGGGAAATGAAGAACAGGAGAGGGGGAGATTACGGGAAGCTGGAGAGGTCAGTGTTCATGCCGTCAGGTTGGAGGCTACCTGGACAGAATATAAAGAGTTACTCTTCCAACCTGAGAGTGGCCTCATCATGACAGAAAAGACCATGGACCACACCAACATGGGCATTCGAACAGTGTGAAAAAGACAACAAACTGTGCAAATATAAAAAGAAAGGAATAATAATAATAAATAAATAAGCAATAATTATTGAGAACATGATGTGAACATAAGAACATAAGAAATAGGAGCAGGAGTCGGCCACCTGGCTCGTCGAGCCTGCTCCACCATTCCATAAGATCATGCCTGATATGGCCATGGACTCACCTCCACCTACCTGCCTTTTCCCCATAACCCTTAATTCCCCTCCTATGCAAAAATCATTCCAACCTTGTCTTAAATATATTTACTGTGGTAGCCTCCACTGCTTCATTGGGCAGAGAATTCCACAGATTCACCACTCTCTGGGAAAGGCAGTTCCTCCTCATCTCCGTCCTCAATCTACTCCCCCAGATCTTGAGGCTATGTCCCCTAGTTCTAATCTCACCTGCCAGCGGAAACAACTTTCCTGCCTCTATCTATCTATCCCTTTCATAACTTTATATGTTTCTATAAGATCTCCTCTCACTCTTCTGAATTCCAGTGAATGCAGTGCCAGGCGACTCAATCTCTCCTCATAGTCTAACCCCCTCATCTCTGAAATCAACCTGGTGAACTCTTCTGCACCGCCTCCAAAGCCAGTATATCCTTCCTCAAGTAAAGAGACCAGAACTGCATGCAGTACTCCAGATGTAGTCTCACCAGTACCCTGTACTGTTGCAGAATAACCTCCCTACTCTTCAATCCAATCCCTCTAGCAATGAAGGCCAACATTCCATTTGCTGTCTTGATAACCTGCTGCACCTGCATACCAACCTTCTTGTGATTCATACACAAGCACTCCCAAGTCCCTCTGCACAACAGCATTCTGCAATTTTTTACCATTTAAATAATAATTAAAAAATAAGAGTCCTTGAAAGTTAGTCCATAAGTTGTGGGAACATTTCAATAATGGCACAAGTGAAGTTGAGTTAAGTTATCCCCTTGGGTTCAAGAGTCTGATGGTTGAGGAGATCCTGAAGCTGGTGGTGTGAGTCATGAGACCATGAATCGGTGAATTGAATCGAACTGCAACCTGTGATCACTGGTGCTGTAGAGCAATTGTGCTAACCACTAAGCTACCATGATGCCCATGGTATAAAATGAAAGAGAAAAATTTATAAAGAGGCAAAAATCAGTGGTAGTCTGAGGTAAATTCAGAAACCAGCAAGAGAAGACGAAATAATAAAAGGTGGAAAATAAACTTTGAGGACTAATAGGGAGGAATTGAAAATTGAACAATGAACTTCTTTAGGTGTATAAAAGAGACAAATGAAATGCAAGTGAACATCAGCCCTCTGGAGAATGGATTTGGGAAATTTATTATGGGGAAATGGTAGAAGAGCTAAATAGATATTTTGCATTAGTCTTTACTGTAGAAGATAGTATGAATAATGAATAATGTCTGGGAGGAATTAAATACCAGCTCTAACAAAATTGTAAAATGCAAACTAATTTGTTCCTTAGTCCCTTGGCCCTGATGGCTTGCAAGTTAGGGTCCTAAAAAAATTGCTATTAACAGGGTTGTTGCATTAATTATAATCTTCCAAAAATCCTTAGGTTTGGAAGAAATAATAGAGGATTGGAAAACTGCCCATGTGACACCCTTATTCAAAACGAGAAATAGGCAAATAGTGAACCACTGCAGGCTGATTAACTTAAGATGTGTTGCTGGGAAACTATTAGAATCAGTTAAGGAGGTCAAAGGAGCATATTTGGAAAATCGCAATCTAAACAGGCCAAGTTGGCGTGTCATTGTAATGAAAACATCTTGTCTGATAAATGTATCAAGAGTTTTTTGAGGAAGTCTCAAGCAGAGTGGCTGGAGGTGAATCAGATTCTTTATTGTGATTGGACTTTCAGAAGGGGATCACCAAAGGGCCTCACAAAAGGTTACGTCACGTGATGAGGGACCATATTGACATGGTTAGAGGAAGCAGGAAGCAGTAAGTGGGGGAAAGGGGGTGATTTTTAGGTTGGCAATCTGTTACCAGTGCAACACCACAGAAAAAAAGTCTCGAAAAACATGGTGCCCTTGTCTTAGAAAACAACAGGGACAGAGTCCTTGGACACACTTAAGGCTGAAGTAGACTGGTTGAGATAGAAATCAAGGAAAATGCAGAAAAGACGGACTTGAAGATTGTCAAGCAGTGCAGGTATTGAATGGTTGAGTGACTGTAGGAGTTGAATGACCTCCTCCTGTTCCTTATGAATATGGATTTCAGTAGCAGATGAGCCGAGGTAAGGAGGACTGAGACAATGTTAGGGAAGCAAAAGTAAACTATGCTAATCCGTGATCTGAAGCTGAGCACACTGAAGTTCCTGGTCACATTCAGTTAATTATGGGAAACAGATTGAACTACAGAATGGAGTTAGTGAAGGGAGCCAAAAACAATGGTCTTCTGGTGGTACCTCTGCTGTGACTCAAGGATCTATGCTCAGCCCCTTCCCGTTTCTGATATCCTGTTATATGTTGGCAAAATCATTGATTTGAAGTGAATTTATTATCAAAGTAGTTTGGAGTTGGGGTGAGTAAAGTTTTCCATACTGGTTCAGAAGCCTCGTGGTTGAAGGGTAATAACTGCTCCTGAACCTGGTGGTAAGGCTCCTGTATCTTCTTCCCAATGCCAGCAATGAGAAGAGAGCATGACATGGATGGTGGGAGTCCAAGATGGTAGACGCTGCTTTCTCATGCCAGTGCTCTTTGTAGATGTGCTCAATTGGGGAGAAGGCATTTCCAGTCTTGGGCACTGCTGTTTCCATATGAGGCCGTGATGCAACCAGTTAGGATATGCTCCACTGGGCAATTTTGGAAGTTTGTTAAGTTCTTAGATGCCATGCCAAATCTGTGGAAACTTCTAAGAAAGTAGAGGCGTTGCCATGCCTTCTTTGTAATAGAACTTACATACTGATCCTCTGAAATGATAATGCCAAGGAATTTAAATTTACTGTTTTTTCTCCACCTCCAAGCCCCTAATATGGACTAACCCATGGACCCCCAGTTTCCTTCTCCTGTAGTCAATAATCTGCTCTTTGGTTTTGCTGATGTTGAGGGAGAGGTTGTTGTTGTGACACCATTCAAGCAGATGTTCAGTCTCCTTCCTATATCTCATTCCTACATGTTCACCCCTCGACCTATCTCACCACCATCTCACCCTCACATCTATGGAGTCAGAGAACTTACCCATCATCCAATATTGATAAACCAGAATTTCTGTCAGCAAAATAATGGAAAATAAAATTCTGCATCAAAATCTCTGCTGCCTGCATTTCTCTTTGTTATTTAAAGCTAACCTACCCTGCTTGTAAACTTGGTGTCATGTTAGACCCACCCTAACCTCATCTACTACCATGAAATCTGCAACATCTGCCAGCTCTTGGGCTGATGTGTGAGACGGCGGGTGCTGTATTCCTTTGATTTTGTTCCCACTTTCTTCCTCTGTCCCCTTCCTGCCAATATTCCTTAAGTTATCTTTCACTGCAGCCCTTCCTCACTACTGACTTCCTCACTCCCCTCCCAACTGTGTAGCTAATTTTCAAACCACCCCCTCCTACCAACTTTGCCCCTCTAACCATAGAAATTCCAAGCCCTGATCGATCCAACCCCCTGCCTCTGACCTACCATGCCCAGACTCACCATTCCTACCCCAACCACCTTCTTTCCTCTTATCACTGCCCAGCATCAACCCCACAATGGTGTAGCCAGCAGGGAAAAGGCTTTTGGTAAGGCCTTTTCTAGTGGAAATTGTTTTGAACTACCTTGACATTTGAAACTCAATGCCAAAGAACCTCATACAAAAGTCTTGCCTCACCTCCTTCCTGGAGTGCAAGAACTTCTGGCTGTTTATATTTAGATTGTATTAATTCATTATTACTTGCGCACATGTTAGTACTGATGTTGAGACAAAGTTGTTCAATTAAAGCCCTATTAAATTAGTAACAGCTGCAATGTTTTAAGAAACTGATTTAAGAAATCTTCATCAGCAATAAACCAAGTTTCTGCTGCACAGAGTTGCATATGATTGAGAATTTCTTGAATCGCCATACCCTGAGGCCGAGAAAGAGCAACAACATCATTGTTAATGGCAACAGTGATTTTCACAGCCAAGGGGAAAGTATTTGTAAATGCAAAATTGCTTCTCTATCAACGGGGCTTTATTTTCCAAGATCATGTTGACTGCGTCTATATAACAATGAAAGACCCTGAACACTGAAATTTCTTCTTTCAAATAGATAATCCCTCAAGCTTTGAATTATTTATTTTCCTCTATAGTCTCTCTATCATTGCTGGGTAACTGCCGTCGAAGCATGAGTTCTGCCAGCAGTAGTCATTATGACTGTGGAAAGATTCCGGAGTCTGTTTTGTATGCAAGTGTTGTCTAACCATACTTCCATTTATTCCTAATTGCACTTGTTTATAATGCGTGTATTTTGGTGCAGAATCATTACTGGGTTTAATTTCGTCTATGCCACCTTTCAGTTTTTGATTTAATTGGTCATTTTCTTCTTGTGCCCAAATGGTTCATGATCTTCAGTTAGGAGTTGAATAGAATGATAGTAATAATGCCAGATTTTGCTGCTGAGCATCAGATGACATATAATAGCCATCAGTAGCAGGTAGATTCTGTTTAAGATTTGCTTAGCTTTCAAGCTTAATTTTGTTGTTGTAAATACTCTCAGAAAGCAAGGAAATATTACTTTTGAACACTGCAATGTTTTGAAATATTCCAGCCATTGGCAGTATCAGCCAATTCTTGTTTATTTATTATTTATTGAGATTCAGCGCAGAATAGGCCCTTCCAGCCCTTCGACACGCGCTGCCAAGTAACCCCCAATTTAACCCTAGCCTAATCAATGGTTTACAATGACCAATCAACCTACTAACCAGTACGTCTTAGGACTGTAGGAGAAAACCGGAGCTTGTGGAGGAAACCCACACCTTCCACAGGGAGGGTGTACAAACTCCTTACAGTGGGCATCGGAATTGAACTCTGAACTCTGACACCCCAAGCCGTAATAGTGTCACGCTGACTGCTTCACTACTGTGGCACTTAGAGTTTATGAAAGCTTAACACCGGGTCTCCCATGAACATTTGGTGTGCTAGAAAAGTTTAGAGGCGTTGCCCATCCATCCACATTCCAGCCCAGTAGCGATGGCACTTCTCTCCAGCCGCGACAAGTGGCTGGTCACCTGAAGCCCAACAGCGATCCTTGGTGCTAGGGTATCACTGCATTTAGACGGGATTCTGTCTTAGAGGCATTCAGTCATAATCTCGCAAATGGTAGCTTTTCACCATTGCAACCTCAGCCAAGCATGTATGTCCTCTCATAATGAGCAGGATTACTGTTGTAACAACAGATTATCAGCAGGGTAAAACTAACCTGTCTCACAATGGTCTAATAATTATGGTCTATTAGAAGAAGAACTAGGCCATTTGCTTATCAGGTCTGCTCCACCATTTTATCATGGTTGATCCATTTCCCCCTCAGCCCCAATCTCCTGCCTTCTCACCGTATCCCTCATGCCCTTAATAATCAAGAATCTATTAAATATACCCAATGATCTGGCCACCACAGCCGCCTGTGGCAATGAATTCCACAGATTCTCTACTCTCTGGTTAAAGAAATTTCTCCTTATCCCCATTCTAAGTGGACATCCCTTTATTCTGAGGCTAGGTCCTTTGGTGTTAGACTCACCCACCGCTCCACATCCACTCTACAAAGGCCTTTCAATATTTGATAGGTTTTGATGAGATCCCTCCTCATTTTTCTGAATTCTGAATCCTGGAATTATTTTCACGAGCCTCCTTTGAACCATCTCTAATCTCAGCACATCCTTTCTCAGATAAGGGACCTCAACATTCCAAGTAAGGCCTCACTGGTGCTTTATAAATTCTCAATATTACACACTTGCTTTTATATTCTAGCTAAAGAAGTTAAGTCAATTAGTTGTTTGTTAGATGCAGAGTACAGTGAGGTACAAGTTACAGGTATAATCAAAAAGCAGCTTGCCTCCACATGCGACAGGTTACTGTCGATGCAATGCTCCTCAGACAGGATGAAGAGGTCAATACTCCCCAATGCCATTAGGCTTTACAATTCTACTGCCAGGACTTAAGAACTTTTTAAAAGCTATTAATGCTTTTTGAGATAGTGATTTAGATGCATATCATATTTTTTACTGAGTTAAGTATTGTATGTAATTAGTTTTGCTACAACAAGTGTATGGGACATTGGAAAAAAAGTTGAATTTCCCCATGGGGATGAATAAAGTATCTATCTATCTATCTATCTATCAGGCCTGTAGATTCACCGCAAACACAAAATATAAATTATACATACGTTATACAAGACAATGAAAAAAACCTGTAAAACAAGTAAGAACATAATTTATTGTAAGGCCACACACACACACAAAATGCTGGAGTAACTAACTCAGCAAGTCAGGCAGCATCTATGGAAAAGAGTAAACAGTCAACATTTGGGCCACACCCGAGGACTGTAAAGGAAGGGGAGAAGTCAGAGTAAGAAGGTGGGGGAGGGGAGGAAGAAATACAAGGTGGCCTGTGATAGGTGAAACTGGGAGAGGGGAAGAAGTGAAGTAAAGAGCTGGGAAGTTGATTGGTGAAAGAGATAAAGGGTTGGAGAAGGGGGAAAATGATAGGAGAGGGTAGAAGACCATGGAAGCAAGGGAAGTGGGGGGAAGCACCAGAGGGAGGGAGATGGTGAGCAGGTAAGAAAAGGAGGTATGAAAGGGAAAGAAGAATGGGGAATGGTCGTCCACAGTAGAGATCACAGAGGGGGAGCAGTGAGAAAGGATTTCACTGAACTCCCATCGAAGGGACGATTTAAACTTCTTCAGGGTAGGCATTCCTGAAAGAGATTTCACTGTGAAGCAGCAAGTCCCAAACACAAGCAAATCTGCAGATGCTGGAAATCCTAAGTTTATTGTAGTGCGAGAGATGGTCCATCAGTTTTCCAGTGATGATGTAGAATTGGGTTGTGCAAGTCAGTTCAAGAACTGACTTGTTCCTGAACTTGGTGGCGTGAGGCAGGAGGCTTCTCTACCTCCTGCCAGATAGTTGCAGTGAGAAGAGGGCATGATCTGGGCGGTAGTTTTCCTTGATGACAGATGCTGCCTTCCTGAGACAATGCCTCGTGTAGATGTCTTGTGTTTTATTTTTCAGTTATGGGTGAGGTATGGGGAAGGCAAAAACCTTGCCTATATCTCCTCCCCAACTGAAAAATACTGTAATATCCAGCATGTTTGTGGATGCATTATTATGAGGCCAGCTTGTGGACAGAGTGTGTGATGAAGGGTTTAGGGTGAAAATGTGAACCTATCTTTCCTCTTTTCAAGTGTGGATTAAACTTGTCTGTAGCTCCAGCATCCTCTAATATTAAGAAGTTCAGAGATGACTATACTGTGATACAGGATCTGCAGTGAAACGCAAATCTGTCTGTTGAGAGTTGCTGATGTTATCCCTCAAAACCGACAGCAACTTCGACATCTCTACATACTATAGACACAAAATTTAAAAGTGCTCTGCTGTGCTGGTCAGGGGATGTTTCTCAGAGAATGGAATTTAGTGTGGGAGCAGGGAGTTGCAGTGTTAGCCTACACCCTTAGTTTATGGAATTTGGCTGCAGGTCCTTCAGTTTGACGCTGACAAAGCTAAACTGTTCAGTTGGATGGTGAATGCCTACATTCTATGCATTGCATGAATGACAGCAAGCTCTCCTTTTTTCTTTGGAACCCTTGTATACATTTATGCTGCAGTGTTATAATGGAATAGTCCTGCTGTTAAGAGATAATCTGCTGCACATTTTTCCTGGATCTGGAACTGGCCATTTATCAAATGTTCTTCCTTGGATTTTCAGATTGCAAATGGGGTTTAAACAGAAAGACTCTGTTATCAGAGCATACCAGAATGTCTTTTTACTTACAACAATAAAGGAAAGGGATAACAGGTTCTTTATTTATGGTTTGAATTACCTTACCCTCAGCCAAAATGTTTAAGAAACTTGCCTGGCCATTCAGCAAGATCTTGGGAGATCTACTTCAAGGCAATTTTCCTGACCTATCTCCTATTCTTTAATTCCTGCAATATCCAGTAACCTATTAAACTTTGCTTTGAATGCAACCAAGTACTAAACCAGTACAACACCCTGAGATACTGAGCTGCAGAGATTTTCCACTCTTTGAGAGAAGAAATTCCTCCTGATTCCAGTGTAAAGAGCCAATGCTTTATTTTGAGTGTACGATCTATGGTTCTACCGTTTCAACCGAGGAAACATTTTCCCTTTTAGTAAAGATTACTCTGCGTTGCAGTCTTTTCCACACAAGTTGTTGACTTCCCATTTTTCCATGTTGTATTCCATCTATAATGTTGCTACCCACTTAACCAAAGATTTAAAGATTCGAAGTACATTTATTATCAAATTATCTCCACAGACAGCCATGAAACAAAGAAAACTGAATAAAATCATGGAACCTGTTCAAAGAAAAGCATCAACACCCACCCTCCCACGTGCAAAAAAAAACAAATCGCGCAAACAGCAACAAAAAAATACAATGAGTGAAAAACACAGAAAATATGGCACAAAATCAAAAGAGTTTAGGCATATTCAGTTCATCTCAGTGTCCGTTATCTACAGGCCACCTCGATTCAAAGTCGTCCAAAGTAGCAACTAAAAAAGGAGTGACCAGAAACACATCATAACATGAACTACAGGGTCCAATCCACTAACCATGTTGAATGAACCTTGCTCAAGACCCAGAAATCCGTCACCATCTTCGGACAGCATTGAGGGCGAGAGTTCGTTTGAATGCAGGGATCTTCCTTAGGGAGCAGCGAGCCAAGGGGGAGAGAGAGATCTTTGCATGCAGACACCTTCCTCCAGTAGCAGTGAGTGAGAAGCTGGTAAATGGCACTGAACACCCGCTTGCCTTCCGCTCACGCCTCAATGATTTCAATCTTCCTCGTCGCAAGATCGGCAAGAAATAGAGCTGATTATAGGCTTCTTGGCCTCGAGACCACACATTTCACTCAAAGCCTCACGGAACTCTCTCAAAGACAGCAAAGCTCCAGATCGCTCGATCAGCCCAAAAACTCACCAATAGGAGCAGGGCCACATTGTAAAGAAAAAGCAGATGTAAAAGAAGTGAAGGAAGTGATCTGTCTGGAGGACAATGCCCTTAGTTGCTGATGCCATCTTGCATATCCTCTTGCAGCAAAAGATAAACTGTTGGAAGAAACCAGTAGGTCAGGCAGCACCTAGGGAGGCAAAGGTATGGTTGGCATTCTGGGTTGTAATCCTTCATCAATTAACCTTCCTAGTATGCCACTGGACTGTGAAAGGAAACGGGAGCACCCAAGGAAAACCCATACGTTCCATGGGGAGGACATATACTCCTTACAGGAGGGCACCTGAATTGAACTCCAAGTTCCAGAGCTCCCTAAGCCGCAATAGTGTCATGCTAACCGCTACACTACTGGGGTGCCTGGTAAAAGGTGTGGTTAAACTGGAAAGAATTCAGGGAAGATTTATGAGGATGTTGCCAGGAGTAGAAAGCCTGAGTTATAGGGAGGAGGTGGCCAGGCCAAGTCTATAGGCTTGGAGACCAGCATTTCACTGCAATGACGACATGATATAATCATGTATCCAATCAGACAACATTACTAAAGAAATTTTTGAAAAGCAGGATATACAAATCAGAATCAGAATCAGGTTTATTATCACCAGCATGTGTAATGAAATTTGTTAACTTAGCAACAGCAGTTCAAAGCAATACATAATATGGAAGAAAAATAAATAAATAAATGTAAATAGATAAGTAAATCAATTACAGCGTATGTATATTGAATAGATTAAAGTCATGCAAAAGCAGAAATAACATATATTAATAAAGGGAGGTTGTGTTCATGGATTCAATGTCCGTTTAGGAATCGGATGGCAGAGGGGAAGAAGCTGTTCCTGAATCACTGAGTGTGTGCCTTCAGGCTTCTGTACCTCCTCCCTGGTCGTAACAATGAGAAAACTGCATGCCCTGGGTGCTGGGAGTCCTTAATAGGGGACGCTGCCTTCCTGAGACACCACTCCTTGAAGATGTCCTGGGTACTTTGTAGGCTAGTACCCAAAATGGAGCTGACTAAATTTACGCCCCTCTGTAGCTTCTTTCAGACCTGTGCAGTATCCCCCCCCCCCCACCCCCATACCAGACAGTGATACAGTCTGTCAGAATGCTCTCCACGGTACATCTATAGAAGATTTTGGGTGTTTTTGTTGACACACCAAATCTCTTCAAACTCCTAATGAAGTATAATTGCTGTCTTGCCTTCTTTATAGCTGCACCAATGTTTTGGGACCAGTTTAGGTCTTCAGAGATCTTGACACCCAGGAACTTGAAACTGCTCACTCTCTCCACTTCTGATCCCTCTATGAGAATTGGTATGTGTTCCTTTGTCTCACCATTTCTGAAGTCCACAATCAGCTCTTTTGGCTTACTGATGTTGAGTACCAGGTTGTTGCTGTGACACCACTCTGCTAATTGGTTTACCTTGCTCCTGTATGCCCTCTTGTCTCCATCTGAGATTCTACCAGCAATGGTTGTATCATCAGCAAATTTATAGATAGTGTTTAAGCTATGCCTTGCCACACAGTCATGGGTGCATAGACAGTAGAGCAGTGGGCTAAGCACACACCCCTGAGGTGCACCAGTGTTAATCATCAGTGAGGAGGAGATATTATCACCAATCCACACAGACTGTGGTCTTCCAGTTAGGATCCAATTGCAGAGGGAGCTACAGAGACCCAGGTTTTGTAACTTATCAATCAGGATTGTGGGAATGATGGTGTTAAATGCTGACCTATAGTCGATGAACAGCATCCTGACATAGGTGCTTGTGTTGTCCAGGTGATCTAAGGTTGTGTGAAGAGCCATTGAGATTGCATCTGCCATCGACCTATTGTAGTGATAGGCAAACTGAATAAGGCAGAAATGCAAAATGATCCAATAGGTTTTGTCAAGTTCACAATTACTTGAGTTAATCGCTCATGTTCATCATTTTCTGTCTTGAACAATGAACTTTTTGTTTATTCTCTTGAAGATTCTCTTCACGATAACAGTGGCACTTGAAATTCACTTTGTCACTTTAAATTCACCAAGATCATGAGGTTAATATAATAAGATCTTTTTTGTTTGATCTCCTATCTAGAGATGTGTGAGATTTAAATAAAGGTATCCCTTGAGATCAGAGATCATTGTTTCAAGGGTCATCATAGGAACATTTAAGTAAGATTGTCCTGAAAAGAACACCTCATCAGTACGGCTGGTGAAAGATGGTGCAGAGGGATTCACATTCTTTTCTGATCAGAAGATTAAAACCTGTTTCAATGCAGTGCCATAATAGTCTACACAGACAATTAATGCCTCTATTGAAACAATACAGAAGTGTTTAATACAAGTGTATTAAAATTTCTTTTGGGATTACCATGCTGCATTGATTTTGGGATCAAATGTAAGTATGTTGATCCCTGCACATAAGGAATTTTAATTAAATTGAAATCTGTTCATGTAACTAAATTTAAAGTAACTTTTTGTATGATAATGAGGTAATTACCCACATAGTGAAAATCGTGGTTCACTTATACCCGTGTTGTCTCCAAAACAGCAAAATGAAGTTTCTAAGTTGAAGTGTTTGTGAATGCAGACAAGTCTCTGAGTACACGTTTTAGGTAATTGGCCTAATATGTTCTTGCCCAAAGACATGATTAATGCAAAATAAATTACTGAAATGTTATTCTATTTTCCATCAATTCAGTGCTGACGGACCTTATATGAAGGTGTAGTTACTTTTTAAGTGACACTGCAGCCGTTGAGAAGTTCAGTTGGTGAACTAAAGGCCTGAGCCATCAACCTACAACTGAAATCACAACAAAGACTTTAGGGGTGTTTACTAGTGAAGTTGTGGGGGACTGAGAGGTGGTCGGGGACCTGAGAGGGCCTGAGTCAGAAATCCATTCTGTAAAATAAACAGGGCATGCAGAAAAAAGCCAAGCAGTAAACAGGGACTAAGTATGGAAAACTACGTTAGAAGATGAAATTTAAAGATACTCTATATAAATGTAGGCACAGGGAGGAACTTTATTTTACCTATATAAATGCACAGTCTATCCACACAAATGCAGATAAATTATTGATACAATGTGTTGTAAATAGGTATAAAATATAGAACATAGCAAAACATGTTATGCCTGCCTTTATTCCAAGTTCAGTCAAACGCTTCCCTTTTGCAGACCTCCATTTTCCTTTCATCTGTTCACCCAAGGGTCTCTCAACTGCCCCTAATGTATCTGCTTCTACCACCAGCCCTGGCAGTGCATTGTGAGCACTGCATAGGGTATGATCTAATAGTTATTACAGATACTTGGCTGTAAGATAAACATGGATTTCTTTAAGGATATGTCAGGTAGTGTAGATAAGGGAAAACAGTGGTGTATTTAGATTTGAGCTTTCAGAAAACTTTTAATAATGAACCAAACAGGTGATTCATCAAAAGTTAAAAGTGTGTGGAATTGGAAGCATTATACATTAGGTGCGGGGTAAAGAGTGTCTCTACCAAAGAAAGTGTAAGACACTCTTTCCCTCCGCTAGCCTGCAGGTCACCCTTGGGCAAAATGTAGCACCTGTTTAGCCCCCTGATCAGGGTCATGTGAAGCCATGGGAGCAGGTGGTGGATGGTTGTATGAGCAACAGGTTTATATCAGAAGTCCTGGTTATGCAACCACTGATGCCAAGTAGACAATCTCTGAAGATAATTGCTAATAGCTGGGGCCAGCCATGTTGTAAAGATACTGCCCAGAAGAAAGCAATGGCATAACACTGTTGTAGAAAAGTTGGTCGAGGAGAATCATGGTCATGGAGAGACCATGATCAGCCATGTCATATGACACAGCATATAACAAACAAACGAACTATATTACAGCCCCACTAGAGTGACCCTCCCCATCTTGTATCTAAAGTCTACCCACATGGCCTCACTAAACAATTCCCCAAGGATGTCTTCTCTGAGCAGTGTTGTTAAATTCTTCCTTATCAAAAAAGCATCAACCCCTTTTCACTTACCAGTACAACTATCACGCCTGAAACATCTGGAACATTAAGCTGTCAGTCCTGCCCTTCTTTCAACCACGTTTCTGTTATTGGCTATAACATCCCAGTCCCTAAAGCCAATCCATGCTCGAAGTTTGTCTGTCCTTCCTGCTATGTCTCATGCATTAAAATAAATGCTGGATATTGATGTTATCGATATTTATGATGATAATTCCATTGAATATAAGACCATAAGACATAGGTAGAGTATTAGGCACAAGACATAGGAGCAGAATTAGACCACTTAGCCCATTGAGTCTGCTCCACTTAGCCCATTGAGTCATGGCTGATCCTTTTTTTTCTCCTCCTTAGCTCCACACCTCGGTCTAGTCCATGTAACTTTTGATGCCGTGGCCAGTCAAAAACCTATCAAGTTCTGCCTTAAATACATGCAACAACCTGGCCTCCACAGCTGCCTGTGGTAACAAATTCCACAAATTCGCCACCCTCTGGGTAAAGAAATTTCTCTGTATCTCAGTTTTAACAGGATATCCCTCTATCCTAAGGCTGTGCCCTCTTGTCCTAGATTCTCCTACCATGGGAAACGTCCTTTCCACATTCACTCTGTCTAGGCCTTTGTACATTTGAAAGCTTTTGATGAGACCCCCCCCCCCCCCACCATCCTTCAAAATTTCAGCAAGTACAGGCCTACAGCCATCAAATGTTCTTCACGTAATAACCTTTCATTCCTGGAATTATCCTTGCGAACCTCCTCTGAACCCCCTCCAATGCCAGCACATCTTTTCTTAGATGAGAACCCCAAATCTGTTCACATTACTCAAGGTGAGGCTTCACCAGAGTTCTTGTATTCTAGACCTCTTGAAATGAATGCTAACATTTCATTCACCTTCCTCACCACCAACTCAACCTTCAAGTTAACCTTTAGGACGTTCTGCACAAGGACTCCCAAGTCCCTTTGTATCTCAGATTTTTGGATTTTCTCCCTGTTTAGAAAATAGTCCGCACATTTATTTCTTTTACCAAAGTGCAGCAACTTTCTAACATTGTATTTCATTTGCCACTTTCTTGACAATTCTAATCTATCTATGTCCTTCTGCAGCCTTCCTGTTTTCTCAACGTTACCAGCACCTCCACCAATCTTCATATCTTCAAACTTGGCAACAAAGCTATCTATTCCATCATCTAAATCATTTATATACAGCATTAAAAGAAGTGGTCCTAATACTGACCCCTGAAAAACACCACTCATCACTGGCAGCCAACCAGAAAAGGATCCTTTTATTCCCACTCGCTGCCTCCTACCAATCAGCCAATGCTCTAACCATGCTAGTAACTTTCCTGTAATATTATGGACTCTTTACTTGGTAAGCAGCCTCGTGTTTGGCACTTTGTCAAAGGCCTTCTGAAAATCCAAATATACAACATCCATTGCATCTCCTTTATCTCCTCAAAGATTTCCAACAAGTTCGTCATGCAAGATTTTCCCTTAAGGAAATCATGCTGACTTTGTGCTATCTTGATCTGTGTCACCAAGTACTCCATAACCTCATCCTTAACAATTGACTCCAACATCTTCCCAACAACTGAGGTCAGGCTAACTGGTCTATAATTTCCTTCCTGCTGCTCCTTTCTTAAAGAGTGGAATGCCATTTGAAATTCTCCATTCCTCTGGAAACATGCCAGAGTCCAATGATTTTTATAGACAATAGACAGTAGGTGCAAGAGTAGGCCATTTGGCCCTTCTAGCCAGCACCTCCATTCACTGTGATCATGGCTGATCATACACAATCAGTACCCCGTTCCTGCCCTCTCCCCATATCACTTGACCCCGCTATCTATAAGAGCTCTATCTAACTGTCTCTTGAAAGCATCCAGAGACTTGGCCTCCACTGCCTTCTGGGGCAGAGCATTCCACATATCCACCACTCTCTAGGTGAAAAAGTTTTTCCTCATCACTGTTCTAAATGGCCTACCCCTTATTCTTAAACTGTGGCCTCTAGTTCTGGACTCACCCATCAGTGGGAACATGCTTCCTGCCTCCAGCGTGTCCAATCCCTTAATAATCTTTTATGTTTCAATCAGATTCCCTCTCATCCTTCTAAATTCCAGTGTACACAAGCCCAGTCGCTCCAATCTTTCAACATATGACAGTCCTGCCATTCCGGGAATTAACCTTGTGAACCTACGCTGCACTCCCTCAATAGCAAGAATGTCCTTCCTCAAATTTGGAGACCAAAACTGCACACAGTACTCCAGGTGGGGTCTTACCAGGGCCCTGTACAGCTGCAGAAGGACCTCTTTACTCCTATACTCAATTCCTCTTGCTATAAAGGCCAGAATGCCATTAGCTTTCTTCACTGCCTGCTGTACCTGCATGCTTGCTTTCATTCACCAATGTACAAGAACACCTAGATCTCATTGTACTTCCCCTTTTCCTAACTTAACTCCATTTAGATAGTAATCTGTCTTCCTGTTCTTGGCACCAAAGTGGATAACCTCACATTTATCCACATTAAACTGCATCTGCCATACATTTGCCCACTCACCCAACCTGTCCAAGTCACCCTGCATTCTCATAACATCCTCCTGATATTTTTGGAAGATCATTACTAATGCCTCTACAATCTTTACCGCTACCTCTTTCAGAACCCTTGGGTGCAGTTTATCTGATCCGGTGAATTATGTACCTTTAGGTCTTTCAGCTTTTTGAGCACCTTCTCCCTTGTAATAGTAACTGCACCCACTACTCCTTCCTCACACCTTTCAACACCTTCCACAATGAAGACACTAGCAAAATACTCATTTAGTTCATCTGCCATATCCTTGTCCCCGTTATTATTTTTCTGACCGCATTTTGATAGCGTTTTCCCCCCAAACTTTTTAAAAATCGGTAAACCTCGTTTTCCTCCCTCGACAGACAGAACTTCCTAGCATTATAACTTTAGTTTTAATTAACCTGGGTTACATGTATCTCATGGTCTTATGGTATTTACAGTCAGGAGTCTCAGGGTTGTATATGGTGACATATATGTTCTTTGATAATAAATTTACTTTCAATTTTGAATTCAGCTCTTTGCTTCATATTAGAGTGTGGTTGAAAATGACTCCCATCGCTTTGCTGATGATTGACAAAGCACTGACTGGAGAGTAATTAAATAAATTGGATTTGTCCTGGCTTTTGTGCACAGGGCATACCAGGGCAAATTATGCGGAGTACACCTACAATTGCTTATTGACTAATGCAGTGCCTTTAGCAAATTACTTATTCATTAAGGAATGGACTCACCTTGTGAGCCACACAGTTTCTTTTCTCCTCGCATATAGTCAACCTCAGAGTGATCTTTATACCTCCCTTATTGGATGCCATACTTTGGTTACCAACAATAAATAGATTTTTAGAAATTAATTCATTTCTGAGTAATTGTAATAAATGTGATGTTCTGGTGTTTTCCTTATTCTTTGCTGATTTTCTAAATACTGTGAAACATTCAGAACCAGATAAAAACACAAAGGGAATGTTGCAGGGGCCTGCTCTTCTAAATGGATTTTAAAATCTTTTTCATCGTCTCAAAGAAAGACAGGAGCGTTATCTTTGGTTTACTACCTAAACGGACTGAATTTGTGTGGCCGCCCTCCTCGTATGCAGACAGAAAGATGTTCTCGATATTCTGAGATTTGTGTGATTATTGGATTGTACTTTATGTTGGTCTCCTTCAGTTTTTCGGTGTTTTCTTTCTTGTGACTGATTGGTGGGTAATCTGCTAATTCTGTGTGTGTGAGAGGGGTGTTGGTGGTTTTGATGTTATTGTTGCCATTCTTTCTGCGAGGATGGGGTGGGGGGGGTTTGAGGTTTGTGAGTCTTGTTTCTTTTTTTTCATGCTGGGGGGAAAGTTGATGTTGTTCTTTTGACAACCCACATGAACTTTCTGTAATTCGTGGCAACCTGGAGAAGATGAGTATCAGGGTCGTATTGTACATACATACTTTGACAATAAAATGACCTTTTGAACCTTTTAATATTCACAATAGAATATGCAGTCATTATCTTGCGGTTTTGGGATCTTCCTGTGCACACATTGGCAGTCATATTTCCTACATATTTCTGTATGAAATATGAGAGACTGCTTCGGTACTACTAACTGGGATGTACTGCAAGGGGGGCTCTGTGGGGGCGTTGAGGAGGTCACTGAATGCACAACGGACTATATTAACTTTTGTGTGGATGCCGTTGTCCCTGTTAGAACTGTTCGCTGCTATCCCAATAATAAGCCCTGGATCACTAGTAACATCAAAGGCCTCCTAAACCAGAAGAAGAGGGCCTTTAAAGATGGTGATCGGTTGGAGCTTAAAAGAGTTCAGAAGGAACTCAGAGTACAGATAAGGGGGGCAAAGGAGCAGTATAGGAGGAAGCTAGAACAAAAGCTGCAGAAAAAAAGCATGAAGGAGGTGTGGGATGGGATGAAGATCATCACCGGATGCGGTGCAAAGCGGGGGGAAAACATAAGTGGAGATGTGGAGAAAGCGAACCAGCTGAACAACTTCTTCAACAGGTTCGACAGCACAATCTCATCCTCACCGCAGAAATCCACACCAGGCTTACTTCCCTCACAGGAAAATAGCCACTCACAGGAAACCTTGCCCACGCCCAGGATTACGGCTGCACAGGTGGAAGGTCAACTGAGGAAGATCTGTACCAGCAAGGCGGCTGGACCGGATGGAGTTTCCCCACGATTACTGAGGGCCTGTGCGACTGAGCTGGGAGAACCACTACAGCGCATCTTCAACATGAGCCTGGAGCAGAGAAGAGTACCCAGACAGTGGAAAACATCCTGTATTGTCCCAGTACTGAAGAAACCACAACCAAAGGAGTTGAATGACTTCAGACCTGTTGCCTTGACGTCGCACGTGATGAAGACCATGGAGCGGCTGATAATACAGAATCTGAGGCCACAAACCAGGCACGCCCAGGATCCTCTTCAGTTTGCGTATAAGGAGAAGGTGGGAGTGGAGGATGCTATCACGTATTTGCTGCACAAATCACTCTCTCACCTAGATGGGGTCAGTTGTGCTGAGAGGATTACATTCCTTGACTTCTCTAGTGCCTTTAACACCATCCAGCCCAAGATCTTAAGGCACAAACTAACGGAGATGGGAGTAGACTCTCACATGGTGGATTGGATAGTGGACTACTTGACAGATAGACCTCAGTATGTGCGGTTGGGAGACTGTAGGTCTGACACGGTGGTCAGCAGCACAGGAGCGCCGCAGGGAACCGTACTCTCTCCGGTCCTGTTCACCCTGTACACATCAGACTTCCAATATAACTCAGAGTCCTGCCATGTGCAGAAGTTCGCTGATGACACGGCCATAGTGGGGTGTGTCAGGAATGGACAGGAGGAGGAGTATAGGAAACTGATACAGGACTTTGTGATATGGTGCAACTCAAACTACCTGCGTCTCAATATCACCAAGACCAAGGAGATGGTGGTGGACTTTAGGAGATCTAGGCCTCATATGGAGCCAGTGATCATTAATGGAGAATGTGTGGAGCAGGTTAAGACCTACAAGTATCTGGGAGTACAGTTAGACGAGAAGCTAGACTGGACTGCCAACACAGATGCCTTGTGCAGGAAGGCACAGAGTCGACTGTACTTCCTTAGAAGGTTGGCGTCATTCAATGTCTGTAGTGAGATGCTGAAGATGTTCTATAGGTCAGTTGTGGAGAGCGCCCTCTTCTTTGTGGTGGCGTGTTGGGGAGGAAGCATTAAGAAGAGGGACGCCTCACGTCTTAATAAGCTGGTAAGGAAGGCGGGCTCTGTCGTGGGCAAAGTACTGGAGAGTTTAACATCGGTAGCTGAGCGAAGGGCGCTGAGTAGGCTACGGTCAATTATGGAAAACTCTGAACATCCTCTACATAGCACCATCCAGAGACAGAGAAGCAGTTTCAGCGACAGGTTACTATCGATGCAATGCTCCTCAGACAGGATGAAGAGGTCAATACTCCCCAATGCCATTAGGCTTTACAATTCAACCGCCAGGACTTAAGAACTTTTTAAAAGCTATTATTAATGCTTTTTGAGATAGTGATTTAGATGCATATCATATTTTTTACTGAGTTAAGTATTGTATGTAATTAGTTTTGCTACAACAAGTGTATGGGACATTGGAAAAAAGTTGAATTTCCCCATGGGGATGAATAAAGTATCTATCTATCTATCTATCTATCTACACTGTAACACTCACTGCAGTTTAGAAGCAATTCACTACAAAGAGTTCATTGAGAGGACATGACATCATGAAGGAAACTGCAAACTTTCTACTGACCTAATGATTTCAGTGTTGTTCAACTGCTATCTCTACCTAGATAACTATGTAACCTAACAATAGCTGATGCATATCTCTTGCCTTCAATCTGAAATTTATGGATGACATAAACTGTAAATGTTAAAGACTCTTCAGCACTTACATCATGCAAATGTTACTGTATATCAAGCCTGATTGGAGAATGTTGTAATCTGCGAGGAAATATTTCATCAGCAGCAAGGCACTAATTTGAGGAAAGTTTGCATCAATGTAAGAAATACAAGGCACTAGGCTGCCTTCAGCTGAGGTGTCTTGATAAACCATGATTTTGCCGTTGTATAACTGTGCCTACTTCTTAGCAATATTTGCCTCCAGTAACACAAAGCATCTCCCTTTATCTCCTTCTGTCAGACCTGCTCCCACTGACACCTCCCAGCCTGCACGTGTAGGCACCTTATTCTTCTGAGGTTTTATGGGGGGTTGACAAATGGCTTTGTCACCACCTTCTGAACTAGAGTGTGGGACAGGCTATCTAAATTCTATATACGAAGGGTGATGGGTAAGTAGTGGCCTAAGGTAGAAGGAGTCAATTTTAGAAAACCTAGCATATTTATTTTTCAACATAGTCCCCTCCTACATTTACACACTTAGTCCAGCGGTCGTGGAGCATACGGATCTTGGACCTCCAGAAGTGTCCACAGATGGGTGATTGATAAGTTCGTGGCCTAAGGTAGAAAGAGATGAGTTATTAACTTCAAACTTTCTGCATAATCATTCAAAGAGTTGACCTGTATGTCCGTGTAATGAGAGCTGTATAACTCATCTCCTTCTACCCTAGGCCACGAACTTATCAATCTACACGATCAATGCTTCTCATCATCTTATACAGGTGCCCCCCCCCCCCTTTACAAAGGTAGAGCATTCTTGTGAAACTTTTCTTAAGCCGAAATGGTGTAAAGCGAAGAACCATTAACTTATATGGGAAACATTTTCGTAAAAGCAAAACTCCTCTTTGTAATGCGAAAACAGGTTACTAATGTAGGTCTTTTGTAAAAGCAAGTGGCGTAAAGCAAAGATTCATAAAGCGGGCAACACCTGTACACCTCTATCAGGTCACCTCTCATCCTCTGTCACTCCAAGGAGAAAAGGCCAAGTTCACTCAACCTATTCTCATAAGGCATGCTCCCCAATCCAGGCAACATCCTTGTAAATCTCCTCTGCACCCTTTCTATAGTTTCCACATCCTTCCTGTAGTGAGGTGACCAAATCTGAGCACAGTACTCCAAATGGGGTATGACCAGGGTCCTATATAGTTCTAACATTACCTCTCAGCTTTTAAACTCAATCCCACGGTTGATGAAGGCCAATGCACTGTATGCCTTCTTAACCACAGAGTCGACCTGTGCAGCAGCTTTGAGTGCCCTATGGACTCGGACCCCAAGACCCCTCTGATCCTCCACACTGCCAAGAGTCTTACCATTAATACTATATTCTGCCATCATATTTAACGTACACAAATGAATCACCTCACACTTCTCTGGGTTGAACTCCATCTGCCACTTTTCAGCCCAGTTTCACATCCTATCAATGCCCTGTTGTAACCTCTGACAGCCCTCCACACTATCCACAACACTCCCAACCTTTATGTCATCAGCAAATTTATTAACCCATCCCTCCACTTCCTCATCCAGGTCGTTTATAAAAATCACGAAGTGAAGGGGTCCCAGAACAGATCCCTGAGGCACACCACTGGTAACTGATCTCCATGCAGAACATGACTCGTCTACAACCACTCTTTGCCTTCTGTGGGCAAGCCAGTTTTGGATCCACATAGCAATTTCTCCCTGGTTCCCATGCCTCCTTACTTTCACAATAAGCCTCGCATGGCGTATCTTATCAAATGCTTTGCTGAAATCCATATACACTACACCTACTGTTCAACCTTCTTCAACGTATTTAGTCAAAAAATCCTCAGAAAATTCAATCAGGCTCATAAGGCACAACCTGCCTTTGACAAAGTCATGCTGACTATTCCTAATCATATTATGCCTCTCCAAATGTTCATAAATCCTGCCTCTCAGGATCTTCTCCATCAACTTACCATCCACTGAAGTAAGACTCACTGGTCTATAATTTCCTGGGCTATCTTTACTCCCTTACTTGAATAAGGGAACAACATCTGCAACCCTCCGGTCCTCTGGAACCTCTCCCATCCCCATTGATGATGCAAAGATCATTGCCAGAGGCTCAGCAATCTGCCCCCCTCACCTCACACAGTAGCCTGGGGTACATCTCGTCCAGTTCCAGAGACTTATCCAACTTGATGTTTCCAAAAGCTCCAGCACATGCTCTGTCTTAATGTCTATATGCTAAAGATTTTCAAACTGCTGTAAGTCATCCCTACAATCGCCAAGATCCGTTTCCGTAGTGAATACTGAAGCAAAGTATTCATTAAGTACCTCTGCTATCTCCTCCAGTTCCATACACACTTTTCCACTGTCACATTTGATTGGTCCTATTCTCTCATGTCTTATCTTCTTGCTCTTCACATACTTGTGGAATGCCTTGGGGTTTTCTTTAATCCTGCTCGCCAAAGCCTTCTCATGGCCCCTTCTGGCTCTTCTAATTTCGTTCTTAAGCTCCTTCCTGCTAGCCTTATAATCCTCTAAATCTCTATCATTACTAGTTTTTGAAACTTTTGTAAACTTTCCTTTTCTTCTTGACTAGATTTTCAACAGCCTTTGTACACTATGGTTCCTGTACCCTACCATCCTTTCCCTGTCTCATTGGAACATACCTATGCAGAATGCCACTCAAATATCCCCTGAACATTTGCCACATTTCTGCCGTATATTTCCCTGAGAACATCTGTTCCCAATTTATTTCCTCTTACTCCAATTAAACGCTTTAATAACTTGTCTGTTCCTATCCCTCTCTAATGCTATGGTAAAGGAGATAGAATTGTGATCACTATCTCCAAAATGCTCTCCCACTGAGAGACCTGACACCTGACCAGGTACATTTCCCAATACCAGATCAAGTACAGCCTCTCCTTTTGTAGGCTTATCTACATATTGTGTCAGGACACCTTCTTGAACACACCTACAAACTCCACTCCATCTAAAACCCTTGCTGTAGGGAGATGCCAATCAATATTTGGGAAATTAAAATCTCCCACCACAACAACCCTGGTATTATTACACCTTTCCAAAATCTGCCTCCCTATCTGCTCCTCAATGTCCTTGTTACTATTGGGTGTTCTATAAAAACACCCAGTAGAGTTATTGGCCCCTACAATTAATAATAAATTGTATTTTATTCTGTGGTAACTTTAAAATCAACTATCTCCTCTCTTGATTATACCTTGAACACGTCACTGGTGTATGCTCAACCATTTCTTGTTGATTATAATGCTCACACCTCTCATTATCACATTTCTTAATTAAAAACAATGTACTATTTAACCCTATGTGCCCAAAACACAATCTCAATATTATCACCTCAACCATCCCGTTTCTTTCTGGATATTACAAAGGAGCCTTCCTGTTCTCTCTTCATCCCATTGTTTTCAACACATTTTTAAATTTCACTTTTAATGATGTTTTCCATTTCTCCTTCATGGTAATTTATTTAATGTCCATATCTGCCTGTCTCATTGCCTCCTTTACATGCAGGCACCTCCCAGTCTCCACCCGCTCATTCCAGACTCATCACCTGCAGCCTATTCCTCCTCAATTCTCATTCACTCATCAAACCAGCCAGCCTCAACTAGTTGCTCCTAGCTTTCATGCTCCCAGCCTAAAGTTTAATTCCCATTCCCATTCTGACGTGCCAGTCCATGGCTTCCTCTTGTGCCAAGAAGAGAATACCTTATATTCCTTCTGGGTAGCCTCAAACCTGATGGCATGAATATCAATTTCTCCTTCCTGTAAAATTTTTCCCTCCTCCTCCTCCTCTCTTCTTCTATTCCCCACTCAGGCCCTTTACTTCTTTCACTTGCCTATCAATTCCCATGGGTCGCCTCCTCCTTCCCTTTCTCTTATGGTCCACTCTCCTCTCCTATCAGATTCCTTCTTCTCCAGTCCTTTACCTTTCCCACCCACCTGTCACCTTCAAGCCATCCTCCTTCCTCCCCCCCCCCCCCACCCCACCTTTTTATTCATTCTGGAATCTTCCAATTAATTTTCAGTCCTGAAGAATGGACTTGGCTCGAAACGTCAACTGTTTATTCATTTCCATAAATGCTGCCTGACCTGCTGAGTTCCTCCAGCACTGTATGTGTGTTGCTTTGCATTTCCAGCATCTGCAGAGTCTCTCATGTTTAAAGTTTACCATATTGCCTGCTGTGTTTAGTTTCTGTTTTCTCTTGTCTTGTGGCCCCCTCATGGCTTGTTATTTTGTGATCTATTATTAAGATTGTTGTTTACTGCTAGATCGTCTCCGCTGCTCTCCTTTTGGGTCAAGCCTCTTCTACTCTTCCTGACATCTTCTCCCCAATCTTTATCACTTCAGCACACTCGTGACTGACAAGTTTTAGCATCTTTAATGCTCTTCGATCTAGAATCAAACCTAGTAAGACATAGAAATGTGGTGAATTTTGGATTTTGTCACAATCCTGCTGCCCTTTATGGTTTACATAAAGGCTTTGAAGAGAATTCGCATTTCAAAAGATACATTAAAAGTTACTCAGAGAAGATTGTCTGAAGTAACTTTTCTTTTGCTTTCAACAGCTGAGAAAATGCTTTCCATTTTGACTGATGTGACATATATCATCCAGTCTCCTGTGAGCAGAAATCCGTAACATGAAAGGGCTCTGTTGTCCTTTAAAATTCAGCATCTCATTGTATTAAATTATAAAGAAAA
Source organism: Hemitrygon akajei (assembly GCF_048418815.1). NCBI lineage: Eukaryota > Metazoa > Chordata > Chondrichthyes > Myliobatiformes > Dasyatidae > Hemitrygon > Hemitrygon akajei. Next base: position 55,720,783 of record NC_133146.1, read on the forward strand.
ACTATTCAGCGGTGAAATAACTTCACACTCAGCGGGAGAATGGAACTGATTGAATTGCTCTACAAAGAGTCAGCAGGGGTTTGTTAGGCAGAATGGCCACTTTCTGAACAGTAATGATTCTTTGATTTTATGAGGGACAAGCCAAAGGCACGGGTTTAAATATTTAATGTAATGGTTTGCCACATAACTTTCTAGTAAAATTAGTAATTAAGGATGTCCCAGTTATCTAGGATGATTTGTATCTCAGTGCTGCTTCAACATTTCTCCGCTGCGTAGGAGGCTGAGGGGAGACCTGCAGTTTATAAGATTACAAAGTTCAAAAGAAAGCAAGTGAAAAGTCCTGGCAATAGGAATATGTGTAATATATCAGGTCCTGAAGCCTATAATTTGATGCACCGTCACAATGTAATGTAGGGAAGAAGTGTAATCATAAAGCTCAATTTATAGATTCTGAGAGTCAAAAAGAGGTTAGACAATCAAAATCGTTTCCCCATGTTTGAAATGTTAAATACAAGAGTCATCATCATTTTGTGCCGTGTCATATGACGTGGGCAATCGTGGTCTTCCATCTGCCATGACCATGATTGTTCTTGGTAAGTTTTTCTACAGAAGTGGTTTGCCATTGCCTTCATCTGGGCAGTGCCTTTACAAGATGTCATCGACACTCTTCAGAGCTTGCCTGCCTGGCCTCAGTGGTCACGTAACCAGGACTTGTGTTATACACCAGTTGCTCATACAACCATCCACTACCTGCTCCCATGGCTTCACGTGACCCTGATTGGGGCTATGCAGGCGCTGCACCTTGCCCAAGGGTGACATGTACGCTAACGGAGGGAAGGAGCACCTTACACCTCCTTTGGTAGAGATCTATCTCCACCCCCACTACCCCTAAATACAAGGGTAGTTGTGTTTAAGGTGAGACGGGAAAGTTATAAAGATGTGTGGCCAGGTTTTTTACACCGCGAGTGCCTGGAATAGGATGACAGTGGGAATGGTGGAAGCAGGAATGATAGTGAAATTTAAGAAGCTGCTAGATAGACTCAGGGACATGCAACTAATAGAGGGATATGGATCATGTACATACCGAAAAGATTTAATTTAATTCAGCATCGGGTTTGCCGCAGATATTGTGGGCCAAATGAACTGTACATGTGATGTACTTTTCCGTGTTCCATGGCAGCATTCCTAAAGTGTGAGCAATTTTTACATTAGTAACAAGATTATTAACAACAATGAGCTAAAAATCCAGAATGTGTTAGGGAACGTGTTCCCTAGACAACAATTGGGCATGAAAAATTATTGCAGGTTTATGATGTAATCCTTATTGATATGTCATGTTCCCAAAGAATCTGCACACCATCTAGTTTGCCCTTTAATTATAGAATCGTAAAGTCATAGAAAAGTACAGCACAGAAACAGGCCCCTTGGCCCTTCTGGTCTGTGCCGAACCATTTAAACTGGCTACTCCTATCAACTTGCACCCAGCCATAGCCCACCATAGCCATCCCATCCATGTATCTATCCAAATTTCTCTTAAATATGGTAACCAAGCTCACATGCTCCACTCTTATCTGTAGCTCTCACGACCCTCTGAGTGAAGTTTACCCTCATATTCCCTTTAAGCTTTCCACCTTTCACCTTAACCCATGACCTCTAGTTGTAGTCCCACTGACCCCAGTGGAAAAAGCCTGCTTACATTTGCTCTATCTATACCCCCTCATGATTTTGTATGTCTCTATTTTCCACATTTTAAGCAATAAAGTCCTAGCCTATTCAATTTTTCCTTATAACTCCATTCCTGGCAACATCCTGGTAAAATTTCTCTGTACTCTTTCAACCTGATTTACATCTGTCTTGTAGATAGATGACCAAAATGGCACACAATGCTCCAAATCAGGACTCACCAACATCTTATACAACTTCAACGTAACATCCCATCTCCTGTACTCAATACGTTGATTTCTGAAGGCCAATGTGCCAGAAGCTTTCTTTTTGACCCTATCTACCTGTGACGCCACTTTCGATGACTTATGGACCTCTATTCCCAGATCCCTTTGTTCCACCATACTCATCAGTGCCCTACCATTCACTGTGTAAAACCTATCCTGAAGTGCAAAACCTCACACTTGTCTGCATTAAGTTCTATCTGCTAGTTTTCAGTCCATATTTTCCATCCGGTCTTGATCCCACAGTAAGTTCTGATAGCCTTCCTCACTGTCCACTGCACTCCCAATCTTGGTGTCATCTGCAAGTTTGCTGAACCAATTAACACATTATTATCCAGATACACTGAGGACAAACAACAATGGACCCAACTCCAATCCCTGAAGCACTCCGCTAATCGCAAGCTTCCAGTCAGAGAGGGAACCATCTACTACCACTCTCTGGCTTCTCCCACAAAGCTAATGTCTAATCCAGTTTACTACCTCATCTTGAATGCTGAGCAACTGAACCTTTTTGACCAACCTCCCATGCAGGATATTGTCAAACGCCTTGCTAAAGTCCATGTAAACAACATCCACTGTCTTGCCTTCATCAATTTTCCTGGTAACTTGGTTGTTTGGTAGTCTTTGTTTATATGTAGATTTTTATTGATTTGATTGTATTTCTTCTTTCTACTGTGACTAACACAAGTAGATGAAGTTCAGGGTAGTATATGGTGTCTTACATACTTTGATAATAAATTTACTTTAAATTTTACTTACTTAATCATGAATTTTAGTCTCAACTTTCTAAGTGTATTGTATTTGAAGGATTCATATTCAATTAAGTTCTTACTTATAACTTTAAAAATAATTATGTTAGATGCAAAACAAGAAGCAAGTTCTTCAAGCTAATTCCATCAACTGGAAGGAATTGGGAGCAAATTGTGTAATTAATTGACTGACTTTCCTGCACTTTAATGAAAATGCTTCACAATAAAGGTCAATGTTTTTTTAAATGTGAAGTGTCAGGCATATAACATAATCTTCTATGAGGATTTGATTCATCGACAGGGCATCTGCAAAAATGTACTAAAAGTGAAAGATGAGTTTATTGTCAAATGCACAGGTGCACAACAGCATGTTGCAGAAATGCACAGGTGTAATGAAAAACTGACTTGCAACGGGCACATGGCAACATATATGCAGCATTTACAAGGAAAGCATAAATTTACAGAAACTACACCATTTTTACAAGGAAGAACACAATTAGAGCAAAATGACCAATCATTTTAGTGCAAATGATGAAAGTAGTTATAGCAGGGCTGACAAGGGTTGGTTTAAGAAGTAAACGTTTGAAAGAGATATCCATTCTTGGTCCGGATGGTGTTGGACTTTAGGCTTCTCTGTACCTTTGGCCCAAAGGTAGCTGTCAGAAGATTGCATGGTCCCAATGGTGAGGTATGGGGAAATACATACAAAACAAATACAAATTCAATTTTTCTACTCCAAAAGAAAGTTATACGAATTGTAAATAAGACAAGTTATTATGAGCCAACCAATCCACTATTTATTCAACTGAACACTTTAAAATTCAGAGATTTCGTAGATTTTAAAATAATACAAATTATGTATAAAGTAAAAAATGGACAGCTACCACAAAGTATCCAAAGTTTGTTTAAAATGAAAGAAAGTCAACATGATTTGAGAGGAACATGTATAGTTCACAGGATAAAAACAAATGTAAAAAACAAATGTAAAAAATCATTGTATTTCAGTCAAAGGGGTGAATCTATGGAACAGTTGTAGTGAGAATTTAAAAACATGCACTACACTTAACAAGTTTAAACAATTATTTAATGAACACATATAAAATACGTGATTTAAAATGAATGGGAGTAACATAAAGATATTTGGAATTGGACTTTATGTTAAAAGATTATGAAATTTTTTGTTTTTGATGTGACGATTGACGCCAAATATGTTGTTGTATAAGTAAGAGGGGTAGGTGTAATAAGCTGTAGATTCAGCCTACACCCTTTCAGTTGGTTTTAAAGAATATTTATGTTTTTTTTGTAATTTTGTCCTATGAGATCATCGTTGTAAATGATGCTTTTTGTTAAGTTTGTACTGACCGAAATAAATTAATTTCATTCATTCATTCATCTTTGATGGCAGAAGCTCACAAAATAGTACTGTGTAAGATGCCAGCAATTAGCAAATTGATTACTCTTGTGTCAAGATAAGGCCACCCTCAGGGTGGAGGAGCAACACCTTGTATTCCATCTGGGTAGCCACCAACCTGATGGTATAAATATCGATTTCTCCTCCCAAATATCCCCCCTCCTTTCCCTATTCCCAATCTGCCTATTATTTCCCCTGGGCCCCCTCCTCCTACCCTTTTTCCTATTGCCCACTCTCCTCTCCTATCAGATTGCTTCCTCTCCACCCCTTAACCTTTCCACCTTTTTATTCCAGTACCTCCCCCTTCCTTCTCAATCCAGAAGAAGGCGCGGAACATAGACTATCTATTCATTTCCATTGATGCTGCCTAACCTGCTAAGTTCCTCCAGCGTTTTGCATGTGCTGCTTTTAATTACTTTTCTGTTCCTTTCGCAATTAACATGCAATTCTATAACCTACTTTTGAGATCAAAAGTAGAATTCCATTGACCTAAATTCATTGCTTGAACAAAGGCTAACATGTAAGCGAAGGGGATGACACTGTTACAAAAATATCTTCATGTAAATCTTCAATATTACCGGTAATTGAAAATTTTAATTAGGGTTCCCTAGAAAATAATTTTAGCAACATACACCAGTCAGACAAAGAGAGATAGAGGAACAGGAGATTGCAGGTACTGGCAAATGCAACAATTGGATAGTAAGGGGCATAAACATAGAGGACAGCCAGAGCCCTTTTCACACGATGCCAATGGCTAATACAATTTTTTAAGATTTTAAGAATGGAAGAAAATACAGTGGATCTCAGAAGTACGGTACTGTGCAAAAGTCTTAGGCTATTACCTTATAGATAAGGTGCTTAAGACTTTTGCACAGTAGTGCAGTAATTTTATGTTTGGCACTGTACCGCTGCCACAAAAAAATAAATTTCATGACATATGTGAGTAATGACAAACCTGATTCTGATAAGGGTCTCTGTTGTGCACTGGAAATGGGATCAGGCCAAGGAGAGGGGAATCATGGTTAGGAAAAGGAGCAAGGAGGGAGCAGGAAGCACCAGAGAGACATTCTGTAATGATCAATAAACCAGTTGTATGGAATCAAGTGACCTTGCCTGGTGTCTCAGGGCTGGGAGTGTCTGTACCTGAGCCATACCCGCCCCACCCGGCCCATCTTGGATGAAAGAAAACTGGAGGGCTACAAGGGAGGGAAGGGTTGGAGTTATCTAGAAGTAGGAGAAAAGTTCGGTGAACGTCTTGATCTATGCTGTGCTGTTCAATCTCTTATGTTCATCTGTGAGGCAGGGGAATGGGGAGGATAGGAATGTTGACAATTCAGGTTAAAACCCTGCATCAAAAGTTCGAAGTTCAAAATTTAAAATAAAATTTATTACAGCACATATATATCACCACATACAACACTGTGGGCAAGCTCAGCAAATCTATAGAATAGTAACTGCAAACTGAGCATGAGAGAACAAATGAAAGAATGAGAGCATAGAAGACAACAAACTGTACAAATGCAAATATAAATACATAGCAATAAATAATGGAAGCATGAAATAACAAGATAAAGAGTCCTTAAAGTGAGATCATTGGATCACCTCAATAGATGAGTGTATTTTGTTCATGAGCCTGATGGTTGAGGGATAGTAACTGTTCCTGAACATGGTGGTGTGAGTCCTGAGACTCTTGAATTTGAATTTATCTAAATCCTACATCCATCCCACAATGTGTGGGAGTAAAAATCTTTGTGTTATGACTCCGTCACAATGTACAGACATGTGAACTTTTAAGTCTAATGGCTTGTAGAAAGAAGTTGGCCCGTAGCCCGTTGGTCCTGATTTTAATGTACCTTCTACCTGATGGCAGTAGTGAAGGGAGAGTGTGACCTAGGTGGTGAGGATCTTTGATGATGGATGCTGCTTTTCTATGACAATGTTTCATGTAGATGTTACAATATTACCTGGATTTCAGCTCCTAAGTTACAGGGAAAGGTTGAACAAGTTAGGTCTTTATTCTTTGGAGCGTAGAAGGTTGAGGGGGGACTGGATAGAGGTATTTAAAATTATGAGGGGGATAGATAGAGTTGACGTGGATAGGCTTTTTCCATTGAGAGTAGGGGAGATTCAAACAAGAGGACATGAGTTGAGAGTTAGGGGGCAAAAGTTTAAGGGTAACACGAGGGGGAATTAATTTACTCAGAGAGTGGTAGCTGTGTGGAATGAGCTTTCAGTAGAAGTGGTAGAGGCAGGTACAGTATTGTCATTTAAAGTAAAACTGGATAGGTATATGGACAGGAAAGGAATGGAGGGTTATGGGCTGAGTGCAGGCCAGTGGGACTAGGTGAGAGTAAGCATTTGACATGGACTAGAAGGGCCGAGATGGCCTGTTTCTGTGCTGTAATTGTTATATGGTTATGTAGATGTGCTCAATGGTTGTGAGGACTTTACCCATGATGTACTGGGAAAATCCACTACCTTTTGTAGGATTTTCCATTCAAAGGCATTGCTGTTCCCATACCAGGCCATAATGCAGCCAGTCAGCACACTTTCCACCACACATTTATAGAAGTTTCTCAAAGTTTTTGATATCATGAAGTAGATGCGCAGTCACGCTTTCTTTGCAATTACATTTATATGATGGGTCCAGGACAGGAGATAGAATTTAAAGTTACTGACCCTCTCCAACTCTGATCCTCTAATGAGGACTGGCTCTTGGGTCTCAGATTTCCCTCTGCTGAAGTCTACAATTAGTTCCTTGCTCTTGCTGACATCGAGTGAGAGGTTGTTGTTCTTACATCACTAAGCCAAATCTTCAATCTCCCTCCTGTATATCAGGACTCCTGAAAGAGAAACATTTCCTTCCAAAGATTCCTACACAATCCCCAGAAGATTATGTGTATCCTTGGAAATGTCCGTGTTGTTCATTATCATAATGTTCTCACTGAGAAGGATATACAGCAGAGGAAAGAAAAAGTTCAATTATTTGAATTATTCAAAGCTGTTGGCTCGGTGAGCAACAGTTCCTAGGAAGTGTATAATATTGATCAATGGTGTTAATAATAGTCCGTGAGTATTTAATTAAGGGTGATTCGGTTCTTTTCAATTAATCTGCATGATTGGCACTGTATGTAACATCAATGACTCTGATTATATAAGTTCATCTCATTCAAAATCCAGTGAGTATTCTCAATAAACACCTTTAGTGTTAACCATGTAGGCAAGTAAACTGAAAATACTTATAACAGGTGAACTGTGTGTGCCAAATCCTTCATTTTAATTACTCTTATAGTGTGGGCCAATTATTTCTTTTATGCCACACAGATAAAAGACCAGTCACTTCTTTAAGGTAAGTGGGGTAATTACGAAAAATGGGACCACAAAACTCTAAAATAATGACAAAGAAAACAAATTAAATGAATCATCGATTATACTGATGAAAAAGTTACAAGAAAAATAAAAAAGGGGAAACCGTTTTTAAAAATTTATTTATTGAGATTCAGTGCAGAATAGGCCCTTCTGGCCCTTTGAGCCCTGCCGCTCAGCACTCCCTCGGTTTAATCCTAGTGTAATCTCGGGACAAATTACAACGACCAATTCATGTTCCAACCAGTAGGTCTTTAGACTGTGGGAGGAAACCCACACAGTCATGGGGAGAACATACAAACTCCTTACAGGCAGCAGCAGGAATTGAACCCAGGTCGCTGATACTGTAAAGTGTTGTGCTAACCACTGTGCTACTGTGCCACCTATTCTTGGCTTGGCTCTTATTTCTTTTCCTTGAAAGTGCAAAAGTGAAGGCTAGTGCTGTGATACACAAGTATCGATCTGTCACATTCTTTGTGATGACACTTACAGTAGGTGCTAGCCTCTGTAAGGTACTTAAAGCTACTGACCCTCTCCACCTCCAGTCATCAGAGCACTGGCTTATGGACCCCCAGTTTCTCCAATTTCTCACTCCTGTAGTCAAAATTCAGATCTATGGCTTTGCTGACGTAGAGTGAGAGTTTGTTTCTGCGGCGCCATTCAGACAGAGTTTCAATCTCCCTCCGATGTAGGACAGATCAATCAGCCCGCTGGTAACTTATCCCAATGAAGCATGTAGGCCGCTCATTTATTGGCATGGCTCTTGTCCCATTTGGTGAACTGGTGTCATATCACCGTTCGCTGGCCTGGCAACTCTGGCGGGAAGAGGTTGGGGTGGTGAGGATGGAGCCGAGTTTAACTGTAGTAGCCCAACAGAACAAAAGAGAAGGCCATTTCAATGGAGAGCCCTTGTAAATGCACTCCTTACACAGGCCATTCACTCACACACAACCTTTGCCTTGTCATTCTGCTGTCATTGTGCTGAGTGTACGGACTTCAATGTTTTCCCCTGGTATATCCTCATAATAGTTGTATTAACCTACTGTTTTCCCTCAGCATTGCGACATGCATTCAGAGATAAACACCACAGTTTAGTTTAATTTTATTTTTTATTTGTACTTAACTGTAAGTGTACGATTATGTTGAGCAATCTGCTATTTCACTGCTGAATCCTAAACCGAGCTGATGCATTTGGGTTGGCTTTATGGTGCCTTTCCTGCCATACACGGCAGGGTATTCAATTTCTTTAGTAATGGGGATATGTAAATGTGTATATGTTGTCTATTTGGTAATATGATTGCAACTACATTGTGGCTGCATCATATTCTAATTCATGTGTAGTCTTAATTTAACTTTGTTGGTAACTAAAGATGGTACGTCCTGGTGCCAAATAAAAAGGAGCTCGTTACCCGCAGTAAGAGAGAAGGATAGGTTCTGCCGGGAGTTCACACTGGACAAGAATAAATACAGTCGATTGCATTTTCTTCTTGATATAATTTTGTAAATATTGGCTTTTTTTTCACTAATTTTCACAAATTTTTGTAAGTTTGATTTTTGAAAAACTCAATCAACACCCTTGTACCAGAGTACCAAGGGGCTCTAGCCATTTTCTCTTTGGTCATAACCTACGTATCTAACAGACTTTGACAGAAACTGAGGAACTACCATGCAAAGCTAGAATTAAAAATGATCTGACACTGATAAATTTTGGCCCAATTCAGGTTCAACTGAATCATTAATCAAATCTTGGCAGGTATACACATCCTGATAGTAGCTAGGGGCTGGTTAAATGAATTGCATTAATCTACAATGTATTCCCTCCTGAAGTTGCATGACAAATATAAAATATCTTACTTGATCCAGTGGTTGAGAAAAAACTTTCATTTCCATGAGTATTTAGCATTGCACACAGTTCTCGCTAAGGAAAGACAACATATCTGTACAATTACTTTCACTAATTAGACGTAGTTATATTTACTTTATACGTTTTTTGTTCAACAATGAGTACAGTTTTTTGAGGAGGCAAGAGAACAGGTTTGACAGGAAAAGTACATCATCCCTGATTAAATGGTGAAGTAAAATGTCCCAGTTTCTGATCCTACATCTTATGGCTTTTCCAAATAATCACACAGCTTTGAAATCTTGGGAGAAGTTAACAAAACAATTCAAGTGCCAGATCTACTCAATGAGAAATTAGTTTTATTAGAAATTATAATGAAAACAAAAGGACAGATCTTTAAAGACTGTCACTCAAATAGCATGAACCCTGACCCTACTGGATGAACGACTAATGGAAGGTTCAATAAGTGTTGTTTATTTATTTGGAGATACAGCGCGGAATAGGCCCAGTGAGCTGCACCACCCAGCTGCCCACCAGAATAACCCGAGCCTAATCACAGGACAATTTACAACAACAGATTAACCTACCAGCTGCTACATCTTTGGACTGTGGGAGGAATCGGAGTACTTGAAGGAAGCCCAAATGGTCAAAAGTAGAACTTACAAACATCTTACAAACAATGCGTCTGACACTTCCCGAGTCTAATAACGCCTCACTAACCACAGCACTACCATGGTGCCTCAATTGTATAATCATACAGCTCATTATTAATAGGGAATGATAATCTAATTTGAAGAATACATCTCACAATGCTCTGAACACAGTGATCTCAACTGGGGTGATCAGATGTTTTGGGTCTTCCAATATCGGACACCACCACCCAGACGACCCAGTCATGGTTCATCAAGCCACAACTTGAGTTCAGGTAGTGCGTGCTGCAGATCCCCATGGACTTGCTCTCCTCATGCCGAGCTATCTTGAGGCTTTCTCTGCTGCCTCAGTGAGAGCTCCCTGCCTCCTGGTACCAGCGACATCCAGTGCACCAAGGGCACAGTGAAGAGTCCGTCCAGTGAAACCACAGCAGCCCACTTCAACGGGCATGCACTTTGCCTCCGACAGTCTCTGATCAGTTCCTCACACTTGGCAAGCTTCGTCCCATCGGCCCCCTGCAGAAGCTCGTCCCACAGTGCTGTCAGCTCCTGCAGGATGAAGTACTTTGCTGCCTCTGAGACCAGGAGCATGTCTGGTCTCAACGTGGTCTTGACAACGCACTGTGAATACCATGGACCATAATTGTTCTTTTTTTGATCAGAAAAGTACTGAGGTGGTTTCGTTCCTTTCCCTCAGTAACATGATCGAGACAATGCATGTGTTGATTTTATGTGACGTTATTCTGTTAGGTGGAATGAAAGTAGAAAATTTGTTGGTCATACACCTCATTCTTTTGACCATTTTCAAGCTATGCAATTTTCACATGACTTTGTGAAATGTTGAGTGGTCCTTTCCTGCTGTCTGTGGATATATACTTTATGTAATGGCTTATTTAGAAAGTACCTTGTATGTGGAAACTATGCTGGCATAAACATGAAAGAGATTAAAATAAAATTTACAGATAGCAACACTAAACGTGAATTAATTAAGTCAATCCTATGGTAGTGGGCACCCTATTCTATGGTGAGTACCTCACCACAATTCACCTCAACACATATCCAACGATGACAGGAAACCTATGTGGGAGAGTTTTTAAAGTGGAAAAGCTGTTGCACTGGGGCATTTCCACTCTCTAGGCCTCTGCTGCTCAGGTCCAGTGGTACGAACAAGCGCCACAAACTGGGGCCTTCCCTACTTGCAGTGGATGACCATGGCTTCTTCTGTGCCTTGTCACGCCCTTCGCTGTCCACAGAACGTTGCAGAACCACCTTCCTGGATCTCACTGGTGATCTCATCTGCCCAGTCCACCAGAGGTGACCTCACACGCAAGGACAGGCATGGCCCTATCTCCCCAGGGTATGAGTCTCACCTGGTTTAGCCTGCCTGTCGAAGAGGTGTACGAGGGTGTGGCTGCTGTCACAAGCAAATGGCTACTCAGAGCCACAGGTGAGAGCTGAATGTCCAGTGGGGACTAAAGGTGAGTGAACTGCCCCAGCATGGACACAACAAGTCCATTCACAAGAGGCGCTATCCCCTTCCCCCCCCGCCCCGGATACCCCATAGATTTCAACCTGTACTGCCTTTAGAAAAACAGCCAAGAAAAATTACCAGAGTGCAACATTTGTATTTTCAAGTGAAAGCAAGACCTTATCTGTCCACATTAGTTTTCCTGAAATCATCAATGCTCTGGACAAATGTAGCCTGAACACAGGTTGAAAAAGTGCTGCTGATTATCCCACCAAGACACAGCATTTATTTTCTGAGCACACACGTGCAATTTAATATGAAGATAAATCTAGGTGTTTGTACAGAGCACAACATTCCTGCTCTGTTATTTTTATTTAGAGATACAGTGTGGAATAGGTACTTCAGTCCCTTCGAGCAATCGCAGATAACCCTAACTTAATTAGAGGACAGTTTACAATGACCAAATAACCTACCAGGTATGTCATGGACTGTGCAATGAAACCAGATGATCCAAAGAAACTAGTTTTCAAAAGTTTACGTATTGTTAAACAATCATTTTTACTAATCATGCAGTAGTACAATAGTCCCCGGTTTACTCTCTGTATACCCACGACGGTGTCACCACCCACAGCTCCAATCTGCTAATTAAATTTGCTGATGATACTACACTGATTGGCCTAATCTCAAATAATATTGAGGCAGCCTACAGAGAAGTGTCACCCTGTCACAGTGGTGTCAAGAAAACAACCTCTCTCTCAGTGTCACTAAAACAAAGGAGCTGATTGTGGACTACAGGAGGAATGGAGACAGGCTAGCCCCTATTGAGGGTGAATAGCTTTAACATCCTCAGCAACCACATCACCAAGGATTTCACATAGTCTGTACATACCAGCTGTGTGGTGAAAAAGGCACAACACCGCCTCTTTCACCTCAGACGGTTGAAGAAATTTGGTGTGGGTCCCCAAATCCTATGAACGTTCTACAGGGGTGCAGTTCAATTGTTGGTAAGTTGATGGAGAAGATCCTGAGAGACAGGATTTATGAACATTTGGAGAGGCATAATATGATTAGAAATAGTCAGCAAGAATTTGTCAAAGGCAGGTCATGCCTTACGAGCCTGATTGGATTTTTTGGGGATGTGACTAAACACATTGATGAAGGTAGAGCAGTAGATGTAGTGTATATGGATTTCAGCTAGGCATTTGATAAGGTACCCCTTGCAAAGCTTATTGAGAAAGTAAGGAGGCATGGGATCCAAGGGGACCTTCCTTTGTGGATCCAGAATTGGCTTGCTCACAGAAGGCAAAGAGTGGTTGTAGACAGGTCATATTCTGCATGGAGGTCAGTGACCAGTGGTGTGCCTCAGGGATCTGTTCTGGAACCCCTTCTCTTCGTGATTTTTGTAAATGACTTAGATGAGGAAGTAAAGGGATGAATAGTATATTTGCTGATGACATGAAGTTTGGGAGTGTTGTGGATAGTGTGGAGGGTTGTCAGAAGTTACAGTGGGACATAGGATGCAAAACTGGGCTGAGAAGTGGCAGATGGAGTTCAACCCAGATAAGTGTGAGATGGTTCATTTTGGTGGGTCAAATATGATGGCAGAATATAGTATGGCAGTGTGGAAGATCAGAGGGATCTTGGGGTTCGAGTCCATAGGACAATCAGAGCTGCTACGCAGGTTGACTACGTGGTTAAGAAGGTACACGGTGCATTGGCCTTCATCAACCATGGGGCTGAGTTTAAGAGCTGAGAGGTAATGTAACAACTATATAGGACCCTGGTCAGACCCCACTTGGAGTATTGTGTTCAGTTCTGGTCACCTCATGACAGGAAGGACGTGAAACCATAGAAAGGGTGCAGAGGAGATTTACAAGCACGTTGCCCGGATTGAGGAGCACGCCTTATGAGAATAGGCTGAGTGAACTTGGTCTTTTCTCCTTGGAGTGGCGGAGGATGAGAGGTGACCTGATAGAGGTATATAAGATGATGAGAGGCATTGATCATATGAATAGTCAGAGGCTTTTTCCCAGGACTGAAATGGCTAACACAAGAGGGCAATTTTTAATGTGTTTGGAAGTAGGTACAGAGGAGATGTCAGGGGTATAAGGTGGATGAACTTGTGGCACGATTATAGATTGGTCAGTAAGACGTTATGGGCATCACTGAGTCGGGGCTGAAAGAAGGCCATATTTGGGAGCTTAACATCAAAGGATATACTTTGTATCGAAAGGACAGGGCAGGAAGGCTTAGGCGGTGGTGTGGCCCTGTTGGTAAGAGATGGAATTACATCTTTAGAAAGAGGCGACATAGGGTCAGAGAATGTTGAATGTTTGTGGGTGGAGTTAAGAAACTGCAAGAGTGAAAAACATCATTATGGGAATCATATATAGGCCTCCAAATAGCAGCCAAGATGTGGGGTCGAGATTGCAAAGGGAGCTGGAAAAGACATGTAATAAGGGTAATGTCACAATTGTAATGGGGAACTTCAATATGCAAGGGGATTGGGAAAATCAGGTTGGCATCAGATCGCGAGAGTGGATTTGTTGAATGCCTAGAAGATGGCTTTTCAGAGCAGTTTCTGCTTGAGCCTACTCGAGGAAATGCTACCCTAGATTGAATGTTGTGTAATAACCCTGATCTTATTAGGGAGCTTAACGTAAAGGAATCCTTAGGAGGCAGTGATAATTGAATTCATACTGCAACTTGAGAGGGAGAAGCACAAGTTACATGTATCAGTATCACATTGGGTTAAGGGGAATTGCAGAGGCACAAGAGAGGAGCTGGCCCAGGTGGATTGGAGGGGGATATTGGTGGGAATGATGGCAGAGGCGGTTGAAGTTTCTGGGAATAGTTCACAAGGCGCAGGATACAAACGTCCCACAGAAGAAGTTGTTCTCAAATGGCAGGAGTAGGTAACCGTGGCTGACAAAGGAAGTTAAGGATTGCATAAAAGCCAAGGAAAGGGCACATGAGGTAGCAAAAGTGAGTGGGATGTTGGATGATTGGAAAGTTTTAAAAATCCAACAAAAGGCAACTAAAAATGCTATAGGAAGGGAAAGGATGAAACATGAGGGCAAATGAGCCAATGATATAAAGCAGGATACTAGAAGTTTTTTTCAGTTATATAAAGAGTAAAAGGGAGGTGAAAAATGATAATGGATCACTGGAAAATGATGCCGATGAGGTAGTAATGGGGGACAAAGAAATGGCAAATGTGCTTAATAAGTACTTTGCTTTAGTCTTTACTGTTGACTCCACCAGCTGTATGCTAGAGGTTCATGTGTGTCAGGAAGCAGGAGTGAGTGGCATTGTTATTACAAAGGGAAAATGTGCTAGGTAAACTGAAAGGTCACCTGGACCAGACGAACTACATCCCAGAGACCTGAAACAGGTTGCTGAAGAGATAATGGATGCATTGGGCATGATCTTTAAAAAAATCACTTGATTCTGGCATGGCCCCAGAGGACTAGAAAATTGCAAATGTCAACCCACTCTTTAAGAAGGGAGGAAGACAAATGAGAGAAAACTATAGGCTAATTAGTCTAACCTCAGTGGTTGGGAAAGTGTTGGAGTCTTTTATTGAGAATAAGGTTTCGGGGTACTTGGAGACAAATGATAAAATAAATTAAAGTCAGCATGGTTTCTGTAAAGGGAAATCCTGCCTGACAAATCTATTAGAGTTCTTCAAGGAAGTAACTAGCAGAGTGGCAAAAGAGAGGTAGTTAATGGCATTTACTTAGGTTCTCAGAAGGCATTTGATAAGGTTCCTCACATGAGGCTGCTTAACAAGATAAAATCATAAGTTGTTACAGGAAAGATACTGGCATGGATAGAGGAATGGCTGACAGGCAGGAGGCAGCAAGTGGCAATAAAAGGGGCCTTCTCTGGTTGGCTGCCAGTGATTAGTGGTATTCCTAAGGGGTCAGTATTGGGACTGCTACTTTTCACATTGTTTGTCAATGATTTAGACAGTGGAGTTGATGGCTTTGTGGCAAAGTTTGCGGATGATACGAAGATGGGTGGAGGGGTAGGTAGTGCTGAGGAAGCCAATGTGATTGCAGAAGGACTTAGACAAATTGGAAGAATGGGCAAAAAAATGGGCAGATTGAATACAGTTTTGGGAAATATATGATAATGCATTTTGGTAAAAGGAACAATAGTGCAGACTATTATCTAAATTGAGAGAAAATTCAAACATCAGAGGTGCAGAGGGACTTAGGAGTCCTCATGCAAGATTCCAAGAAGGTTAATTTACAGGTTGAGTCTGTGGTAAAGAAGGCATATACAATGTTGGCATTCATTTCAAGGGGAATAGAATATAAAAACAAGGAGATAATGCTGTGGCTTTACAAGACACTAGTCAGGCTGCACATGAAGTTTTGTCAACAGTTTTGGAGCCCTTATCTCACAAAGGATGTATTATCCTTGGAGAGAGTCCAGGGAATGTTCATGAGGATGATTCCGGGAATGAAGAGATTAAGATATGAGGAGCGTTCGGCAGCTTTGGGCCTGTACTCACCGGACTGTAGAAGGATGTTGGGGGATCTCACTGAAACCTACAGAATGTTGAAAGGACTAGATAAAGTGGTTGCGGAGAGGATGTTCCCTCTGGTGGGGTATCCAAAACTGGAGGGCACAGCCTCAAAACTGAGGGGCAACCTTTTAGAACAGAAGTAAGGAGGAATTTTTTTAGCCAAAATGTGAATCCGTGGAATGTTCTACCACAGACTGCAGTGGAGGCCAAGTCCGTGGGTATATTTAAAGCAGAAGTTTATAGATTCCTGATTGTTCAGGACATCAAGGGTTATGGTGAGAGGGCAGGTGTATGAGGTTGAATGGGATCCGGGATCAGCCATGATGAAATGAGGGAGCAGACGTGATGGGATGAATGGCCTAATTCTGCTCCTGTAGCTTATGGTCTTATGATCCCACATTACCAGCTTCAAGAACAGTTACTACCCTTCAAACATCATGCTCCTGAACCAGCATGGATAATTTCACTCACCTCACCTCACTCAACTCTGGACTAAGTCCACAACCTAAGGAACACAAACAAAATGCTGGAGGAACTCAGCGGGCCAGGCAGTGTCTATGCGAAAGAGTTAACAGTCAATGTACTTTCAAGGATTAATAGCTCATGTTCTCAGTATTATTTATGTATTTATTTATTTTTGTCTTTGTGTGTCTTGTCATTATTCCCTAAACAATACAGTATAACAACTATTTACACAGCATTTACATTGTATTAAATACTATAAGTAATCTAGAAATGATTTAAAGTACAGGAAGTCAGATTTGTACATAAGTCGGAACAGGTACATCTGGTATTATTTAGCGTCAGTTAGTCAAATGTTTGTCTTAGTATATAGTATATATTTTACCTTTCTATGCATGTAAAACACTTAAGTATGTATTTCAATAATTAAACCACTGCATTGCGTAATAATAATTGTAGCTTTCATATAACCATATAACAATTACAGCATGGAAACAGGCCATCTCGGCCCTTTTAGTCCATGCCAAACGCTTACTCTCACCTAGTCCCACCGACCTGCACTCAGCCCATAACCCTCCATTCCTTTCCTGTCCATATACCTATCCAATTTTTTTAAAAAATGACAAAATCGAACCTGCCTCTACCACTTCTACTTCTACCATTTCATCAGGGCAGGGCCTTTCACATGCTCCATTATTGTTCAATGATTGTTCCAATCGTTGACCGACTATAGCCTAACGCTTTTCCAATAACCGATGGCGTTTCACCTCTTTCCAATCGCTTTATTATTTCCACTTTATTTTCAATTGTGACCATTTTCCGTCAACGGAACAGAAACACTGTGGATTCAGCAGCAGCCGCGGGCAGTGGGTCCTGAGCTCCCCCGGGTCCTAAAGTCCACCCACACTGAGACAGGTTAAATAAGGGAATTGAGTATCTGCAGGGGTCCAGGAACCAATCCCATGCGGATAAGGAGGGCCAACTATACTTGGAGCACTAACCAACAAGTTCACTACTGACCGCCAATAGCCTGCTTGTCTGGAAATGTGGAATCTAGCTTGAAAACAGAGACAAGCATTGAAAAGTAAATTAGGATCATTTGATTACTTTCCTTAAATAGCCACTTCTAAAGTTCCTAGAGCAATAGGTTGTAATCCTGAAACCTTACCAAGGCATGTTCTGGATGGCAAGGGTCTTTAAAGATGGATGTCACCCTCTTGAGGCACCCCCTCTTGAAGGTGTCCTTGCTGGACTTGAGGATTGTGATTGAATACTTTGAGTAGGTGATGCTGCCTTTCTCTGGTTAATGTGAGATTCACGATGATTAGTGGCCAGTATTGTGCATCTACTGATCTACCTTGGCACTGATTGACATCCAGTTTCTTGAAGGCAAGGGCCCCTACCATTGACCGAAGGGTCCATGGATCCCAGGATGGAACTCCTAGTTTAAGGGAATTTTTCATTAAGCACTGCCAGAAATGTACATGCTCCTGTCTTCTGTCTCGAGAGAATCACTGTTGGGGAGGGGGGGCTGTGCCATTCAAGCTGAAGTAATTGGATCATAGAACACCGAGCTTTCTCATCTTCTGCTGAGCAGACATCTTTAGCTGATATCACTGTAATGGATTCCACAGTGGGGATCCAAAATGTTTTAAAGGAATAGGCAGCTTTCCTTGGTTTGTTTCATCTTCAGAACAATCAAATGCAATAACAGAGACAAAGACAAATTCCAACTTGCCTCAAATAATTGGATTCCAAAGTGCTTAAGGGTGACTAGTTACCTACAGTCTTCAATATCTTCATCTCTTGCTGTGTGGAAGCTGATTGTTTATGCCATTTGCTCCATAAAGCACTGCCTTTGTGTCACAGAGTTCAGCCAATGTGAAGGAATTGTGCAAAGTCCCACAACTTGTTGGCTGTTCTGGATTAATGCCCTACCTGTAAAATTCCATGGTTAGCAGAGTGAGTGCTGAGTCTGCTGAGATCTAGCTCAGAGAATAATTATCTCAAAGTTTCTTGACAACACTAAGATAGATTAGGGGTCAAATGTCTTGTGTGAAGGTGTAAATCAAATCACTTCTCTGTAATGATCCTCTAGTGTGACACCTTATTGAAGCCTTCTGTAAGTTTATTTCTCTCCAAAGGAAACTGTGGCTTCTGTAGCTCCCGTTTATTCCCATTCATCTTCTTTCTAATTACCGTTCTCAGTCCTATCAATATATTAGCCTCAACTATGTCTCTCCTCTGGTGACCATCCTCCTGTCTGGGACTTTATTGAAAGATTAATTTCTCTAACTCACTTCTCTCTGAGATTACTTCTCCTATATGCCTATTATATTTTATTTAACACTGGAAA
Organism: Hemitrygon akajei; assembly: GCF_048418815.1. Classification (NCBI taxonomy): domain Eukaryota; kingdom Metazoa; phylum Chordata; class Chondrichthyes; order Myliobatiformes; family Dasyatidae; genus Hemitrygon; species Hemitrygon akajei. Next base: position 55,739,568 of record NC_133146.1, read on the forward strand.
TGTACTTCTGTATGTCACCTATCAAGCAGATCTAAATTTCGGATGCAAAGGTTAGAGTTCTGGCAACATAACTTGTGGGTTAACCTATAAAGTTGTCCAGAAATCACTTTTAACTATAGACTTACGCAATTAATAGTATGAATACGGGTACATGATTAATGAAATTAATGAAATCCAAGCAGATAAATTATTTCCTTTTTTTCTGGTAATAGATTCAACTTTTGGAATCGCACATTAGAAATATTTGAATTCATGGTGAGTTCGGGACAAAGTGCTTCAGACCAAGGAATGAAAATGACACCAAGGACCATTGTACCAAATGATGGACATTGTGCGTGTGAGGCACAAAACTGAGAAAAGAGATTATCCGAGATCAGAAAATCAATATGCTGCTTGCTTCATTAATAGGACAGCACAGTAGTATAGTGGTTAGCACAATGCTTTACCATACAGGCAATCTGGGTTCAATTCCCACCACTGCCTGTAAGGAGTTTGCATGTTCTCACTGTGTGCATAGGTTTCCTCCAGATGCTCTGGTTTCTTCACACAGTCCAAAGACTGTGGGAGGTTAATTAGTCATGGTAAATTGTCTTGTGATTAAGCTAGGGTTAACTTAGGGGTTGCTGAGCAGTGTGGCTCCAAGGGGTAAAAGGGCCTTTCCATGCTGTATCGCTATAAAACAAAATAAAAAGAGGAAGGTCATTTCCTGTTCCTCAGATGTCCAAGTAATGTGCCCACAGATGATCTACACATACAATGGACGTTATTGATCATTCTGACGATTCAAGGACTGAGCTGACAATTCTGTTTGGATCTGCTCTGGGAGGTTTTGTCATAAGGCAAAATGCATTGGAAATAATTCCATCTGACATATGTGATGAATCACCATCATCTTCATCATCATCATGTGCTGTGTCATATGAAATCATCATTATGTGCCGTGTTGTATGACATCATCAATATGAGCTAAGTTGTATGATGTGGGCGACCATGATTGTTGGCAAATTTATCTACAGAAGTGGTTTGCCATTGCCTTCTTCTGAGCATTGTCTTTACAAGATGGGTGACCGCAGCCATTATCGATACTCTTCAGAGATTGTCTACCTGGTTTCAGTGGTCACAAGACCAGAACCTGTGATATGAACTGGCTGCTCACACTACCATCCACTACCTGCTCCCATGACTTCATGTGACCCTGATCAGGGGTTTAAGCTGGTGCCACACCTTTCCCAAGGTGACCTGCAGACTAGCGGAAGAAGAAGCACCTTACACCTCCTTTGGTAGAGACATATCTCCACCCTGCCACCCCACCATGTGATGAAACCTGATTAATACTTGACCTGCAAGCAAGCTGCTGGAAACTGGTGACAAGTTTCAAAGTAACTCTCATCTTTTGGCTGAAATGGATATTTTCTTAAATGAAAGGGGTCTGTCAGTGAGGAGATTCCAGAGAATCAGAGTGGTAGATCACATGCACCTTTCCCACACAGTGACCTCACACCCTGGACACATGGTCACATAGACAATAGACAGTAGGTGCAGGAGTAGGCCATTCAGCCCTTCTAGCCAGCACTACCATTCACTGTGATCATGGCTGATCATACACAATCAGTACCCCGTCCTGCCCTCTCCCCATATCCCTTGACCCTGCTATCTATAAGAGCTCTATCTAACTCTCTCTTGAATGCATCCAGAGACTTGGCCTCCACTGCCTTCTGGGGCAGAGCACTCCACATATCCACCACTCTCTGGGTGAAAAAGTGTTTCCACATCTCTGTTCTAAATGGCCTACCCCTTATTCTTAAACTGTGGCCTCTAGTTCTGGACTCACCCATCAGCGGGAACATGCTTCCTGCCTCCAGTGTGTCCAATCCCTTAATAATCTTATATGTTTCAATCAGATCACCTCTCATCCTTCTAAATTCCAGTGTATACAAGCTCAGTCGCTCCAATCTTTCAACATATGACAGTCCCGCCATTCCGGGAATTAACCTTGTGAACCTACGCTGCACTCCCTCAATAGCAAGAATGTCCTTCCTCAAATTTGGAGACCAAAACTGCACACAATACTAGGCCCTGTACAGCTGCAGAAGGACCTCTTTACTCCTATACTCAATTCCTCTTGTTATAAATGCCAGCATGCCATTAGCTTTCTTCACTGCCTGCTGTACCTGCATGCTTGCTTTCATTGACTGATGTACAAGAACACCTAGATCTCGTTGTACTTCCCCTTTTCCTAACTTGACTCCATTTAGATAGTAATCTGCCTTCCTGTTCTTGCCACCAAAGTGGATAACCTCACATTTATCCACATTAAACTGCATCTGCCATACATTTGCCCACTCACCCAACCTGTCCAAGTCACCCTGCATTCTCATAACATCCTCCTGACATTTCACACTGCCACCCAGCTTTGTGTCATCAGCAAATTTGCTAATGTTACTTTTAATCCCTTCATCTAAATCATTAATGTATATTGTAAACAGCTGTGGTCCCAGCACCAAACCTTGCGGTACCCCACTGGTCACAGCCTGCCATTCCGAAAGGGATCCGTTAATCACTACTCTTTGTTTCCTGTCAGCCAGTCAATTTTCAATCCATGTAGCTTTGTGGCTGCTCCACTCCCTACTCACTGCTGATGTCATTGCTGCAGTCCCTCATGAGACAGAGTGGCCCTGGAGGGGTGACTGGGCACAGGCATTGGTCAATAGAGCTGCACCCACAGACCCAGCACTGTGGAAATCTTGTTCACTGCTTCCAGTGCCAGTCGTGACAGGGGATATGTAGAAACTATTGAAATAAATGAACAAAACATAATAATTGCATTAAAATAAATTTAACTGAAGTAACTTAATCAAACTTCGTAAAATTGTTTAAAATACAAACCATTTTAATTCACTTCATTAAGTCTTTTCCCTTCCTTTCCAGTCCTGATGAAGGGTCTTGGCCCAAAATGTTGATTATTCCTTTCTGTAGATGCTGCCTGACCTGCTGATTTCCTCCATCATTTTGTGTGTGTTACTTTGGACTTCCAGCATCTGTAGAATCTCTTGTGTTTAAACCATTTCAATGGTGAATGTGTGCTTAATGGTTAGCAGACACTCAGTCGTCCAAAGAGTCTGTCTCTATGACACTATGGTAGTTGTATGTATGTATGTAAGTACATATGTACGCATGTATGTATGTATTTATTGAGATACAGTGCAGAATAGGCCCTTCTGGCCCATCGAGCTGCGCTACCCAACAATCCCCGTTTACTCCTAGTCTAATGACAGGTTAATTTACAATGACCAATTAACCTAGAAACCCGTACGTCTTTGGACTGTGGGAGGAAACCAGAGTACCCGGAGGAAATCAATGCAGTCATGGAGAGAATGTACAAACTCCTTACAGGCAGTGCAGAAATTGAACCCAGGTCACTGCTACTGTAAGTATTCTGCTAACCCTGTGCCACCCATGTTCACTGATTTGTTTAATGGACTGTGAATTCACTTATGCTGCCTATGTTTACTGTAATACTGTGGAGCCTAGTAGAGGAAGCATATTCATTCCTCTAGCCCAGTACGTTATGGAATGATACTGGACCTAGCAACTGAAGAAGCAACTGTTCAGATGTGTCTACACCTGACTTTCGGCTTGTTCTCATTTCACCAAGTCTGGAGTACGAGGTCTGGAGTTTGAGGTCCTGTCATTAGTGAGTCCTGGGGTCGATACTGAAGATCAAAGTCCAAAAGTCAATGGGAAGTTTTGAAGTTGAAGCCAAAGTTCTGGATTTGTGAGTTTGTGAGTCCTGTGGGAAGTCAGAACCCCAGTGTCTGTGAGTCCACAAGTCTACTGGAGGCCAGCGGCTCTGAGCTGGACTGAACTGAGGTTGGAGAACTGTCTGTGTGTACGTGTGTGAGTGGGTCAGTGGGAGGGGGGAAAGGGGCTTGTTTTACTGTGCACTATTGTTGTCCTTGTTGCTTTTGTTGTCTCAACAGACAAGGCTGGTTTCTTTCCATAGCTGGTGTGAGAAGCTGAGGAACCAAACTGACTTGATATTATTATTTCTATTTGATACATCTTTAGTTTGAAAAATCCTTTTCCCCTTTTTTCCTGTGTCTTGACCACATTACTCTCTTCATGTTTCGATTCGCTTCAAGGGGTCTTTTTTCTCATTTTATCCAGTGGCTTTATAATAAATAGTTACAATACACTCGATTATTTTCTGTCCTTGGAGGCATCTCTTCACTCTTTGTCTACATGACAATGGGGATGAGTAATTAAATGTAAAGGACTTCAACATGCACCATACTTACCTTTTGGCATTTGGTTCTGATGAAATTTGTAAAGCTTGTTGTTTCTGCTGATAAATCCATTGAAGGCTCAATTTCTAGTCAGTTATATTTTATTCAACAGGGATTTATCTGCCCAGGCTTGTCTTTCTTTTGCGTCTTTTTACTTTATATCTGCAACAGATATTAAGTATAAATTATTCAACAGTTTTATGTGGGAACAAAGAAAATTATGTCTTTTCTTGTTATCTTGTAAACTACACAATATATCTACAGATAAATGGATATAAGTCATGATGAAACTCTTTAAGTTTCACTTTTTAGATGCTTTTGACTAGTAACAAAAAGCCCAATATACAAGGCCTGCCAGTTACCACATCAGACAATGAAATCTGTGAGCTTTCATTTTGCCTAATTCCAAAAATATAAAGTTTTAGGATCCAATTGCAGAAGACTAAAGTCTCATCAATTATTTACGTGGATACAGTTTTGCAGAAGCCTATTAGACATTTCCTACAAAGTAGAAGACAATTTTATCCTAGATGTGCAGAAGGTTCCATCCAAGTATTCCGTTTGCAAACTCTTCCAACCTTCAAGCAATATTCTGACAACCCCGAGAGGTCTTTAGTGGAGAATGAGAAAGTACTGTCTTTAAACGTTGTAACACCATGAAGGGAATCATTTTCTAACTCCCATGCAAAACTTTGATGGCTCATGTCTTTGACTAGCAACCAGAGAATTTACTGTACAGTTAAAACATCTAGTGGATTCATCTGCTGACTTCCTAAATAATCATTCAGCAGATGAGCAGGCTCCTTTCCATCACACTGTAGGAAGCTGATGAACCAAAATGGCTTATTGGGCACAGCAGTAATGACTCGAAAGATGATATAATAATTGTTTCAATTTAGTAGATATTTAATTTTAAAACTTCTTTCTCCCTTTCATTTTCTCGTATCTTCTTAGTGGCTTCATAATAATTAGCTTCCTTTCTATCCTTGAAGGCTTCTCTCTACACCAGTGGTTCTCAACTTTCTTTATGCCATGGAGCCTTACCATTAACCGAGGGATCCATAGACCCCAGGTTGGGAACCCCTGCTATTCTCCGTCTACATCTTAATGGTGACACAGTAGTGCAGCGGCTATCACACTGCAGCACCAGAGGTTAGGGTTCAAATCCCACCAGTGTCAGAAAGGAGTTTTTACAATCTCACCATGACCAAGTAGGTTCCTTCCCACATTCCAAAGAGGTATGAGTTAGGGTTAGTGAGTTGTGAGTACACTATGTTCAGGCCAGATATGTGGTGAAACTTGTGGGCTGTCCCCAGCACACCCTCCAACTGTGTTGGCTGTGGTGCAAGCAATGCATTTCACTGCAGGTTCTGATGATTCGATGTACATGTGAGAAATAAAGATAATCTTCCTTCTAAATAGACACGATGATATCACAAGGGTAAAACATAATTCACATTGAACCCTTGTCTCCTTAGTGTGAAGCCCAGGACTGCCCCCAAGCAGTTAATATACTAACTCTCTATATGCCTTTTAAATAACAACTATCTAAGTACCAGGCATGACTAATGAGCGAAAAAAAACCAGACAAGCATGTGGGTAGAGGTGATGAGGCTGTGGATTTAAATCTGTGGGCAGATGAACTTTTAACTTTAAATGTTTATAATCAAACTTACAGTGACAGTTTCATTTGCGACTTATAATGTCACTTGCTTAGACTGAAATCCAGGAGCAAATTGCATCCCACTGTTTACATTAAAAAAATCCTGCTCTCCAGTTCCAGTGGGAGAATCACTGGCCCAGTTTTTCATCCCGCAATTATTGCCAGAATTTGGATGCTGAAGGTGGTAGCTGTGCAGAATTGGCCTTCAGTAAAGTATGTGGCTCGTAGCGTTGAGATGTCCCTGGTGAGATGCTGAGAGCCACCTTCTTGAAACACCACAGTCTGCGTCGTGAAGGCACTTGCAGTTGTGGAGTGTTTCACGTTCCAATTAACCTAAATAGGGACCAATTCAAAAGCAGCTGTAATTGGCAAACCATGTCTAATTTGGTCACTCTGTGAAGGTTATGTTGATCTTGGCTATGGATGGATGAAAACAGACTATAACTGGGAAAGCCGCTGGTAGCAAGCAATTCAGGGGGAGACTGGTGATGACTTTCCACTTGACCGATGGTAGGAGAACCCTTGGTACTTAACATGGTGGGATTTGATCCTTTCTCACAGCATCTTGGAGGTTCCTTTAACACATTCTCCACTTCCCAGAGGCAGGTGATGAAGCTGTTAGCTGCTGACTGATGCTCCTCCTTGACACATTTCAGAACTTCAGCAGGATTACCATCTGCTCCTGAGGCGTTGTTTTCAATTAGCTAATGGCCCTTTCAATTTCTTGTTGATCACAAGTGGCGACAAACACCCCGTTACTTCTATAGAATATCAACCGGCTCTAAATCAGGGGCTGCAGCTTTCTCTGCAAGAATGAAATGCGAATAATCACAATAGGCAAAGTCAACATTATTTTCCAGGAGTGAAAAGTGATAGAGTGCATAACAAACAAGAGAAGGTCTGCAGATGCTGGAAATCCACCAGCACACACAGAATGCTGGAGGTACTCAGCATCTATGGAAAAGAGTAAACAGTTGACATTTCGGGCCAAGACCCTCATCAGGACTGGAGGGAAAAATAGATGAGGAATCGGAGTTAGAAGGTGGGGGGAGGGGAGGAATAAACACAAGGTGATAAGTGAGGAGAGGAGATGTGAAGTAAAGAGCTGGGAAGTTGATTGTTGATAGAGTTAAGGGCTGGAAAAGGGGAGTCTGATAGGAGAGGACAGAAGGCCATGGAAAAAAGAAAAGGGGAAGGCACATCAGACAGAGGCGATGGGCAGCTAAGGAGGTAGTATGAGAGAGGAAAATGGTAATGGTGAATGGGGGGCATTACTGGAGGTTTGAGAAATCGATGTTCATACCATCAGGTTAAAGGCTATGCAGATGGAATATAAGATGTTGCTCCTCCAACCTGAGTGTGGCCTCATCAAGACAGTAGAAGAGGCCATGGACTGACATATCAGAATGGAAATGGGAAGTGGAATTAAAATGGGTGGCCACTGGGAGATCCCACTTCTTCCAGTGGATGGAGCATAGGTACTCGGTGAAGCGGTCTCCCAATCTACATCGGGTCTCACCGATATTCAGGAGGCCACACCGGGAGCACCGGATACAGTAGATGAATAAATCTAGGGAACTGGAAAAATGGTGTCAATAATAATAATTATGGTTGTAATAGCCTAAGGGAAGGAAATCAGCCAACCTTACTCCATCTGGCACGTATGTGACTCCAGAGTCTGGCCCCCTCCACAAATCCCTTGGTGAATGGTAGGCATCCATGGCTAAAAAAGGTTGGGAACAGCTGCTCTAAATGAAGACTTAATCTTTATTAACTCTCAAGTTACTTAAGTATATAGTAAGTGTACCACTAACTTCCACAGATGACTTACTGTTCCAACATATCACTTCTTATATTAATCACAGACCAACTTTATTCGCCATACACATTTACTTGTATTAGGAAATTGCTCTGGTGTTGTCGTGACCTTCAACAAAAAAAAATGACAACATTCAACAATTATAATAATTATAAATTTTTATACTCATGGCGTGGACTGAGATACTACACATAAGAGATGATCTGGCCAGATTTACTGCAACAGGTTTGTAGTCTTCTCTGAGTTCTGAACCAAAGACCCTCCTTTTTGTGAGGAAACTTCTCAGGTTGTACTCCCAGTGCCTCAACTGCCCTTCTTTAATTTCTTCGAGCCTCTTTGTGCTTATGCCAGTTCAGGACTCTGAAGTCAATAGTTTCAAGATGTCGCTCATTCAGGAACTGGCTGAACAAAACACATCTTCTCTTATCAAGCTTAGTTTTAAGGATGTTTGTACTTTTCTCATCATGTAGAACTCTTCACAGGATGGCTGTCCCCAAACACCCTTATCTTGTTTGTACTGTTTCTCATGGCCAAATAGCATAGCTAGAATCACCTGTATTCTCGACAGGGGTCAATCAGGCAGTACAGTAGCGTAGCCGTTAGTGCCACTGATCACTGTTTGATCAGTGGGTTTGATTCCCACTGATGTCTGGAAGGAGTTTGCGTGATCTCCTCTGGACTAAGTGGGTTCACTCCAGGTGCCTCCATTTCCTCCCACAGTCCAAAGGTGTATGTTTAGAGGTAATGAGTTTTGTGGGCATGCTACGTTGGTGCTGAAAGCATGATGAGCCTTGCAGGCTGCCTAAGTGTATGCTTATCGATGCAAACAATACATTTCACAGTATGAGGAGTGATTGATAAGTTTGTGGCCTGAGGTAGAAGGAGTCAATTTTAGAAAACCTAGCACATTTATTTTTCAACATAGTCCCCTCCTACATTTATACACTTAGTCCAGCAGTCGTGGAGCATACGGATCTTGGACCTCCAGAAAGTGTCCACAGATGGGTGATTGATAAGTTCGTGGCCCAACGTAGATAGAGATGAGTTATACAACTCTCATTACATGCACATGCAGTTCAACTCTTTGAGTGATTATGCAGAAAGTTTAAAATTAATAACTCATCTCCTTCTACCTTAGGCCACAAACTTATCAATCACCCCAATGAGTTATCAACTTCAAACTTCCTGCATAATCACTCAAAGAGTTGAACTGCATGTGCATCTAATAAGAGCTGTATAACTCATCGCCGTGGGTAGCGACACAGTCAAGGGTATACAGGGAGTAAAAGAGTGGATTTAGTGCACTGCCCTGAGGAGCTCTTGTATTGAGAGTCAGAGGGTGGAGGTGAGGGAGCCCACTCTTACCACCTGCTGGCAATCTGACAGGAAGTCCAGGATCCGGCTGCACAAGGCAGGGTCAAGGCCGAGGTCTCTGAGCTTCTTGTCGAGCCTGGACGGAATTATGGTGTTGAATGCTGAACTGTAATCCAAGAATAGCATTCTCACATAAGTATCCTTCTTCTCCAGATGTGTAAGGATGGTGTGTAGAGCAGTGACTATTGTGTCATCTGTCAATCGGTTGTGTCGGTAGCCGAATTGTAGGGGGTCCAGTTCGGGTGGTGGCCAGTTACAGATGTAAACATTGACCAGCCTCTCAAAGCACTTGCTAATTATTCAGGTGAGTGCCAGTCGTTCAGACACGTTACCTTGGTCTTTTTTGGTACAGAGACAATGGTGGATAATTTGAAGCAGAATGGCACTCAACACTGGGATAGGGAGAGATTAAAAACGTCTGTAAACACACCGGCCAGTTGTGCTGTGCACATCTTGAGTACTCGCCCTACAGATGCAGCCAGGGATAATAAACCTGATTCTGATTAGTCCTGCTGAATCATAAGGCATTAATTTCATTCATCACTATTAAGACATACTGAGATTAAAACGATGCAGTTGATGGTCACAATTGTCGATGCAAACCACAGTACCAAAACTAACAAGAGATTACCTGGGGAATCTTGAGTTATTGCAAAAGCACAGGTCAGAGAGAAACGAGAGATTAACCCACAAGAAGAATCTCAAAGTCTTCTAAAGCATCAGGTCAAATCAGAAGAGTTTCTATTTGAAGTGGAATTACTGCTGTGTAGTTCAAATCCTACTGCCTGTGCCCTGATCTATTCACTCAGTGCTCCATGACCTGGCTGATGGATAAGCAAAACTTTGATTTTGAAATTCTTTTCCTTTTGTGCAAATCCCTTCATAATCTTGTCCCTTTTCATTCCTCAGCCCTCTGAGATACACACATTTTTCCCACTCCATCCTCCTGAGATCACCAAATTGTAATTATCGAAGTCTCATGCTTTGCAATTTCTTCTCCTGTCTCCCCATCCATCTTTCCTTAGTTAAAGTGTTCCTGTAAACCTCCGTCTCTAGAGTTCTCTAACCTGCAGGACTATGGTGGCTAGATCACTGGAGGTATTCAAAGAGGGGGTAGATCAGAGAACAGAGAGCTACAGAGAAGTGGCATAAAAGAGGGCAGATCAGCCATGGTCATATTGAATGGCAAGTAGGTCCAAGCGCCCTCTACCTGTCCCTACCTTCTTATGTTCCTGTACCTAACCTTTGGCCACAGCCTTTTTTTTCTTGCATTCCTTAGCAACAGCTGTGTTTAATGATGTACATATGAAGCACATTGGGAAGTTTAGTAATGTTCAATATAGTGGATAGTGGACTACTTGACAGATAGACCTCAGTATGTGCGGTTGGGAGACTGTAGGTCTGACACGGTGGTCAGCAGCACAGGAGCGCCGCAGGGAACTGTACTCTCTCCGGTCCTGTTCACCCTGTACACATCAGACTTCCAATATAACTCGGAGTCCTGCCATGTGCAGAAGTTTGCTGATGACACGGCCATAGTGGGGTGTGTCAGGAATGGACAGGAGGAGGAGTATAGGAAACTGATACAGGACTTTGTGATATGGTGCAACTCAAACTACCTGCGTCTCAATATCACCAAGACCAAGGAGATGGTGGTGGACTTTAGGAGATCTAGGCCTCATATGGAGCCAGTGATCATTAATGGAGAATGTGTGGAGCAGGTTAAGACCTACAAATATCTGGGAGTACAGTTAGATGAGAAGCTAGACTGGACTGCCAACACAGATGCCTTGTGCAGGAAGGCACAGAGTCGACTGTACTTCCTTAGAAGGTTGGCGTCATTCAATGTCTGTAGTGAGATGCTGAAGATGTTCTATAGGTCAGTTGTGGAGAGCGCCCTCTTCTTTGTGGTGGCGTGTTGGGGAGGAAGCATTAAGAAGAGGGACGCCTCACGTCTTAATAAGCTGGTAAGGAAGGCGGGCTCTGTCGTGGGCAAAGTACTGGAGAGTTTAACATCGGTAGCTGAGCGAAGGGCGCTGAGTAGGCTACGGTCAATTATGGAAAACTGTGAACATCCTCTACATAGCACCATCCAGAGACAGAGAAGCAGTTTCAGCGACAGGTTACTATCGATGCAATGCTCCTCAGACAGGATGAAGAGGTCAATACTCCCCAATGCCATTAGGCTTTACAATTCAACCGCCAGGACTTAAGAACCTTTTAAAAGCTATTATTAATGCTTTTTGAGATAGTGATTTAGATGCATATCATATTTTTTACTGAATTAAGTATTGTATGTAATTAGTTTTGCTACAACAAGTGTATGGGACATTGGAAAAAAAGTTGAATTTCCCCATGGGGATGAATAAAGTATCTATCTATCTATCTATCTATCTATCTATCTATATGTTTAAGGTGCTCACTACTGCCTGTAACGCCACCGCCGTTTAGGGTATCATGAAGGCCCTCCGTGTCTGGCGGTGTTCCTTCATCGTGTCAGTAGCTCAGTTTTCACTGCTGTCAGTCATGCAAGTTCTGGTTGAAGCTTCAGGAAAGCTATCACACTCAGATGTGTAACGATTCTCCATTGCTGTTTCCGTAACAATTTTGTTTTACCAGTCAGGGTGGTTAGCCCTGAGCTGAACCCTGAAGCCTGCAGACCATTCTTGGTCTGGCCTCGACCCTTTGACCTGTTTGGCATGGATGACCCACCAAGAGCCAAAGCATAAAGCCCTGACTCCAACCAACATACTCTCAGGGTCACTGAGGCACCCAAGCCTCCAAACCAAGCAACAAGGTTGTGGTCCTCTTGGAGGGTGTAAGGTGCTACTTGAATACAATCCTGGGAATGTTTGTTGTTAGTTTCTTAAAAATTTCATTCAATCAGACATTCAAAATAAAACCTTCTTTGCATATCTGCCTTTCTCTTATGTAGCAATTAATTAAAAGTAAAACCTTTGAATAAATCAGTGAGGTAACTTGCTGTGAAAGGAAACTGAAATTGTGGTTGAGCAGACAATTGGGAGATCAGAACAGCTCATGGTATCACAAGGCTGTACATTGTAGGACATCTATACTCAAGCTATTATATGCTGTGTGTTATCCAGTTTTTTCAGCCTTTGTACTTGGATTTATTATATAATGAAGATCAGAAACATCTGAGTTAACTCGGGCTGAGTTGCAAGATGTTTATAGCATGACTTACCTTGAACAAATAATGTTTTATGCATTATTGGAACTGCAGCAGGTTACCATCATAGATTTCTTCTTCTGCTGTCTTCCCCCGACCTTTTCAGTCCTGAAGAAGGGTCTCGGCCCCAAAATGTTGACTGTTTATTCATTTTCATAGATGCTGCCTGATCTGCTGAGTTCCTCCAGCAGTTTGTGTGTGTTGTTTTGTTCTTATTTATGCAAAAACTATAAACATTCGCTAGCAGTATTGACAAAGAACACAGTAGAGGTTGAGAACCCCATCTGAAATGCTTGGGGCCAGAAGTGTTTTGGATATTAGATTTTTATTTGGATTTTGGAATGCATAATGAGATAGATGGGTATTGCCATCATTTCTGACTCTGACCAGTAAGCTGTCTTTGTCTTACAATTGTTTATCCCACATATGTACTTAACAGTAAAAATTATTACATAGCTTTAATGTAATGAAAATATAATGTGTGCAGGGTAACAGAGACAGTGCAGCGGCAAGAGAATACCTGAATCAGTTGTTGATTAACAGCAAACAGCGGCAGGCTTTCAGTCTCCACCTAAGATGCCATGTTTTTATTAAAAGGGTGCAGTATACTGTATTTGTGTTTTACTTTTTTATGTTTTATGTAAGTTATAAAAACAATCAGCATCGTAGACTTGTTCTGGTGCTAGTTTTTGTGATCAACGGATACTTAAAAAATTTAAATTGTGCCTTTTCTTAAATTTCTGCAACCAACTTTTGAATATTCACAATAATCTTCAATTTTCAGCTTGTTGTGATAGATCTTTGCTCGTTTCACGATCAGCATACCGTAAAATGGCTCTTATACCTTCTACCTAATGGCAGCAGTGAAAAAAGAGTATGGCTCTTCATGTTGATGTTCTCAATGGTTGAGAGGGATTTAGCTGTGATGTACTAGACCAAATCCATTACCTTTTGTAGGATTTTCCATTAAAAGGCACTGGTGTTCCCATACCAGGCCATAGTGCAGCGAGTCAATACACTTCCCAGCATACATCTATAGAAGTTTGTCAAGGTTTTTGATGACATTCCAAATCTCCGTAGACTCCTCGGGAAGTAGAAGCAATATCTTGCTTTCTTTGCAATTGCATTTATATGAGGGGTCCAGGGCAGGTCCTCTGAAATAGTGACACCCAGGAATTTAAAGTTACTGACCCTCTCCACCTCATTTGGTAAACTAGATCAGCAAATTTGCAGATGATATCAGGACTGGGGAGTAGTGGACAGCGAGGAAGACTATCAAAGCTTGCAAGGGGATCTGGACCAGCTGGAAAAATGGGCTGAACAATGGGAAATGGAATTTAATGCAGACAAATGTGACATGCTGCATGTTGGGAGGACAAACAAAGGTAAAACTTATCATTGAACGCTTGGGCACTGAGGTGTGCGGTAGAATAAAGGGACCTGCGAATACAGATCCATATTTCCTCGAAAGTGTCATCACAGGTTGATAGGGTGGGAAAGAGAGTCTTTGGCACATTGGCCTTCAAAAATCAGGACACTGAGCGCAGGAGTTGAGATGTTATGTTGAAGTTATGTAACTTGTGGTAAGTCAAATTGAGAGTATTGTATGCATTGTGGACCACCTACCTTCAGGAAAGTTATCAGTAAGATTAAAAGTGTTCTGAGAAAACTGACAAGGACATTGCCTGGACTTGAGGACCTGAGCTAGAAGGAAAGCTTGAAAATGTTAGGACTTTATTCCCTGCAGCACGAAAGAATAAGGGGAGATCATATGGAGGTGTACAAAATTATGAGGGATATAGATAGGGTGAATGCATGCAGGCTTCTTCCTCTCAGGTTGGATAAGACTAGAACTAGAAACCATAGGTTTAGGGTGAAAAGTGTAATGTCTAAGGGAAATCTGAGGGGGAACTTCTTCACTCAGAGGGTGGGGCAGGTGAGGGGAAGTAGTAGATACAAGTTCAATTGTAACATGGGATAGGTTCCTGATGAGAGAGGTATTGTCCAGGTGCAGGTTGATGGGAGTAGGTAGACCTGGCTAGCACAAACCACATGGGCTGAAGGGCCTGCTACTCGGCTGTAGATCTCTATAACTGTTTGACACAACTTCCTTCGGCAAATTTAATAATATACGTTAAAACAATCAGCCACAATGGGCCACAAAAGAAGAGAGAAGAAGTGCTGAATACCACAACAACATGGTAACTGAAGGCTAAGAGCAACAGGTTGAGGCTGGATGGTTCTATAATTAAACAAGGGCTGTGGATGCGAACTGGGTTTAAATAGGCTGCAGGTGATCAATTGGAAACAAGTAACAGGTGACTCCAGTTAGCAGGATGGAGATTGGGAAGTGCCTGCCTGTGCAGGCCTGACAAGTATATCTTGACAGAACATGTTAGATTATTTGTGGAGCTGATATACTGTATGAGTGTTTGGACCATGTTGTAGAGGGGACAGATGCATACTGAATACGTAAATGTAATTAACATGTAATGGCTTGGAATATACTGTATGGGGAGTAACTGGCAGAAATTACTGTCATTTATATAAAATGTGATATTAAAAAAACTCACTTAAAATAGGACACTTGATCTGTGAAACAGCATTGTAACCAAGGTTACAGATTAAACATCTAGCATATAAGATAAAGTATTTTAATAATACAAGGCACAATTTGTTAGCACAGGCTTGGCTGAATATTATGGATATGTAATGGTAACATCATGGATAAGGTGAGGAATTACAATCCTGTAAGTTTAACATTTATTGTTGGCAAGATGCTGAAATCAACAATCAAGCAAGAAATAACTAATCAATTAGGAAAGCTAAATATAATCAGACCCGATCAATGTGGTTTTATGAAAAATAAATCCTATTTGAAAAAAAACCTCTCCAATCCATTGTGAATATGACAGGGAGAGCTGATAAAGGGGAACCTGAGGAAGTAGTGCATTTAGATTTCCAAAAGGCACTTGACAAGGTGCCTCATAAAATGCTGGTGCTTAAGTTAAGAGCCCAAGGTAATGGAGGAAATATGCTGGAATGAAAACTGGCTGATAGAAGGAAGACATCAAATTAGAATAAATGGCTCCTTTTCAGGCTTGAGGGATGCACACAGTAGAGTACCCCAGGAATCATTTCTTGGTCCTCACTTGTTTGCTTTTAACATCAGGAGAGGGGCATATGGAAGGGCAAGATCAAATTCAGGTTTAGGTGTCATTCAACCATACATGAATATCCATGAATACAGCCGAACGAAACAATGTTACTCTGGGGCCAAGGCACAAAACGAGGTACCAATAGTCATACACAACACATGGCACATAAGCACATATAAGATAGCAGTCAAACACAGTCACACTAAAAAATATAGTCCAGGTCCCTGAGTCAATGAACGTTGCAGCAGCCTGCAGTCGAATGCAATACACTTGTCTTCTGCTGACCAATCTCTGGGGGCAGCACCGACTCCAACTTGGATGCCGTACCACACCGCCTCTGGTGGAGTACACCAACTCTGACGCCTCTCTCCTGATCAGCTGTAAACATGCGACACCACACTTGAAGTATAGTTCTCAGTACAACCAAGGCAACGCAGCTCCCCACTGCTGTCCACTGATAAATCAGTGAGTCGGGCTTGCAGCATTCTACACTTAGAAAGTCCAACAGGGTCCTGCGACTACAAGAAAAGCAACTAAGATGATCACTCGCTGTTAGATTGCACACCGCCTTCATGCACCAACTCCTCTGATGCAGGCAGCAGCACATTCTGAACCAAGTCCAGTTCCTTCAGTTTCAATGAACAACCTGTTGATAGGGCAGACCTGCAGTAATTTAAACAAAACAAAAAACAACAGCAAAACAAACCCAGGAACTTCAACCATCGGACCCCAACTTCTGGACTTGACTACGGCCTTCAACCTATGGCCTTTGACCTGCGATATTAATCCCAGGACTCACCAACCACAGAACTCTGAACTCACATTGACCTCTGACCCTAGGACTTGCTGAGCTGGGTGGTTGTCCCTAGGCTTTACTCACAGATTTGCAGACATTGGGCCTCGACTTCCAGACACGCTGACTCATGGGTTTCGACCATTGGGCCTTGACTTCCAGACACTCTGACTCAGGTGTTTCGACCACTGAGCTTCAATTTCTGGACTCGCTGATTTTTGTCTTCAACCTTCAGGCTTCAACTTTCACTACTGCCCTCAGGACTTGCCAGTCACAAGACACTGAGTTCTGTGCTTTGAACTCAGAACTCACACATCTCCAGCTCAGGGACTCACTGACCTGGGATTCACTAGCCCTCATGTGTGTTGCCCATGCAGAACTCCGATCCCAGAACTCAATGACCTAGTAGGATTCTTCAATGGGGGAGGGGAGGGAGGGGGGGTTCACTAGGCCCACCAACCTCACCCAACGTCTGTCCATCGGGATCATTGCCCTTTCCTTTTATCACCTAATATTCTGACCCTGACTCTTCATTTACTGCCCCTGATCTCTAACTCCCCTCATCCCTGTCCCTATACCCTAACATGTCCGTTAACTCCCTGTGCTGCCCCCGAAACCATCCCTGAACCTTAAAAAAAACAAACATAATCTGCATGGACATCCCATCTCAGTGCCATCTAAAGTTCAAACTAAAATTTATCATCAGAGCACATACATGCTACCACATACAATGCCAGGATTCTTTTTCCTGCGGGCAGACTTAGCAAATATATAGAACAGTAACTGTAAACAGGATCAATGAATAATAAGCTGTGCAAATGCAAGTATAAATAAATAGCAATAAATAACAAGATAAGGAGTCCTTAATGTGAGACCATCAGTGGTGGGAACACCAGAAATAAAATGTGTGAAATTATCCTTTTTTGTTCAAGAGGGGTAGTAACTGTTCTTGAACCTGGTGGTACAAGTCCTGAGGCTCTTGTACCTTCTACCAGATGGAAACAGCAAGAAGAGAGCATGGCCTGAGTGGTGAGAATCGATGATGGATGCTGCTGTACTACGGCAACGTTTCATGCAGGTGTGCTCAGTAGTTGGGGAGGTTTTATCCATGATGTACCGGGCCAAATCCATTACATTTTTATAGGATTTTCCACTCAAAGGCATTGGTGTTCCCATACCAGGTTGTAATACAGCTAGTCTGCACACCTTCCACCACATATCTTCTTGATCAGAAGATCGAGCAATCAGGTAGCACAAAACAGGTGATCAGCCATGATTATATTAAACGATAGGACAGACTTGAGGAGCTTGATTGCTGACCTCCCATTCCCACTTTCCTACATCATTAACACTTTAAAAGGAAGTAACTGTAAATACAAAGATGCTAAACAGCAAAGTACAATATAAAGGTTAAAATATCCTGCTGTGTTAGTTTACCTGGACTGTAGGTATATTGTAGTGTTGCACAAAATTTCATTTTAGTATATTAAGGCTCAATAATCTTGAAGTGTTTTTACTTTCCTTATGAATTTCAAAGATGAAGTGGAACTAAAGATCAATAATTTATATTTGTAAAGATGGATCCTGTGAATTTGCACGCCACATTGATACAACACCTCATTAAATTTCTGGAATGGATACAGGAGTAAGCTGAGCAATGATATTAAACCCATGACTATCCTACTAACCACAGTACTTGCTTTCCATTTCTCCATGTTTCTCAGATAAAGAGGAGCTTCCCTGCATAATTCAACTAGTAAATGGTTTTCCTGTACCTCATAATTTATCACTATTCATAAAATCCCTTAAATCTACAGTATGCGCGGTTCTTCTCTTTTTACCATCTCCAGTCTCAAATGTCCCTCAAACAATGGCCAGTGATCCTCAAAAATTTGTAGCGCCAACTTGGCCTCATGCTGTGGTGTTGCCTGTTGTAGCTGCCCAGAAGAGGTGATGCCGGAGGCGATGTGGTGCGGTATCCATGCTGGATTGAGGGCTGTCCCCTCCTGCCAGTGTTTGTTAGGTGGAAGACAAGCCGGATTGCTTTTATTTGCGGGCATGCTCTTGCCGACAATATCTACGGACGTGGACTATATTTTTTTAATGAGACTATATATTTTTGTGTGACAGTAAGCTGTCTTATACGTGCTTTGTGTTGTACATGACAGTTGGTACTGTGCTGTTCTGTTTGGCTGCATTCATGTATGGGTTGGGACCATATTACCTATATAATGAGAAATTGTAGAGATCTGAGTATCTTCATACATGATTTGTAAAAGCCTAGTCTGCAGGTACCACAAGTAATTTGGAAAGCTGTGAGAAATGAAAGAGTTGAATGCACTTGTAATCAAGGTTATGCTTCAGGTACATATGATCAGAACAGATCTGAAGTACATTAATGCTTATCTAAGGAAGGATGTAAGTGCTTTTGAAGCTGTGCAGAGAAGTCTAATAACTGGAATGTGTGGGTTTTCTTATCAGGAAAAGCTTGAACCGGCTCAGCTTGTTTGTGCTTGAGTTTAGAAGAGTTTGAGGGGCCTTGGCTGAAACATACAAGATCAGGGCAGATGTGAAGATGATGTTCCACTTCTAGGCAGCATGATAGCGTCTCAGTTAGCACAACACTTTACAGTGCCGCGACCACCGATCAGGGTTCAATTCCTGCCACTGGCTAGAAAAAGTTTGTACCTTCTCCCTGAGACTGCGTGGGTTTCCTCTGGGGGTTCTGGTTCCTTCCCGCATTACTAACATGTACGGGTTAAGGTTAGAGTTAGTAAATAGTAGGCAGGCTATGTTGGTGTCAGAAGCATAGTAACACTTGTGGACTGCTCCCTGCAAATCCTCTAGCTGTATCTGTCATTGACTCACATTTTACTGTATGTTTCAACGTACATATGACAAATAAAAAGTTAATCTTTAGCTAATCTAATCTAGGACCCGAGATCCAATCAAAGGTGTACTTGTTCGTCCTGTGCATCTTATTTACGATCACAAGTCACTGCTGGATACTAAGGATATCAAGTACTGCAGGACTATCTCATCAGTGAGTTGGTCAATAGCAATGGAGCGGGACTTATCCAGTACCGTTGTGCCGAGAAAGTGCGCGGTGCAAGCGGTTGTCTTGGACATTTTTAATTGGGATCACAAGGCCCTGTTGGAAAGGATACCAATGGCAAGGGAGCTACGTTGCCACAGTTGTGGTGAGTACTCAGCCCACACTGCAGGATTGCCAGTTGCAGCCCCACACAGAAAGGAGATGCTGAGGCGGTATGGCAGAGCCTCTGTAGGGATTGCTGGAATCCGTACTGGGTTGAGGGTAGGCTCTTCCAGTTGGTGCTGCCCTCCATTGTATGCTCGGTGGAAGAACAAACTGGATGAGGACAACTGACCATAAATCTACAGTCCTGCCACTGAAGGACTTGGCCCATGTTTTTTTTCTTTGTGATTGCTTTTCTGAAATTGTAACCATAAGTTTTATATGTTGTGTGCTTTTGGTAATGTGTTTTGCACCTTGGCCCCATAGGAGCACTGTTTCATTTGGCTATATTCATGTAAGGCTGAATGATAATTAAACTCGAACTCTGGTTAAAAACCTGAGGTGAAATTATTTCTTCCAGAGGATCGATCATAAGCATCTGAGGGCAGCAGAGCAGATTTATTGAATATCTTTAAGAGATAAATAGGTAAAGGAGTGGAAGGTTAGCACAGAATTACAGAAATGAGCAGATCATTCAGCCCTTCAAACCTGTTCCGCAAGATGATCCAATTGTGACTTCTCATTGTCACACCTTCCCCACTCCACAGCCCCAATTCCAGTGCTCCTGCAGCAATGATGCCAAATCTTTGTTGCTACACCCATCCCTGTACAACAACCTTCTCCCCACTGAATCCTTTAGCCTGCATTGTCTGCAGCCTGTCTACCACTGCCCCACAGGTCTTCAGCCCAACCAGTTCCCAGATACCCATCTGCCACCCCAATGAACTTCTAGCAGCGCACGTTCTGACACAGAAATAGCCAGCAGCTGGTAACTTGCAATAGTGGTCTCCTTAAGGGTCTGCACACCATTTAAATCTCCCTAAGACAATGTATTAAACTACAGAATTATTCAATATGGCTAATTGAATAATGACTCACAACATTGAGTCATCCAGGCAGAAACTGGTTGAAGTGTAGGTAAAGGATTTAACCAAACATTCAGGGCAAGCTGCTGGCACTTGTTTTTTTTTCCCCTCCCAGTGAAGCCCAGTCAAAGAAAGAAATTGTTTCCATGGCAACCATCCCACTAGCAAAGGCCATTGGGTGAACATGGGAGAGAGTTACTCACCTACAAGCAAGAGGAGGTTCCGCATTGTTGCAGCTGGAATTTTTAAAAGTTTGTTAAAGTCAATAGCACAATCTTGAAGGGTTTGACTTGTCTTCTTCTATCAGACAAAATTTAAATCTGAAAATATAACTCATTGATGACCATCATTTCCTAGCCTCAGCTACTCGTGGTGTCATCAAGTGATAATGGCCGAACCATCTCGAAAAGGGTCCCTAATACAATTGAAAGACCACTTCCAACAGCCACAATGTTTGTTGGCAAGATAAACCTACTTTCAAGCACCTGTGAAGGCTTACTTAAACTGGGTTTAATGGTGGCCTGTTTCACACTCAAATCTCCAGCAGATCCAATTTCCAACCTATATCCAATTAATAATTTGTCCAAGTGTAGTGACAATCTCGCATCTGATCTGGGAGCCTAAAATTCAAATGAAATTTATTATCAAAGTACATGCTGTATATGTAACCATATACCGGTACCACCTCGAGATTCATCTTCTTGCAGGCATTTGTAGGAGAAAGAATAGAAGTTACAAATATAAGTATACATAAACAGTCAAAAACTGACAAACAACCAATATTCTAAAGACAGATTGTGCAAATGAAGAATATTAGTTGCAAGGAGCCCTTGAAAGTGAATCTATGGGTTATAGAATCAGTTCAGAACGGTGGTGAATGAAATTACCCATGCTGGCTCAGGAGCATCATGAATGTAGGGTAATAAAGGTTTCTGAACCTGGTGGTGTGGGACTCAAGGCGTTTGTAGCTCCTGCCTGATGGTAATAGTGAGAAGAGGGGCTCCGATAATGGATGTTACTTTCTAGTGGCAGCACTCCATGTCAATGTATTTAATGGTGGGGGAAGAGCTTTGCCTTTAATGGTCTGGGCTGTGGCCTTTTCCGTTCCTGGGTATCTTTATGCAGAAGCCTGAAGGAAAGATAAAATCCTTTGTGTCTAGGGACATAGGCAGCTGGAAATAACCACAGAAAATACTAGGCGTTTGCAGAATATCAATTATCCAGAAGAAACCAACCAGCAAGAAAATGTTTAGAACTTATGATCCATTTAATATTGGTGATAAAGTGATGAAGGGGATATCACTTTGATTAGAGGTCATTAGTGGAGTGTTGAGCTACAAAGTGACTTTGCTGGCATCAGATCACACTGCCCTTGATTCAGGCATGAATTGCCTACTTTAAGTAAGCATTCAGTTTCTATATAGAAGCATTTTCACCCCAAGTGTTTTGCCCGTCAGGTACAGTGCCCGTAAAACGTATTCACCCCCCTCCCCCCTTGGAAGTTTTCATGTTATATTGTTTTACAGCATTGAATGAGTGGGTTTACTTTGGTTTTTTTTACACTGATCAACAGAAAAGACTCTTTTGTGTCAAAGTGAAAGCAAATTTCTACAAATTAGTCAAAATTGATTACGATGATTAAACACAAGATAATTGATTGCATAATAAGTCACCCCATTCAAGCCTTTGGCAGCAATTACAGCCTTGAGTCTGTGTGGATAGGTCTCTATTAGCTTTGTACATCTGGACACTATAATTTTTCCCCATTCTTCTTTACAAAACTGTTCAAACTCTGTCAGGTTGCATAAGGATCATGTGTGAACAGCTCTTTTCAAGTCCAGTCACAAATTCTCAATTGGATTGAGGTCTGGTCTCTGAATTGGCCACTCCAGGACATTAACTTTGTTGTTTTTAAGCCATTCCTATGTAGCTTTGGCTTTATGCTTGGGGTCATTTTCTCACTGAAAAACAAATCTTCTCCTCAGTCACAGTTCTCTTGCAGACTGCATCAGGTTTTCCTCCCCTTATTTTGCTGCATTCATTTTACCCTCTACCTTCACAAGCCTTCCAGGGCCTGCTGCAGTGAAGCATCCCCACTGCATGATGCAGCCACCACCATTTTCACGGTAGGGATGGTGTGTTTTTGATGATGTGCAGTTTGGCTTACACCAAAGATATCATTTTGTCTGATGGCCAAAAAGCTCCATTTTGGTTTCATCAGATAATAGAAACTTCTTCCAGCTGACTTCAGAGTCTCCCACATGCCTTCTGGCAAACTCTAGCCAAGATTTCATTTTTTTTTTCAACAGTGGCTTCCTCTGTGCTACTCTCCCATAAAGCTGTGACTGGTGAATCACCTGAGCAACAGTTGTTGTATGCACAGTCTCTCCCATCTCAGCCACTGAAGCATGTAACTTCTCCAAAGTTGTCATAGGCCTCTTGGTGGCCTCCCTCACCGGTCCCGTTCTTGCATGGTCACTCAGTTTTTGAGGACGGCCTGCTCTGGGCAGATATACAGCTGTGCCAAATTCTTTACATTTCCTGATGATTGACTTAACTGTATTCCAAGAGTTATTCAGTGACTTGGAAATTTTTTTGTATCCATCTCCTGACACGTGCTTTTCAATAACCTTTTCTTGGAGTTGCTTGGAGTGTTCTTTTGTTTTCATGGTGTAGTTTTTGCCGGGATACTGACTCACCAGCAGTTGGACCTTCTTCTTCTTCTGAATTTTAATGGCGGTGGCAGTCCAACTTAAAGGTGCATTACCACCACCAACTGGACTGGAGTGTGCTGTAGAGAGCTGGGAAATAAAACCCTTACTGGTTCTTTACCAACTGAAAACTAATTTACCCCAAAAGCCCTATAAATAATATAAAACAATATTGTGAATTAAATTAAAGTCTTAACTTAGTGAAGTTTTTAAATGAAAGCTATCAACCCCCAAAGCTAGTAGTGCAGCCTGTATTTGCTTTCTTTCAACCTTGTATGCTTTACATTGTAAAAGAATGTGTTCCAACTGTTCCATAATGATGCCGACGCCTACACATCCCACAGTGGATGTTTTCCAACAGGATACAAGGAATAATTAAGCAGAGTATGCCCAATTCTAAGTCGAGTCAATACAGTTCCTTACCTTTTTGTCCTACCCCCTTCTCCCATCAACCCAGCAGTTTTATGTATTCTGTAAAGGTGTCTCCCCTTATGCCCATTATCCCACTGATCTTGCCATAGTCCTCTAATCCTTAGCCCCACCAACTCCTTAGTCTCTGACTTGCTAAGTAGAAAGTCTATATCCACAGATGAACATTTAACAGCGTTTTTGGCCAAACAATCAACCCACTCATTCTTCTCAACACCTCCATGTGCAGGGATCAATAAGGACAAGATATGTAGACCAATACTTGCATTGTGAAATTAAGTTTGAAGGACTCCCAGCAGTAAATCACACCTACTGCTGGAACAGCCTGTTTTAAGACTAGTCAAAACTGAAAAAGAATCTGAACAATGAAAGTGATGCATAGTTTGAACTTCCCCCCCTTGGTAAAGGGGAAGTTTGATTCCTTCTGCTCAGAATTCCAGCAGTTGTCACACTTCGATTTACAGACGATCATAGCCCCATCATCATCAGCATCCTCGAGGTGGGGTTGAAGCGCAGAACAGTGTTTTCTGAGTTGTTCCCAAGGCCCAATGAGAATCTGTTGGCACCATCTGAAATCTTTCCTTTAATCCAGAGTGTCTCCAACCTACATTCCCACGTTGTGAATTTCAAACTGCTTTTCATATGGGAAAGAAAGCATTATGATATAACTATTTATTTTATTAATAGAAACTTGAACATAATAAACAAAACCACAACAAATACCTACATAAACAGAGGGCTTTGGACCAGCAGTTGGACCTTCCAGATACAGGTGTATTTTTTACTACAACCAATTGAAACACCTTGACTGTATACAGGTCTCGAGAAAAAGATCTCCATTTAGCTAATTATGTGACTTTTAAAACCAGTTGACTGCACCAGAGATGATTTGGTGTGTCATATTAAAGAGGGTGAATACTTATGCAATAAATTATTTTGTGTTTTATATTTGTAATTAATTTAGATCACTTTGCAGAGATTTTCACTTTGACATGTAAGAGTTGTTTACTGTTGATCAGTGTCAAAAAAAGCCAAATTAAATCCACTGTGATTCAATGTTGTAAAATTATAAAACATGAAATCTCCCAAGGCAGGTGAATACTTTTTTTATAGACACTGTAGGTGTGAGTGCTGCAGGTACCACTTTGTGTAAACACTCTCTGAACAAACAACAGCTGCTCACAATTCCGTTTCTTACCATTTGTACTTTCCTAAGTTTTGTTGATTCATTGTCACAAACTGTTAATTTATTGTTCTCTTCACAAATCTGAAAAAGTGTTAATTGTTCACTAATTCCATTCTAAATGCTGCAGAGGCAGAGAGAAGACCGGAATATCAATAACCACAACATTGCTTCATTACCGCTTATATTTAACAGAATATTTGCTTACAGGGTTGACTGCTCCAAAATGGAAAACCAGGAGTGCACTTCTCCTGATGAAATATTGCTTTCAGCACATCTGATCAAAAGTCTGTGAGAGCACAATTTAACAGCTTCCACTCCGTTGCCTTTTTACCGGACTGTTGTCTGCTTCCAATTGACTTTATAGATCTGTCTACATTATGAACTATAGATTAACAGGCAGGGACAGCTGCCTGTATTTCACAGTTTTAGGAACATTGAAACAGGCTTTGATAATTGAAGTCTGCACCCAAATAATATGAGTTCCAATTTTCATATTATTCAAAAAATATTGCATGTGTGGACATGTTCTGTTTTTCATCGTCTTCTCTTTCAATCTCTCTTTTGAGAGTCTGAAATGAGAGGAAAGCCATAGTAATTTAAAAGAGACAGAAGCTCAGTTTTTGAAGTATGTGGAATTCGACTAAATGATGTCTTAATGCTCAAGATTCACATCCTACTTCGTACTCTTGCTACATAGACTTAAATAATTTTTAGTTTGAGAAGATTTTTCCCTGAATGTTCTCCAATAATTTTAATTAGATTTTTCTCCTACAAATGTGTAACTGAGATATCTCACACTCCACAATCAACCATTTAATGTTTGTTCTTGATTAAAGAAATGGTGCCAAACAGGCAGCTTGCCCATACCTTCTAGACCTGTTATCCACAGCAAAGTTTGACACTCTCCTAAATCACTATTGAATATGCCAGCACGGTGAGTGACAATTAGCTTTATTTGTCACAGCTCAAGTCAGGCGCACTGGTTGATTGGCGAGGCTGATGGCTGAGGAGCTGTGTGGCGTCAGTAACGGCGAGGACTAAACCTCTTTCCGCAGGCTTGCCTGGTGCAGCTGTCAAGCAGAGAGGTGTGGTGTGCTGTCCCTCCTACTCGGGGGCCAGCCCTCCCTGTCGGTACTGCTCTCCAGTATTCGCTCAGTGGAAGTCAAGCTGGTTTACATGTATTCGTCCGTGGACTGCTGAGAACTGCTTGTTCTTGCTGACAACGTCTGTCACCGTCAATTTACAGGATAAGTCACACGGGGACTTGGGCTATATATGTTTTTTGTGTGACTGTATGTTTACTACTATCTTATATGTGCCTCATGCTGTGTTTGACTGTTAGTCCTGTGTTTTGCACCTCAGTCCTAGAGGAACGCTGTTTCAATTGGCTGTATTCATGTATGGTTGAATGACAATTAAACTTGTACACAAATGCATTGAAACAGCAAAATATACAGTGAAATGCGCCATTTGCGTCAATGACGGACACAGTCCGAGGATATGCTAGGGAAAGACCACAAGTATCACTATGATTCCAGCACTAACATAGTATCCCCAGAACTTACTAGCCCTAATCCATACACCCTTGGAATGTAAGAGGAAACCCGAAGGAAGCCCAAGTGGTCACAGGGAGAACGTGCAGACTCCTTACAGACAGCAGCAGAAATTCAAACTGGTTCGCTGGTGCTGTAAAGTGCTACACTAACCACGATACTACCGTTCCTTTATAACAGGAAGTATAACTCCAAGAGGCAAGACATGGTATCAGTTCGTCATTTCTTACCTCCTTTTACTTTTCCGTTCAGTATAATAACACAACACATGTGAGTCTATAGGAGAGTGAGCTCATTGCCAAAAGATTGCGAGATTTATAAACAAATCTACAACTGTCTCTTTGGAAAATACAGACACAAGGAATTTGTCCTTCTATGTTCTGACATTTACTAAATTTTGGTAAAAATGAACACTGTGCCAAACTGAAATATACCTTTTGATTTTGTATTTTATATTCGGTGTTTTTGCTCATTTTTTTTGTTGCCAGTTGTGTGAATTTCTTTTGCACATGGGGGAGGAGTGGAGATTCGATTTTCCTTTGAGCGGGTTGCTTCCTCGGTTCTTTGTTTCGTGGCTGTCTGTGGGGAAGACGAACCTCAGAGTTGTATATTGCATACATACCTCGATAATAAACATACTTTGAGTCTTTGAAAATGTGGACGCAAGTCTAAAAATGGACAGCCCGGGGCATATGTTCCCCTCTAGATGTGCCTCGACGGCACCCCAAGTTAAATCCTAAGGATGCCTGGCACATTTGAGGTCTGTTGGTGTGGTCAGCCTGGACAAGGCAGAGAGATTGTGCCCTCTGGGCAGTGCAGTAAAAACCACGTCACAAATCTTATCATGATTTTAACCCAGCCAAGGCAGAGGGGCAGAATTACGCCATTCGGCCCATCAAGTCTTCGCCACCATCCTGGCTGATATGATGAAGGCATTGGTTTAAAGATGGCAAGCAGCTAAGCTTGAATCTAGGAACCATTAAAGCTACTCGCTCCAGGCAACCAAGAACCATATAAATATATAAACCGCCACAATGAATTCAATTACTCAGACCACAATGCCAATTTAATTCTGAGGCGCATAAATTGTGCAGAGTCCTGAATTCAACAGCAAACTGTAGCAGCCTTCAGGATCAAGACTGAACAAGGTCAATGTAAGAACCTTCCTTCCGTGTACAGTAGGTCTCTGGAATTGGTTATAATACGTATTTGAATTAATGGCTTAATTGATCCTCCCTGCGTTGGTCCCACAGCTCTCGTTATCCTAGCTGAGATCTATTGCCTAGAAAGAAATTCAATTGCAAAATGCTGTTCCTTTGAGTGTTACACAATTAAAAATTGACAATCTGGAATGAAATGTGATACAAGCTATTGCTGCAGAAATTTTGTTGGGGACTTTAGGGTTGTGAGCCACCCTTGCATGATGGTCATGATATCAGCATCAGTCATGCATATGATGACGGTGGAGAAGATTCAATGGGCCAAATGGCCCGATTATGCTCCTTTGTCTTATGTAATTTCCTGTGCAGCAGTTCTTTTGGAGTATTGCAGAAGAACTTGAATGAAGTTGTCCTGGGGAATAATCATCACTAGACAATCCTGGGGCAACCACGTTTATGTATCTCAGTGCTAGACTAGCACCCTTGGAAGATAAGTTCCTTAGTTACTTTGCTTTACAGCATGACCTGTGTCCTCTTGCTCTCTCTCCCCTACCCCACTAATAGTCCCAAATTAACCCAATGAAGACCAATTTGGAAAAGTAATTTTCTTTTCCCCTGGCAATAGCTATCAACATTATAAAATTTATTTTCTCATTCATTTGGCTCTCAAACTGTCCAAAATACAGATATAAATAGATGATCAATCCTGTTTGTTAATGCATGTATCAGTAATGTAACAGTGATAGATTGGTGGTATCCTAATAGGCAGTAATGATTTAATGTACATATGTTGTTATGGATTTTGGTTTCCTTAGATAATGACTGATTCTCCATAAGCTTTTTAAATTATATTGCCTACAAGCTTTTAGTGGAGTCTACAGTTGGGCCCATAAATCTCCACACTTCTCCACATTTTACAGTTCTGTGGTCCAGGAAAAATAGGATTGTGCTTCCTGTCCAATGAGGAAAGCTTTGGCCTCCAGCTTTACATTTTGAAATTTAATTTTCCCAATTAATGTGTTCAGTAGGCCTTTTATTTCACACCACCTCATCCGGGGACAATAGATACCTAGAACGTTGGAATTCCTTGGTGTTCAGAGATGCAGAGCTTTAGAAGGCAGACAAGAGTGGCAGGAAGTCCCTGGCAACCAACAGTGACATTTTGCAGACAGCTCATAAAGCTACTAGATACTCTAGTGGATATAATTCTTCTTCTGAACTGTGATCGCTGCAGTCTGTAGCCTGTAATTTCCCTTTTAAGGATGTACTTTTGAACTGACGCGATCTGGCGCTTTTGCGATCTCCTGGGCGATTCAGTAAATTAGACTCGAGAGTGCAGGTACGGCCAGGGCTGCCTCAATTACTCTGCACTGATGAAAACATCGAGCAAGATTAAAATCATCAAGAGTGAGAGCAGAAAATGAACAGGTGTTCAGCATCGTCTGCCTGCGTTTAACCGGTCTCCCTCTCTTCTCGTGACTACTGTCAGGCGGCAGATGCAGGAGTCTTGGGCCCATACCGCCAGTTTCGGAAGTAGTCGTTACCTGGCAGCCATCGGATTCCTGGACAAGCTTCACTCGCCTCAGTGTTGAACATGCTCTGCAGCTGTGGACTCACTTTTGGCGACTCTGCAGCTCATGTTCCATGCGTTTTTGTTCAAGATTTTTGTCCTCTTTTGCAAATTGGTTAGGTGGTGTGTGTGTGTGTGTGTGTGTGTGTGTGTGTGTGTGTGTGTGTGTGTGTGTGTGTGTGTGTGTGTGTGTGTGTGTGTGTGTGTGTGTGTGTGTGTGTGTGTGTGTGTGTGTGTGTGTGTGTGTGTGCGCGCGCGCTTTTAGTGAATCCTATTGTGTTTCTTTGATTTATGGCTGCCTGTAAGAAGATAAGTTAAAAGGTTGTATATGGTACACATAGTTTGATAATAAATTTGAACTTTGACAGTACTCTCCATGGATTAACCCGACAGTGTTGCCCTTTACGCCTGTGACAAGCATGACTGTCAAAAATACTGCGATATAAACACCCAACATTATTAGAGAGGCTTATGGCTTTATCGCTGATATCTAAAAATCCTGTGGCAAATTGGCATTAGTGTAACTAATCTGAGAGGCCTCTGCTTAGAAGTGAAGCAAGACTATATTTGATTCATCGGCGTTGTATTGCTTCAGTTCCATTCTTCCTTTGTGTCATAACATAGAATCAATGCAGCACGGAAAGCTCGTCTCCACCTGCTCCTAACAAGCAATCCTATTGGATCTGTTCCTCTGTCTCTCGCCATGGCCCAGCAAATGCTTATTCAGGCCCCTTTGGAGGGCAGTGATTCACTCTGCCTCCATTACCCTTATGCATTACTTATGTAGTGTGTGCTGATTACCAGTGTCTGTTCAATGCAAACCACATTCTGAGTTAAATAAAAGCATTTATTAATATTAATTAGGGCAGCACAGTTAGTGTAATGCTATTACAGAACCAACAACCTAGGTCCATTTCTGCCGCTGATCTCCCCATCATCGTGTGGGTTGCTTCCGGGTGTTCTGATTGTCTTCCACATTCCAAAGATGTACGGGTTAATAGATTAATTGGTCACTCGGGGAGCACTGGCTTGTTGTGCTGGAAGGGCTTGTTATGCTAGATCCCTAAATAAATAAAAATTTGGAAAATACCCCTTGTATCAGGCGTTCCCAACTTTTTTTATGCCACGGATCCTTACCGTTAACTGATAAGTCCATGGACCCCAAAATGGGAAACCCTGCTTTATACATTTTGTAAAGAAAACCTTTTCTAGCTCTTGTAAATTGCGATTCCATTAGTTCACTAGTTGCCCTGTTTAAACCAGTCATAACTTTGTATTTCTCTATCAATCTCCCCTCTCACTTCTATTCCCCGTGGGTAACAACCAGAGTTTCTTCATTCTAATACTCTAACTGAGGTTCTTTACACTTTCAAAGAGACATAGTGTAAATAATCCAGTGTGCTGCTGCTTAATCTGCCCGTTCATCCTCACTAACACCTCGCTCCCAGATTCTATGAGGCATTTTACAAGTACGTATGGGAATACTGGAAAACAGTTGTTCAGACTATATCTGAGATTGTTGGAGTAAAGGTGCCTCACCAAGCAAAAATGTGTGTACTAGGTATTTATCCAAAGAACTTTACTGTTAGTTCAAAACAGTCAACTTTAATTGACTTTGGACTCCTGCGGGCCAGGAGGATGATAGCTTTATCTTGGAGAAAAATGGATATACCTTCTCATGCATGTATGGGTGAAGGAGATGGCATCTTGTATTGTATTGGAGAGACTGACTTACATAACCAGGGGAAGGGCAGGAGAATTTGAAAATGTGTGGAAACCTTTACTGAGTTTCTTGGACATCAAGGTGCACAGTCATTTTGGAATAGCTGTGTGTTGTTGAGTGCTTCTACAGTTTTTTTCTGATGTGTTTTTATTTTATTTCTTTGTTAAATATGTGAAGTACGTGAAATGTTATATTTCTTTTCTTTTGATGATTGTGAAAACATGAGGTCATGTTTTACTATTTAGTTTAATTATTATTATTGTTTATTTGTATATGTGAAATATACGTAAAAGTCAATAAAAATATTGTTTAAAAAACACCCCGTTCCCAGATTCTATGAGGCATTTTACAAGTACGTACGGGAAGATTTGTTTTGTCACACTGACCGGCAGTGTTATTACTAATCTGTGTATCGTCACCTCGAGATGGTATCCTAGATCCAGAACACTATTTGATTAACATTCATCTCTCCACTGGGAAAGCAGATATTGATTTGAAGCCAACACAATTTCTTAATTCATGCTGATAGGCCAGTAGTAATTTACTTTAGCTTTGTAATTAAAGTAATGCCGGTCCAAGAAGCTTTCCACAGATCTATCACGTGCACAAGCAGCATGAACCAGCTTGTGATTGATCCGATCTAATGTCCACATTGTCCCCTTGAACCTTTACCATCTCCATATCTACCTGCTGTGGCCACGCAGATCAAAACCAATGGAGTCACTTTCAAGGACTCTTCATCCCATGTGTTCAATGTTTATTGCTTATTTATTTACAATTATTAAAGTTCAAAGTACACTTATGATCAAAGTACATATATGTCACCATATACAGCCCTGAGATCCATTTTCTTGTATGCATAATCAATGAATCTGTAATAAAATAATAACCAAAATAGAATTGATGAAAGACCGTACCAACCAGCGTGTAAAAGACTGTGCAAACACAAATAGAAAAATAATAGTAATAAATAAATAAGCAATAAATATCAAGAACATGAGATGAAAAGTCCTTGAACTTGAGTCCATAGTTTGTGGAAACAGCTCATTGATGGGGCAAGTGAAGTTGTCCTCTTTAGTTCCAGAGCCTGATGGTTGAGGGGTAGTAACTGTTCCTGAACCTGGTGCTGTGAGTCCTGAGTCTTCTGTACCTCCCTTCTGATGGCAACATCGAGAAGAGAGCATGTGCTGGGTGGTGGGGGTCCCTGAAGATGGATTCAAGATTCAACTCCATTTATAATCAAAGAATGTATAAATTATACAACCTTGAGAATTGCTTGCTCACAGGTGGCCACAAAGCAAGAAACCTGAAAGAACCCAATAAGAGAAAAAAAAGAATAAAAACTAAAATGAAAGACCAACTCTTGTTGTGCAAGAGTAAGAAAAAAATACAAATCATGTGAACAATGACATTCTGAAACAAAACTGAGTCCTCAGATCCAAACTGTGTAGCAGCCCGGAGTAGGCCCAAAGCCTCAGTTATCAGTTCGTCATATTAGCGGGCATGGAGCACAGCAGTCGGGGCAGTCTTCACAGGTTCTGTACCAGGGAGATGACCATCATGGAGAACGAGTGGAATCGGCTCTTGGCCCAGTCTATCTGGGCCAGTGTTTAAATTGACTCAACAATGGAACAGCGGAAGTCTCCGCGCCTTGGAGAGAGGAGTGAAGATCGCAGAGTGCAAGCAAAATCAACTCTCGCCTCCAATCTGGGCTGGCGTTAAAATTATTTATACAGCGTATCATAAACTCACACTCAAACCCGGATACTGCAAATGCCTTTGGGCATAGACCACACCACCCAGTGAGTCGTTCCGGGCCCAGATTTGGTCACCCTGCACAAAGCTGCTATCAAGTTCTTTGGATCAGCTCGATGCCCAGAGTGATGCAACCTCTCCCCTGAGCTAATTGCACGGGCACTGAATTTTCTCTGCCTGTGCCCTGAATTCTCTCGGCACCCAAAGCAATCCAGCCCTGCTCCTGGACCAGCTCTAAAGATGCTGCTTTCCTGCAACAATACTCCATGTGAATGTACTCAATGGTGGGGAGGGCTTTACCCATGATGGTCCGGGCTGTCTCCATTATATTCTGTAGGATTTTCTGGTCAGGGGTATTGGTGTTTCCATTATTATTATTTTTTAAATTTTTGTATTTTACACAGTTTGTTGTCTTTGGTACATTGGCTCTTTATCCATCTTGTTGGGTGCTGTCTTTCATCGATTCTATTTTGTTCCTTTGTATTGACTGTGGATGCCCACAAGAAAATGAATCTCAGGATTGAAAATGGTGACATATATGTACTTTGAACATCTGACTGTCAAAGCAGCTCAGCAGAGCATAGCCAGTCACGAGTTGCAGCTAGGCCTCAGCTGGTGGATCCCGAGGATCAACTCCTGGCTGCAGTTAAAGGCCTTTCCATCAGCCTGCTGCAGCCAGAGCAGGTCTGAAGTACAGTATTCAGTATTCAAAAACATTTAAAAATAGCTCAAAGGGATTTCATTCAAAGAAGTAAAATCTTTAAAAAGTTCTGCAATAATATTAAACTATGTTAAGAATATCTTAAAATGCCATGAACTAATTAAAAAGCAAACTAAATAAAACATTTATTTTTATTTTATTTAGAGATACAGCACAGAATAGGCCCTTCGAACCGCACTGCCCAACAATCCCCCGATTAAACCCTAGCTTAATAGCAGGACGATTTACAATGACTAATTAACCTACTAACCTCAAACAAGAGAAAATCTGCAGATGCTGGAAATCCAAGCAACACACACAAGATGCTGGAGGAACTCAGCAGGTCAGGCAGCATCTATGGAAAAAGTACAGTCAACATTTCAGGCCTTTGAAACCCTTCAAAACCTACTAACTTGTAGGTCTATGGACTGTGGGAGGAAACTGGAGCACCTGGAAAAATTCCATGCATCCCACAGGGACGATATATAAACTCCTTAAGGAGGATGCTGGGATTGAACTCTGAACTCCAATGCCATTGCACTGACTGTTACGGTCCAGTGGCACCCTCTTTTCATTATCTGTGGTTACTTTTTTAATCAGTGTATTTATTATTGCACATGTCCCCAAGTTAAAGTGAAAAGGCTTTGTTTTGTGTGCTGCCCGGGGAGATCATTGCTATTTTTACATAATTGTTGATTACTCCTTTCAAACACAAAGTGCCATGTTGCATCACCAGCTACAGCTGTTGTTGAGGTGAGGGCCAGAACGTGAAGCTCATCCAGCCCTCAGCTCAGGACGTGTATCCTTCATACCTCAATGATTGGGTAAAGGAAGACCTTATTTTATATCTACACTAAATAAATCCTGAATAAGATTTTAAAACAAAAGTTCTGAAAAGTAGGATGCTGATTTTTCATTATTTCGTTCTTCCACCTGCATCCTTTGATTTCCACTGCTGTTCCTAATTGTTCTAAATAAAAACCGAGTTTGCTAATGATTAATGTTTTATGTGATTTACATCACGATGTCCCGACAAAAGGAATCTAAAACCAAAAATATTCGACTGCAGGATATTTAAAATATAAAAACTGAAAATGCTGGAAATACTCACCAGGCCAAACAGCAGCTGTGAAGGTAGAAACAAAGCTTCCATCCTTTCCCTTTCTTTTTCAGCATTCTGTAGGGGCAGTTAACTCCTTAACTCCCCGGATCTTCATTCTCCTTTCCCATGTAGCCACAGGAATGCAACACCAGATCTTCCTACAATCTGAGAACCCGAAGAGTCCTTCAGGTGAAGCAGTACTGTAGTCCATGGAACATAACATGTAGCTTCAAGAGCAGGTGCTATCCCTTAACCATCAGCCTCGTAAATGAAAGGGGATATCTACACTCAACTTCACTTGCTCCATCATTGAAATGTTCCTACAACCAATTAGCTCACTTTCAAGGACTCTTCATCTCATTATCTCATGTTCTCGTTATTTATTGCTATTTATTTATATTTGCATTTGCACAGTTTGTTGTCTTCTGCACTCTGGTTGATCTCTCATTGATCCTGTTAAAGTTACTATTCAATAGATTTGCTGAGTATGACCACAAGTAAATGAAGCTCAGAGTAGTATGTGGTGTACTTTGATACTAACATTTATTTTGAACTTTGAATGTCTCTGCTACCCATTATGCTAATGCAATCTAATGGCATCTGTCTACAGATGATCTATAGCCTTCCTTTCCTTTTCTGTTTATGTGGCTGGTTAAATCCCCCTTTCTTGTACTTCTGTCATTTACTGAATTGAATTTGGAGTTTATAAATTAGTCTTTTCTACACTTGAAAACTCAAGAAGAGGTTGGATTAGATCATTCTGCAGCAGTGACCTTCATCTTCAGTTGATTCTGACTTAATTCTCCACCTCACTCCCACTCTGACCCCTCTGCAACGCTCTAGTGAAGCCCAATGTTAGCTTGATAAACTGCAGCCCTTGCAGTTCAACACTGGATTTCAGATGATAACACTTTCAGATAATGTCATTCCTCTTTGTAGCAGAAATGACCGGTCCTGATACAGGGTAATCCACCTGTAATACTGGCTCAGTTTCCCCCCCCCCCCCCCCCCCCCCCACCTCAATAGACCTGATCCACTGAGTATTTCTAACATAATCATTTTATTTTAGTTTTCCAGCAACCACTGTTTTCTGTGTAATGCACAGTCCCAGTATTGTTTGTGCTGCTTTTCTCCTCTGTCCTCAGTCGACTGTCTCTATTATACACTCCTACAGACAGATCAGATAATGCTTTACAGGCTTTAACCTCCAATCCCCACCCCAACGCTCTAAGATGGCAGCAACAGCCCTTGTATTATCTGGGTTCTCTTGGCCTTTAATTATCAGATATTCTCTCTGTCCTCTTCATTCCTATCCCTCCCTGCAACTTAAAACACATTCGTTTTCTCTCCTTTCCCATTTTCCAGTTCTGCTGAAGTGTCACTGACTGAAAATATTCATTTTGTCTGCTTTCACTCTCTCTCTCTCACTCTCACACACCTCTCCTCTCTCCTCTCATCTCTCTCACTCCTCACTTCTCTCTCACTCTTCTCTCTCTCTCTTTATCCCTCTGGAAAATAGATAACTGCTTTGCATTTCCAGAAATTTCCTGAAAAATGTAATACATTTCCATTTGGCCAATTCCAAGTTTTTGACTTTGAGGTGAACTATATTGCTATACATAATGACACAAATATTGCAAGATTAAGATCCTCTTCCTGTTTTATAAGATACTTCAGTACTGGTCTTCTAGGTTATCCACTGCTGGCTTTGGTCATTAGGGTGTTTGGAGGGTACTTACTGTATACTCTACTCTACTTTGGTGAATTTCAGGGGCAGAATTTCCCAAAAAATTGAATACAAAATATTTCTACTTTTAGTTTGTGTAAAATGACATTGATGTAAATAAGTAGTCAAACCCAAATCGTTCTGTTTTGATGATCCTGCATTGTAAAGTGCAGGGGTATGCCATTAAGAAACAGATTCAATTGGCTGATTCTCCACCTTGTTTCTTGAGCTAGAGTTATGGCAGGAAGCTGAGAGATGTATCCCTAAAGGAAGAAGCCAAAATGAATTGAAGAGATCAAAGTGGCCCCTCCATCAGCTTGTGGTTTCTAATATATTGTGTAGACAGCCTGAGAGAGAGCAAACAACTTCTGAAATTAATGCCTTTGTAGCTGATCCCATTTGGACTGGGAACAGTTTTCAAAGGCTGTGTTTCCATTGATGATTGTGAATACATACAGAGATTTGGATGGAGTGTTAATATAGTGCAAGGCCAAGTTCAAAGGCATGATTAGCTCAACATTGAATTCCTGATCTTTACTATTTCCATCAAATGATGATGAGCAATTTCAAGTTCTTGGGTGTCAACTTGCTGAGGATCTATCCTGGGCCCAAAATATCGCTGCAGCTACAAAGAAGGCACAGCAGCAGCTACATTTCATTAGGAGTTTGAGGAGATTCGACGTGTCACCAAAAACACTCAAAAATTTCTACAGATTTGTTGTGGAGAGCATTCTAACTGGCCAACTCACCATCTGGTATTGGGTGGGTGAATATGGGACAGAATCAAAATAATCTGCTGCGAGTTGTAAACTGAGTCAGCCCCATCATGGGCACTTGCCTCCGTAGTATCCAGGACATATTCAAGGAGCAATACCTCAAAAAGGCGGTGTCTATCGTTAAGGACCCCATCACCCAGGACATGCCTTGATCTCATTGTTACAGTTAGGAAGGAGGTACAGGAGCTTGAAGGCACACACTCACCTATTCAGGAACAGTTTCTTCCGCTCTGCCATCTGTTTTCTGAATGGACATTGAACCCATGAACATTACCTCACTACCTTTTTATTTTTGCACTACTTATTTTAATATATATACTTACTGAAATTCATGGTTTGTTTTTTTTCTATTATTACGTATTGGTTGTACTGCTGCCACAAAGACAACAAATTTCACAATGTATGCCGGAGATAGTAAACCTGATTCTGTTTCTGAAAGCAGATGAAATATTTCACCAAAGTGGTGGAATTAGATTTCTAGAAAGAGTTGTCTGAGTTTTCTGGGTTCGGCAACCTCTGGCAAGCTTAGACTCGTATTAACTGGTTGCTCCAGTGGCAAAGGTTATTTTTACATTGGTTATAGAATGTGAAGATTCATTGTGAGTCCTTAATCGCATTCAACTATCATCTTTCCAAGGGCATTTGTGCTGTGGAAGTATTCCCTGGGTGCTGTAGGACTGGGCATTGGAAGCTTCAGGTCCGGTGACAATGATGAGATAGTGAGAGAGTGTTCAGCTTGCAGAGAATTTGTAGGTGCTGACAATCTCATGTCTCAGCTATTATCCTTCTAGGCGCTAGAGGTCGTATGCTTGGGATGTACTTAGCTATGCTGGAATGCTTGAATTTGTTGTACTAATTCTTCTTCTTGGGCCCTTAGCTCCCAGTGGAGCGTAGGCCATTGATGATCTCCTGTCTCTATGGTCCAAAGGCAATGTTTATGTTGGAGTTCATCAATGTTTCTGTAATCCGCTGTACAGGGGATTGGCCTGTACAGCTTTACCAGAGCCCTGTTGGCTGGCCTAGCCCATTTCCACCTCTCACAGTGGGGACATTGAGAGCCTGCTTTATTGTACACGACTCCTGAAATGGTAAAGCAGGAAGGAGTGCTTCATTATCTGAGATGTTGCAAACTGAATCGAGAATTGTTCAGCTTTCCTCACCTGGCTTTATCTGAGAGGATATATTCTACATGCCAACGGTATAACCTGGGGCAATGAAAAGCTGTGCCTCCAAAAATGTATTCAAATCTCAAAGTAGCTTGGGAAGATCTCCACAAGATGGGTATAATGAGGTAGAATGGTTTATTTCCGTCTGGCATTGAGAATAGGCCTCAGCTAGGAAATCATCAGCAAAATAGATTCGACAGATGCTGGTAATCCAAAGTTACACACACAAAATACTGGAGGAACTCAGCAGGTCAGGCAGTATCCATGGAAACAAACAGTCAACACTTCTGGCCAAGCCCCTTCATCAGGACTGGAAAGGAAAGGGGAAGATGCCAGACTGAAAAGGCAGGGGAAAGACAAGGAGGACAGGCTAGAAGGTGATAGGTGAAGTCAGGTGGGTGTGAAAGGTAAAGGGCTGGAGAAGAAGGAATCTGATAAGAGAGGAGAGTGGACCACTGGGGAAAGGAAAGGAGGATGGACACGGGGGGGGGGGGGCTGATAGGCAGGTGCGGAGTTAAATTAAATAGTAAAAATAGTAAATTAAATTAAAATAGTAAATTAAATTAAAAAGTAGTGAGGTAGTGTTCATGGGTCAATATCCATTCATAAATCAGATGGCAGAGGGGAAGAAGCTGTTCCTGAATCACTGAGTGTATGTCTTCAGGCTCCTGTACCTCCTTCCTGATGGTAGCAATGAGAAGAGGGCATGACCTGGGTGATGGAGGTCCTTAAAGATAGATGCTGCCTTTTTGAGGCATCACTCCTTGAAGATGTCCTGGATGCTATGGAGGCTAGTGCACATGATGGAACTGACTGAATTCCTCCAGCATTTTGTGTCTGTTGCCTTGGATTTCCAGCGTCTGCAGATTTTCTCGTGTTTCTGTCACAACTCTCTGCAGCTTCTTTCGATCATGTGCAATAGACCCCACCTCTCCACCATACCAGACAGTGATAGGGCCATTTGAAATGTTGTCCATGGTACATCTGTAGAAATTTGCGAGTGTCTTTGGTGACATACCAGATCTCCTCAAACTCCTAATGAAATATACCCACTGTCATTCCTTCTTTGTACCTGCATCGAGATGTTGGAAAACCTGACTGCTGGCTTGCCTCGCTCTGGCCACACTTTTTCCAGGTAGCATTGACACAGAGAATTTATTTTTACCGAAGCTTGCTCCCTCACCACAACCTTGTCCGAGACTCAATAATGCAGGAGCCCCCGCCACAAAGTGGTTTTCCCATTTTAATTGCACTTTCCTGCTGCAAAGCAGAACTTGCAAAGATTTAAGTAAGGTTCTCCTTGTTCCAGTTGCTTTTTCAGGTCTGGGATTCACCACCTTCTACTTAGCTGGGAAGTTACACTGCTTCACCGATATCGGCCAAGGGAAGAGCTGGAGACTGTGTGCCGCCATCCTTCCTCTATACTGTGCAGTGATGATCGCCTTGTCACGGACCTGTGATTACAAGCATCATTGGCAAGGTGAGCTATGCTGCCTTTTAATCTTCCGCTGTTATGATGCTTCATCTTCCCTGGTCTCAGGGACAACAGCATATTAGATTAGTGACTTTACTACACTGCTCTGTTCCGTGTCTTGTAAACATGGTCTTCTTGAAATGCAGTGATTTAATAACATGATTTGTGCATTCTTTCCAGCCCCCATATACACATTCATCTTTTCCTTTCCCGAATCAAACTTAGTTCAGCAAATTAGCTGGTGAAAACACACACAGTCAATATTATTTGTTCCTCATTATTCACATGAAAAATTGAACTTGCTTTAAAAGAGACTAGTTCTGACCTTTCCAGAGGAAAGTCCATTGATCACCCATGCCTGAGCAGCGAAGCACACATTCTGACAATTCCATTACAAGAGGGGATCAGTTTGTTTAGTTCTGCCTTGTGCCAGTGAAGGATCGATGAGAATTTGCAGTGGTTTGCAGCAATGGGGAAAAAAGAGGAATAACACAAAGTCTATGAATTCTCAAGAGGACCGGTTACTTTAGAATTTATCAGAAGTTTCATCTCCTGAAGTAAAATGGCAGCAAGTTCCCTTACTGATCCATCCAGAATTCCTCTCGATAAAAAAAATACATATACTATCCAAGAATATATGAAGTATACAACATAGAAACATAGAAACCCTACAGCACAATACAGGCCCTTTAGCCCACAATGCTGTGCCGAACATGTAATTACTTAGAAATTATCTAGGGTTACCCACAGCCTTCTATTTTTCTAAGCTGCATGTACCTGTCCAGGAGTCTCTTAAAAGACCCTATCGTATCCACCTCCAGCACCACCGCCGGCAGCCCATTCCACACACTCACCACTCTCTGCATAAAAAACTTACCCCTGACATCTCCTCTGTACCTACTTCCAAGCACCTTAAAACTGTGTCCTCTCATGCTAGCCATTTTAGCCCTGGGAAAAAGCCTCTGACTATCCACATGATCAATGTCTCTCATCATCTTATACACCTCTATCAGGTCACCTCTCATCCTCCGTCGCTCCAAGGAGAAAAGGCCAAGTTCACTCAACCTATTCTCATAAGGCATGCTCCCCAATCCAGGCAACATCCTTGTAAATCTCCTTTGCACGCTTTCTATAGTTTCCACATCTTTACTGCAGTGAGGTAACTAGAACTGAGCACAGTACTCCAAGTGGGGTCTGACCAGGGTCAAATATAGCTGTAATATTACCTCTCGGCTCTTAAACTCAATACCACAGCTGATGAAGGCCAATGCACTGTATGCCTACTTAACCACAGAGTCAACCTGTGCAGCAGCTTTCAGTGTTCTATGGACTCAGACCCCAAGATCCCTCTGACCCTCCACACTGCCAAGAGTCTTACCATTGATAGTATATTCTGCCATCATATTTGACCTACCAAAATGAACCACCTCACACTTATCTGGGTAAACTCAGTCTGAGTCCAGCTGAGACTTTTCAGCCCAGTTTTGCATCCTATCAATGTCCCGTTGTAACCTCTGACAGCCCTCCACACTATCCACAACACCCCCAACCTTTGCATCATCAGCAAATTTAAAACCCATCCCTCCAGTTCCTCATCCAGGTCATTTATAAAAATCACAAAGAGAATCCCAGAGCAGAACCCTGAGACACACTGGAGGTCACTGACCTCCATGCAGAATATGACCCATCTACAACCACTCTTTGTCTTCTGTGAGCAAGCCAATTCTGGATCCACAAAGTAAGGTCCCCTTGGATCCCATGCCTCCTTACTTTCTCAATAAGCCTTGCATGGGTTACCTAATCAAATGCCTTGCTGAAATCCATATACAATACATCTATTACTCTACCTTCATCAACGTGTTTAGTCACATCCCCAAAAAATTCTATCAGGCTTGTATGGCATGACTTACCTTTGACAAAGCCATGCTGACTATTCCTAATCATATTATGCCTCTCCAAAGGTTCATAAATCCTGCCTCTCAGTTTCTTTTTCAGCAACTTACCAACCACTGAAGTAACACACTGGGGGCTAAAATTTCTTTGGCTATCTCTATCCTCTTTCTTGAATAAGGGAACACCATCTGCAACTCTCCAACCCTCCAGAATCTCTCCCGTCCCCATTGATGATGCAAAAGTCATTGCCAGAGGCTCAGCAATCTCCTCCCTTGCCTCCCACAGTAGCTTGGGGAACATCTCATCCGGTCCCGGAGACTTATCCAACTTGATGCTTTCTAAAAGCTCCAGCACATCCTCTTTCTTATTATCTATATGCTCAAGCTTTTCAATCTGCTGTAAGTCATCCCTACAATCACCAAGATTCTTTCCTGTAGTGAATACTGACGCCAAGTATCCCTGCTATCTCCTCTGGTCCCATACACACTTATCCACTGTCACACTTAATTGGTCCTTGAGATTCTTGAGATTCATCTGCTTACAGCCAGCCACAAAGCAAGAAACCCAAAAGAACCCAACTGAAAAAAAAGTCCAACCCCAAAGTGAAGAGAAGGAGAAAAAAATACAAATCATGCAAACAATAAAAGCAAGCAACAGCATTCCAAACCAAGTTGAATCCATAGACCCAGAGCAGCCAGAGGAGGCCCAGAGCCTCATTCTCATTCTCACCGTATTGAACGTCAGTAAGCTGTCACTCAACTTCAACAGTTCCATCTTAGATCAATTCCTTAGTTATTGTTCTGACATTGGTGAGAACATGTTTTGGATAAAATTGAAATAGCTGGAAGAATTATGGAGATGCAAAGTGTTAGAA
Source organism: Hemitrygon akajei (assembly GCF_048418815.1). Classification (NCBI taxonomy): domain Eukaryota; kingdom Metazoa; phylum Chordata; class Chondrichthyes; order Myliobatiformes; family Dasyatidae; genus Hemitrygon; species Hemitrygon akajei. Next base: position 55,781,771 of record NC_133146.1, read on the forward strand.
TTAAATTTCTAGTATTGCAGCCTGATCTGTGTTGATAGAGGGTGGTAGGGTGGAGATACATCTCTACCGGAGGAGATGTAAGACATTCCTTCCCCCACTAGCCTGCAGGTCACCCTTACACAAGGTGTAACACCTGCTTAGCCAACACCCCGCCCCCCCCCCAATCAAAGTCACATGAAGCCATGGGAGCAGGTGGTGGATGGTCGTATGAGCAGCTGGTGCATATCACAAGTCCTGGTTATGCAACCACTGATGACAGGCAGACAATCTCTGAAGAGTATTGATAGTGGCTGAGGTCACCCGTCTTGTGAAGACACTGTCCAGAAGAAGGCAATGGCAAAGTACTTCTGTAGAAAAATTTGCTAAGACCAATCATGGTCATGGAAAGACCATGATCGCCTACATTATACGACGTGACACATAACGAGTGAACAATGTGTTCATAGATTCCATGGAATTTCCAAGCTGAGTGATCATTTAAAACTAATAAGTTTAGGAAGTACTTGTCCCGGAGGAACATTGTTTCATTTGGGGGTATACATGTGTACTGTTGAATACAATGGAGTATCAATAAACTTGAACTTGAGGTACAGTGAAACCCTCTGGTTTGCATGCTTTCCATGCAGATCATTTCATTCGAACAATGCATTGAGATATCAAGGGATCCTATAAAATTGCACTGGCTTGTCTGAGTAATGCATGGACTCTTCATATCTTCTTGATAGTTGTTGCTTATTTATTTATTTATTATTATTATTTCTTCTTTTGGCACTTGCACAGTTTTTTGCACTCTGGTTGAAAGTCCTAGCTGGATGGCATTTCATTGATTCTGTTATGGTTAATATTCTATAGATTTATTGAGTTTGCCCACAGGAAAATGAACCTCAGGTTTGTATATGGGCTTGGAGGCTTGAGTGCCTCAATGACCCAGAGAACTATGTAATCTGGAGTCAGGGCTTTATGCTTTGGATCTTGGTATGGTTTCCCATGTCAAACAGCTCAAAGGGACTAAGAAACTAAGAGTTTCTACTGGTCCTCCAGGTTCAGGGGTTCAACTCAGAGCTAACAACCCTGACTGGTCAAACAAAACTGCTACATAAACTGCAATGAGGAATCCTTCTACATCTGAGTGTGACGGTATACCCGAGTCTCCACCTAGAACTCGCAAGACTGACAGTAATGAAAACTGAGACAATGAAGAGAGCCCTGAACACCACCAGAGATGGAGGACATTCATCGCTGCTCTAAACCCCCATAGGTTGAGAGAGCAGAGGGTAATTATTCACTCCATCATATTGAGATAGTATTTTTCAGAAGCAACATGAAACTAATCAGCTTGTGATATCCATCCTCAAAAGCATTTATGTAGAACTGCAATGGCCTTTAATTCAACAGCTCTCTGTAAATTGATAAATCTGTCGATATTGTCACATATAAATATATATATTGCTGCATCACCATCTAGTATGGATATTGTAAGGCTTCTGACCACAGGTCTCTACAAAGGATTTTGAGGACTTCTGAGAGGATCATCGGGGTTTCTCTTTCATCTATCAGAGATATTTGTCAGGAGCAGGGTCCTTGGCATTATCAATGATCTCTCTCATCCATCCAGCAATCCCTTTGACTCCCTACCATCAGGCAAGAGGTACTGTAGCAGCAGGATGAGAACTGTTAGGATGGGAAACAGCTTCTTCCTCCAGACCGTAAGACTACTGAACTTTCTGCCACCACCTATGAAGCACCAGTAGCATTATATTAAATGGAGATTATTTAAAGGTGAAACTTTGAGGGTACAAAATCTTTATGTTCCTGTTAGGTTGAAAGGAAAGGTTAAAAGTTTGAGAGAGCCATGGTTTTCAAAGGATGTTGGAAACTTGGTTCAGAAAAAGAGAGATCTACAATAAATATAGGCAGCATGGAGTAAATGAGGTGCTCGAGGAATATAAAGAATGTAAAAAGAAACTTAAGAAAGAAATTAGAAAAGCTAAAAGAAGATACGAGGCTGCTTTGGCAAGTAAGGTGAAAATAAATCCAAAGGGTTTCTATAGTTATATTAATAGCAAAAGGATAGTGAGAGATAAAATTGGTCCCTTAGAGAATCAGAGTGGACAGCTATGTGTGGAGCCAAAAGAGATGGGGGAGATTTTGAACAATTTCTTTTCATCGGTATTAACTAAGGAGAAGGATATTGAATTGTGTAAGATAAGGGAAACAAGTAGGGTAGTTATGGAAACTATGATGATTAAAGAAGAGGAAGTACTAGGGCTTCTAAAGAATATAAAAGTGGATAAGTCTCCGGGTCCTGACAGGATATTAACTAGGACCTTGAGGGAAGTTAGCGTAGAAATAGCAGGGGCTCTGACAGAAATATTTCAAATGTCATTAGAAACGGGGATGGTGCCGGAGGATTGGCATATTGCTCATGTGGTTCCATTGTTTAAAAAGGGTTCTAAGAGTAAACCTAGCAATTATCAGCCTGTAAGTTTGACGTCAGTGGTGGGTAAATTAATGGAATGTATTCTTAGAGATGGTATATATAATTATCTGGATAGACAGGGTCTGATTAGGAACAGTCAACATGCATTTGTGCGTGGAAGGTCATGTTTGACAAATCTTATTGAATTTTTTGAAGAGGTTACTAGGAAAGTTGACGAGGGTAAAGCAGTGGATGTTGTCTATATAGACTTCAGTAAGGCCTTTGACAAGGTTCCACACGGAAAGTTAGTAAAGAAGGTTCAATCGTTAGGTATTAATATTGAAGTAGTAAAATGGATTCAACAATGGCTGGATGGAAGATGCCAGAGAGTAGCAGTGGATAACTGTTTGTCAAGTTGGAGGCCGGTGACTAGTGGTGTGCCTCAGGGATCTGTACTGGGTCTGATGTTGTTTGTCATATACATTAATGATCTGGATGATGGGGTGGTAAATTGGATTAGTAAGTATGCAGATGATACTAAGATAGGTGACGTTGGGGATAATGAAGTAGGTTTTCAAAGCTTGCAGAGAGATTTAGGCCAGTTAGAAGAGTGGGTTGAAAGATGGCAGATGGAGTTTAATGCTGTTAAGTTTGAGGTGCTACATTTTGGTAGGAATATTCAAAATAGGGCATACATGGTAAATGGTAGGGCATTGAGGAATGCAGTAGAACAGAGTTATCTAGGAATAATGGTGCATAGTTCCCTGAAGGTGGAATCTCATGTGGATAGGGTGGTGAAGAAAGCTTTTGGTATGCTGGCCTTTATAAATCAGAGCATTGAGTATAGGAGTTGGGATGTAATGTTAAAATTGTACAAGGCATTGGTGAGGCCAAATTTGGAGTATTGTGTACAGTTCTGGTCACCGCATTATAGGAAAGATGTCAACAAATTAGAGTACAGAGGAGATTTACTAGAATGTTACCTGGGTTTCAGCACCTAAGTTACAGGGAAAGGTTGAACAAGTTAGGTCTTTATTCTTAGGAGTGTAGAAGGTTGAGGGGGGACTTAATAGAGGTATTTAAAATTATGAGGGGGATAGATAGAATTGACATGGATAGGCTTTTTCCATTGAGAGTAGGGGAGATTCAAACAAGAGGACATGAGTTGAGAGTTAGGGGACAAAAGTTTAAGGGTAACACGAGGGGAAATTTCTTTACTCAGAGAGTGGTAGCTGTGTGGAACAAGCTTCCAGTAGAAGTGGTAGAGGCAGGTTCAATTTTGTTATTTAAAAAAAAATTGGATAGGTATATGGACAGGAAAGGAATGGAGGGTTATGGGCTGAGTGCAGGTAGGTGGGACTAGGTGAGAGTAAGCGTTCGGCACGGACTAGAAGGGCCGAGATGGCCTGTTTCCATGCTGTAATTGTTATATGGTTATAAGGTTATATTTTTTACTTTTTAACTTGTGCCACAAATTTACTAGTTAATATTACTTTGTGTTATGTATGTGAGTTATATGTACTGTGTTGTGCATCTTAGACCATAAAACCATTAGAGATAGGAACAGAATTAGGCCACTCAGTCCATAAGACAATAAGATTTAGGAGCAGAAGTAGGCCATTCGTCCCATCAAGTCTGCTCAGCCATTCAATCATGGGCTGATCCACTTCATCCAGTTATCCCCACTCCCCTGCTTTCACCCCATATTTTGATGCCCTGGCTAATCAAGAACCTATCTATTTCTGCCTTAAATACACCCAATAACTTGGCCTCCACAGCCACTCATGGCAACAAATTCCACAGATTTACCACCCTCTGACTAAAGTAATTTCTCCACATCTCAGTTCTAAAAGGACGTTCTTCAATCCTGAAGTCATGCCCTCTTGTCCTAGAATCCCCTACCATGGGAAATAACTTTGCCATATCTAATCTGTTCAGGCCTTTTAACATTTGGAATGTTTCTATGAGATTCCCCCCCCCATTCTCCTGAACTCCAGGGAATACAGCCCAAGAGCTGCCAGACATTCCTCATAATGGTAACCCTCTCATTCCTGGAATCATTCTCGTGAATCTTCTCTGAACCCTCTCCAATGTCAGCATATTCTTTCTAAAATAAGGAGCCCTAAACTGCACACAATACTCCCAGTGTGGTCTCACGAGTGCCTTATAGAGCCTCAGCATCACATCCCTGCTCTTATATTCTATACCTCTAGAAATGAATGCAAACATTGCATTCGCCTTCTGCACAACCATCTCAACCTGCAGGTTAACCTTTAGGGTATCTTACACAAGGACTCCCAAGTCTCTTTGCATCTCTGCATTTTGAACTCTCCCATCTAAATAATACTCTGTCCGTTTATTTCTTCCACCAAAGTGTATGACCATACATAGTCCATCGAGAACACACCACTATTTCATCATGGCTGATCCATTTTCCCTCTCAGCCTCATTTTTCTGCCTCCTCCCCATAACTTTCCATTCCCTGACCAAGCAAGAACCTACCAACCTCCACCTTACATACACCCAATGACCTGGCCTCCACAGCTGCCTGTGGCAATGAATTCCACAGATTCACCACCACTGGCTAAAGAAATTCCTCCTCACCTCCGTTCTAAATGAACATCCCTCTATTCTGAGGTGGTGTCCTCTAGTCATAGACTCCCCTACTATAGGAAACATCCTCTCCACATTCACTCTATCTAAGTCCTTTCATCCAGAGGAACATTTTTTTGTTTGGGGATATACATGTGAATGGCAATAAACTTGAACCTGAGATACAGTGAAACCCTCTGGTTTGCATGCTATCTGTACGGGTCATTTCATTAGAGCAATGCAGTGAGAGAGCAAGGAATCCTAGAATATTGCACTGAGTTGTTGGGTTATTGAGTAGTGCATGGATTCATGGTGAGAGTTTATTGTAGAGCCAGGGTAGGAGACACAGCACTCATTCTCAAAGAGGACAATGTTTTTAAGTGAAAAAAAAAGCTGATGTTTCACAGTCTTTTAACAGCAAGGTGCTGTCTCAGGATCTTTCAGTTTTATGTCAAAGTCACCAGATGAAAATGAAAATACCAAACTCTCTGCAGTACTGTGAACTCCCACTATGGTGCTTGGAAAATTTGAAATGAACTCTATTTGTTGTTTGTACGCCTTTGATAACCTATATGTCTTCAATTTACACTGATAGAAACAAAGTCACTTCAGAACTTTAACTCAAACAGAATTTGCAGTTTCCTATATTGAGGACTATTTTCAGGACCTATAGTCCTGAAGTCTGCTATAGCCCTGAGGTTTCCCATTGTCTGCTTGCTAAGATGATATCAGCTTTGTAAGACATACAGTAGGTACATAATCAGGCAATACGGCCCATTCATGTGAATCCAATCTGGATGTTGTATCCAGCACATAAGTGCCATTACAAAGAAAGCACAGCAACACCTCTACTTTCTTAGAAGTTTGCAAAGGTTCGGCACGTCCTAGATGGAGGGGTCTCTGATGATGATTTGCAATGTCATCTAAGACCTTGACAAATTTCCACAGATGTGTGGTGGAGAGTATATTGGCTGGTTGCATCATGGCCTGATATGGAATCACCAATGCCCTTGAATAGAGAAGCCTACAAACAGTTGTGGATATGGTCCAGTTCATCGCGGGTAAAGCCCTCCCCACCGCTGAGCACATCTACCTAGAGCATTGTCACAGCAAAACAGTATCCATCATCAGGGGCGCCCCACCATCCAGAACATGCTGTCTTCTCACTGCTGCAATCAGGAAGAAGGTACTGGAGCTTCAGGACTCACACCACCAGGTTCAGGGACATCAACCATTAGGCGTTTGAACTAGTGGGGTTAACTTCACTCACCCCAGGGCTAAACTTTTCCACAACCTATAGACAAACACGAGGAAATCTGCAGATGCTGGAAATTCAAACAGCACACACAAAATGCTGGTGGAACGCAGCAGGCCAGGCAGTATCTATAGGGAGAAGCGCTGTCGATGTTTCAGTCCTGACAAAGGGTCTCGGCCCGAAACGTCGACAGTGCTTCTCCCTATAGATGTTGCCTGGCCTCGTTCCACCAGCATTTTGTGTGTGTTGCCACAACCTATAGACCTCCATTTTCAAGGACTGTTCATCACATATTCTCAGTATTTTTTGCTTATTTATTATTATTATTATTATTATTTTGCTAAAGTTTTTTTGCTTCTTTGTATTTGCTGAGTATCTCAGGGTTTTATTATGGAGACGTACATGTACTTAGATAATAAATTTACTTTGAACTTTGAATTTGTATTTGGCATGAAGTTCAACCAATGCCTATGTGATGTCATTCCTATTTTTAAGAAGACTGGGGAACAAACTGGAACAAATTATTCAAGCTTTGACCATTCCAGCTGTCCTATTTCTGAGCAAAAACTAAGTGCCAAAAGAGAGCAAAAGAACTTATAAATATTAGCCATGGAGAAGGACATCAAACACTTACAGAGTTCCTACTTGTATGGTTCAGTTCAGTCCTTGCTTCTTCTCGTTTGGATTAAAAATAGTTGTTAGCTGGGGAGTGGTGTTGAGATAGGAGGTCATCACCATTCCTCACACTCTAGTTCAATACATTGAGAGTTGAGAGTTCTTGACAGAAAAATGCAGAGCGACCTGATGAGGTGTATACCAAAGAACATTTGGAGAAGGGGTGGGAGTCCTTTTTATAACTCATTTTGTAATTGGCCCTTAAAATTAGTTGATAGGGAGACAGCCAGGATTTTGGGAGAAAGCAGAGGAAACAAAAGTGTGGGCAACTCCATTATATCAGTGAGGGGGAGGGTCATTATAGTTCAAATGCCTGAACGAGCAGGTACCAGTGCAGCAGCCAGTGAGCTGGCAGTGCTCACAAATGCCATTGAATGGCACATCCAAGCAATGGTGGCACTTTGTAGAATTCTATCCCCTGTATTTCCAATCCAGATCTGTAATGTCACAAAGATCGGTAATGACAGCAATATCATGAGGGATCCCACCCACCCCGCTTATGGACTGTCTGTACCACTGCCATCAACATTCACGCACAGGCCACCAGACTCGAGCAGTTACTTCCCCCAGGCCATCAGGCTGATCAACACCTCCATCTATTAACCCAGCCCACCACCCCACACTACCACTACATACACATCACCTAGTGCCACTTTATGTACATGCAATCAGTCTGTGTACATAACAGCTACTAGTACATTGTGTTTTATAGGATTGTTTTTATTTTCATATTTATTGTTTTTTATTGTGTTCTTTATGCTTATTGTGTTTTATGCTGCATTGAATCCAATGTAACAATCATAAATTTCATTTTCCTTTACTGAAGAATGACAATAAACAATCTTGAATCTTTTAAGACAGAAGTTTTTTCTCTAACAATAATGAAGCAAGGCTATGAGGAATTGTTAAATATGAATGAGCTAAGCGTACAATGTAATAATACTTGAATGGTGACATCTGCTTTGGAGATTCCATAGTTACTGAAGTTATTGATAACATTTGCAGACTCCAAGCCAGCTTCCAATGACATTCAGCTTTCTCTTTCCAGCAGTCATGATTTCTCATGCATGCTGTTGTCGCCTCCACATTCAATTACTTCAAAGTTTATGACTTGGCCTTTGCTCTCCATTCTCAGTTGATCCTGAGCTGAACTGTTATATATCATACTGTCCAGCCAGGGAGACTCAACTCTGTCCTTTCTGGCTCATGTTGGTTTTTAGCTTCACTGCACCCCACATTTTCCATCTTATATTTAAACTCCTCCATGGACTTTCCCCCTCCTCTGCCTGCTTTCTCTTTTGCAATGCCCACCTTCCTCTCTCACTTGATTCTGGCCTCTGCTCCATCCGACCTCCCCCAGTCCTGCCTTTCACTCCACGCGTCTGCAGCTGCTTGTGCTGTTGCAGTTCCATTCTAAACCTTTCCACCCCACTCTTTCTTTCACTCCTTCAGGGGGAAAATCTCTCAAGAGTGTGGTCACTTCTGTTAGCTTCCCTAACCCGGTGGAACATTTTAGGCATGTTTAATGAATTTCACTTCATTAAGTTTCTTTTCAGATAGAGGGTCTTGACCTGAAATTACTTCCCTCTCACAGCTGTTACACAACATATTAATTCCTCCAGCAGATTGTTTGTTGCTCAAGATTCCAACATCAGCAGACTCAGCAACAAATTTCTTATCTTCTTGCTTGAACTATAAACAAAAGTTTAAACTCATGAATGCCCATTTCCCCCGTCTCCTCTTGATCTCTCTCCTTCCTTTGTAAGTGGTTGAAACAAAATCATTAAAAATGTTGAAGGAGGTGTTAGCTATTTTTGTTGTAGGGCTTTAAGTATCAAGGATAAGGGTAGAACATCCAGAAACTATTGTAGGACTGAATGGCCCGGTCCTGCTTCTATGTTTTATGATCCAATCGAATACAGAACAACAAGGACAATCCCTGTACAAGAACCTTTATCAGGGTGGCACGGTAGCAAGGATTGGCTGGTAGGGTGATGCCTCTCTACCAAAGGAGGTGTAAGATGCTCCTTCCCTCTGCTAGCCTGCAGGTCACCCTTGGGCAAGGTATAGCATCCGCTTAGCCCCTTGATCAGGGTCACGTAAAGCTATGGGAGCAGGAGGTGGATGGTCTTAGGAGCAGCTGGTGCATATCATAAGTCCTGGTTATGCCAGGCAGACAATCTCTGTAGAGTATTGACAATGGCTGGGGTCACTCGTCTTGTAAAGACACTGCCCAGAAGTCGGCAATGGCAAACCACCTCTGTAGAAAAATTTGCCAAGAATCATGATCTCACCTGGACTGTACACACCAACTTTGTGGCAAGAAAAGCACAACAGTGTCTCTTCCCCCTCAGGTGACTGAAGAAGTTTGGCATGGGCCCCCAAATCCTCAATACCTTCTACAGGGGCACCATTGAGAGCATCCTGACTGGCTGTGTCACCAGCTGGTACAGGAACTGCACCAACCTTGAACGCTGGGCACTGCAGAGAGTGGTACGGACAGCCCAGTGCATCTGTGGGTGTGAACTTCCCTCCATTGAGGACACTTATAGCAGCAGGCGCAGAAAGAAGGCCTGGGAGATCACCGGGGACACCAGTCACCCCAACCATGAACTGTTTCAGCTGCTTCCGTCTGGCAAACGGTACCGCAACATTAAAGGCTACGAGACAACTTCTTTCTACAAGCCATTAGACTTTTAAGTTCACATGTCTTTTAAGTTCACATGACTTTTAAGTTCACATTGTGACGGAGTTATAACGCAAAGATTTTTAGTCCCTCAGGTTGTGGGATGGATGTAGGGTTTAAATAAACAAGTTCTAAAATAAATTCTAATCATGATCACCTACATCGTATGTCATGACACGTAATAATGATGATTATGGTGGTAGCCCAGTGGTTAATGTCAGGCTATTACAGTGCCAACTGTAAGATCAGGGTTCAACTCCTGTCACTGTCTGTGAGGAGTTTGTACGTTCCCCCGTGGCCGCACAGGTTTCATTCAGTGCTCCAGTTTCCTTTCACATTCCAAGGACCTACAGTGAGGATTAGTGAGTTTGGCCATGCAACACTGGTGCCAGGAGCATTGGGACACACGTGGGCTGCCCAGCACGATCTATGCCGATTTGTGACAAATAAAGCTGATCTCCCCTTTTCTTTGATATATACCTTTGTCCCAATACCAAATAAATGCCACTTTGTGCAGGGGAGGTGCACCTTTTGAACAGCAGTACCTGGTCACTCAACGTCATTGCTAGTATACACAGGTTGCTAAGGATTTGTTTATGGACATAATCAAAAGTTGCAGTTAAAAGCTTAGCTGTGCGTACAAAATGCAAATACCTCACTCAATTTTGTCATGTGTACAATGTGTGATAAAGCAGGTTAGAGGAGGTAGAAGCAGAATGAGGCTTTAAAAAAGCCTTTTAAAATGCTGAAAAGACATTTGCAAAAGAATTAATTATTGTATCATCAGTTTGGTTATAATGCTCTGCCATCCTTAATGAGGCATGATTAACATATTTACAGAAAAAACACATAAAGGAATAGGATGAAATATCAAGACCACAGATCTGCTGGAGCAATTTTCAGCCTATTGCATCGTTTTGACATCCCACCCTTGAATTTCATTCTTTTACTTCCACATAATTTGAACAACATTATGTAGATCGAAAATAAAAGATTTGGAAAAATAATTTTATGAGTGTGAGGATGCGCAATACGCTAATCTAGGTTTAAGTCGTTTTAACTATCCTTTCATTTACTAATGCCAAGGCTAGAGGCAACATTAATATTTAATTGTAATTGAGTGCTTACATTCAGAAGACGGAGAACCATGAAACAGGATAGAGTTTCAGTAATCCCAGCTGCATGAAGCCTACATACTGGAGTCAAATATATCGTCACACAAAGCTACTGAGTGTACAATTACAATGACCAAATCTGACCAGGCCACTCTGGAGCATCACCAACAGCAAGCTTTAAGATGTTGCTTGTAAAATCTGTGCCATTGTTTGTAAACAATCTTTGCTGTTATCTTTGATGTCTGTCATGTGTTCATCACTCAAACCTCAAAATGAAAGGAAAATATCATAACCAGACAAAATGTACATTCAGACCAGTGAGTGCTCTGTTATTTTCAGTGCAGTTGCATCAGAAAAACTCATGTGAAAAGATGGAAGCACAAGAGCAAAATCCTCAGCTGATGCTCCAGTCCGATACTCAGGAACACTGCATGGTCTAGAATGTTGTTTCTTCGAGGAATGGTTAAAGAAGGGGGATGCCTGCCCTCTCAGGTGGAGGGTAGGAGTTGGAGTTAGCACTTGCGGCCTGACACCAGCACATCCTTAGGTGCGTTGGTTGTTGATACAAACGAGGCATTTCACTGTATATTTTGACGTACCGGGTGATAAGTGATCTTGAATCTTGGGAAATGGAAGTGGCTAGGCTGATTAAACTATGGGAACTAAACTCTGTGCTTAAACAGTTAAGTTTTGTTTGAAAGACGTTTGGAAGCAATTCAAGCACTTGGTTTTGCCAACTGGATGCCACCTTCTCACACTGTTCCAATAGTCCTGCAACTGTCCTGCACTTATTTTAGGTCAGAAGTCAAAAGTGCTTGAACTCAACTGACTAAGGCCATATGTGGTTCTAGAGCAGGAGTTCCCAACCAGAGACAAGTTGGTTAATGGTAGGGATTCATAGCATAAACAGGTTGGGAGCCCCTGTTCTAGAGCTATGTAGGATAGTGAAAAATCTGCTCACCTAACTTATTTATTTAGAGATTCAGCAGGATAACAGGCTCTCTGGCCCAAAATGTCCCCACCACCCAATTACACCCATGTGACCAATTAGCTTACTAACCCATAAGTCTTTGGACAGTGGGAGGAAACTGGAACACCTGGAGGAAATCCATGTGGTCACAGGGAGAACGTACAAACTCCTTACAGGCAGCAGCAGGAATTGAACCTGGGTCACTGGTGCTGTAATAGTGCTATGCTAACTGCTGCAATTGTGCTGCCCCATTGGCAGAAGGTTTCACAGCTCAGTTTGTTCAATCTGTGAAAGACATACCCAAAATTACTGTAGATCTCCCAGTGTAAATGCCAGGCAGTTTCAGCAGGGTCTTGCTCCAACAGTAGTGGGATATATTGATCCAGTCTCTGAATGAATTCTTTAACTAATTTAGGACTTCTACATTCAAATATGCATTTATCAAGTCCCAAACTTGCAAAACTACCGATATTTCCTAGAAAGATTCAGTCTGATTATCAACACTGGTGCACCTCAGGGGGGTGTGCTTAGCCCACTGCTCTACTCTCTCTAAACCCATGAATGTGTGGCTAAGCATAGCTCAAATACCATCTATAAATTTGCTGCTGATACAACCATTGTTGGTAGAATCTCAGATGGAGACGAGAGAGCGTACAGGAGCAAGATATACCAACTAGTAGAGTGGTGTCACAGCAACAACCTTGCACTCAACATCAGTAAGATGAAAGAGCTGATTGTGGACTTCAGGAAGGGTAAGACAAAGGAACACATACCAATCATTATAGAGGGATCAGAAGTGGAGAGAGTGAGGAGTTTCAAGTTCCTGGGTGTTAAGATCTCTGAGGATCTAAGCTGGTCCCAACATATCGATGCAGCTATAAAGAAGGCAAGACAGCAACTAAACTTTATTAGGAGTTTGAAGAAATTTTGTATGTCAACAAGAACACTCAAAAACTTCTATAGATATACCATGGAGAGCATTATGACAAGCTGCTAGACTGTCTGGTATGGTGGGGGGGGGGGGGGGGGTTGTGGTTTACTGCACAGGACCGGAAGAATCTGCAGAAGGTTGTAAAATCTAGTCAGCTCCATCTTGGGTACCAGCCTACAAAGTACCCAGACACATTTTCAGGGAGCAGTCTCTCAGAAAGGCAGCGTCCATTATTAAGGACCTCCAGCACCCAGGGGATGCCCTTTTCTCACTGTTAATATCAGGTAGGAGGTACAGAAGCCTGAAGGCACACACTCAACAATTCAGGAACAGCTTCGTCCCCTCTGCCATCCGATTCCTAAATGTACATTGAACCATGAACACTTCCTCACTTTTTAATATATATTATTTCTGTTTTTGTATGATTTTTAACCTATTCAATATACATTTACTGTAATTTACTTAATTTTTTTATCTTCTATATTATATATTGCATTGAACTGCTGCTGCTAAGTTAACAAATTTCACGACACATGCCAGTGATAATAAACCTGATTCTGATTCTGATTCTAATTCTGATTCTGTTAAAACTTTTTACAAACTGTTATTAAGTTGCCTTGGAGAGGAGATTATTACTTCAGATCAGTGAATGACAGAAATTTCTATTGTCACAGATATGTGCAAGGGTGTGTTCAACAGTAGATTCTACCCCAAATGCATGGTAATTATCACCAGCAATGAGCAGTAAATCAAAACAGGGCATTTGAAGAAATTAGCCCCCGACTCTGAGTCGGAACTGTGCAGAATCTATTCAGCCTGTACAATGTGTCAGCCCATTCCATGTATTCGAGAAAGAAGCCAGATGCTGCGATGTTGTATTGAACAGTACACCGAGCAGCAACATAATGCCTTCATCATTCCCCGTGGCTTTCTTACATTCCAGCTATACTTTGATTAGTATATGAAGCTGAAAATACTCACTCCATTTATTTAGGCAAAGAGAACATGGAAACACTAGAACAAAAATTAAAGTAAGTTCTGAGAATATTGATCAAAATAACTCCTTGTGTAAAATCAAACCCTTCCACACTAAAGGGACTAACTTAGATGAGAATCTTGGTGGACGTGACAAGTTGGGCCAGGCTGTATACTCTGTAACTCTAAGACTGCAAATTCATTATAAACACCCATCTCTCAACATTGCCCAGTTATTGCTGATGACCCTATACATGGGCACACAGGCAGCCTGCCTCGCAGGATGCACAATTAAATAAGCAGGTTAAGATTTTTACTACAAACCTATTTATTTTTTTATATAAAATGGCACATTAATGTTTGTACTAGAATTCATAACTTTTTAATCTTCCTTGGTCTATATAGAGATGATTACACACCACTTTGCTGAAGTTTGGGATCACTAATGACAGATGTAGATTTTGTAAGTCTGCTGAATGAATTGGATGTTGCAACAATTATGATTTTAAAGATAACCCATGCTAAGCTGATAGAAAAATAAAATCCTCTGTACATTTTTAAATTACAGAATGTTTCATAACTTCAAATAAAAATTCACTAAGTTTCATTAGAATCAAACTGTTAAATGGCGGTAAACTTAAACTCTTTATCTCTCCTCAAAAATGCACTTTGATGGTATTTTTCAGCATTTTATCATTGCATTTAAGATTTCCAACACCTGCAGTACACACAGTGGCCATTTTAATACATACCTCCTGTACCTACCAAAGTGGCCCTCTGGGTGTATGTTCATGGTCTTCCGCTGCTGTGGCCCTGCTTCAAGGCTTGACGTGTTGTGAGTTCAGAGGTACTCTTCTGCACACCAGTGTTGTATCGCGCCGTTACTTGAGTTACTGTCATCTTCCTGTCTGTTATGTTTTGTAATTCCATAAAATTAATTGTAAGAAAAACACAGAGCTGGGAGATGTGAATCTTAGTTTTGTTTTACTTCTAGCGAAGTGTGTACGTATGGCATGGTGGCCTGGTGACATATGCCAATCACATAATTTTACATATAATTCGTAATGAATTGTGTAAATACCACAGAATGCTAAATCAAACAGTGTATTTACTCAAGTATTAAATACACAACACTGTCAGCTTGAACCAGTCTGGCCATTCACCTCTGACCTCTCACTAACAAGGCATTTTCAGCCACAGACGTGCTGTTCACTGGGTGTTTTTTCTTGCACCATTCTCAGTAAACTCTATACTAGAGAATGCTGTGCGTAAAAATCCCAGGAGATCAGCAGTTTCTGAGAAATTCAAACCACCCTGTATGGTACCAACAGTCATTTCTTCCCTATTCTGATATCTGATTTGAACTACAACTGAACCTCTTAACCAGGGGTTCCCAAATTGAGGTCCATGGACCCTTCATTTAATGGTAGGGGAGTACGACATAAAAAAAGATTGGGAACCCCTGCTTGTAACCATGTCTGTATGCTTTTATGCATTGAGTTGCTGTTACATGATTGACTGAAGTTACTTGTGTTAATGAGCAGGTGTTCAGGTGTACCCAATAAAGCGGCCATTAAATGTATTTTAATGTTACATAGGACCACTCTAAGGCAAGATTAATTACTTTCAAACAAGGAACTAGAAAGTGTCCTTATTTATTGATGTATTTGGAGCATTAATCAAAACCTGGCAATCCCAAAGCTGTCAAGATACACTTCTGAAAGATTCCATTCCCTCCTACCTCTGAAAATAGCTGCTGAGAAATGACTGTCCCACCTGCTGTAAGCTGCTTTCCAGAAAATAAGCTGTCATCTTGATAAGGTCATTCTCTTTTAGTTAACTGCAGCAATATTCTGTCTGCATTCTTCCTGCATCCTTGGGCTTACTTGGAATGAGCCGAGATATGCATGCCTTCAACTCGGAGTGGCACAACATTTAGTCAACCACACCTGCTGCCAACCAGTGGACACCCATCCTTATTAATCCCATGTTGCAACACTTAGCACTTTGCCTTCGATGCTGAGGCAATTTGAGTGCTCAAATAGACATCTCATTTAGAACAGTTCAGCGTAGGAACGACACTTGTATAAAATGCTGCAAAATGGAACTGCTGGAAATCAACGTTCATTAAAAATTAATGAATGATGCATAATTAAAAAAAAAGTAAGATCTTCGCTTTTAACCTCCTTTAATGTATGCAAGAACTCTGCCCACACATTTCTTTGTCCTTTCTTTCCACAGACAAGGAAGAGATGAGAAAATAAATTACCACTTTGCACTGTCACTTCTTTTATTTTCTTTGCCCTAGCACTGCACTAAAGACTCAGCCAGAGAATTATAGCTCAAGCTCTTAAGGAACCCAACCTGTTGCATGGAATTAATTTCCTGAAGGAAGAGAGCTTGATGAAATCTACTAATGCTCTCCATCAACATTCCCTCTGTTCGTAACAGCTGCACAGACCAACCATTGCTCGGAGCAGGAAATTTTCACACGGCCTGAAAACTGCACAGCACTTTAAATGATTTTTTTGCATGGTGCATATTATGAATGTTTAGAATGAAAATTGTAAAATCACATACAGTTGACTTTATTGCTTATCTGAAGGGTATAATGAAATACAGTACAACAAAGAATATCTTTCACATGTTGTAAACTTTTTTCTGATCTACCTTTATTCCAGCTGTGGAACAGCAAAGGCTATGTGCACAGGAGCATTTCAGTTACTGCGTGCTGTGCACCCATGCAACTTCGAGGGAAAAGGAGCTAAAGTTTCTAATGTTTAATATTTAATATGCTGGCCAATTTGTGGCCTGGCATTGCTGGGAAAAGCCCAAAACAAAATCCCAGAAATATAGTTTGAATATATTTAAATAATTGTCAAGGATGTTCAAATTCATAAAAAAAATATTAAATAAATAACATATTGTAAATTCAGTCACCGGTGCATATTAAATAGAAGTGTTCTATGGGACACCGAGTATATGTTCATGGTCTTCTGCTGCTGTAGCCCATCCACTTCAATGTTCGATATGTTGTGTGTTCAGAGATGCTCTTCTGCACACCACCGTTATAACGCGTGGTTATTTGAGTTACTGTCACCTTCCTGTCAGCTTGAACCTGCCTGGCTATTTTCTTCAGACCTCTCTCATTAAGAAAGCATTTTCACCCACAAAATTGCTGCTCACTGGATGTTTTTTTGTTTTTCGCACTATTCTCTGTAAACTCTAGACTGTAGTGTGAAAATCCCAGCAGATCAGCAGTTTCTGAGATATTCAAACCACCCCATCTGGCACCTACAATCACAGTTAACATCACTTAGATTACATTTCTTCCCCATTCTAAACAACATCTGAACCTTTTGACCATGTCTGTATGCTTTTATGCATTGAGCTGCTGCCATGTGATTAGCTGATTAGATATTACTTTAACAAGTAGGTGCACAAGTATACCTAATAAAGTGGCCACTCAGCATATGTGATTCACTCAGTAGTTTTTCCTAGTGCAAGTCTGCTGCATAATAGCATATCAGCTGCAGTGGAAAAAAATAACTGCATCAACAGAATAGGAATTTAATTTTTATATAACCAGATTCTTTCTTTAAAAAAAGTATTTACTTGAGAAATAAAAACACAAAATGCTGGCAGAACTCAGCAGGCCAGACAGCATCTATGAGAGGAGGTAGTGACGACGTTTCGGGCTGAAACCCTTCATCAGGAGAGTCAAGGGGATGAAGTGAACCCTCTTCACTCCTGATGAAGGGTTTCGGCCCAAAACGTCGTCACTACCTCCTCCCATAGATGCTGTCTGGCCTGCTGAGTTCTGCCAGCATTTTGTGTTTTTATTTATTTCCAGCATCTGCAGATTCACTCGTGTTGCCTTTGAATTTACTTGAGAAAGCTTGATTCATTTCTGGTATAAATATTGACAGTGAATCATGAACATATTGGCCAGAAAGTCTCTCAACAATTTAGTTTCTGAGATGCTCCTCTTAGCCCCATAATCATAATATGAGAGATTCTGCAGATGCTGGGAATAAAGAGCTGACATCTCAGGCCAAGACTGAAGGCATCAGCTCTTGATGAAAGGTTTCAACCCAAAATACCGGCTCTTTATTCTTTTCCATAGACATTGCTTGACCTGCTGCATTCTTCCAGCATTTTGTGTGTTTTGCCTTGGCATCAATGACCATATAGGGCTGGGGTTCCCAACATTTTTTATGTCATAGACCCCTACCATTAATCGAGCGGTCCATGGACCCTAGATGGGGAACCCCTCTATAGGATAAGTATCTCTTTAACTCAGGGGTTCCCAACCTTTTTATGTCATGGACCCTTACCATTAATCAAGGGGTCCACGCACCCCAGGTTGGGAACTCATCATTCGAAGCAATATCCAAGTAGCTTTTATAGTTTTTAAATCAACTATCAACAGCTTATTCATGCCCAGATGTTTTTTTTCTGACAAGATGTCTACAGTTAAAGCACTGGCCACCAGATTTGTCCACAGCCTCCTCAGTGAGCTTCTCCTGACATTTTAATTATCAATGACTTTTATCTGTTAATGGTTCACAATGCACAAGAGGGACTGCAGATGCTAGAAAGCTAGTGCAATACACACAATGTGCTGGAGGAGCTCAGGCACCATATGTGGATGGGAGTTGATCCTTCATCGGGACTTGAATGCAAACTTTAATTCCTATGCAAGGATGAGTGTTTTGCTAAAGGCACACTCAACCAGTATATTAAACCAAAATCAAACTCGACAGATTCAGAAAGATGTAGAGGCGCTTGTGAGGGTGCAGCGATTTATCAAAATGATTCCAGGGTTGAGGCATTTTAATTATGAGAGAGCTGGGAGAAGTCAGATTGGTTACCTGGAGCAAAGGAGGTTGAGGGGAAATTTGGTGGAGCTGTCCAAGACTCAAAAGAAAAGCTACTTGCATTTGTTAATTACACAAGTAACTGAGACTCTGAGCAAGAATGAAGTGCTCGGAGAGATTGGTTGTGGCTAGAATTAACTCCTGCCTGAGTTACAGGTAACTGGCCTTTATCGAGATTTGAGAATGCTTCTACTTATTTGTTTTATTATTTTTGAGCATTTAATTATTGTTAAAGTGCTTAATAGCATGCTTTGTTTTAAAATCACTGCAAAATTTTTGAACATCACAAGAATTGTTCCTCTGTGAATGAACCATACCTGATACACTGGCCTATTCCTGTGATTAGGAAAAAACAGGACACACAGAACACAAATCAACAGGTCAGGCAGCATGCGGCAGGGAAACAGATAATGTTTCAGATCCATGACTCTTTGTCAGAACTTGGAATGAGAGAAAACAAGTTAATTGTCAGAAATAGCGAAAGTGCGGGAGGGTAGAACAAAGGCTGAGACCAAATGTTTTTATGTATTAGATGAAACAGATGATGCTTTTTGCCTATGTAATCACTCATTGCTTTTGGAGGATTGTGCTGGAATCCTGGGCTTTGGGGAAGGTTTAATCATTGCAGTTTGTGGATTGGACTTTGTGGTATACATATGATGTGTTTCTAGTTCCTGGTTTCTCCTTTTTTTGTGTTGCTGTCTTGGCTGTTTTGATTGGGGCAGCCTGTACCTAATGAATGACGGAAGTAGTATCAAATGGATTGAGCTGAACTGAATATGCCTAGACTCTTTTGATTTTGCATTTTATATTGTGTTTGTTATTCCTTTTTTCCCCACTTGTGTGATTAGTTTTTTTCGTGCGTTGGGTTGGGGGTTTTGTGTTTTTCTTTGAACGGATTTCAGGGCTTTTCTTGCTTCATGGCTGTCTGTGGGAAAATGAATCTCGCGGTTGTGTACATACTTTGATAATAAATTTACTTTGAATCTTAAGCTATTGCTGTGGAGCGTGCCTAACGGGTCAGATGATAAGGATTTTTGATTTTCATTTTGCTTTTCTGTGGCTTTTTCATCCATTCTGAACTTGGCTTTAGAAAATGTTTTTCCTTCATTTTGCAGATGCACTGGTCGGTGCCTTGATTGGCATAATCTTTGCCTACCTTGCCTACAGACAACATTATCCATCACTGTGTCACACCGAATGCCACAAACCGCACATCTGTCTTGCGGTTCAGGTGTCGGCTGATCAGGAAGAAGCGTCCACTCCAGAGAAAGCTACCAGCCTGGCTTTAGAGGGAATAAACGAAGGTCCCGTATGACAAGCACACTTTGTTCATGGACAATTACCCCTTCATACATTCCATATAATTCAAAACAAAATCTACATAAAATTCATTCCATGACATTCTTGTGTACTTTTGTCCACGTGTCCTATGGAAAGCAAAATGATTAACAAATTATTTTGCTTTCAAAGTGATGGCATATACTGATGTCATCTGAGAAAAGAATTTCATTTTAAAACAGTCACAGACACTGAACATAATATAAATGGCAATGTCCTTTAAATACACAAGAAATTTTAAAAAAATTTAAATGAAAATTAATTATAATGCAAAACTAAAGCAACAGTAACATCATTTGCAAAATACTGAGAGACAATTATATGACAGTATGAAAAGATCATGGATAAATTTTTGATTAATATGTAATTAAAAACTCTGATGAATGCTGTGAAATTAATATTGTGAAACAATTATACAGGTTGCAGTGAGGATGTAATTTTCAATGCCAAGGAATGACATTCAAGGAAGATTTGAATAAATGTATTGAAATTTCATTTTTCTAGGCTCAACTTATGTGACATTATTCATTAAAATTGAAATTATTAAAATATGCTTTTGTATTGGATGTTTTATTAAGCCATAGTATTAAATATTTGATTTAATATTTGATGTGTTCATGCTTTATGTAATTGCTTTGTACCAGTGAGCTATTCCTTAGATTGTTACCTTTTGAACTCAGCAAAGTTTACCCTTAAACTATTTTGGTCTTGGTTCTGGGATTGACCATCCACTATAATATATGATAATATATTCAATTTGAAAACATATTCTTTGAACTGGTACAGTCCAAATTATTTTGCTTATTTGATCGGTCATCAGTTTTTCTAAATCTGTCATATTCGTTCCTTCTTGCCACTGTCAAATATCAAATTCAATTACATTTTAATCACTAGTCTAATCCTTTCCACTTCTGGAGAAAAAAATTGCCAAAGACAATTATGGTCCTAGAAAGATCACCCACATCACATGACAAGATCTATAACGAACGAACAACGCTTTTCCAGCACCTTTAATTTTTTTCCCCACACTTCCAGATCACTGCCATTGTTTAGAAGATAATCTCCCAAGCATTGCTTCTCTTTTTGCAAACTGCAATTTTTATGTTCTTTTCTAATCATATTTACAGTGGTCACATTTTTGCTTTGATGCTAAAAAAAAATAGAGCCCCAGTGTTTACACTTGTTCCCTTTGTTTTCTGCCCCTCAGTTAACAGATACAGGAGAGGAGGGAGAAACAGAGGTTTAAGGATTTGTAAATCAGAAAATAAATGAGGTCTAAATTTTGGAATGCAAACATCAAGGACAATGTTAATGGAGTGAATTTCAGGTTGTTTCCAGATTGTATTCCTCCCAATGCACAGGTTCAAACTCAAGACAGACAGAATGAAGATCTAGAGATAGAAATAAAGGTTTTTTTTTTCCTGTTTGGATACAAATATCCTTCTTGAAAAGGTCCATATCAAAGTACTCTTCCATGGATTCCAGGAGCTCAGTATGCTCTTCCCAAAGAGGAGTCTGAATGCTTACTGCTTATTGACCCAATTAAGACCAAGGTCTGAATCATGGCTGAAAGATTATACTGGGTGCTTAATGTCCAAGGATATACATTTTAATCAAAGGAAGTAGAGGGGGCGGTGTTGCGCTGTTGACAAAATGTGAAATCAAATCATTAGAAAGAAGTGACATAGGATCAGAAGGTGTTGAATAATTGTGGATAGAGCTAAGGAACTGCAAGGGTAAAAAAAAACACTGCTGTGAGTTGTATACAGATCCCCAAGCAGTAGTAAGGATGTGGCCTACAAATTACAAAGGGAGCTAAAAAAAAATGCATGCCAAAAGGGCAATATTACAATAGTCATGGGGACTTCAATATGCACAGAGATTGGGAAAATCAGGTTGGTGCTGGATTTCAAGAGGGGGAATTTCTAGGGTGCTTATTAGATGGCTTTTTAGAGCAGCTCATGGTTGAGCTCATGAGATCAGCTATTCTGGATTGGGTGTTGCACAATGAACTAGAATTGATTAGAGAGCTTACGGTAAAAGGACCCTTAGGGACTAGTGATCATAATATGATCGAATTCACTATAAATTTGAAGAGAATCTAATGTCAGATGTGTCTGTATTACAGTGGAATAAACAAATTACAGAAACATGAGACAGGAGTTGGCCAGAATTGACTGGAAAAGAACAATGGCAGGGATGATAGACCAGTAATGGCTGGAATTTCTGGAATCAATTCTGAAGGCACAGGATATATACATCCCAAAGAGGAAGTCGTATTCTAAAGGGAAGATGACACAACCATGGCTAACAAGAGAAGTCAGAGCGAACTTAAAAGCCAAAGAGAGGGCATACAATAGAGCAAAAAATAAGTGGGAAGTTAGAAGATTGGGAAACTTAAAAGCCAACTGAAGACAACTGAAAAAAAAGTCATTAAGGTAAAGATGGAATATGAAAGGACAGCAAAAGTTTCTTCAGATATATAAAGTGAAAAGAGAGGCAAGAGTGAATATCAGACTGCTGGAAAATGATGCTGGAGAAGCACTAATGGGGGACAACAAAATGGTAGACAAACTGAGTAAGTATTTTGCATCACAAACACAAGGAAATCTGCAGATGCTGGAAATTCAAGCACCACACACAAAATGCTGGTGGAACGCAGCAGGAATGTCTTGACAAAGGGTCTCAGCCCGAAACGTCAGCTGTACTCCCTATAGACGCTGCCTGGCCTGCTGCGTTCCACCAGCATTTTGTGTGTGTTGCAAGTATTTTGCATGCCTTCCCTGTGAAAGACGCTAGCAGTATGATGAAAATTCCAGGTGTCAGAGGGCATGAAGTGTGTGAAGTTACCAGAACTAGAGAGAGGGTTCTTGGTAAAATGCAAGGTCCAAAGGTAGGTAAATCACCTGGACCAGATGGTGTACACCCCAGAGTTCTGAAAGAGTTGACTGAAGAGACCATGGAGGCATTAGTAATGATCGTTCAAGAATCACTAGATTCTGGAATGGTTCCTTTAGACTGAAAAATTGCAAATGTCACTCCCCTCTTCAAGAAGGACAAGAGGCAGAAGAAAGGAAACTATAAGCCAGTTAGTCTGACCTTAGTGGTCGGGAAGATGTTGCATACAAATATACTTCTTGAAAAGGTCCATCAAATACTCTTCAGGGGATTCCGGGAGCTCAGTATGCTCTTCCCTGAATGCTTGCTGCCTATTGACCCAATTAGAAACAGGGTCATTTCTGACCTTACCACAGCTGTCTCTAAAGTCTCAGCACAATCCTGGGTTCAAACTTGACAGACTCCTAGGGTGCTTAACCCAGTACAACCATGTTGCCTTTTGAATGTAATATGGTCTGACTCATCTAAATTACTATTTCCTCCCAATAAATCTCACACTTGTACACCATCAAGTTCTGTAAAGCTAATTCATGAGATATGGTGCAAAGATACTCTTCTTAAACTTAAACCAGCATTCAACACTGAAATCAGAAGAATTATACTTTAAAATAAAAAATACTTGTAATAAATTACTCAGAAGATTAACTACATGGACTTGCCTAATATGTTCAACAATAAACTATACTGATCATTTATACTACGGGTTCCAACCTGGGTTTCATGGATTCCTTGCTTAATATTCATGGCATAAAAAAAAAGACATGAGGAAGTATTACTAAAATGTATAAAACTCTTAAAAGGCGATGTTCAATAGAATTTGGATTTAGTTTCTTAAGACTAGCTAGAAAGCTGAATAATAAAAGAGCAGGATAAACTATTTGGGAAAATGAGCTATGGACTGAGATTGGGTAAATTTATATAACTTTCTGCTGAAAATGAGCAGTTAATTGAAATGTGAAGGGAATTGATTAGGTAGATACAGGTCAAACTTCTCTTGAAAGTAAGTCCAAAACAAAGTCATTTCCACAATATTTGGATTGACCATACAAATCCAAGAAAAATAATGCATCTCATAAACAGATGCAAATTAAAACCAAAATGCTTTGGATAGTAAACATCTGAAATAACAGCAAAAACTACTGCAAACACAACAGGTAGCATCCATAGAAAGAAACAAAGTTACTGTGTCACTCACAATCTTCCATCCTAACCCTAACCCTTAACATACCTGCTATTTAAATGTGCACATTAATACATAAAGTAATAACCACAGACTCTGCAGATGTTGGAAATCAAGAGCAATATACACAAAACACTGGAGGAACTCAGCAGGTCAAGCAACATCCATAGAGAGGAATAAAGAGTTGACATTTCAGGCCAAAACCTTTCCTTGCAATTGATGCTGCCTGAATAGATGGGTTCCTCCAGCATTTTCTGTGTGTTAACATAAAGCCTTATTAATTTATTCATATTAATGCATTAAGTGGGTTAATCACATTGGTTTTAGAATAAATTAATTAGGATTCTAAGCCCTCTGGCTCTTAAATTTGACACATAGGCTGGAAAATTGAACCTTAAATAAATGACAATGCAGCTGGAAGAAGCTCTCAGTAAGCAATTTTTTAAAAAATCATACAAAATCAGTACACTGATTCACAGCAGATTTACCACATCAACAAACTTGACAGATTTATGCTCAGTTCTGATATAACTAGGTAAAGTCAGTTAACCAAATATTTGAATTCCAAAGGCTCCATGTCCAAACAGGTGCTGTTCATCAAGCTTGAGTGGGCTTTATTGGAACAGTGTACAAAGTCTCCGACAGATTTGTTTGGGAGCAATTGGATGGTGAATTAAAGTGCCAGGGTCACCTCTGTGGAGTGAATGTAGATGGTCTGTATTGGGTTTCTCAAGACCACCCAGCTTGAAAGCACCAATTGTAATGCATTAGATTGGTAAAAATACAAATAAATCGATGCTTCACCTACAGTACTACGCAAAAGTCTTAAGCACATATGTACAGCTAGGGTGCCCAAGACTTTACATAGTACTGTATTTGGCAAGATGGAATAGAGTATGTGTTTGTAAATCTGGCATGACCAAAGGATTTTGGGAATGGCAAGAGTGTCATGCTGTGGGAGAAGTGTGGGACAAGTGACAGGAGGAGTGCCGGGGACCAGGGTAGATTGGTTTATGGATCATTACAGAATGTCTCTCAGGTGCTTCACACTCTCTACCCTCTCCCTTCCCCTTTTCCCAACCATGATTCTCTTATCTCTGGATGTTCTGCACTTGTTTTTTTAGGAGGACTTTGACAAGGTGTTGCACACCAGGTTGCTAAACAAGACCCTACTGTATTACTAGTATGGATAGACTAGCTGACTGGCAGGAGCCAAAGAGTAGGAAAGAAGGGGTCCTTGGGACAGTGGGACAACTTCTTTTCACATTATACATCAATGATTTGGATGACTAATTTGATTGCTTTGTAGCCAACTTTGCAGATAATACAAAGATAGGTGGAGAGGCAGGTAATGTTGAGGAAGCAGGGAATCTGCAGAAGGGCTTGGATAGATTCGGAGAATGAACAAAGTGCCAGATGGAATATAGTGTAGGGAAGTGTATGGTCATGCACTTTGGTAGAAGGAATTTCAAAGTTTTTAATTTAAAAAAAAGCACCAAAATCTGTTCAATCTCTTTTGATATATCGCTCAATTTCAATGCCATAATGTGTTTCATTTTACACTTATGGGAAATGAGAAATATCTTTCCACACAGAGCATATGGAATTGCCAACAGAACAAGCCATTCTCTTGAAAAGCTTACACATTTTAAAAATAGGACAGGCATTCTGTAAAAGGAGAGGAGAATGATGATCTGTAAGGTTTAGATTTGCTGCGTGCAATGGGAGGAGATTGCTGAGAAGCATAAACACAAGCACTGCCCAGTTCAGTTGAATGCTCATTTGTTTGGGTAAATTCTCTATATAGCAAACCTTCACAAAGATCACCGCATGCAAATCCAGTAACATAAATCGTCATCAGCTTTGCCCTTGCTCTTTATTTCCACAGTATTTTTATCTTACTTAAAAAAATGTATTTCTGTGCATCGCAGTCAGTAAAGGGGAGTTCAACTAGTAATTAAAAAGAAACTTGTCTACAAAAATCCTTCTGACCTCAATACTTATATTTTCTCTTCCAGCCTTGTCTTTGAATTGCTCTTTATGATCATGTGTTCTACTGCAATATTCTATATATTGTTCTATTTTCTGTGGCTCAACCTCACATTCTTTCACTATCTTTAAAAGCCTTACAAAAAAAATTACCCTTCAACTTTAATGCAACCTTTTCAACTGTCCTAGAAAGGCTGCATATATATTTAAAATGATGAATATCTTCAATTTTTTCCCTTAGGCTTATGATATTCAAAGTTTTGTACCACCATATGCTCAGTTTTTAAACGTTGTACTACACTTTACACAAAGTTAAACATATTAAAAGATAAATTTAACAAAATATCAATTTGCACAAGAATTGAATAGCAACTCGACTAGTTACTGAACAAGAGTAGAGTAAGTATGTTGCCAATAAGTGATTTCCTAATTCATTCATAAGAACTGATTTGAATTTTGTGACAATTTGATCAATATGTACCCAGGTTTATTTCTTTTGAAAGGCAGCTCCTGGTTTTCCAATCATTCTGCTCTCCAAGTCACTCTTGCAACTAAAAAGATGTTTCTAGTGAGGGAAAAGTACAATTGATTTCTCGTTCTGTTGAAGGCTCTGAGCACAAAGCATTGCAACACACACAAATGCTGGAGGAACTCAGCAGGCTAGGCAGCATCTATGGAAAAAAGTACATAGATTTGTTTCGGCCTGGAACGTTGACAGTACTTTATTTTCCCATAGATGCTGCCAGGTCTGCTGAGTTCCTCCAGATTTTGTGTGTGTCGTGCAGATTTCCAGCACCTGCAGAATTTCTCATTTGTGGTGTGCCTACTGTTACGTACCCCGTAACCGGGTCACTTACCAGCAAAGATAGAGAGGTCCATTGAAGTCTGATGGTACTATTTTTAACAGTATTTATTGATAAAAATACACAAAAATAATATCAATGCAAACATACAGATAATATACGTCGTCAAGACTAAATCTAAAAGCGCGGGTATAATAATAATCAATAAGAAATAGCTCGATCGTTGTCTAGGGGATAATGTATTGTCCGATGGAAATATAAAAGTCACTCAAGTTCATTCAGGCGGCAGCTTTTGGTTGGAGAGAGAGACGGAGGTTTAGAACTTGCCTGTTTTCCGTTTTATGTTGTCGATCCTTCGAAATGGCGTCGGTGGTGATCTCTTCCTTAGCTAAGCCGCCTTCCGTGGTAGGGCCTCAATCCCGGGGCAACGGAAACGAACACACGTAGGCCCTCCACCGGCTGTCGCTATTAAACACTGTCACGGGATTCCTAGCGTTTCTCCTGGTGCGTGTGTGAGGGGTTGTTCCCCAGACCCTCTTTTATCCTTACTCAAGGGGTCTCAGATGTCAATCAGGTTGGGAGGATGCCATCCCCCCCCCAACCAGCCCACGTTGCTCATTCCTTGAGGGCATCGATGAATAGCACAGCGGTCAATACACAATTCCGTCTCCAAGAGACAATGGCCGGTTCCCGTGGCTTTGAAATCGCTGAGGGCCAGGACATTCCAAACCCCCTGTGGATTCTGTGTGTCTCTCTCATTTCCTGGGTCTCCTGACCTGAATTAATAGCGATTTTGCGATTCTCACAAAGGAGAGGGCTACTTTCTACCCTTCGGCCCCTCACAGTTGGGGCGCAGGCGTAACACCTCCTTTCTTCAACGCGTTTTTTACCATCGGAAAAAAACGAAGTAATACAGAGTCTTACAGGATTTTAGAATCTAACACAATACAAAAGTTTTTTTTTCACTACAGAGTAATACCATTATGCATTCAATTCAGCATCTAGATAGTTACCGATTACATTGTCACTTCCTTTAATATCTTAACATCTTGTACCTTACTAAAGTCTTGTAGCATCAGACTCCAATTTAATAACCACCTATTTTTAGTTCTTATTTTTCTTTAGCAAACAAAAACTAAAGAGTTGTGATCCTAGCTTATGGGTATACTACAAAAGTTCATGCAAATACTAATCTTTATGTTACTTTCAAACTTAACAGGCAGGCTTCCATGGGGGTTGTCTTAATTATTCACATGCTTTGTCGAAATCCCTTAAAACCGGCTTCTGCTATTTAAAAATGGCGTCCCCATTAACCCTCGCCTCTTTTCCAGTTAATTCCCACGTGGGGAGCTTGTGCACCCTGGTGAAATAGGCTTTCGTCCGCTCCTTTCATAGGAGTTATTTTATCAACAATGTGTTCCAAACTTAAACCATCTTCCGAATTTCCACCCAATTCTTTAATTTTACGCAAGTTGCTAGTTTTCTCTTCAGGACCCTTCAGGCTATTAGTTTTCAGTTTAAGCTCTTTGTTCAAACAGCATTTCAAATTCTGCCTTGTCACACCACACTCTGGAATAACAATAGTGTGTGGGGCCCCGTTACCTTCCAACTCAACCTGTAATTGATTCACAGGCTTTGTGGTACCACACCATTGTCTCTGTAGCCTGGTTGCTGCTTCTGATATCAGTCCAGCCTTTAAATTTTCTTCATTCAAGTTGGGAACTACATATTTCCCTTTTCCTTCAATAATAATATTCATCTCACCACCTTTGATCTCCTCACTAACTTTTAACACACCTTCGAGCACAAACACCTGGGAACTCTCACTTCCCACTATTACCAAGGTTAACCCTTTCTTCACTGAACCAAGTCCATCTGACCCACAAGGACTGCATTCCTTTTCAACTGAAAAGTCAAATATCTCAGACTTTTTCTGAGCTCCATTACTAGGTTCAGTACCACGTGCATCCACATCTTGGACACACTCAAACGGGACATATGCCTCTTCCAGGCTTTCAATACCTGTACCCGGTCCAAATTCTAAATTCCCCTGATTCTCCCAGCTACTTTCTGGGCAACTCCCTTCCGGAATAAACTCACCCCCGCGGGCTGAAACAAACTCATCTGCCAACCCAGCAGACATCTTCAAGGTAAGGGCACCCTTTTCATCTAGGACTGCCCTCATTTCATTATCGGGGACACCTTTAGAATTTTCCACTTCTTCAAACAGTTCTGCCAAAACAGACAGATCATCCATGTTCAACCCTGGACCTTTTAACAGCTTTATCTGTTTCTCATCTTTATTTCGTGCCTCTAGAACTTTTCTCCTCGCTAAGGGTAGGTCTACCTCCTCTCCCTTACTCTCTTTCACTTTACTACTCTTAGTTTTACCACCCTCTAAACCCTTGTGGTACAGGGTCGGTAAAAATGTCTCAGCCAACTCAATACTGGCTGGATTTAAACTGTTCTCGTTCTCAGCTGCCTTTCTCGACATGCTGTGAGTGATCGCGCATGCGGGATAGATCTTAGAATCTAGGGGCGGAGCCTCCACCGGCTGTCTCGTCAGCTTCATTGCTGACCAAACCTTACCACCGGCTAAATCATTACCCAGAAGGACGCCCGCGTCAGTTCTCGGGAATTCTGATTGCATCCCCATTTCAACTGGTCCAGAGACTAGCTCACAATTCATAATGATCCTATGCAAGGGCACCGTTTCCGTCCCTTTTCCTATTCCTTTTACAGCTACCATTCCCGTCTTGCGACCAAAATCCAGAACCTTACTGCTAATCAATGACAGTTCAGCGCCCGTGTCTCTCCAGATTCGCACGGGAACTGGTGGGTCTCCCTCTCTCACAGACACAGTTCCGTTTCACATACAAGTCTCAGACACTTCTCGTACCCTGTCTACCCGGGGCTCTCTTGTCGATTTACTGATTACCACGGCACATCCAATAGGGACTGCTGCTTTCCCTTTTCCTGTCTCTTTCCTCAGAGTAAAGCACCTAGATGCAATATGTCCCCCCTTTCCACAATTAAAACAGGTCAAGCCCGGAAATCTCTGGCCCTCTTGCCTCTCCTCCCCAATCTTACCACTAGCTCCTGGCGGGACCTCTGCCTCAGCTGGCAGGCTTTCTCTATCGTTACCACGGTCTCTCTGGTAACTTCTTTTCGAGGAAAACTTTGTCTTGTGGGTTAGGGCATATTCATCTGCGAACCTAGCAAATTCGGAGATGGACTTATTCGGCTTCTCATTCAAATATATCCGGAAATCCTCCGAAACACAACCTTTAAATTCCTCAATCAGAATGAACTCCCTGAGACGCCAAAAATCCTCTTCCACTGTTTCTGCTGTACACCAATGATCCAAGAGCACACCCTTCTCATAGGCAAACTCGGTATACGTCTGATTCCACCCTTTCTTTAAATTTCTGAACTTTTGTCTATACGCCTCAGGTATCAATTCGTAAGTCCGGAGATTGGCCTCTTTTACTTTGGCATAATTCTCCGCCTCTTCCTCCTCCATGGACAACGCCGCATATGCTCGTTGTGCCTTCCCCTTTAACACACTTTGTAACAGCGCCACCCACTGCTCTTTGGACCACTTCTGATTCACTGCCACCTTTTCAAAAAGCAAGAAATAACTATCAACATCCGTCTCCTCGAACGGAGGTACTAACCTCAACTCCTGACTAACATTAAACCGCTCCTCTCGGTCTGACCCTTGAGCTCTTCGCTCTTGCCTTAACTTCTCCATATCCAAGTCATGTTGCCTCTGTTTCTCTTTCTCAGCTGCTTCCAGCTGTTTTACCTGAATTTCATGCTCTCTTTGCTTCTCAGCTCTGTCCTGCTCCCTTTTCACCTCCAACTCCTTTAGCTGGAGCTCATGCTCTTGTTTCACCTCTAACTCCTTTAGCTGGAGCACATGCTCCCTTTGCTTGTCGGCCCTTTCTTTTTCTCTCTCAGCTCTTTCCTTTTCTTTCTCAGCTGCTTTAACTTAATTTCATGTTCCAACCTTAATTTCTCCAACTCTAACTGAGCCGTCCCACTAGCTGGTACCTTTTCAGGGATATTTTCCAATACCTCAGCTGCAAACACATTCTTCTCAATATAATACTGAGTTATGGCCCTTCGCACCTCCCGCTTTGGTTTAGCCCCTTCGCCATATTTATCAAGTCCGATTTGGTGGCCGCCTCTATCGCCTCCAGAGTCGGGTTTTCTATAAATTCACCCACGTCCATCTTTGCTGGTTTCCCGTCTGGTTACCCGTGTAACCAGATCCAAGTTTGGACTTACAAGCCCGATTCACTGGCCTCCCAATTTGGTGTCAAATCCCGAGACGAGAACCCCAATTGTTACGTACCCCGTAACCGGGTCACTTACCAGCAAAGATAGAGAGGTCCGTTGAAGTCTGATGGTACTATTTTTAACAGTATTTATTGATAAAAATACACAAAAATAATATCAATGCAAACATACAGATAATATACGTCATCAAGACTAAATCTAAAAGCACAGGTATAATAATAATCAATAAGAAATAGCTCTATCGTTGTCTAGGGGATAATGTATTGTCCGATGGAAATATAAAAGTCACTCAAGTTCATTCAGGCTGCAGCTTTTGGTTGGAGAGAGAGACGGAGGTTTAGAACTTGCCCGTTTTCCGTTTTATGATGTTGATCCTTTGAAATGGCGTCGGTGGTGATCTCTTCCTTAGCTAAGCCGCCTTCCGTGGTAGGGCCTCAATCCCGGGGCAACGGAAACGGACACACATGGGCCCTCCACCGGCTGTCGCTATTAAACGCTGTCACGGGATTCTTAGCGTTTCTCCTGGTGCGTGTGTGAGGGGTTGTTCCCCAGACCCTCTTTTATCCTTACTCAAGGGGTCTCAGATGTCAATCAGGTTGGGAGGATGCCATCCCCCCCCCAACCAGCCCACGTTGCTCATTCCTTGAGGGAATCGATGAATGGCACAGTGCTCAATACACAATTCCGTCTCCAAGAGACAATGGCCGGTTCCCGTGGCTTTGAAATCGCTGAGGGCCAGGACATTCCAAACCCCCTGTGGATTCTGTGTCTCTCTCTCATTTCCTGGGTATCCTGACCTGAATTAATAGTGATCTTGCGATTCTCACATAGGAGGGGGCTACTTTCTACCCTTCAGCCCCTCACAGTTGGGGCGCAGGCGTAACACTACAAAGCGTTAACCATTCCTCATTGCACTGAGTGGTCAAAGAGGAACTATATTTTAGGCAAAGTCATCCTTGAATCATTTGCAATTCATGCAAACTTTCCTCAATACTCTGTCAAAAGTGGATAGTGAAGGCATTTAATTCCAAATGACATTTCATTCCCCTTTAAAATATTACAGGAGCCTAATACAGAAAAATACTGAAAATTAATCTCATCAGTTGACAAGTCTATGGGGACCCTGAGGACTTGTGGAAACTGTGTGGTGGTTTCCTTCAAACTTACAGGCTTTTAACATCTTTTGACTATTTTTACTGTGCCCATGGTCTGTTTTAAAAAAATCAATTATGGTATTGTCTGCACTGTTGTAACTATAACTATATGTAACTATGTGGTTTTGTGTAGGTCTTGTAGCTTTAGTTTTTGGTTTGCTGGGTGGTAGAGTTGGTCTCCTGACTTAGTGTGTCTGGGTAGTCTTGTTTTGTCTGGTGGATTTGGAGCTTCTTTCCGGGGAATGCGCTAAAATGGTAGCACAATGTTAATACGCAGCAGCCAAGCCAGACTCTGGATTTGGGGATTGCCAAACGTTATGTGGATTTTCTGGTGTAGTCTGTTTTGTCATGTGCTTTTGTGATATCATTCTGGAGGAACGTTGTCTCATTTTTTAACTGCATTGCATTTGTGGTTTCTAAATGACAATAAACTGAAATTCAATTCAATTCAAATTCAATTACACCAAACTAAAGTGAAATCTTAGAAATCTGGCATGATCTCCAACCAGGTGTCTGCACATTACTTTGTCTGAAATGTATCACCACCATAATTATTAAAACTTATCAGTGTTTGTATCTATCCTTCTCATTCTTGAAGTCTTGAAAATATTTTCGCCTATCACCTCCTAGCTGATACTCCTCCCCTTCCCCTCCCTACCTGCTTCTTCCTCCTATTCCTCTGCATAGATGCTGACTGACCTACTGAGTTCTTCCAGCATTTTGAGAGTTGAAAGTAAATCTGAGGCTTGGCAATTAACTGAACAGTGTAATGAATTGCAACACAATTTACATGTTTAAAAGTATTTCAAGTATGATTGACATTTTTTGCAAATCATTGAGTAACCAATTTGAGTACAAGATTTGAAGAACTAACATTTACTATACAAAAGCAATAAATGACACCAGAGGTTGCTAATAGAAGTTACTCCATGTTTTTATTGAAGCAATGTTAAATTCAGTTAAATAAATTTGGAATTTAAAAGGTTAGCATTAGTAATGGTAATCATGAAACAACCAGATGTCATAAAAAATCTCTGACATGACTCACAACATTAAGGGAGAGGAATTTGTCATCTTTACCTGGTCTCCAGTTATGCACATTTGATTGATTTCAGCATATGCATGACTGAAATGGGAACCACACTGGATAGGTCAGAATCATAACAAGTTTACTGGATCCTCAGGAGAGCTGCCTGTGAGGCCAGTTAATACCAGGACAGCATGGTCATTACTCTAACCCTTTACCCTTCTGAAAAGTCCCAAGGTGGCAGCACAGTGGTGAAGAGATAACAAAACTGGTCTGGGAGCCGTCACCATTGACTCTGGAACCCAGTGAGAGTTAGAAGTGAGGAAACTATTTACATTAGTTTTTAAGATTTTATTTTATTTAGAGATACAGCATGGAATAGGCCCTGATCATGTGTACAATGACCAATTAATCACCCATCAGTATGTCTGGACTGTGAGGGGAAACTGGAGGAAACCCACATGGTCATGGGGAGCATGTACAAACTCCCTACCGGCAGCAGTGGGAATTGAACCCCAGTCGCCTGTAGTGTAAAGTATTATGCTAATCACTACGCTACCATGCCACCCCATTTGGTTCAATACAAAAGTGCTTGAGCTGAAACCAAGGTAAATAATCGTCACAATCAATGAATAATACATCAGGCTATCTGATGCTCCCTTTTTTTAAAAGTACCTTCCCACTTATTTATAATTGCCTCTTCACAGTCGACTGTTAAACTTGTGAAATTCTACCCTACCAAGCAGAAAATTCCAGTCTCATTCACATCCAACATACAGCAACAGAGGAGGTGGCCACACACCCACCCACCGAACTTGTTCAAGTTTCAATACAGAGCCAAGCTTCTCCTCAAAACTGAGTTTTTGGACTGCAAAATTGGTGATGTTTATGAAATCCCCCTTATCTGCAATATTCATGGCATGTAAATTAATTTCTACTTTGTTAGTCATTTGGTGTAACATAGAATACTTCCAAGAAAAATCATTAGGTAATCAAGTCACTTTCATCAAGACAAACTTTTAAAAATTTGTTGCAATAACTGATCATAAAATTCTTAAATTTTTAAAGAATATTGATAATGTTGCCTTATCAGCAACTAACTGAGAAAGATAAATGTGAGGAATTTAAAAAAAATGAAATGTATAAAAACTAGAATTTATATAACCTGTTTAAGTTGAGTTAATTATAGTTGACTCATGATTACATCCAAGTATTGTATATTTTGGGAACAATATGTATAGAAGGGATTTTTTAAATCTAAACTTATGATTCTTTAGTGGAACACTAAATTGAAGACTACAAGCCCAAAGGCAAAGCAGATGCACTGGAATATTACATCATAATAGTTACATTAACAATAAAAAGAGCAGCTCATCTGCAGCGATATTAACATGCTGGCTGAGAATACAGCAACACGGTACCATAATGAAAAAATGGAGAGAAACATGTGAGATAAAGTTTCCAATGTTTTCTTTTAAAAAAAAAGTCATGGCAAATAACTGATGGCAGTGCTACCAAAGTGGATTTTTTTTCTGTAGAAATATAGTTAAACGGCTGAACTCAGCACCAGAGCTAGTAAGAGTAATGACAAGTTCTAAACATGCAAAAGAATTCAATAATATCACAGAGGGCCAAACATTAAACAGAAGGCTGAGCTATTATTATGACATCAGTCAAAAAATATTCAATTGCTAAAATATGATGAAAGCTGCTATTTATTTTTTCCCTAGGTTAGTGCAATTATAACCAGTTTAATAATTACTAACAAAATATTTAGTTTAAAGATGACAGCAGATGGCACACATTTAGTAATCTGAGACCACAAAATCTCTGATAGGATTTATACCCAATTAATTTAAAACTGAAATCTTATTATCCAAATAGGTATCGTTTAAGAGAGACCGTCTTTATGCTAAGATTTTGAGTTATTTAATACATATACAAGTGCCATATTATAACAAAGGCTACCCAGAAATGGAAAAGTAGCATAGTTTACAAGAAATACACCAGGGTGCAATATCAAAGAATGTAAAGCTTTCATGGGTTTAGGTTTTCCTATTAAAAAAATTTAAAAATTTACAATCATTTTTAACCATTACCTTTGAAATTACGAGTTGAATGAATGTATGAGTTGCAAATGAATGTACATTCAGAAAACCCAAAATACTAAATGTCCAGATGCTTGTCTTGGGGCTTAAACCAAGAAAGGAGAGGAAAGGAAATGTGCAGTTAAGTACACTCATGTTATCAAAAATAATGGGATGGTGTTTCCTTACTCATGCAGATCTACACTTTGATTCTCAGGATCAAATGTGAAGTGGACAAATATGAAGTCAAATCAATTTAGAAACTGCTGCAAAAACTCAGCAAATCAGGCAGCTTCTGACAAAAAGTCACTGGATGCCTTTTCCCCCCTGTACTGATACTTCCTGAAAAGCCATGATCGAATGGCTGAGCAGACTCAGTGGGCCAAATGCCTAACATGGGGGAGTCCCAACCTTTTTTATGCCATAGACCCCTACTATTAACCCAGTTTGGGAACCCATAGTCTAAAAGAAGACATCAACATCACTATGAGTGGTTGTCCAGAGCAAAGGTTTTCACCAGAGAAATGCAAAAATAATGATCGATCTGAATACAGTGCCACAAGGTTTTGTTACTCCAGCAGCATGTGACAATACAGCCTGAGCAGACAGCAAACTAGAGATAGTCACCTTGCAGGAAGAAGTGGGTGATTGAAAAGTTGTTCAATGGTTCTGGCGTTTATTTTATTTCCTGTTTGATTGTCTATATTCCCAATACTATAAAAAAAAGCTTAATCATATAATAAAGCATAGCATTCACTCTTCTCAAATGCAAGAAATAATAAAATTCCATCAATGATCTTCATAACATTGATCAGAATACACACTCTTTATTTAATGTCACTGGACGCATTTTTCCCACCAGTAAAAAACAGATTTTTTTTAATGGTCTAATGAACGGTTCCCAACCTAGGGTCCATGGACCCCATGCTTAATGGTATTGGCCCATGGCATAAAAAAAAGGTTGGGAACCTCTTTCTAATAAATGAATTTGAAATAAAAGACATCATCGGTTGCATTTTGATTGATTTATTATTTATTTGGATCTGATGGAAGCTGAAATCTGTCTTCACTAGGAAAGACACAAACAATCTCCCAGGTGTAATAGTGGCCAAAGGAACTAGGGTAAAGGATGAACTGAAGGAAATTTATATTAGGCAAGAAACAGTGTTGGATAGACTGTTGAGTCTGAAGACTTATAAGTCCCCGGGACCTGATGGTCTGCATCCCAGGGTACTTAAAGAGGTGGCTCTAGAAATCGTGGACGCATTGGTAATCATTTTCCAATGTTCTATAGATTCAGGAACAGTTCCTGCTGATTGGAGGGTGGCTAATGTTGTCCCACTTTTCAAGAAAGGAGGGAGAGAGAAAACAGGGAATAATAGACAGGTTAGCCTGACGTCAGTGGTGGGAAAGATGCTGGAGTCAATTATTAAAGAGGAAATTACGACACATTTGGATAGCAGTAGAAGGATCAGTCTAAGTCAGCATGGATTTATGAAGGGAAAATCATGCTTGACTAATCTTCTGGAGTTTTTTGAGGATGTAACTATGAAAATGGACAAGGGAGAGCCAGTGGATGTAGTGTACCTGGACTTCCAGAAAGCTTTTGATAAAGTCCCACATAGGAGATTAGTGGGCAAAATTAGGGCACATGGTATTGGGGACAGAGTACTGACATGGATTGAAAATTGGCTGGCTGACAGGAAACAAAGAGTAGTGATTAACGGGTCCCTTTCAGAATGGCAGGCTGTGACCAGTGGGGTACTGCAAGGTTCGGTGCTGGGACCGCAGCTGTTTGCAATATACATTAATGATTTAGATGAAGGGATTAAAAGTAACATTAGCAATTTTGCTGATGATACAAAGCTGGGTGGCAGTGTGAAATGTCAGGAGGATGTTATGAGAATGCAGGGTGATCTGGACAGGTTGGGTGAGTGGGCAAATGTATGGCAGATGCAGTTTAATGTGGGCAAATGTGAGGTTATCCACTTTGGTGGCAAGAACAGGAAGGCAGATTACTATCTAAATGGAGTCAAGTTAGGAAAAGGGGAAGTACAATGAGATCTAGGTGTTCTTGTACATCAGTCAATGAAAGCAAGCATGCAGTGAAGAAAGCTAATGGCATGCTGGCTTTTATAACAAGAGGAATTGAGTATAGGAGTAAAGAGGTCCTTCTGCAGCTGTACAGGGCCCTGGTGAGACCCCACCTGGAGTATTGTGTGTAGTTTTGGTCTCCAAATTTGAGGAAAGACATTCTTGCTATTGAGGGAGTGCAGCGTAGGTTCACAAGGTTAATTCCCGGAATGGCGGGACTGTCATATGTTGAAAGATTGGAGCGACTGGGCTTGTATACACTGGAATTTAGAAGGATGAGAGGGGATCTGATTGAAACATGTAAGATTATTAAGGGATTGGACACACTGGAGGCAGGAAGCATGTTCCCACTGATGGAAGAGTCCAGAACTAGAGGCCACAGTTTAAGAATAAGGGGTAGGCCATTTAGAACAGAGATGCGGAAAAACTTTTTCACCCAGAGAGTGGTGGATATGTGGAATGCTCTGCCCCAAAAGGCAGTGGAGGCCAAGTCTCTGGATGCATTCAAGAGAGTTAGATAAAGCTCTTATAGATAGCGGGGTCAAGGGATATGGGGAGAGGGCAGGAACGGGGTACTGATTGTGTATGATCAGCCATGATCACAGTGAATGGCTGTGCTGGCTAGAAGGGTCGAAGGGCCGACTCCTGCACCTACTGTCTATTGTCTATTGAAATCAGCTGATGGTCACTGCTGCCTGAGAAGTCCTATGGTGAGAATGAGGTCACACACGTTGGGCTGACACAGTGCTATGATTTTGCAGTGATACACTACTCTCCAAATAAAGCCTCTTGGTCACCATATTGGGGTGCAATAGAAAAGAGGGTCCAAATCAGGAGAGTGTTCAGTGAGAGTGCTGACTACGGAACATACATTGTAGGTTGCCAAGAGAGAAATTTCATTATGCAAGATACCATTCTTGCAGAGAAGTAAACTACAGGCAAAGTATGGTATAATCAATTTGAACATTTTGACTATTTCCATGAACTTAAGCTTGGAATCATTTAATAGAAACTGAAGTATTCCATAAGCTAACACAAGAAATAGTTTCAAAAAATGTACTAGATTTGGCAGGAGCAAGTGGTAGCCTTTTTTCAAGACACACCTTGT
The DNA here is from genome assembly GCF_048418815.1 of Hemitrygon akajei. Classification (NCBI taxonomy): domain Eukaryota; kingdom Metazoa; phylum Chordata; class Chondrichthyes; order Myliobatiformes; family Dasyatidae; genus Hemitrygon; species Hemitrygon akajei. Next base: position 55,820,255 of record NC_133146.1, read on the forward strand.
AAATCCTAATCATTCGCTTGTCAGAAGCAAGGCACTGCAGACTAACTAAGTGAAATTCTACAGTGGATGGAATGAGTCAATAGGGAATACAGGGAAGACTAATATTCATTTCATTACCTCCACCAAGGAGAGAAGTATTCTGAAAACAATATTCATCCAATTCAATATTCTGAAAACAACATTCAAGTTATTTCAAGAAGCTAACGGCCCAGAATGGAAGCTTTCCCCAAAGATAGTCGCACTCCCTCATTAACTTAATACAATACACATCTGCACTGGTGAGAATCAAATAAAATTATATCTTCAAAGGAAAATTTCTGTTTTGAGCCATTTGTTTTGTATTGTAGTATAAATGCAGACTGCACAAATAAAAGATACGACTACCAATTTCAATCTGGGATCTAAAATCACATTGCGTTCAGCAGAACTGATGGTGCCTCTGACGACCTGCCAAAGAAAGTTAAAAATATTTAAACTCATTTTTAAAATGCTGCTCCAAATAATATATTACTTTGCACAGTAGAGCAAAAACTTTAAACTGACAAGAGTAAAATCATTCTTTTTAAAATTTTAACAATGTTATCCTGTAGTTCAATCATAATGATCATTATAGTATTAAGCAATTATTGATTATAATTTTTTGCAACAAATGTGAATCTTTAAAAAAAAACAAAGAAAACTCAGTTATACTTGGGACAACGACATTTACATTAAAATCAGTATCAGCTCCAAAATATTGTCCAAGAATGCTTGCTTTAATAGTTTTAATCATATCTAAATGAGGTTTAAGTTAATTCTTTCAAATTGCATAGATATTTGCAGCAATATTTAACGCAATCAAAGCTGCATTTCATAATCCTGTGCAACTACACAGTGGAGGATGATTTCCAAGCTACTGTGATGCTTCCTAGGACATCTGGCAACGGTAATGTTAATACACCATGAAAGCACCAATTAAGTCCTTAAATTGATGAATGTTTTTTTAAAAACAGCCACACTGCAATTCCTCATCATTAAACAAACCTGTGCCCATATTATTCACAAGCATGAATGTCACAGGTAGACACAAACATTGCCGTGTTTGACTGCAGCTGCTATTGTGCTTTTAGATGAAGTCTGAACAAATGGGAGCAAGGAGGAGTTTAAGGGTAATAACAATATTCAAGGTAGAAATTCTAAATGGCTAATGAAATATAAAACAGAGTTAATGGGTTCACTTAAACGCACAAGCTTCAGAGCCGCAGCTCAATGGTTTGAGAGAATGAGGCCAGTGATCAAACAGCAGATTGAACTGGAGCTGCCCAAGTTAAAATCTCATTACCACATCATAGCCAAATTGCAGGCACCATAATGTTGTTCTGCAGCTTTAAATCAAAAATAAGAACATGTAGTGAGTCGAGCACTAGAAATTTGCAATGTCAAGCCAAACACAAAGAAAGCAAAGGAAATTTTTATGATTGGTTAATTGTGCAGGAAGCTTTAAATCTATATTGACCTAACAATGTGTTTTGCGACATCTCACACATATCATAGTTGGATTTTAAACCAAGAAAGTTTTGGTAAAACTGCTTACCAGCTCTCCAACCTCTACAAAATTGTGAACCATTACACATTAACATTGAGACCATCCAATACGTTTGAAAAGAAAATGGAAAGAACTGTAATAACACTATAAGACAGGAGTAGAAATAGGCTACCAGCCCATCTAGACTTCTCTGCCATTCAATTTTGGCCGATTTATTTTCCCTCTCGTCTCCATTTTGTCTTCTCCTCATAACCTCTGACACCCTTACCAATCAAGAACTTATCAACTTCGGCTTTTAATATAACTCATGCCTTGGCCTTCTCAATTCTTTGTGGCAGTGAATTCCATAGGTTCACCACCTTCTTGCTGAAGAAATTCCTCATCTGTTCTAAAGGGACGCCCTATTCTGAAGCTGCTCTCCCATTATTGGAAACATCTCCATGTCACTCTATCCAGGCCTTTCAATATTCAGCATGTTTCTCCACATTCTATTAAACTACAGCAAGAATAGGCACAAAGCTATCAAATGCTCCTCATCCAATAACCCCCATACCAAGGATTAGTCCTGTAAATGTCCTCTGGTCTTTTCCAATGCCAGCACATAATTTCTTACACGAGGCCCAAAACTGCTCACAATACTCCAAGAGTAGTCTGACCAATGCCTTATAATGCTTCAGCATCACATCTTTGCTTTTATATTTGCCTTGCTTCCCATCAACTCAGCCTGTAAGTTAAACTTCAGGGAATCCTACACGAGAATTCCCAAGTTCTATTGTATCTACGATTTCTGAATTTGCTCCCCGTTTAGAAAATACCTTACGCTTCTATCCCTTCCACCAAAATGCATGATCATACACTTCCCTACACTATATTCCATCTTCCCTCTTGGCCCATTCTCCCAATCTGTCCAAGTTTTTCTGCAGACTCCCTGTTTTTGCCCCTCGACCTATCCTTGTATCATCTGCAAACTTCAAAGTTCAAAGTAAATTTATTATCAAAGTACATATGTCATCATATAAACCCTGAGATTCATTTTCTTGCTGCCATACACAATAAATATAAAATATAATTATAACCATAATAAGATCAATGAAAGATCACACGAACTTGGCTGTTCAATCAGTGCACAAAACTTGGCCACAAATCCATCAATTCTGTCTTCTAGATCATTAACATATAATGTGAAATATGGAAATTAGTTTAGTCAGATTGCTTTCGGCAGAAAGACTGCATCTGTGATGGTTATTGGAAAATGGAGTCTTGTACTAATATATAATGGAATAGTGCCAATCTAAGCATAATCAGTGAGCACCTACAGGATAGCAGAAGTCTCTGCAATGTTTCATCTCAAAAACCTCACAACTATTCACTTTAAATATCACAAATACACTAGATTCCTTTATTCACTTAAACTGAGATTATGGAAAGGATCTAGGCAATGCTGGCAAATTTATCAGCCATCTTCAATAGTTGTCCTAAAGGACTGTACCACTACAGTCCTTCTGGTGATTGTATTCCTAGTATTGTTGGGTAGGGAGTTATAGGATTTAGAACCAGGGATGCAGGGCCAGAGATATTTTTCCCAAGACAGAGGGACAGAGGGGACTCACAGGTGGTGACAATGGCACTTCCTTCTCCTTCTTAATGGGAGAAATCATGTTTGGGGATTGCATTTCAACTATTCTTGGTAAATAGCCATCTTGTTGATGGCACATAGTGCACTTTGTTGATGGTACTTACGGCAGCTACATGGCACCATCACGGAGGAAATGCCTGCTCAAAGAGTGCCAGTCAAGCTAGTTGCCTTATCTGAATGATATAAAACGACTTGAGTAGTTGTGGTAATCATTTAGGAAAGTAGAGAGTATTCTGTCACACTACCGAATTGTGGCTTGTAAGTTGCAGAGAGAGCCTATCTCTGGACATTATCAAGTCTTGCTGCATACAACCGTGGGCTTCTTCCATTGTTAAGGAGTTGCAAATGCAACTGAATAATCTGCAATCATCATCCAACATCTCCACTGCTAAGCTTATGAAAGAATGTGAGCTAAATCGGCTGAAGGTGGTGAGACCTAGGACACAGTCCTGAGGAAAGTCAAAGTAAAATTGATTATCAGAATACATACATTTCACCACATTCTTGTAATGAGGTACTAGGGCTGGGGTGCCTGATCTCTGACCTTCCTCTGTGAATCAGGACTCCAATCACTGGAGCTATTACCCTTAAGATTATTGTTGATCTTAGTTTTACCAGTGCAACTTGGTATCACACACAAACAATGGCGCATTGGTTTCAAGGGCAATCATTATCTTACTCTCACCTTTCCTCTGGAATTCAACCTTTTGGTTTTTACTTGGACCAAGGCTGGGAAATCTGAAGCCAAACAATCTTTGAAAAAAATCCAAACAAGGCTTCCAGGTGTGATTAATGATTACCATTTCTTGGCACAGTCGAAGATAGATTCCATGACTTTTCCAATGATTGAGATTAATTTGATTGAGTGCCTTGCTTTTTCCACATTGTCTAGGACTGATGTTGTAGATCTACTGAAGCAGCTTAGCTAGGCACACAACTGTTTGTTGTTTGGTCTCAAAGACTTCCTTGTATGCTCTCAGCTGTTTCTTACCAGCATGCAGACTGAATCAAACTGGCTAGAGATCAGCTTTCTTGAAGGTGAGGATCTGAGAAAGTTCATCTTCAACACTTCTTGTTGAACAAGTTTGCATATGCTTGGGCCCTTTTTTCAGCACTGGCATATGTGGCCTCATAAACAGCCAATGGGAGGAAGAGACTCCAAGAACAATCCCATTTGCTGTTTAATTGTCAAGCCTGGACAGTTACAGATGCAGAGTTTACTTTTGATTCACTAGCCATGAGATGATTTAGCACTGTTCACAACATGCATGAAACCCCTATTTACAATTTCGATGAATGTACTCCAGCTGTTGCCTAAGCAAGGATTCTTCATTAAAATTCCATTAAAACATTCAAAGTCCTTCACTGTCATAATCACAGCCGAGTTTGTATGATTAAAAGTGGAATCAGACCCTGGGCCTTCCTTACTTGCAGGTTTCATCACTCATCATTTCCACAAAGGCCTCATATTACATCTACACAATGACGTAAATCCAACTTGCTGGATTAACGTAATCCTCTGTATGTTGCATTCTGATGATTAATTGTAAATAATTCAAGTATTCCAAAACTATTTATTTCATACCCATGTCCGTACTCTTAATAATAGTAACAACATTCCTGTCCATTTTCACAAGTTTCACAAATAGCAAAAAACAAAGTTGAATTTGCTTAAGTATGATATTAGGCATATTTTAAGAGATTATGTTTTTATAGTGTGATTCATGACTCAATGTTCCAGATTGTTTTATGGTCAATTCAATACAATTTCAAGTGTAACTACTGTGAATAAAGTATTATTGTAGCCTATTCTGGCAGATGGGGCTCATTGGCAACTCATCTACGAGAAGGAAAACTGATCTCAAACCTCTGCTGTCTTGCGGCTACACCCACTCATGGGGAAGGCTTTAGAAGTAAATCTGGAGCTGGAGTCCATAAGGCAGTCATATGTTGAGTTCAATGCTGGCTGGCAACTCCCATGAAACCACTGGTGCCAATCTGTGTGAGTCTCTGTTGTTCCTTTGGATTCATCAGCTACATGGAGAGGGAGAATCTGCTGCATGGGCAACAGGCTGCTCTCCATATTGTACTGCCTTAGCTTGTGTATCACACAGACAGCTGAAGCACAACATCCACGATCGACCCTGACCAATGGAGGACCTCATTGTTGTCGACTGCAACCTCATCATGTTATATCTACATTGAGGAAATTTGCCATTGACATTTTAAGGGCCTGTGCCCAAGTGTTTCATCATTACTAAATCTATACAAATCACTCAGTATTCCAAACACCAGACACAATTGATTAGGATTCTAAAGCACTGACATTGACATATTTTGATTGAATGGTGTTTCATTTATTCTGACAGCAACAGTCAGTCAGGGGAGGTAGATCATTAATTAAAATGAACAAATGGAACTTTCTCTATACCAGAGAAAGTCAATAAGTTGTGAGGGTTTTAGCTTTGGCTCAGCAGCAGTAGATTCACTTGGAATCAGAGAATTATGGTTTTGAGATCCATGAACAGAAACCTGAGCACATTTTAGGGTGACATTTTAACTGATTCTTAGAGAAGGTTTCTTTCACACAATATGTTAAACCAGGATCCAATTTGCCATTTTGAATTGAATTTGAGGAATGTGATAACTTTTAAACCAAGAAGCCGGGTATTTCTTGTGTTTTCCTGGTCAAATGTTTAATGTATACCACTAGAATGACACAGCGCTAAACTGAACTGAATGCAACTAAACACTGCTGGACCATTTGAAAGACTCTGGGAAATTCTGTTTAACATTCCACGTGTCGCTTGATTTTTGCTGTTTGCACAATTTGTTGTTGTTCTGTATGTTGCGTGTTAAATGTTTTTATTGAATGGGTTCCATCGTGTTTCTCTTTTATGGCTGCCTGTGGGAAGACTAATCTCAGGGTTGTATAGGATGGACGTACTTTGGATCTTTGAATGTTTTCATCATTTGTTACTTGTGGAACTATTTGTGTCAGGGTCATACAGCACAGAAACAGATCCTCCGGCCCATCATGTCCCAACCAACCATCAAGTACTACAGTATTTATATTGATCCCTTTGACAAGGCTTAAAATGCTTCAGAAATGTCGTACTTACTCTACACACACACAAGCAATGAGTTCTATCCAACACTATCCTGTCCTCCTACGAATTTATTCCAGTTTGCCAACATACCTAGCACCCCTTGTGCCTTAAACTTCTGGAGCAGTCTAGTACATGGATGGAACCCCATCAAAAGCCTTAATTGCACATAAATCATTAATTTTTAGTTTGCCTCCTCTTTGAGAGACATGATCACTCCTGCATAAAACCATGTTGACTCCTCCCTATCAATTCTTGTCTTTGCAAGTGAGCACAAATCCAGTCTGCCAGAATCCTCCCCAACACTGATGCAAGGCTCATCTACCTGTAGTTTCCTTGGTCTTCCCTACTGTCCATTTTGAAGAAGGGGGCAAGATTAGCTATACTCTTGTCTTCTGACACCATGCCTGTGGGTAAGGAAGTTGCAAACAGCTATGGCAGAGCCCCACCAACATCCTCTGTTGCTTCCCCAAGCAATACTGGAAGATCCATGCTGGCTCTAGGAATTTATATTTTAATGCTTTCTTCTTCCTCCTTTAACTCTCCAGCACCAATATCCTTCTCCCTGATGAATATTGCTGAGAAGTATTCATTTAGGATTCGATCAGAACTCCATACATACAGTACTGCACAGAAGTGCAAGGCAGGTTCCCAAGACTTTTGCACAGTATTGCATTTCTTTATGTGGAGGGCAGAGTGACTTTGTAAATCTGGCAAAAGCAAAGGATATTGGGAATGGTGAGGGTAGTGTGTCATGGGAGAAGCGTGGGACAGGAGGCAGAGAAGGAGGGGTGGGGGCGGGGGAAGGGGTGCAGGTGCAGTCACACCTAGCCCTGAGACAGCAAGGTTCCAAACAATTGTTTTATTGATCATTGCAGAATGCTTCTCTGGTGCTTCCTGCTCCCTTCCCCTTTTCTCATCCATGATTCCCCTTCCCACTCTCAGTCCACAATAGAAACTCATATCAGAATCAGGTTTATCATCACTGTCATGTCATGAAATTAGGTTTTTTTTGCCTGCAGCAGTACAGCGCAATACATAAAATTACTACAGTACTGTGCAAAAGTGTTAGGCACCCTAACTAAGTATATGTACCCAAGACTTGCACAGGTGTTGCCAACATTTTGTGTGTGTGTGTGTGTGTGTGTGTGTGTGTGTGTGTGTGTGTGTGTGTGTGTGTGTGTGTGTGTGTGTGTGTGTGTGTGTGTGTGTGTGTGTGTGTGTGTGTGTGTGTGTGTGTGTGTGTGTGTGTGTGTTGCTTCACACATAGATGATCTTTTTGTCCTATACAGTTCCAGCCTGATCATTCTATTTTTATATTCTTTGCTCAGCTACATTTCTTCTTAAGCACCTTATTTATTTGTTCTGCTCCCTTCCAGGATCTGCAAAATGTAGTCCTTGAACATTTCCCAATATTTTACCACTTTTGGAGTCATCATTATGTGCTATCTCATATGACGTAGGCAATCGTAGTTTATGATGATGATTGTTCTTGGTAAATTCTACGGAAGTGATTTGCCATTGCCTTCTTCGGGGCAGTGTATTTACAAGACAGGTGACCCCAGACATTATCAATACCCCTCAGAGATTGCCTGCCTGGCAATAGTGTCTGCATAACCAGGACTTGTGATATGCACCGGCTGCTCGTATGACCATCCACCACCTGCTCCTGTGGATTCACGTGATGCTGACTGAGGGGGCTAAGCAGTTGCTACACCTTGCCCAATGGTGACCTGTAGGCTAGTGGAGGGAAGGAGTGTCTTACACCTCCTTTTTTAGAGATGTATCACCACCCTGCCACCCACGGTGTATTCACTTCTATTTCTGCCCTTTCAACATGCTTCTCCAGATACAATTCATTTATTACTTTGCTGCTCACCAGCCTACTGCTGCCTTCCCATGTAGCTTACATCCTCACTTTCAACCACACGTAAAGTGGTTTGGTCAGTCCACCTTCATATGATCTGAACATTAATTTAGATTAGCTTAATTTATGAGGAGGAGATTAATTTAGATTAGACTTTCCATACATTTAAATTAGAAAATACTGTACATTTTACATGTTAAACAAATGTCAACAGCTCGATTTCAATTGACTGTCAGGAATTGCTTAGCTCAAAGTTTGATTCAGATCAGCAAAAGTATTGAAGAGAATTACAAACTTACCAATATCAAGATGAACACAGTTTTGTCGATGGCCATCAATGTGGTGGTTGTTCAGGGCTGATGCCGATGGATTTATAAATCTCTTTAAGAAACAGCAAAGCTGTGTCTTCTGATTCCCTATGGAAATTAATGTCATAGTATTAGCAGTGATTAAGAACATTCAACAAAGATAAGTATTTTTAATGGACAATGTGGTTATCAAAGTTGGACTTTAAAATAAGCTGAGACAGTATTTCCATGGTAATATAGTCATTTTTGTGTAAATCAACATACATTATATTTATAACAAACCCAAGCAACAATCTAGCACACTAGAAGAGAGTCATTAAGTACAACCCAAAACATGATTTATCCAGTCTTGTGCTGAAAAATCATCAAACATTGGTAGAATAAAGGAAATTGGAAGATATAACCTCACTTAAGCTCCCTAATCAAATCTGGTTCATTACACAACACCCAATCCAAAATTGTCTTTCTCCAAGAGGGCTCAACCACAGCTGCTCTAAAAACCATCTCGTAGGCATTTTACAAATTCCTTCACTTGGGATCCAGCACCAACTGGATTTTCTCCATCTCCCATGACTATTGTAACATTTCCCTTTTTACAAGCTTCTTCTACCTCCTGTTGTAACTTATATCCCACACTCTGGCTACTTTTCAGAGGCCTTTCTGTAACTCCCATCTGGGTCCCATCTTCTAATCCGATGTCACCTTTTTCCTAAGGATCTGATTTCATCTTTTACTTACAGAGCCACCCCACCCCCTCTGCCTACCTACCTGTTTGTCGTTGGATGTTAAAACTCCCTAGCTACAATCTTCTTTTAGCCACGACTCGGTTATGACCACAATGTCATACCTGCCAATTTCTAACTGCGCTACAAGATCACCTACCTTATTCTGTATACTGTGTGCATTCAAATATAACACCTTCAATCCTGTATTCATTACTCTTTTCAATTTTGCCCCCTTGTTACGCTTCAACTCATTCAGTCATAAGTGTCCTTTTTCTACAGGTCATACCTTCCCCAGAAGACATCGAGAAATCTGAAAAACTGCTCCCTACACCAGTTCCTCAGCCACTCATTCATCTGTATTATCATCCTATTCCTGCCCTATCATATAGTACTGGGAGTAAAGCAGAGATTACTACCTTGCAGGATGCTGCTTTCAGCCTCTTTCCCCAACTCCCTATACTCTCTGCACAGGATCCTTCCCCCTTTCTACCTCTGTCAATGTTGACTCACTCTCTCGAGAATATTCTGCAGCTATTTGGAAACGTCCTTGATCTTAGCATCTGGGAGGCAACAACCCTTACTGGCATCTCTTTCGCAGCTATGGAATTTACTGTCCGACGCCTAACCATTGAGTCTATTATCACTCTACCTGGATTTCCCCTACCTTGCCGAACCTCTGAGCTGGCTAGTGCCGCTGTTGCTATACCCTGACAGGTAACTACAACATAGTAACACTATGATTATTTTGCATTAAAGAATTGTTTTTCATTCTAATTGCACTGTTTCTTGCAAAAACTGTGTATAATTTGTTCTTTGTAAATGCTGCTTATCTGATGCTGTGTGCTTTGATGAGTAAAGTTAGTGCATAGCTCTTGCCACTACACTACAGAAATGGTGCACATGAGATTTACAATAATGCCAAAGCTACAGAATTACAGTTATGAGAAGAGACTGGGGTTGTTTTCTCTGAGGGCCAGTATATTTGAGGTACATAAAATTGAGAAGTCAAGACCAAATAGACATACAATAGTTCCCTCAGCAGTGAGGCACACAACCAGGAGACATAAATGTCAAGTTAATTAAAAGAAAACCTGGGGGGTGTGGAGAGTGGAGATCAATAATATTATATCATTCAATGGGTGGCAGAACTGAGCACAGCGAGGCTGGTGGAAGCAAAAATTCTCTTCACATTTATAAAATACCAAATAGCCACCTCATGTGGTGTAAATTTCTATGGTAGTACAAATGCTCTGATTTGTTGGCCAGCAATGTATCATGTCACCATCTGCTGACCTCACAAGCTGCCTAAAAAAAACTACAGACCTCAAGATCAAGACTTTTTTTTTCTCTTCCTGTTAGCAGTTGCCTTCAGACATCTGATCTGGGGATCACTAGGAACCAACATCTCACTTCTTTGTGCAATTAATGTGGTTTTCCTTCACAAATTGGAGTTCTACATTTCCGAGGCACCTTGTTCACATTCTAAATTAATTGGGCCATCCGTTAATTGGGGCAGCTGCTTATTTGGGACAACTCTTAAAGAACAAAAACAAATCGAGAAAATAGCTGAGATTTCTTTTGTTTATTTGAGGCACTATACTGCTTAATTGGGGAAAAAGACAGTTAGTCTTATGCACTTGTGGCTGTTGGACACCACACCGTCCTTAAGAGTGAACAATTGCGTCAACTTGTGTTACGTTACCCACTTGGGCCAACAGATGCTGATTCAAAAAGCAGAGATTTTTGATCATTTTGTCTTTGACTTTAAAAAAATTGTTTGAGTCCCTTGCCATGAAAAGATTTAACACTAGCCAAAAATTATTACTCTACCAAATTAAGATTCATCTGACTATAGGTGCACGAAAAAGTTTGGGAACCCTTTGCAATTACCTGGTTTTCTGCATTAATTACTCATAAAATGTGGTCTGATCTAAATTGCCCTGTGATTAGGTTAGGGTGAATAAGGTTTGTCTGGGATTGCTGGGGCAGTGTGGCTCTTAGGCGGGAAGTACCTACTCTGTGCTGTATCACTAAATAAATAAATTTCTATAAAACTTCCGATGATTGGGTCTGCTGGGGCAAAACGTACTGGACCCAATTAACCAGAATCCACTGCATATAAAAAATTACGAAGTAGATTTAAGTCTGTCTGGTTCACCATTATTGGTGATATGCCACAGAACACAAAAGAATGTATAATGCATCTTATCAGTATGCAAATATCTGATTTTGCTTAAGTATCATTTTACTCCATGCAATACATTTATAGTTCACAAACTAGAAAGTCTGTGAACCCCGTAGAATTTTCTCTATTTCTGCACAAATATGACCCAAAATATGATCAGATCTTCACACAAGTCCTAAAAGCTAGATAAAGAGAACTCAATTCAATAAAAATAAACACTAAAACATTACTTGTTTATTCATTTATTGAGAAAAATGATCCCATATTACATGTATTTATTGGAAAAAGTATGTGAACCACTGGGGTAATGCCTTCTACAAAAGCTATTTGTTTTTTTTTCATTTTTTAAAAAAAACTTTTTTTATTGTTTTCAAATAGTTACAGAATAAATGTGTATGAAAAAAAAATGTTACCCAGCCCCCCTCCCCTTAACCCCTCCCCCCTAACATCCCTATTAAAAAAAATAAGAAAGAAAAAAAAAAGAAGGAATGCCTGGATATTGGAGGGTCCCCACATGCTCCATGGAGTTCACAATAACTTTAGTATATATATTTATTTCTTTCCCCAAGTAACCAATTATTTCATCTTCGGAGCACCTATATATTTAATCCTGTCTTTTGTAAATAAGGGCGCCAAATTTTCAAAACTGTTTCATATTTATTTCTTAAATTATAAGTAATTTTTTCAAGTGGAATACAGCCATAAATTTCGTCCTTCCAACGATCTATACTTAGATATGTATCCGATTTCCAAATCACTGCAATAGCTTTTTTGGCTACTGCCAATGCAATTTTTATAAATTCTTTCTGATATTTATTCAATTTGGATATCGGTTTTATCCCTTCAATATTACCTAGTAAAAGTAATATTGGGTTGTGTGGAAGTTGTATTCCAATAATTTGTTCCAGTAAAACTTAAATTTGTCCAAAAAGGTTGAATTTTAGAGCAAGACCAAGTAGAATGTAAAAAAGTACCAATTTTTTGGTTACATCGGAAACACTGATCAGATAAATTTGGGTTTAATTTATTTATTTTTTGTGGTGTAATATATAGTTGATGTAAAAAATTGTATTGCACTAATCTTAATCGAACGTTTATTGTATTTGTCATACTCTCAAGAATAGTCTTGACCAGTTTTTTTCTTCAATTTTGATATTCAAATCACTTTCCCATTTTTGTCTTGACTTATGGACTACTTGTTTAATTGCCTATTTTTGAATCAAATTATACATACAAGAGATAAATTTTTTAATCTTTCCTTTTTGAATTAAAGTTTCTATTTCATTGGGTTTCGGTAGTAACATTGTTTGACCTAACTTTTCTCTTAAATAAGCCCTTAGTTGAAAGTAACAAAAAAAGAGTGTTGTTTGATACTTTATATTTATTCTTTAATTGATCAAATGACATTAATATACCTCCTTCAAAAAAATCTCCTATATATCTAATCCCTTTTTGAAACCAATTATATAAAAGTTGATTATCCATTGTAAAAGGAATAAGTCTATTTTGAATTAAAGATCTCTTTGCTGATAAGGATTTCTTTGTCTCATCGTCAACATTTATCTTATTCCATAAATCAATCAAATGTTTTAATATAGGAGATTCTTTCTTTTCCCGTATCCATTTAGATTCCCATTTATATATAAAGTCTTCTGGTATGTTTTCTCCTATTTTATCTAGTTCTATTCTGATCCATGCCGGTTTGTACAAAAGCTATTTGGAGTCAAATGTTCCAATCAATGAGATGAGATTGGAGGTGTGGGTTGTAGAGGTGCCTTGCCCTATGCAAAGGACACACAAAGTCAGGTAACTGACAGAACTTGCTTTTCTCAAGAAAGATCTGTTATGTGCACCATGCCTTAATCAAAACAACTTTCAGAAGACCTCAGAAGATGAATTGTAGAGATACGTGAAGCTGGAAAAGGCTACAAAAGCATTTCTAAAGCCCTGAGTGTTCATCAGTCCACAGTAAGTGAAATTGTCTACAAATGGAGGAAACTTAGTACTGTTGCTACTCTCCCTAGGAGTGGGCAATCTGCAAATATCACACCAAGAGCACAATGTGCATTACTGAAGGAGGTGAAAAAGAACCCAAGGGTAACAGCAAAAGGCCTGCAGAAATCTCTAGAACTTGCTAAAGTCTCTGTTCATGTGTCCACTATGAGAAAAACACTGAACAAGAATGGTATTCATGGAAGGACACCATGGAGGCAATCACTGTTCTCAAAAAAAAAATTGCTGCACATCTCAAATTTGCAAAAGACCACCTGGATGTTCTACAATGCTTCTAGGACTTTGTTCTGTGGACAGATGAGACAAACGTTGAACTTATTGGCAGAAATGTACATTGCATTGCTTGGAGGAAAAAGGGCACTGCACACCAACATCAAAACCTCACCTCAACTGTGAAGCATGGTGGAGGGATCACATTGGTTTGGGGCTTCGTTGAGGGAACAATAAATTCAAAGTTGTATCAAGACATCCTATAGGAGAATGTCGTGGTAGCAGTCTGTTATCTGAATCTTCAACAGAATGGTTTAAGAAGAAGAAAATTCATGTTTTGGAATGGCTGAGTCCAAGTCGTGATCTTAATTTAGCTCAAGCAATCCTTCACTGAATCTAAGCTGCTCCATATACATTTGGCAAATTCACCTGATTTCACAACCAAGGCAGAACACTTAAAATAAACCAGAGATTTCTTGGTTTGAGGATTCTTGGCTTTGATTTTTAAGCTAGTGCACATTTATTATGGATGGATCAATACTTTTTGCACCTTTTGACGCTGCTTTTGTGGGATGGCTGAGATTGCAGTCTTGTACAAAGCCAAAAGTGCAAATATTGTTTGACCATAAGGCATTAATATTTCTAATAACAGTTTTCTTCAACAGTCTTCAATCTGAATGGTGTCTGGGAATGTGGAAGTGGGTTGGGCAAGCCATAAATATTAGTTAAAAGTTTTTGAACAGTCAATTGGTTCCTCTCTTCAAAATACATCCTTTCTTTCACTGGATGAAGGAAATAACGGTGCCCAAGAAGAATGTGATAACTTTCCTTAATGACCATTGTCCAGTAGCACTTACATCTACCATAATGAAATATTTTGAGAGGTTGGTGCTGAAACACATCAACTCCTGCCTGAAAAGCTACTTGGATCTGCTGCAATTTGCCTACCGTCATAACAGGTAAATAGCAGATATCTTTTCATTGGTTCTTCACTGACAACAGTTCAACATTCAGTATTATCATCCCCTGAAAACTAATCAGTAAGCTCCAATACCTGGACTTCAATACCTCAGTGTGCAACTGGATCTTCAATTTCCTCAATTGTAGAGGAAAGTCAGTACCAAATGGCAACATCTCCTACACAATCTCCATCAGTAAAGGTGCACCACAAGGCTGTGTTGTGGATGAAGTCGGTTCTGATTGGCAACAGCATCTCCTACCCAATCTCCATCAGTAAACAAGGCTGTCTGCTTAGCGACCTAATCTACTACCTTTATGCTTATGACTGTGAGGCTAAGCACATATTTAAGTTTGTTGATGACACCGCTGTTGCTGGCCGAATCAGCATATAGGTGGCAGATTTAAAATCTGGCTGAGTTGTACTACAATAACATCTCACTCAATATCAGCAAAACCACAATGCTGATTATTGACTTCAGGAGGAAACAGAAGGTCCATGAGCCAGTCCTCATTGAGGGATCAAAGTTGGAGAGGGTTACAACTTTTAATTCCTCAGTGTTACTATTTCAGAGGATCTGTTCTGGGTCTAAAATCCATGTGTTATTTCAAAGAAAGCATAGGAGAGTCTCTACTCTCTTAGAAGTTTTTAAAGATTCAGCATGTCATCTGAAACTTTGATAAACTTCTGTAAATGCATGGTGGAGAGTATGTTGACTGATCGCATCACAGCCTGGTATAGAAATACCAATGGCCTTGAAGGGAAAAGTGTACAAAAGGTTGTGGAAACAGCTCAGTCCATTTCAGATAAAGCCCTCCCCACAACTGAACAGGACAAAGAGAGCAGGTCACAGGAAGAAATATTCATCATTGAGGAACCCCATCATCCAGGCCATGCTCACTTCTCACTGTTGCCATCAGGAAGGAGATACAAAAACCTCAGGACCCTCACCACTAGGTTCAGGAATAGTTATTATCCCTCAGCCATCAGGCTCTTGAACCAGAGGAGATAACTTCACTCGCCCCAAATACTGAATTGTTTCCACAAAATATGGACTCAGTTTCAAGGACTCTTCAACTCATGTTCTTGATATTTATTGTTTATTTATTATAATTAATTTGTTTGTCTTTTTCTTTCTGTAATAACTGTTTGTCATCTTTTACACATTGGCTGCTTATCTGTCTTGTGTGCAGTTTTTCATCGATTTTTATGGTATTTCTTTGTATTTACTGAGAATGCCTACAAGAAAATGAATCTCTGGGTAGTACATGATATGTAATTTGATAATAAATTTACTTTAAAGTTTGAAACTACTATCCTATAGAATACAGAGCCTGAATGAGTGAGTGTACTATTTATTCAAGCAAAAATAAAGCTTCAAGCCAAGGTTGCTGCATTTTTCCACACACAGTATTAATGAGATATTCATTCCCTTGTTTCTCTCAGGTTGTATTTAATGTACAAATTAAAAATTTAATATTGTTAGCGCAATAAAACTCATGACTTTTCGAAAAAGTTTGAAAAGATGCGTTTTTGATCAACAACTAAAAATCAGCAGTCACTAATTATCCTCTTTATTACTCCATAACTGTCTCTTCAAGAAAGTAATCTATCCTCTCCACGATACTGTAAATTTCACATATTAAAGCAGTCATGGGAGTTCAAAAACACAATCCAGTAGATTCCAATTAATTAGGCTATCAAGTCAATTAGAGCAGCTGCTTTTTTGGGACAACTCTTAAAAGAACAAAAAATAATCAAGAAACTAGCAGGGATTCCCTGAGTTTATTTTAGAAACTATGCTGCTTATATTGCCAAACAGTTACTAACCAGTCTCAGAAACATGCACTTGTGTGGCCATTAGACACTACATCATGTTACAGCAGTTTTTAAATTGCGCCAGTAGCATGTGCTTGTGTTCAAAACACAGTGACTTTTGTCACTGATACTTGGCAAGAAACGAGCAGCAAGACAATTCTTAACTGCTTTGCTCACTGTGGTTTTAAGAATTCAGGCTTGGAGACAGAGAAACAGCTCGGAGTGAAAATGAAACAATTTCACTACACTACTTCAACAAGTCAGGAACTATATAGAGTCTGAAGCTATTGACAATCATCTTAAATGTTACAATGAAAATGAAGATTTGGAGGATGTAATCGTCAAAAATTTTATCAAGGCAGCCCATTATCTAGGTGGCTGCGTCAATTGTGTTCATTTGCAGTCAATCAAAAGAACACAGCAGTGCATACACTGGACAAATTCCTCCATCAATAACTATTAGGAACTAATATGGTTTCATAGTACTGCTGTAGTATTGATAGTGTTCTAATTAGTTCTGTATTTCATTTAAATACACAATTTATTACTCAGTTAAACCGTACTTTGTCTTTTTAAAAACTTTAACTATTTCCATAAAACCAGCTAATTAGGGTAGTTGCTTAATTGGGCCAAAATGTAATGGTTCCGAATGTGTCCCAATTAACTGAAATCCACAGCAATTTTCATTCACAATCTTTTTGCTACAATTATGTGGGTCCTTTGGAACACAAGTAGATTACTTAATTCTTAAAATAGAGTAAATTAGCAAAAGTGATGTCCAGTATATGGATTGAATTTTGGAGAAAATAACAATTGGACATTATTTTAATCTAGATGAATTATCACAGTGTAATCCATGATAGCTGAATATTTCATGCTAGGAAATCACATCTCCTTTGACAGCAACACACACAAAATGCTGGAGGAACTCACCAGACTAGGCAGTAACTGTGGAAATGAGTAAACAGTCGGCATTTCAGGCTGAGATCCTTCATCAGGACTTTGACGGTATCAATTTTCATTCAAGTGCTCAATAAATCCTCATTTTTGCTTTAACCATGAATTCCATTCTAGTACAGTTTTTTCATTTAGAGATAAAAATGATGAGTAACAGGCCTTTCTACCACAACAAGTCTCCATCACCCAATTATATCCATGTAACCAATTAACCTACTAACCTGTACATCTTCAGAATGTGGGAAGAAACTATAGCACCCAAAGGAAACACACACACATGTGGGTAGAACATACAAACTTTGTATGTACAGCAGTGGAATTGCACCCGAGTTACTGGTGCTGGACAGAATTCCCTTGTTCTGGGAATGGGAAGAGCTGGTGTGAAGAGTACAGTGGGGAAAACTGAACAGGCCTGGTCAGTGGTCTAGCATAGTGGTTCACATAACACTATTACAGCGTTAGTAACCAGAGGTCAATTCCACTGGTGTCTGTAAAGCAGTGGAATTGAACCCTGGTTGTCTGCTTTTACATTCAATGAACTATTCTTTGTAGCTTCCCCCCCCACCTCCCCCGGTGATCACTTGATCACTCACCTTCCCTCCCCACACACTTAAGCACACCAACAGGCGATTTACTTGAACTTCTTTCAGCTTCTTGCATTACAGATAATGCTTATGATATGGACTCTAGAATAGAGGACCAAATTCAGACGGGGTGACCAATCAGCTGCAACTCAGATGCCAAGGAACAATCAGCTGTCACTTTTAAGTCTCCACCTCTGATGCCTCTGCCTCCCAGTTTGCACCAATGGAGCTGAATGCAAGGTACAGGAACAGCAGATGCAAGAAGTTCATTAATTTCAGGCAAGTCAAACTTTTCAGCATTGTAATTTCTGATCTACAGGAAATATTCTACATTTCTCAGGTTACTTTAGATGAGGGGTTCCCAACCTGGAATCCATAGACCCTTGGTTAATGGCAGAGGTGCATGGCATAAAAAAAGATTGGGAACCCCTGCTTTAGATAATTATTTAGAATTTACACCTCTTTCAGTCTACTTTGTTTCTTAATATAACCTTATTTCACTTTGGACTCAGTACTTCAGTCATTTAGGCTACGTCCACACTAGACCGGATAAATCCGTAACTGAAGCTTTTTCTCTTTGTTTAGACCCTCTGTCCACATTGAAACCGCATTTTCCTCCCCTGAAAACGGAGCTTTTCTAAAACGCCCTCCAGAGTGTATAAATTTGAATACGCCGGATTGGGCAGAGCAGTGTGGACGGGGTAACCGGAGAAATCTAAAAACACTGTCATGACGTGCCAGAAGAGATGGTGATGGCAGCGCGCCATTTCATTGTTTTCTTGAACGCAACCTAACAATTTCCGAACAGATGGCAACAGGACTGAAGCCAGAAGAGTTAGAAATGTACTCACCAAATACTTTGACCCATAACTTACTGAATAAATAAGTATACTCACTTTGACCTGTTTTCTATCCTTGCTTGTATGAAGATGGCTTACCTATTTATGCAAGTACTTCTCTGACAATAGATGTGTAACAGCCTAATGTAACATTGTATGGAAATACAAGATAATACTGATGCAGACATGTTTTATACATTTAATAAGGGGCTTTATTAATGCAACAGAGTTACTCAGTTTTTCAATGTTCGTCGTCAGCCGGATCATACTGTCCGTGAACTCCCTGTCGGTTGCCTCCATACGCTTCAGTATTTGTTTTTTTTTAGTTTTAAGTCCTCCTGCGCAAGAGCCTACATCAGTCCGTCATTTGGCAAATAAATTTTTCTAGTCTGTAACTGGACAAATGCACACCAAGTCTTTCACGGCGAGATTTGACACCAAACATGTCGCTTGTTTTCGGTAAATGTGTCCTGCGCATGCCCAGTAGGAGGAGATTCGCCCAAATACCTGCTCTAATGTGGACGGAGGTATTTTCAAAAACGTTTGGTGTAGACGCCTATCGTTTTTATGCGAAACCGGCGTTTTCAAAATTATCTGGTCTAGTGCGGACGTAGCCTTAACCTATGCTGTTTTTCACTTCATCGTGGATCCATTTCTCTTCCTTTTCTGCTTTCCATGCATTTTGAATCTCATTTATTTCTCTTCCCAATTCCAATGAAAAGTCAATGACCCAAAGCATTAACTGTTTTTGTTCTCTATGAATGTGAGCCAAACTGCTGACTATTTTCTGCAATTTCTGTTTTTATTTCAGCCCTGGAAATGATATTAATGAAAGTAATACAAAATATTCATTTTATATTAGGCCAAGAAATAGAAACTGAAGAGCTGTTTGTACTGGGCTGCACTGAACTATGAAATTATCACAATATGTGCATCATGAAGTGCTGAAATAATATCCTGCTCATTTCCAATTTGGAACCAGTGGAAGTATCTACTGCATCACTCTGAAAGAACTTCAGGCAATCAATCCTAATTTCAGAGAGGAAACAAGCATGAATAGTTTAACCACAGAAATGACATTGCATTAGCTCTTTGCATGCTTAATTCTTTGAAAATCTAGCTAATTTCGGGGAGGGAAAAAAATCAGCACTTAAATACGCACACCTTTTGCACTGTGGAAAATTGCACAGAATTATCTAATCAATCCGGCCTAACAAGGCTAAAATGCACCCAAACAGTTTCTGGGTCATCGCAAAGTAACAGTGGTTTTGAAAACTGAATTTTTTTGCTTTGAAGAAACTGGTTCAAGGTAAAGTGCTACACTTCTTAGCCATCATGTTTTTTATCACTAAGGTAAAAATTAAGTTTGAAGTCTGTAACAGAAATAAATCAATTTTTTCAGAGAATCACAACTGCATCCAAGGTCTGTACAGTTAAAGATGTTTTAATGCAATTAAATAATCTATCGCTGCATAAAACCAATGGAAATTATGCCAATTGTGGTTGTACTTGTCAGAAACTTGGCTGTCACTAAGGGCTACAAGTGCATTTAAAAAAAATACAGGGTTTTTGACTCCCAATACAGACTATATTGCTGGAAAATGTATAGCCAGTAAATAGTAAATGAAATCGAAGATCTCAGAGCTAGGGTGCTGTATCAAAGAGACATTAGGACTGTTTGCATCCTCTGCTTCACGGAATCCTGCTTATCCCCGTCCGTACCGGATGTAGTGATTTAGATTGACAGGTTCACTATACACCATCAGGATATGACTGTCGAGTCTCTCAAAAGCAGGGGTGGAGGTGTATGCCTCATGATCAACTCCTCTTGGTGCAAAAATGTGTCAGTGATGTCCCAATTTTGCTCACCAGACCTGGAATAACTTTCAATTAAGTGTCGGACATTTTACCTGCCGCAGGAGATGTCAGTGATAATTTTGGTAGTGGTGTACATTCCACTTCAGGCCAATGTCAAACAGAATCTAGATGATCTGAGCAATGTGAACAACATGCATGAAACAGCACACCCTGACACCTTCACCAGCATTTTGGGGGATTTTAACCAGGCCAGCTTGAAAAAGTCACTAAATAATTACCATCAACAAATCACTTCTAGTACCAGAGGAAACAACACATTGACCCACTGTTACACCATTATCAAGAATGCCTACCATGCTATTCCATGCCCTCACTTTGGAAAGTCTGATCACCTAGCTATACTTCTACTCTCTGAGTATAGGCAGGGACTGAAGTCTGCAGCACCATTAGTGAGGACCAAGAAAGAATGGACAAGGGAAGCACAGGACTGCTTTGAATTGGTGGACGGGACAGTATTCAACAATTCATCTTAGAATCTGGATGAGTATGCCACAGTTGTTACCAACTTCATTAAAACCTGTGTGGATGAGTGTGTGCTTATGAAAACTTGCAGAGGGCTATTTCAAGAGCGAAGAAACAATTCCATGCAAGGTTGTAGGTGACATCAGATGTACATCAACTCTAGCACGGTTTGCAGGACTTTACTTCCTATAAAGCAAAACCCAATTGCATGAACGGCAGCGATGCTTCATCACCAGATAAGTTCAACACCATCTATGCCTGATTTGAAAGGGAGAATATAACTAAACCTGTGAAGATCCCTGCTGCACTCGGTAGCCCTGTGATCTCCAACTCAGAGGCCAATGTCAGGCTGTCTTTCAGGAAGGTGAACCATGGCAAGGGAGCAAGCCCTGATGGAATATTTGGTAAGGCTCTGAAAACTTGTGCCAACCAACTGCTAGGAGTATTCAAAGCCATTTTCAACCTCTCACTGGTACCGTCGGAAGTTCCCACCCGCTTCAAAAGGGCAACAATTATACCAGTGCCCAAGAAGAGTAGTGCGAGCTGCCTTCATGACTTAATATGCCTGAATCTTCCAGTAGCACTCACATCTACGGTAATGAAATGCTTTGAGAGGTTGGTCATGGCTAAAATCAAATTCTGCTTCAGCAAGAACCTGGACCCACTGGAATTTGCCTATCACCACAATAGGTCTATGGCAAATACAATCTCAATGGCTCTTCACATGGCCTTAGATTACCTGGACAATACAAACACCCATGTCAGAATGCTGTTGGTTGACTACAGCACAGCGTTTAACACTATCATTCCCACAAACTTGATCATTAAGCTATAGAACCTGGGCCCTTGCATCTCCCTCTGCAATTGAATCCTCGACTTCCTAACCACAATCTGTGTGGATTGGTAATAATATCTTTCTTGCAGACGATCAACACTGACGTACCTCAGGGATGTGTGCTTAACCCACTGTTCTACTCTCGCTATACCCATTACTGTGTGGCTAGGTATAGCTCAAATATCATCTATAAATTTGCTGATGATACAGCCATTGTTGGCAGAGTCTCAGATGGACACAAGAAGGTGTACAAAAGCAGATTATACCAGCTAGTATAATCTAGTGATGAGTGGTGTCACAGCAACTACCTGGCACTCAACGTCAGTAAGACCAAAGAGCTGATTGTGGACTTCAGGAAGGGTATGACGAAGGAACATGAACCAATCCTCAGAGAGATCAGAAGTGGAGAGAGTGAGCAATTTCAAGTTTCTGGGTCCCAAGATATCGATGCAGCTATAAAGGAGGCAAGACAGTGGCTATATTTCATCTGGAGTTTTAGGAGATTTGGTTTATCACCTAAAACACTTGAAAATTTGTACTGAGGAGAGCATTCTGACTGGCTGCATCACTATCTGGTATGGGGTTGGGGGGGGGGGGGGGGAGAACTACTGTACAAGACTGAAAAAAGCTGCAGAAAGTGGTAAAATTAGTCAGCTCCATCTTGGGTACTAGCCTTTGCAGCATCCATGACATCCTCAAGGAACAGTACCTCAGAAAGGTGGAGTCTATTAAGGATCCCCATTACCCAGGACATGCCCTATGCTCACTGTTACCATCAGGAAGGCACCCACTCAGTGATTCAGGAAGAGCTTCTTCCACATTGTCATCCGATTTCTAAATTGACATTGAACGCATGAACTCTACCTCACTTTTTAAACAATATATTATTTCTGTTTTTGCACTATTTTAAATTATTTAATACACATTTCTATATTTACTGTACGACTTACTCATTTTTCTACATTATCATGTATTGCAATGTACTGCTGCCGCTAAGTTAACAAATTTCATGACATATGCCGGTGATATGAAATCCGATCCTGACCATCACTTCTGAATTACATCTTAATCAGCTATGAAATAATATGAAAAACACTATCTGAATGATTACAATAATTTTTCAAATGTGCACTTTCCTTCAATATTTTCAGAACCTACCAGATTACTTATAAATATTCCACTGAAAATATTCCTTGATTATATTTATTTTTTGAGATAAAGCACAAAAAAGGCCCTTTTGGCCCTTCCAGTGTGCAGCTCAGCAATCCCTGGGTTTAACTCTACTCCAATCACAGGACAATTTGCAATGACCAACTAACCTACCAACTGGTACGTCTTTGGATTGTGGGAGGAAACCGGAGCACCCGGAGGAAATCCACACAGTCATGGAGAGAACATACAAATTTCTTACAAGTAGTTGTGGGAATTGAACCCGGGTTGCTGGTAATGTAAAGCATTGTGCTAATCACTGCCCTACCGTGCCACCCTACATTTTGATCATCATGATATATCCACATCTTAAACTGATGAGGAGCAAAACAACTAAGGTGGCACTCTGTATCAAAAGAAGTACATACAGTGGATTCTGATTACTTGGGACACATCGGATCTATTACATTTTGGCCCAAATGAATGGCTGACCCAATTAGCCAATGTTTCAAGGAAATAGGTAAGATGGTAAATAAAAAGAGGAACAAATAAAGTATTTAAATAAAATACATAACACATTAGAACATCACCAATACTACTACAATACAGTTGGCCCTCCTTATGTGCAGGGGATTGGTTCCTGGATCCCCCGTGGATACCAAAAAACGTGGATGCTCAAGTTCCTTATTTAACCTGTCTCAGTGCGGTGGACTTTAGGACCCGGCGAAGCTCTGGAACTTATTTAACCTGTCTCAGTGTGGTGGACTTTAGGACCCAGCGGGGCTTGGGGCCCGCAGTGTTTCTGTTCCGATGACAGAAAACGATCATGATTGAAAATAAAGTAGAAATAAAGCAACGATCAGAAGAGGTGAAATGCCATCAGTCATTGGAAAAGCATTAGGCTACAGTCGGTCAAAGATTGGAACAATTTTAAAGGATAAAGTGAGAATAATGGAGCATGTGAAGGCCCTGCCCCAATGAAAGCTACAATTATTACTAAGCAACGCAGTGGTTTAATTATTGAAAAACATATGTTTCTTAAGTGTTTTATATGCATAGAAAGGTAAAATATATACTATATACTAAGACAAACATTTGACTGACTGACTCTAAATAATACTGGATGTACCTGTTCCAACTTAGAGAACTTCCATTTTTTTTTCAATTCCCGATCCATGGTAACCTATGCACATCCTCCCGTATACTTTAAATCATCTCCAGATTACTTATAATACCTAATACAATGTAAATGTTATGTAAATAGTTGTTATTCTGTATTGTTTAGGGAATAATGACAAGAAGAAAAAGTCTGTACATGCTCAAACAATGAGTACTGGAGAGAGAACTTACGGGTTTGCCCGATCCGCGGTTGGTTGAATCCGCGCATGCGGAACCCACAGATAAGGAGGGCTGACTGTACTATAGAACTGTATTAGTTTCTAATAGCTATCAATGGAGGAATTCATTCACATCGCATTCTTTTGACTGTAAATGAACAAAATCAAAACATATTCCTAGGGCAGATAATGGACTGCCCTCATACAATGCTTTCCAATTATTGCATTCTTCAAATCTTCATAGTTTCTAAATTGATAAAGTAGTGAAAATCATTTTATTTCCATTCACAGTCATATTTGGCATTTCTAATACCAAATGCTTGAAACTGCAGTGAGCAAAAATAGCTCTGAATTGTCTCACTGCTTATTTCTTACTATCAGTGACAAAAAAAATGCTGCATTTTGAACACAAACACACACAACTGATGCTATTTAAAACCTGTTTGCTCAAAGCATGGTGTTGTGTCCAATGGCCATGTAAGTGCACATGACTAACACTAGATAGAAACTATTTGGTAATAGTCTCCTGTCCCAATTACATGGCATAATGTCCCAAATAAACGAAGCAAATCCCAGCTACTTTCTCGATTCGTTTTTGCTCTTTAACAGTTGTCCCAAGTAATCAGTTACTATGATTAACTGATAGCTCAATTAACCAGAATCTACTGTATTTCCCAAACAAGAGAAAATCTGCAAACAAGAGGAAATCCGAGCAACACACTCAAAATGCTGGAGGAACTCAGCAGGCCGGGCTGCATCTAGGAAAAGAGTATAGTTGATGTTTTGGGTTGAAATCCTGCCGAAGAGTTTTGGCCTGAAGCATCGACTATACTCTTCCTAGATGATGCCTGAACTGCTGCGTTCTTCCAGCATTTTGTGTGTGATCCACTGTATTTCCCAGCTTTCATTGGACCAACTACAGCTCTCAGGGAGCCTTTAAATGAAAGGCTGCCTACTCAGACATACAAAGTTAAAATGGAAGTCTTGCTAACAAAATTTCCCAAATACTCTCCAGGGGAGATGAAGAAAAATAGGCACAGTAATACTGTAATACATCCTGTGTTGAACAATGAAACAACATTAATCCTGGTATTTAGGTCAGTAAGTTATCCTTTCAATTGGAATGACTTACAAGACCCCTTTACGACAGGTAACTTTTTTTTTCACTTCCAGCAAGGCTTCTAAAAATTCTAAATTTCCAAGTATTTGATTGAATAGATCAAATTATTTGAATCACCTATTTCTTACATCAAGCCCTGTAAAAACAAAAGCTGATGTGCAGACATGAAGCCATGAGAAAGCTGTGCGTGCTTGGAATTAATTCGGATTTCTTGGAATATCCACCAGCTAATATAATGTATGCTTCAACCACATTTATTTTGTTGAGCCAATTGAAAGCATTCAAGCATTTTACCGTGAAAACTGCTCATCAGCCATTAAGATCTCACAATTAAGTTGGTCAGGGATTTCAGAAAATTCTTCTTTAGACATTAAATGACTAACATTATTTCACTAATTTGAGTTCCAATGAGGTGACGAGGAGCTTCTTCACGCTCAGTTTTGTTATTTAAAATATCTTATGTTCAATTCAACCTGCAGCATATTTCTAGTTTGAATCTTTTTACAGTCAATTTAAACCCATTTAATAGAGCTCTTCAAGGGTAGCATTTGCAATTATTCACATTAATTACATCAAAGACAGCAGAAAGGCCACCCACACCATCTGTAACCACTTAGCCTGCACACTGGAGAAAATGCTCTTCTTAAAACCCAAACCAAAGTAATAGTTAACATAGGCCTTTATGAACTATAGTTCACTAATTATCTCTGAGGTTTCCAATTTAGAGTGATGGTCAGTTACCTACACCCATATCATAATAGGTGCAACCAATCCTAAAAGAATACTCCAAGTGTGTGTGTACTTCATATTCCAGTAGAAATAGCTACCAGGACTCTTCTTGAGAGCGAGGAATGAGCTGATGTTTGGTCATTGCTGGAGTGGACTTGGGCCGAATCGAAGCAGCAGAGCCCATGCCCAAGAGTGAGGAATGAGCCGGTGCACATCTCGCTGAGTCCTGAAGGAGGGTCTTGACCCAAAATGTTGATTATCTTTTCATTTCCAAAGATGCTATTTAATCTGCTGAGTTCCTCCAGCACTTGGCATGCACTGCTCTGTGAGGTTTACTCGCCTCTGCACTGAACTGAGGCTGTGGCCTGTAACTAAAGGGCTCCTGGACCAGCTGCAGTGATGAATTATCTTCATATTTGTGAAATCACTTCCATGAACTTTGGTTCTGAGTGTTATTTGTTTGGTTTGTATTGTTTGCACAATTTTTTTTGCACATTGTGCGTTTGTTTTTTTTAAAAAAGGGTTCTATTGGGTTTCTTTGTTTTGTAGTTGCCTGTGAGATGACAAATCTCAAGGTTGTATATATACTTCGATAATAAATGTACTTTGAACTTTGAAAAAGGGCTTCTTTTCCTGCCCTTAAGTATTGTTTGGGAATCAGGAAAAAATATTACATCGTGGATGATCTGGAAGAAGCATACAGATCAAAATAAGTTAGGACCCACAGTTTGTAGTTTTGATCAGCATTTTAGTTTAAACTCTTGCAAGTCCTAAACTTACTGAATGTCATATTCAGAAACATTTCTAAACTCTAATGGCTTTTGACACATGACCCTGCTAGAGGAGGGAAGAGAGCTGGTGGGACTTTAGCGCTTCCGGCATACCATTAGAAAATATCAAAGACATTAGACAAAGTCAACTTGATTTATGAAAGGGAAAGAATGTTTGACAAACCTACTGACTTTTATTTCCCAAGATGTAACTGCTATAATAGATAAGGGAGAACTAATGGATGAGATGTACTTGGATTTTGAGAAGGTCTTTGATAAAGACTTACTTTGGAGATTAGTATGTGAAATGACAGTAATATACCAGCAACACATAGGCACTGATTGGAAGTTGACTGACAGCAGACTGAGGACACAGCTAAATATAAATGCACTGCATTAGATTAGTGCCAATATATTTTCATCAAAACATTAGATAGTAAATGACAGGGAAGGTATTCCATTGAGGTTTCAATAATTCAACAGTCTTCATCCTTTTGCAATCTTATATGTTGAACTTCTCAATTATCCAACCTTTGAACCGCCGCCCACGCTTTTGATTGCAATCTGGGGAACCTTCTGTTCCTCTGCTCTCTCATTTTAATTTACATTAATATTTTCCTTGCAGCAGTGAACGATTGGGGAATCCAGCCTGGTTTTCCTATCCCATATTCTTGTTTCTGTGCACAGAAGTGCCGAAGTGCTTCACTATCCTCACAAAAAATTAAATACATATTACATGGCATAACTACATTTTGATTGTATGGGAATTCAACTCATACATTCATGTTAATTGGCAAGGCTGTACTTGCACTGGGGAGCAATGCAGGTCAAAGGGCTGAGGAAACTTGTTAAATGCTTAGAAACAGAGCCCTCTCTATCACCTATTACCACAGAGTATGTTGTATAGAGGCAAGATGAAGGGATTACTGTCAAACTGCTACATGATCTGGGGGGGAAAAAAAGTGTTTTGGGGCAACGGCATAAAAGCCCATTTCACAAAAACTGTTTTTGAAGGACTGATCTTGACATTAAAGGCAATAATCCTAACAAACATTACCATTGATAGAAAGTGCCTTTATTCCTGGTATATCTAGACCAAACAAGGTAAAATTTTGGTTGATACAAATGAAATAATTATTACTTGCAACCATCTCCTGGGTTAAAATTTACCCATAAGGCACTGATAAATTTCTACTGATGTACTGTGGAGAGCATTCTAACTGGCTGCATCTTTGTCTGGTATGGTGGAGGTGTACTGCAGTGGATCAGCTGCAGAAAGTTGTGAACTCAGTCAGCTCCATCATAGGCACTAGCCTCCCCATTATCCAAGATATCTTCAAGGAGCGCAGCCTCAAAAAGGCAGCATCCATCATAAAGGACACCCATCACCCAGGACCTACAGAAGCCTGAAGAGCTTCTTCCGCTCTGCAATTAGGTTTCTGAATGGACATTGAATCTACTACTATTTTCCCTCACTACTCACTAGTGAGTACTCCCTCACTACTTTTTTTTCTCTTTTTGCACCATTTAACTTAAAAAATATATATATACACAGTTCAAAGTACATTTATTATCAATGTATACATTATACACTCTTGAGACAGTCATAAAACAAAGAAATCCAAAAGAACCCATAAATAAGTCTGTCAAACACTCAATGTGCAGAGAGAGAGAGAAAAAAAAACAAATCCTGCAAGCATTAAAAGTAAGCAATTAGCATTCAAAAGAAAAGTGAATCTGTAGACATGAAGCCCTTAGCAGGCCACAGCCTCAGTTCAGCTGAATGAATGTTGCGTGGTCCTCAGACACAAAGCCCAGAGTGAAGGTCACAACCTAACTCACAATTTTTTTAAATTATGTATTTCAATGTACTGCTGATGGACAACAACACATTTCGCAACATATGCCAGTGATATTAAACCTGATTCTAATTCTCATTCTAAATATCCATGGGGTGTTTTGAAACAAATATATAAAAAGTCCCAGGAGACAGGCTCCTCTACTGAAAACAGACAAGGATATTCCAGCTTCTGAATTTTACTCTCATACATACTTGATGACAAAGCCTTGCAATAGCAAAACACTTTAAATGTTCCAAAGTTAGATACATTTTCATTAATTAATCTTGCTTTGGAACTCAATCATACAACTCACACTTAAACTCACAAGTCATCCCATTTTGGCAAGATGGTTCCAAGTTGTTAATTGAATCCTAATTGTGTATTGAAAGTTGAGACACATTTCATTGCAAATATAATCAGTATTCTACTGATTTAACTTCAGTCTATCATAACCATTCACCATATTCAAATTCCAGGTTAAAAGTGGAAAATATAGAACATAGAATAGTGCAGCACTGGATAGACCACTTGGCCCACAATGTTGTGCTGTTCTTGATGCCAATTTATACTAAATGTCCCCCTTCTGTATATCATTCACATATCCTCCATTTCTATCTAAAATCTCCAAGCTCCACCAGAATGCCTGCTTCTCTTCCTATGCAGGGTGACTTGGATAGGTTAGGTGAGTGGGCAAATTCATGGCAGATGCAATTTAATGTGGATAAATGTGAGGTTATCCACTTTGGTTGCAAGAACAGGAAAACAGATTATTATCTGAAAGGTGGCTGATTAGGAAAAGGGGAGGTGCAACGAGACCTGGGTATCTTTGTACACCAGTCATTGAAGGTGGGCATGCAAGTACAGCAGGCGGTGAAAAAGGCAAATGGTATATTGGCATTCATAGCAAAAGGATTTGAGTACAGGAGCAGGGAGGTTCTACTGCAGTTGTACAAGGCCTTGGTGAGACCGCACCTAGAGTATTGTGTGCAGTTTTAGTCCCCTAATCTGAGGAAAGACATTCTTGCCATAGAGGGAGTACAAAGAAGGTTCACCAGATTGTTTCCTGGGATGGCAGGACTTTCATATGAAAAAAGACTGGATCGACTAGACTTATACTCACTGGAATTTAGAAGATTGAGGGGGGATCTTATTGAAACGTATAAAATTCTAAAGGGATTGGGCAGGCTAGATGCAGGAAGATTGTTTCCGATGTTGGGGAAGTCCAGAACGAGGGGTCACAGTTTAAGGATAAAGGGGAAGCCTTTTAGGACCGAGATGAGGAAAAACTTCTTCACACAGAGGGTGCTGAATCTGTGGAATTCTCTGCCACAGGAAACAAATGAGGCTAGTTCATTGGCTATATTTAAGAGGAAGTTAGATATGGCCCTTGTGGCTAAAGGGATCAGGGGGTATGGAGAGAAAGCAGGTACAGGGTTCTGAGTTGGATGATCAGCCATGATCATACTGAATAGCGGTGCAGGCTCGAAGAGCCAAATGGCCTACTCCTGCACCTATTTTCTATGTTTCTATTGCTACCATCAGGAAGGAGGTACAGGAGTCTGATGACATACACTCTACAATTCAGGAACAACTTCTTTCCCTTTGCCATCAGATTTCTGAATGGACATTGAACCCATGATCACTACCTCACTACGTTTTTGCACAACATAAACTGGTGATATTCAACCTGATTCTGAACTTATGGTAATCTATTCCAGGCATCTACCACTGTGTATAAAACTTGGCCCTTGCATCACCTTTAAACTCTTCTCCACCAACCCATCCACCACCCCTACACTCTTCACCCCTCCCCCACCGCCATCTTAAAAGCATGTCCTCTGGTGTTTGACATTTCTTTCCTGGGATAAAGATTCTGACTGATCCAATCTATCCCTCTGATAATTTTTAAAAAACTTCTATCAGCTCTACCCTCAATCCTGCTAAATGCACATAAACCTTCTTGGGAAGTTGGAGGTGGACTTAAATGACACTAAACGGCGACTCCTTTGCTTGCATCATTGGAAACAGCTCTATTCCCATCTTTAATAACTTCATTTTCCCTTTCAGGGTTCTTTTGAAGACCCTGACTTGGAGTTACACACAGATTTCAGTTCTTCGAGGAATGGGACCCGTTCTAAGAGTTTCAGGACCGGCCATTGTTGTTCGACACACCAAGGGTTCGGCCTGAGAGTTGGCCTAGTGTTTGGAACCCTAAGATTTCGAGGCTCTGGAGAATGACGGATCGAGGGTTAGTGTCACGGCAGGAGACTCGTGCAGTTGGCAAGGCAGGAAAATCTTTTGCTGTGGGCCCGAAGACCCGAGATCTTTGTGATCTTCAGGCACAGAGCTCGTAAAAACTGACGAAAGAGACTTTTTTAACATCGTAAACCAGCAGGTTGTTGTTATGTCTGCTGCTTGCTGTGAAAATTAAGGAGAGAGAGAACCTGTGGTTTGTCGAATGCTGGATAAAATGCAATAGTCTTTCGGGTAACTGCAAGGTCTGTGTATTTGCTATCACCTAGCTTCTGCTTGTGCTAGGTAGCAGGTACACTTTTTTGCTGGGGACGAGGGGGTATTTCTGCCTTGCTGCCGCTTACTCACAGGAGGGGGGAGCTGGGGGGGGACTTTGGGGTTCTCATGTTTAACTGTTGTTCATTCTTTCAGGCACTTCTCTGTTTTTGTGGATGTTTTGTGAAGAAAAAGCATTTCAGGATGCATATTGTATACATTTCTGACATTAAATTGGACCTTTGAACCTTTGAAATCCTATCCCTTAAGCATACCCTCCAGTAGTTTCCCTACCACTGGTGTGAGGCTCACTACTCTACAACTACCTAGATAACATTTGCTAGTCTGCCTGAACCTCACCTGTTGCTAGTGATGACATGAAAATCTTTGTCAAAGTCCCAGCAATCTTCACATTTGTTTCTTTCAATATTCTATAATACATGTCATCAGACTTCAGAGATTTATCCATTTTAATGTTTTCCAGAAGATCCAGGACAACCTCTTCCTTAATTTCTAAAATGTCTCAGCACATTAGCATGTCACATTCTTCTTTCACTATCCTCCAAATCCTTACTTAGTACCTCAGCACTTCTGTTGACTCCAACCTCAGATTTATCCTTGTGTGGGCTTACCCGCTCCTCACTTATCCCCATTTTGTTTAAAAAAAAGTGACTTGGGATTTTCCCTGATCCTGCTAATCAGGAACATTTCATGGTCCCTTTTGGTCTTTCTAATCACAAGCTTGAGTACTTTCCAGTTATCTTTATATTCCACAAGGGCCCAGTCTGTTTTAGCCTCCTACATTCTGTGGATACTTTTACTTAGTTCCTGACAAAATACAGGATTTTTCAGGTCATCTAAGGTTCCTGAGCTCTAATCAGCTGGTTTCTAAACAATTCCCACATGTCAGACATGGACTTGTCCAACAGCAACTGCTCCCAATCCTTTAGCTCTTGACTTAGCCTGTCATAGTTTTCCTTCTGCCAATTTAGTACCTTCCCGCATGATTTGATTTTAATGTAACTCAAAACATTGAGTTGTAGTCACTATTCCTCACAAGTTCGCCTATCAGGTCTGTCACCTGGCCTGGCTCATTTCCCAAAACTAGGTACAGTATGTTTTGTCCCCCACCTGAATTCTCCACATGCTGCTTCCAGAACTCCTCTTGGATGCGCTGGAGAAATGCCACCTTAACTATGCTTCTTGCATTAAGGGAATTCCAATCAATATGGGGAAGTAACAGATCCCACTATAACCCTGCTGCTCTTGCACCTTTCCAAAAGCTGTCTACATATCTATGTCTTCACCTCCAAATGCCTATTGGGGACCTGTAACTGAACCTTTATTTTTGAGTTCCACCAAAATCGCCTGATGAGCCTTCCAGTTTGTCATCTCTAAAATACTGCTGTAACCTTCTCTTTTGTTGGTAGTGTAACCCCTCTAACTCTTTTACCCCACACTCTATCACTTATAAAACAAAGCCCAAAAATGTTGAGCTGCCAGTCCTGTCCTTCATACAGCCATTATGCTGATGGCAACAACATCATAATTCCATCACAAACAAGAGAAAATCAGCAGATGCTGGATGTCCTTGCAACACACACAAAATGCTGGAAGAACTCAGCAGGCTAGGAAGCATCTATGGAAAAGAGTACAGTCGAAGTCACAGCCCAAAACATCGACTGTACTCTTTCTCAAAGATGCTGCCTGGCCTGCTGAGTTCCTCCAGCATTTTGTGTGCGATCATAATTCTATGTACAAATCTAGGTTCCAAGTTCACCTTCCTCGCCCATAAAACTCCTAGCATTGAAATAAACACATTTCAGCCCAAAGGTCCCACCACATTTATTGGTCTATCCCCTGCTGCCCTTCTTTTCAGCCTTATTTGTCATTCCAGCTTTCTTGCTCTCAATTCTACCACCTGTTGCCCTGCTGTTGTGGGTCCCATCTTCATCTCACTCTGGTTTAAACCTTCTTGAATAGCACCAAAGGGTATTGGTTCCTCGCGAGTTCAGAATCAACCTTCCTTGTTTGCACAGATCCCACATGCTGTGGAAGAGAGCCCAATGGTCCATAACTCTGAATGCCCCACCCTTCTGCATGAACTCCTCAGCCTTATGTTGAACTGTTCTGTGTACCTACAGTACTGTGCAAGACATAGATACACATTTATCTCTAAAGTTCCTAAGACATTTGCACTTGTTATTTGTCAACGTGGAGCAGACAGCGAGTTTGTGGGGAATGGAAAGGGTAGAGTGGCGCAGGAGGGGTGTGCGACAGGCAGCAGAGTGCTGGGGTGAGAGGTGGCATGGTTGCAGACACACCCAGCCCAAGACACCAGGTAAGGTTATTTGATTCCAAATAATTGGTTTATCGATCATTACAGAATGTCGAGGTAAGGAGGGCGTGTTTTTAGCCAGAGAGTAGTAAATCTGTGGAATGCTCTGCCACAGATTGCGGTGGAGGCCAAGTCCCTGTGTATACTTAAGGCAGAAGTTGATAGTTTCCTGATCGGTCAGGTCAGTAAGGATATGGCGAGAAGGCAGGTGTATGGGTTGAGTGGGATCTGGGATCAGCCATTAAGGAACAGCGGAGCAGGCTCGATGGGGTGTATGGCCTAATTCTGCTCCTATGTTTTATGGGCTCTCTTGTGCTTTCTGCTCCTTCTGCTTTCTCTTCTCCTTTTCCCAACCGCGATTCCCCTCTCCCTACCCTCTTCCCACTCTCAGTCCACAATAGAGACCCAAATCAGAATCAGGTTTATCATCACTCGCATGTCATAAAATTTGTTTTTTTGCAGCAGCAGTACAGTGCAATACATGAGATTGCTACAGTACTGTGCAAAAGTCTTAGACACCCTAGCTATAGTACTGTATTTCCTGCATAAATATTTGCAATTTCTGCAAATAGAATTTCATGTCTGCAGTGCCGTTCCTATATTAAAAGTTCCACATTATCATTGATTTTGCAAGATTAATAGATATTGATGGTGTAAACTAAGGTACCTGTTTGAAAACAGGCTATAAATAAAATCATGTTTTACATGACTTGTTTATATATCCTTAAATTTAATAAGTAGACACACAATGGAATGCCTAAGAGAACAAGACTTTCAACAGAGTAAAATTATAGTGGTATATTGTAAGTATTAACATTAGTATCCAGACAAATGGTTCTTCAGTAACTCAGGTCCCTTTGGGCTACTGTGTGTAGTACTTACAATTTGGTAGATGAATTGTAATCAAATCTCCAGTCACAGAAGAGAATATTCTTCTATAAAATCAAGGCCTACATTTAAGGTTACACCTTTAATCTGCTTAGGAAATCCCTCCCAGCAATCCTGAAAAATGATCAATTGATTTTTTTAATTCATTCGTGAAGATGCAGCCTTCAAGAAATAGTCCAGCGATCATGTACATTTGGAGGCAATTATAAAGCTATATTTTACTCACTAGGTCTTACAAAAAAAGGTAATAAACTACAATAGCAAATTTAAACATTTCATTATGAATTATATTTATGAAAAGGAAGTCAGTTTAATTAAATCTGGAGTTCTCTGAGGATATGACTAGTTGAATAGGAAAGCGGAAACCAGAGTTTGTGGTGTATTTAGGCTTTCATGATCTACCCAGCAACAATGAAACACTGACAATGTATTTACAAATCAGGGTAGTGCACAACTTCTAAGGGACACTGCAGGTTATCATTGCTGCCCTCGCAGTGAATAAAATTTCAGATACTTTCTGAAAAACTCAAATGCTACACCATGCCTCATGCAAGATTTAATTCAACATTAAATCATGATCACAGCTTTAAAGTATTTAGGAAGCTATAAAACTATATTTTTTAAATTTTAGATTGCCATTCTTACAAGTATTTGAACATTTCTTCTTTTTAAAAGTGCTTCAATGTTCACTTTCAATATTTCAACTTCCATCTTGATTTTGTTTGCAAGAACCTCATTAACACTTTAAAATATTTGAAAAATGTAGGTAGGTGTGTTTTTACTTCCAGATTCATTGCAAGGAATCTTTAAAGTGCTCAGTATGCTCACCGATATTATGTTGCAGTATGCCAGTGGCTCTCTGCACGCTGCAGTTTGCCAGTGACTCTCTGGAGTAGACATCGCGTTGCAGAATGCCAGTGACTCTCTGGAACAGACATTGTGCTGCAGGCAATGGCAGATGAGCAGCCCTTTATTTAAAAAAAACTCATTCTTACCAGTAACATAAATGGCTCTGAAGAGCAAACAGATATTCGTTGAAGCTCTCAATTGGTTTTTCTTGTAGAACATAATCAATACGCTGTCCTCCATTCAGCATTCCAATCTTCACAGTTGAATCTTCATCCTTGGATGATTCTGGACTTTCCACCAGCTTTTGCTCTAAGTTACGTAATGCAACACAAAAAAAAACTGTTATCTAGGACATAAGTGTCTATATTGACTTGGTGCAAAAGAATTTATCTGGATTACCCAACTTACTTAAATATGTTTTTATCCATCAGACCCAGGAAAGCCAAGCCTAAACACGATCATAACCAAGGTCCAAAAAATAATCTAGATCTACACATCAGTGATCCATCATTGTCCACAAATTTATGACATAGCAAGTAGCCATTTGGCCTGTGCTATCTTGAAAAAAAAGTATATAATTTCCAGATCCTAATGTTTGGTTCAGTGAGCTCCATCTCATCAAATACTCATGTATGATGGGGCTTTCTAGTAGCAAGTTCTTGCACCCTAACATTAGCAGATATCTCTTACTTCTTTGAACCGCACTTTCATTCTTTTACCAATTACTTTAAATCAACAGAAAACAAATAAAACTGCAAACATTGGAAACCAAAACAAAGACAGAAATACTGAAAGAACTTAGTCATCCACACAGTATCTTTCCACTGTTAGCCTCTCTGACGTGGGTACAACTTCCTTTCTGCTCACTTTGTGTTGTCATCTCAATATTTTTTGACATATCCCAATAGTAACTCCCTTCACCCTCTCATCTCCCAAATAGCCCTAGTCTGCCCTATTAACAAGTGTTCTTGCATTCTGGCAAAGCACCTCTGAATCTCCTCCATCAAGTTTTGTAACCTGATCAAGAATGTATGCAATGCTCTATTTGTAGCCCAATAAACATCTGCTAGTTATGCTGAATGCAACCAAATATATTACATTTATCTGTTTTGTTATCTTCAGCAATTTATGGACAGACTCCAATTCTTCCCTGTTCGTGTACCATTTATAATGTATTTAAATGCTTTGTTTGCCCTTTTCAAACATAATGCCACATACCTTTCCAGCTAACCTTGCTAATCTTTCATGAACAACTGAATACAAAGTCAGACAACCTCAGAATATGAATTTCCTGGTTACTTACATTACTATGAGCAGAGGCACGGGAAGATGTGCCCTGCCATTAACTTTCCTTCTTGGCTTTGTAAGTAGTAGAGCTCTGTGGCTTTCTAGCAACTCTGAAAGTTCCAGGTCTACACCAGGACCACTTTGTAAATATTAACTTTTCAACTTTTATTCTGGTTGGTGAACTAAATGACAAGGTGGTAGAGATGCAATGCATGGAAATGACTATGGAAAAAGAGAAGTGAAAGCAGCTTTGTATCTACCACTGGCAATATATTCCATCATCTGACTGTGTCATACCCATGAAATCTGTAGATTGCTCGGAAATGCAAAACTAAAGAACAATGTAAGGTTTTTGGTACAAGTTGTGCAACGTGCCATGGCAGCATTAACCAACTATTGTCCCTAAAAAGTTTATGTGCACAATCTTATCATTTAAGATTCAAGAACATTAGAGGTCTAGAATATCTACACTTCTGCACTAGAAACCAAATAATCAGGCTTGGTGAATGATTATACTTTAATTCACTTTCTTCCTATGACTTTGACAGATGGTTTAGGAAATTAGCAATTTGACATTAATATTAAATCGATTTCAATGCCTATACTTGTAAAACAGGGAAAGATGGATAGTGAAGAATGATGGAGGGAGATGTGAGTTTGGTTTGCAAGTTGATCATAAGCCTACATGCTGTTGACAGACCAGACAAGTGTTACTTAGAGCAGCATTGTAACATAGCTGTTAGCACAACGATTTACAATGCCAGCAATCACCGATTGGAGTTCCATACCCATCATCTGTAAGGAGTTTGTACATTCTCCCCATGACCACGAAAGTTTCCTCTGGGTTCTTCGGTTTCTTCCCACATTATAAAGATGTACAGGTTAGGGTAAGTGAGTTGTGGGCATGCTACGTTGGCACCAGAAGTGTGGTGACACCTGCAGGCTGCCCAGCACAATCCTTGGATTGTATTGGTCGTTGATGCAAATGACGTATTTCACTATAGAGTATGGTTCAATGCACATGTGACAAATAAAACTAATCTTTACTTTCTTTAAAAGACCACTAACAGCACTATTGTGCTTGGCAAGTCTTTACCATTATTCCATATTTAGAAACATCTACAGCAGTGAGAAATATTGATATTCCAACTGTCAAATGTTCGAACCAGGATGGAAAATGACCAAGAGTTGGAATACTCTAATAATACATCAATGCTTTCATTTTTTCCATTGATAAGATGTTTCACAAAAGGGAGATAACCCTAATGATTTGCTGATCTACATGTATTAGTCACAATGTGCTGGTGTTCGTCGGCATGCTCACTGACCCTGGTTCTGACTTAAGACACTATTGAGTCCTATATTCTGCTTGGCTTCTAAAAGATTACTGCATTTGCACCCATTCAATCAAGTGGCCTAGAGCTTCAGTTAGTGCACGTTTTTCACATATCAAGAAATATAAACCATTTTGTAGCAAGTTTAAATCTAGATTGAAAAACATTGTTGGTATGGCTGGGCCTGATTCAGTTGATATTCTCACCAATGGTTAACTTTCCTCAGGATATTGTAGGGATCCGCAGTCATGGGGTTGGGGAGAACAGAGCCCAAGTTCTCCCCAAATCAATATTGAGTGCAAATAATACTTGCCACTTCTCCTTTTTTCCTCTTTCCTTCTGCTTTAAAACCTTCGCCAGCACCACTGTGTCATTCAGTCTTTCATCATCCACCCTAGCACAGATCCTCTTGATCCTTCCTCTCCTCTTACAGCCTAAAATAGCTTTGATTTTTAGATATTTTCAGTTTTGACTGGATTGCGATTAACCATTCTTTCACTGCTACTTTCCATTCCAATGAAATTCAACACCACCTTCTGAAACAGCTGCAAAGAGCTATTATTTTGTTCATTTATTTTATTGAGATACAGCATTGAACAGGTCCTTCTGACCCCTCGAGCCACACTGCCAGCAATCTCCCGATTTAACCCTAACCTAATCACAGGACAACTTACAATGACCACTCAACCTACCAACCCGCAAGTCTTTGCATTGTGGGAGGAAACCACCCAGAGGAAACCCATGCAGTCATAGGGAGGTCGTACAAACTCCTTACAGGCAGTGGCAGGAACTGAACCCGGGTCACTGGTACTGTAAAACACCGTGCTAACCATTATGCTACCATGTCACCCCAAATAAACAACATTCATCAAGATCAGAGATGATTTCATCTGCTGAGGCAACATACAGCACCAGTCTCCCAAGCATGCTCACTTCAAATGTTCATTTCACTCCAGTTTCCTCTTATCCATTTGCCATCTCCAAGCTCATGTTAACCACAAGAACCATCTCCTGCTCACTTTCACCTTTTGCAAACTGTTACACATGGTAGCTTGCACAGTTTATAGTTCTTCTCCACAGAGACTGCATTGCCATTATTCTTTAGTGAAGATCAGTGGTGTGGAAAAACTGAAGATGCAATGAATAATACTATTTATTTGGGGGAAAGCACTGGATATACAATATGTCAAACATTAATAGCTGAGAGAACATAGTATAATTTACCTTCTTCCACATGTTTATCTTCCTCCTCTTTAATTTGATTTGCTACCTTCTCTAGCTCCACTTGTAGCTGAGTTGAAGTATGGGCACGTGCAAATTCATTCAGAGTCTGCCAGGCGTTTCTCAGAGAGCTAATGAAACCCTGTTTTAAATCCGAACCCATGCGGGACAAACTTTCTTTCAACTCTGGAAAAGAATGTAAATTAATACATTACCTACACAGTAATCTTACATAAACAAAACCAGCTTCCACCAGAGTAACATACACAAAACGCTAGAGGAACTCAGCAGGTCAGGCAGCATCTATGGAAATGTCGACATTTCTGACCCAGACCCTTCTTCAGGAAAGGAAGGGGTCAAGACGTCAGAATAAACAGGTGGGGAGAGGGGAAGGAGGACTAGCTTGGTGATAGGTGAAGCCAGGTGAGTGGCAAAGGTAAAGGGCTGGAGGGGAAGTAATCTGTTAGGAGTGGAGAGTGGACCATAGGAGAAAGGGAAGGAGGGTCACCAGGAGATAGGTAGGTGTGTAGAAGGGGTAAGAAGCCAGAGTGGTGAATTGAAGAAGGGGGGGGGGGGGAAATCACCAGAAATAAAAATTGATGTTCATAGCATCAGGTTTGAGGCTACCTGGACAGAATACAAAGTGTTGCTCCTCCACCTTGAGAGTGGCCTCTTCGTGGCAAAAGAGGAAGTCATGGACTAACATATCGGAATGGGAATAGGGACAAAAATTAAAATAATTGGCCAGGAGGAAATTCCACTTTTGGTGGATGGAATGGAGGTGCTCCACAAATCGATCTCCCAACTTATGTCAGGTCTCACCAATGTAGAGGAGGCCACATTGGGAGTACCAGATACACCATTCACCAGAATCTTCAATTAAATTCTGACAGCCCAACTTTGAATGGAACAATTACCTTTTGTTTGACATGATATGCAACATCCTTAAAATGACTAATGTCATGTAGTTACTGCTCCTAGTTTTCTTGGTATCATAAAGGATTCAAATCCTCTTCAGCAGCAAATCTAAAAACACCATTTCATATTTTTTGTGGCATAGCAGGCAGCTTATGTGGCTCACGGCTTCTGCACGGGATCTTGAGAAATTCTAGTAACACCACTCGTAGTCATGATATCTGTTCACTCTTAAACGTCCATTAAGTCTTTCACCTTTTCCTACCACACATCTACACTAGGGGTAATTTAGAAAACCCACAGCACAATACAGGCCCTTCGGCCCACAATTTAGAAGAACTAATTAAGCTAGCAGTTAACATGCTTGAGTCACAGAAAATTACAGTACAGAAACAAGCCCTTCAGCCCATCTAATCCATGCCAAACACATTTAAAACTGCCTACTCCCATCGACTTGCACCAGGACCAGAGCCCTTCATATCCCCACCAACCATGTACGCATACAAACTTCACTTTAGTGTTGAAATCAAGCTCACTTGTACTGGCACCTCAATCCACACTCTCACAGCACTCTGAGTGAAGAGGTTTCCCCTCATGATCCCCTTAAACTTCCCACCTCCCACCCTTAACCCATGACCTCTAGTTGTAGTCCCATCTACCCTCAGAAAATAAACGCAAGCAAGCTTTTCCCAATCTGTACCCCTTAATTTTGTGTACCACTATCAAATCTGCCCTCAATCTTCTACGTTCTAAGGAAGAGTGCCCTAACCTATTCAATATTTCCTTATAAGTCAGGTCCTCCAGACCTAGCAACATCCTTGCGAATTTTCTCTGTACTCTTTCACTGTGATGAAAGAATTACACACTTTGGTGTAATGAAATGCAAGGTAGAAATCCACACAGTCAAAGGGAGAATGCATCAACTCCACAAAGGCATCATGGAACGTCAGGATCAAACACAGATTACTGGCAGTGTCAGGTAGCAGCATTACCTGCTGTGTGACCCATATTAAATTTGCTTTGTAGTTAGAATGATCTGCTGTGCATTTCCACCTCAATATTCTCATTTTAGAAACTGGATGCATTAGCTGTACAAGGGTACATCAAAAATATTTAGGTTGCTACAAATCATCCATTAACTGCACAGCCTGAAATTTATAACCATATT
This sequence comes from Hemitrygon akajei, assembly GCF_048418815.1. Lineage (NCBI taxonomy): Eukaryota > Metazoa > Chordata > Chondrichthyes > Myliobatiformes > Dasyatidae > Hemitrygon > Hemitrygon akajei. The sequence continues at coordinate 55,861,616 of NC_133146.1, forward strand.
TGAGAAAAAGTTATGACACTAAGATAGTTTTGAACTACCCCTGGTAATTTTATAAATAACTGCATTAGAATGAAACCCGATACTGACATTGGCAGCATTAACTCTTCAAAATTATTTACCCGAATGTATTGTGTTTTAGTAATTTTGAAGTGTTTGACAATCTAGGTATATGGTAAAAGCTATAACAAGCTTTGAGAAATCATGGACCTACAACATAGCTGTTATTCCAAAGCATAACTCCATAACTAAGTGAAACTTATTCAAAGAGGAGGGTAAGGAAGAATCAACTATTCTGTGATAAATGTGTTATGGTTTTATTAATCCTACAACAGATTTCTGACCTTTCACTAAGTAAAACACATCTCATCTCTCTGTGACAGATTGCAGAATACCCAAGGTACAGAACATAATTGTAAACAGGCTTTCTTAACTTCAGATTCGTGGTTTTAATAAAACCACTTCTATCATTTCCATTCATGTGATGCAGATTGCATTCAAAATCTTTTTTTAAATGACAAAATATAAGGTATACACTAGAACCAAGATATTCAATAGATTATATTGCATGCAGCCTTTTGTTAAAACTTGAAAGAATTTCAGAAGGAGGCAGAAAAGGCCTCCTTAATATTACAAATTTGGGTCAGAGAACAAAAGAAAAAGGACATGGACACTGATATAAAAATCATCATTATTGTTAGATTAAAAGCTGAGCAAAAAATGAAGTTATACTGGAAAGATATTAAAATGATTAAGAGTTTTACCTCAAATTTATTTCAGGAAGGAATGATGGAAGCTAGCAACAGAAAAATTGGAAAGGTAAAGGTGAATGGAAGGGAGCGGTGCAAGCTACTGAATGGTCAAGGTTACGCCTGTGAGGATGTTCAGTAAAGCATCATGTATCTTGCTTTCATTTACTACAAATTAAATTCAGCACACTGCAGTAGGAAATATGAAATAAATTGGATTAAGCGCTTTCTCAAAAATACGGATTTTCTGAATTACTGTATTTATTTCTGACAAAGCATGAGAGTGAATAGAGATGATAGAAACCTTGAAAATGGAAGTTAAGGCCGGATGCAGGGAAGGATGCTTGCTGGGATCATCCTATATAAAGAAAAAGTAACTAAAAATATTTGAGATGTCTGAGGTAAACTTGACAAAAAATTATTTGTTACAAATTTAGAAATGGGCCATCACTAGACCCAGTCTTCTGAGGTCAAGAGAGAGGAACTCTCCTGCACAGGTTTCCTGTCATTGTCAAAACACGACAGACAACCACCATTTCCATCATGCACACGAAAACCAGACATTAGTTTTAAGAACAACCATATTTCAGTGGTTGGTGGTAGTCAGTCTCATTCTCTTAATTATAATTATTAATTCCTCAATATTGATAATTCCTCAATTTCTGTATTTAGACAGGCACATAATACATAAGCAAAAAAAACCAATAATTGCTCCAGCACCATTTCTATGTCAACATACAATGCACAGCAAGGGGGAATGGAGAAGAGGCCAGAAGAGTCAAGCAATCAGAATTATAATTTCTAATTATTGAAAGGGCTTTGACATACTTTCATTACCTATTGCATCAAGCAGAACTCCCTGAGATATATTCGTGCATTTGAAAACACTCCCTGGATTTCAACAGATGCTTCAGATTCTCTAGTTCTTGTTAAAAATTGAAACTGAGTAGCTTATATGTAAAAAAATACTCCATGCAGCAAATAACCTAATGGAGTTTGAAGATGAAATCCCAAAATAGATTTTAAGAGTTAGCACCTTAATAAATGGAAAATTCATGCAAAAAGATATTAAAGTTTTATTAATAGTGTTATCAGCAAATGAAACACTGAAGTCTTGCAAAGCACAATTAGAATTCTAAGATAAGTAATGAAACATATGCTTACTGTCTTACAGTATTTGATCATGAAGCTATTTTTGCAATATTTTTCAATTCTGCATTCACTACATTATAATTACCATTGTAACTGAAATCAATGCAAGTTTAAGATGAAGATGTTTATGAGCATAATGAAATAAACCATCTGGTTCACAAATGTTCATCAATTAAGGAAATTTTTCCACATTTACACATCTAGCCGAAATGTAACTTCAGGCCACATCATTATATTTGTTTCCTATGGTACAGCCCAGCAAACTATTCACATGTATATAATTAATTCATTGAAGTAGAATTACATGGTCTGTTGATATTTCCAAATCTGATACCTCGGTTGATGGGGGAAAATAGGCCAGTCATTTCCTGTCTGTCAACCTTGCAAGGTCCATCATCATTGAAGGACTGCTGGCCATGTATTGACAGAGCTGGCTTAGAGACTAGTCATGAATTAGTTCGATATACTTACAGAAGCCTACTTTACAGCAAATATTCTAGTCTTCTCCACACAATCCCAACAGACTCTCATGAAGTGCAAAGGGAGTCCTTGATATTGACTCGTTTTGCATCACTCATATTCACAGACCAAAACATCCAGAAAGGAATTTCAGACCAAATAACTCCCACCTTCCTTCATTTTGATGAGCAGTGCTCCACTATGTTGAGCAATACACAGTGAAACAGTGAACTGGATGGTCCTGGATCCACTACCCAGTCCAGATTTGGTATCAACCATTTCTGCTTGTCTGCACTTCTCCCAGGAAGCTAATCGTCACCCCAGATAGGCATCTGACAAAGAGGAATATGTTCCAAGCAGACCTTGGGCACTGTATCCCAAGACTCTGGCTTTGTAATATTGGACAATTAAAAACTATTGAAATGTTGAAGAAGAAACATTTAAATATTTAAAAAAATCAATGATTAAGTAAAAAGATTGAAGGTTACATTTCTCCATATTTTAGAAAAAGATCACTCACATTTCTATAGTGCTTTAATGACACAACATACTTTAGAGCAGGGATGTCATAAGGTTAGAAAGTTAAGTGTGAAAATGGCCATTCTATAATGGGGTAGGAATTGATGGGGGGAAGAGGGGGAGGGAGTGGGTGTGGTAGCAGTGGTAGTTAATTTGCTAAATGATTTTGGTTGAGAGTAAATATCAGGTGAGATATTGGTCAAAGCAAGAAAACTCAAGAGACCAAGGAGGATTTTCCAATGGGTACAGTTTGTCTTAAAACACTTTCTGAATTGTCTGTGTGAATCTTATTCTAGTCTTGCCCAATTAGCACAACTTTATGTTAATTTTGAAGAAGATTCTTACCACTGACCTATTTCCAAACCATTCAAAAGGCAATTCAACTGACTACTATGAACTGACAACTGGTATGAAGAATTGACTTAACTTGATTTTTCTGGAGGTATTATGTAGTCCACTGCAAAACATTCCTGGCCACTTTAGTAACTGGTTATCTGATGGAGAAATTAACATGAGTTCGGTGTTGCTCTTCAGAGTTCAAGGAGAAACTGCAGAAAGTTTTCTCAAAAATCCACCAGGTCTAAGAATATATCTACAGTTAAAAGTAATTTATTTAATAGGCAAAATTGATTTCCTTATCGTTTGTGATCTTCCTATTTTTATCAAGTAGTTTGAGCAACACAGGGTGGCATGTTAGCACAAAGCTTTACATTACCAGTGACCCAGGTTCAATCCCTGCCACTGCCTGCAAGGAGTTTGTATGTTCTCTCCATGACCATGTGGATTTCCTCTGGGTGCTCCAGTGTCCTTCCACAATCCCAAAGACATACCAGTTGGTAGGTTAATTGGTCAATGTAAATAGTCCCATGATTAGGCTAGGATTAAAATCCAGGGATGGCTGGGCAGTGCGGCTCAAAGGACTGGAAGGGCCTATTCCACATTAAAAGAAAAGTTAACTACTTAAATCAGTTAACTTCATAACTTTTGACATGCCAACCATGTCATTTCCTTATTAAAAGGAATATGTGAAAAGAGAATAAAAGTATTCAATCATAGTTTTTTCCTCAAAATGCACCTATGCAAGTAGGGAACAAAATTTTGTTGAAATACCAAATACTTGTCTCCAAGATGAACATGAAAGCTAATTTTTCTCTTTAACACTTAGAGGGAAAATCAATTTCCTGAGCCTGTAGCTAGTGGATTGCTCATTCTTTTTTTCCCAAGTGTAAGTTACAGAAAAGGCTATTTTCCACGTGAATAGCCTTCAGCTTGGAAGTAATAAATACTGAATGCACCAAAGGTAGTTCCTAAAAGTACTTCAATTTTTAAAAAAATTTCTTTGATATTCTTCTTGCACCCAGACAAATCCTAGATGTGAACAGTGCAAGAGTCAAGCTACAATATGTATGGGATCGTGGTTAGAAAATTGTTTATCATTCACAAGGTGAACATTGCAATGAAGCAATTCCTCTGGGCATTAGTGATGGAAACAGTTCTCCTATGGTTATCAGGCACTACTAAATGACAAATGGTCATTTCAAAGTGGAAAAATTAAAGAATAGCTGCATAATATTAGGAATTCCTGCAGTTTGGAAGCAAAATAAAATTACATGATGGAAGTTGCACTATATTCTTTTCAATTATTTGCTGCTTTGAGCAGATTCTTTTGAGATGCAGATTAGCAGATCAGCTGGGATGGGGGGAGGTGCATTATACTTTTTAAAAAATCAAGTGAGAAAAGAAAATGCAAATCTAAAGGGAAAGTCTGTCAAAATAATTTAAACCACACAGCAGGATCTCAGATACAAGACTGCAGTGAAAATCTCTTCACAGACAGGAAGCTAGAGTCACACATGAACTGAAGTCCAGGGATAATCAGACATGAAGGAGCATCAAGTGGGGAAAAAATATAGAGAATTATTGAAAAAAGGCTAAAGGTGCTCATGGAAATATTGTGCAGATAGTGCAATGGTATAGGTCTTGGAAAATCACCTATACAAATCATTAAAATTGGCAAGGCAAACAATAAAATTTAAATATATCACTAATTTATTTTATTGCTGTAGGTAAGGAGTGCTTAAGTTATCTGCTGCCCATCTTCTGCGCTAGTGTAGTCCCTTCCCACTTACATCCAGGATACCACTGCTTTGACACAGCCCTCAACTGTACTAAACCTATATGTTCACCTCTTCTGCTCTTAGACAAAACCAGTACAAAGTTCCCCTGGTTCTCACTTTCCATTCCACTTGCCTCTGTATCTAATCGTACTTCACAATTTCTACCAGCTTCCAATTTCTGCGAGGTTCCATTGCCAGAAACATCCTCCCTGACCTTTTTGCATTTCAAAACATTCTCTTCTCAGGTTACGTCCACACTTGACTGGATAATTTTGAAAACGCTGGTTTTGCGTAAAAACGATAGGCATCCACACTATGCGTTTTAAAAATTATCTCTATCCACATTGAAACGGAGATTTCGGCAAATCTCCTCCTCCTGCGCATGCGCAGGGCGCATCTACTGAAAACAAGCGACATGTTTGGTGTCAAATCTTGCCATAAAAGTGCGCGTTTGTGTAGTTACAGACTAGAAAATCTTAAAACGACGGACAGCTGTTGGCTTTCACGCAGGAGAACTTAAAAGTAAAAAGAAACAAATACTGGAGTGTATGGAGGCAACCGACAGGGAGTTCACGGACAGATTGACTCGGCTGACGACGAACATTGAAAAACTGACTAACTCTGTTGCATTAATAAAGCACCTTGTTAAATGTATAAAACATGTCTGCATCAGTATTATCTTGTATTTCCATACAATGTTACATTAGGCTGTTACACATCTATTGTCAGAGAAGTACTTGCATAAATACGTAAACCACCTTCATACGAGCAAGGATAGAAAATAGGGCAAGATGAGTATACTTCTTTATTCAGTAAGTTATGGGTCAATGTATTTGGTGAGTACATTTCTAACTCTTCTGGCGTCAGTTTTGTTGCCGCCTGTTCTGAAATTGTTAGGTTGCGTTCAAGAAAACAATGAAATAGCGTGCTGCCGTCTGACAGCATTTTCAGAAGTCTCCGGTTACCCTGTCCACACTGATCCGGCCAAACTGGCATTTCCAAAAATACACACTTTGGAGAGCACTTCTGAAAAGCTCTGGTTTCGGGGGACGAAAACGCCGTTTTAGTGTGGACGAAGGGTAAAAATGAAGAGAAAAGGCTTCGATTACGGATTTATCCGGTGTAGTGTGGACGTAGCATCAATTCCCTGGTTCACTCTTATCTCCAGAAACCAGTCCTCTTTGTTCATACTTTTCCGTGCAACCACAGGTGTTCTTTAACCTCATCAATGGCTAACACCCAGGGACCTATTGTGTTGTTTCAGGTGAAGCCACAACTGACTTGGATTTTTCTTGGCATCTAGCATATAATATTCATGCTCAAAGTGTGGAGGTGTCTACATTATAAAAAGTAAAAAACAGATTTGGTGGTTACATTTCAGAGAACTTTCCTTTACTCTGCAGATGGTACCCTGTGCATCCAGCTGTCTGTCACTTTAATCCTCCATCCTTCTCCTGCACTGTTCTAACAAGGAAATCACCTCCACCTGGGCACTTGCAGTCTTCGGGGTGCATAGTTAATTTCATGATTACTAGCAACTTACATTTTTAATTCAGTTTTTCCTCATACTTTCCCATCTTCTAGGCATATAATACAGTTCTCATCCATTTCACAGTTCTTTCACGTCCATTTGTTCTCTCTCTCTCTCTCTCTCTCTCTTAGCTTCATTAATCAACTAAATGATTTCACCACAGCTCAAGACCATGACAAATCTGGTTCCACCACATCAGCAACATTCCCCTTGCACTATTAATTTCTTCCTCACTCTCTATGCAACTTAAATATTTTTATCAGTTCTGACAACCCCATTTTTCTTCTTACAGAAGCTACATAATCTGCTGAGTGCTTTCAGCATTTTCTCTTTTTGTTTCAGGTTTCTATCATCTGCTATTTTTGATTTTCATGGTAATACCAATCTTCTAACACAAAACTCAATGCTTTGACCTTAGTCATAGAGTACCCACTAGTCCACAATGTCATAAAGACAGAGTTGTATCACACAGAAATGAGACTTTCAGCCCACTGCATCCATGGCGACCTTTTTGATCATCTGCACTATTCCCCGTTGCCCAGATTGAGTACTTATACTTCCATGCCTTGCCTATTTAAATGTTAACTAAATTCAAAGTTCAAAGTAAATTTATTGTTGAAGTACATATACGTCACCATATAAGACCTTGAGATTCATTTTCTTGCGGGTAGATCAAAGGAAATACAAAAGAATAAATGAAAAACTACACACGAAAGTGAACAAACAAAATGCAAAAGACAAACTGTGCAAATACAAAAAAAAACACAAGTAGTAATAAGTAATACCAAGAAGATGAATTGTAGAGTTGTTGCAAATGAGTCTACTGGTTGTGGAATCAGTTCAGTGTTGAGGTGTCAAACATTATGCCTGCATTTAATTCCACACTTCCCATGACAGCGAGTTTTATTTATCAACCACTCTGTAAAATACTTTCCCTTCAAATCTCCTTTAAAACTCATGTCCTCTTGTTTTTGATACCCCTGCCATGGGGGGGGGGGGGGGGGGGACATTCTGACAGTCTAACCTATCCAGGTTTTTATAGTTTTACATGCCTTTTAGGTAACCCATCAGTCTTCACACTCTAGAAAGAGCCCAGGCTAACCAATCTCTTTCTATAACTAAAGTTCTCCAAAGCACACAACAATCTTCTTTGCACTCTCTCCAATGCAAACATAGTCATCCTACAGAGTGACAACCAGAAGTGCACAAAATGTTCCAAGTACAATCTAACCAGTGTTTTGTAACACTGCAAACCACAATAACTATCAAGAACCAACTACATTAATCCTTTTTATCACCAATGCTGTGCCTTTACATGTGCTTATCTAAACACAAATGTTGTGAGCATACCATCAAGTCAAGTCACTTTTTATTGTCATTTCGACCATAACTGCTGGTACAGTACACAGTAAAAACGAGACAACGTTTTTCGGGACCATGGTGCTATATGAAACAGTACAAAAAGTACACTGAACTACATAAAAACAACACTGAAAAAAAAAACTACACTAGACTACAGACCTACCCAGGACTGCATAAAGTGCACAAAACAGTACAGGCATTACAATAAATAATAAACAAGACAATAGGCACAGTAGAGGGCAGTAAGTTGGTGTCAGTCCAGGCTCTGGGTGTTGAGGAGTCTGATAGCTTGGGGGAAGAAACTGTTACATAGTCTGGTTGTGAGAGCCAGAATGCTTCGGTGCATTTTCCCAGACGGCCATTACCAGTAATGGCACTGAAGTGTTGTGGAGGATTCTACTTCCACCAACCCCTCTGGCAACATGATTCAGTATGGTCAGTCTCCTATACGTACCATTTTCCTGTTCCTCTCTGCAACCTCATCCAACCAATCATTCCAGATACAAGCACTGTATCTATTTTCTGTCCGTATTGTATTTTATTTTGTGGGTGTGTTTACTGTGGTAATCTGTCACATGGGTCAGAGCGTGATAGAAGCAAATGAGTATAGTTATGCATTCTCGCTTTTCTTAGTTTAGCATAGTCTCTCAGCAGTTTTGGTTTGTTTTCAAATAACCGCTACACTCTTCTAATTCTACCCTCTGGGTATCACTAATTTCATGTGATCTATTAGGAGCTAAGCTTAGCTACACCAAGGCTTAAGACTCTGGAGTTTGAAACTTCACTCCTCAAATCTCAACCTCACCAGCACCTTTTTAAAGTGTTTCTTAAAACCGACTCATCAAAGCTATTCATTGTTTGCCCTAATATCCTCTTGTGAACTCTGCAGCTCTATAGAAAGTACCCTAACAGGTCGCATCTCAGCCTGGTATGACAACTGTTCTGGGCCAACAGAACCTGCAGAAAGTGGTCATTCTGCACCCTGCAAACATTGCGCAGTCCATTGTGGGCTTGCTACTTCCTCCCATCCAGTGCGTTTTCACAATGAGTTTGCTCAGGATGGTTAATCAAGGGCATCAGGGATAGATGCCATTCCGGTCATTCCCTTTTCTCTTTCTACATCTGAACCAGCTTCAAGTACATTTCTTCCCCACAACTATCAAACTTGTAAACCAACTGCTTCTTTCACACCCCCTTCCTGATGATGCTGCCACATTCCCAGGCTCTGAACACCACCTTTCTCACAAACACAAAAGATTCTGCAGATGATGAAAATCCAGAGCAACACACACAAAATGAACAGTCGATGTTTTGGACATCTCCAACACTCTCAGATGTTATGTTATTGTCATATTAGCATTTCTTTTTGCACTACCACAGAATGCACTACTATCTTTGCATTACTATTTTGCACTCATGGTTGCATTTAATTATTAATACTATATTTTTAGTTTGTGAGCCTTATGCAAGAAAGAAATTTCATGGCATCCTGGTGTTTGATAATGCTTCTTGGAAGAAAATTGGGACACGTTACAATTTTTACAAGTATTAGATAAATGCAGTTGTAATCACTGCTAATTCAGCAGACTGCACAGCAGGTAGTGCTTCTGTCTCACAGTTTCTCTGGCCAAAGTTTACCCCGACATCCAGTCCTGTTATGCACTCAGAAGCCAACATGGAAGTATTATGAAATCTCTGACAAGGCCACCATGCAATCTGCAAGCATACCACAGAACAGGACAGGTTTGAGAGAATGGACTTTTATGGAGGTGTACTTCTTTTGCCATTTACTGTGCGAAGTCTGAGATTATTTATCAAGGGCTCAATGCTCCTTCTCCATTTTAAATCAGTGGAATATAACACTTTTTCAAACAATTTGAATACATGCTTGATTCCTCCCACCCCCTGTCCACTGGGCAATGTCTTACCATGCATCAGGTAACAGAATCCTGTCAAAAAACTAAACAATGTGTTATGCTGCAAGGCAAAACATATTCCACAAATTGCATGTTTCCCAACAATCCATCTTTGTCAACTTTGGCATGTTTGTCTTCCTCTTTTCTCATTCAACTGTTACTCAGCTTAAAATCACATACGCAATTCAAAATCTGCAATATCGTATAATTACCTCGTCTGAGTATTTGTCTTTCCAATGATCTCCAAACACTTAAACGCTTAGTGCATTCCCTTGTGCATAGATTAAAAATGACAAAATATTAAATTTCCATTATTCTTAAAAAAAAATCTCTCCATTCAAATAGAAGATGGGAATGATCAGGCTGGTGAGAGTGTATGTATTCTGAGCTGGAGACTAGTCAGGAAAAGGGGATAGCTGCAATATGCACAATTCACAGAAAGGATGGGTTTAAGAGTCAAGTCTGATGATTCAAGGAATATTGCAATTTGATGGTGATTCTGTGTAGACCTTGAAATCTGTATATTGTGAAGGGAATATTTGGAGATCATGGGAACTAGCCTCCTAAGCATCGAGGAGATCTTAAAAATGCAAAAAGGAGATATCTATTATTAATGACCCCCATCAGGTGAAATATGCCCTCTTTTCATTGCCACTATCAAGGTCGTAGTACAGGAGCCTGAAGACACAAATTCAATGATTCAGGGACAGCTTCTTCCCCACTGCCATTAGATTTCTGAATTTACAATGAACCCTTGAGCACTACAGCACTATTTTTTGTTGCTCTCTTTTTGCACTAGATATATATATATAAAAATTTATAGTTTATTATTATGCATTGCAATGTACTGCTGCTGTGAAGCACCAAATTTCACTGCATATGCCAGTGATATTAAACCTAATACAGACATGCTTGGTATCAAAAAGATATTGAGATTCTGTATTGGCCTGGGAAGATTCAGCAGTATCAAAATGGATGAATGAGCTATGATCTAGGACGCCTGGGAGAGACGGTAATAGAGCTTTGCGGTATTGGATGGCAATAACACTCTGGGGGGAAGCCCTCAGTCTATTGTTGAAGCTTGGGAATGCCCTAGTTTGTGAGATCAGTAAGGGGGGCATGGTCAGAATATGCTCCTGGGCTGCGATATGGAAGCAATGCAGTATTGCAGGTATAGAAATAATGGGATCAAAGTTCAAAGTACAGTACTGTGCAGAAGTCTTAGGCACATAAATATAGCTAGGGTGCCCAAGACTTTTGCACAGCACTATATTTGTCAACATGGAATGGAGAGTAAGTATATAAACCTAGAAGGAGCAAACAATGTTGGGTGCACTGCAGGAGGGTAGTGGGACAGGTAACAGAAGGAGTTCCAGAGGTGGAATTAGAGTTGGGGGTGTCATGTGTGCAGGCACACTAAGCCTGGGACACCATGTGGCTTTTTGATCACTACAGAATACCTATCTGATGCTTCCCACTCCCTCCCCTCTTCATTCTCCCTTTCCCAACCATGATTCTCCTCTCCCTGACCCGCTCCCAGTTCAGTTCACATAGAGATGAATATCAGAATCAGATTTATCATCATCACTCACATGTCCTAAAATTTGTTTTTTGTGTGGCAGCAATCCAGTGCAATGCATAAAATTACTACAGTACTTTGCAAAAGCTTTAGGCACTTGAGCTATACATAGGTGCCTAAAATTTTTGCACAGTACCATACATTATCAAAATATGTAAATTACGTACAACTTTGAAATTCACCTCCTTACAGGTAGGCACAAAATAAAGAAACAACCCTATTAAAAAAAAATCAAATAGAAATATTCAGAAAATAAAAACAAAGAGCGCTGTAAACACTTTCAGGTCAGGCAGGACCTGAGGAAAGAGACAATCAGTTAGCAGTTCAGATCATTAGAACAAGTGATCAAATGCGTGCATAAACTTCTTTTATGTTATTTGAGGAGAAGATAGTAGATACTCAAAGAGGATGATCTTGGAATGACACTTCATGGGGTAACATTACAGGAAAAAGCAGGTTTACTGATTTTTATGCTTTGCCAGTGAATCTGCCACAAATGGTCACTGTCAGTTGCAAGGCACAGAGTACTGGATGTGACAGTAAAAAAGGGAAAATAGAAAGTAGTTGGAAGTATATTGTAGTGCTTTGGGAGGGAGGTTCAGTAGTTTAATCCCAAGGAGAAAGATGATATTGACTTTAATGGAACTGCAGTGCAGAATACTTCAGAGCTGGGGGGGGGGGGCTGTAATTCCTGGGAAGCTAGATAGGGGAGAAAAATCATTAACATTATTGGTGCAGAATGCATACCAACAGAAATAAACAATATGTTATTTCATATACGAGGGCCGTTTCAGTTTCTATTATTATTCTACAAAATCCTGAACATATTCTGCAGAATGGAAGGCAATACCATTTAGCTTGAGATAAAAAAAAAATCAATGTCAAAACCATTCCTTTCGCGAAATTCAAGGCAATGTAATTTAACATGTGGAGATTTAATAAGATATTTTGAATGATTTCTTCTTCTGTATTTTAGGAAGTTGAAGGAAATAAAAATGTTTCAAAATGATTTTGAGAACTTATTTTCTTTGTAACACAATTCCCAGATAAATAAGCTACAAATAATAAATCTGCAGTCTAGCTCGTAGAATTAGACTTAAAGGAGGACAAATTCGATTACTATTCAGCAAACTACAATAGAATACAGACAGGAGCTACGCGTCTGTCTCACAGTTTTGGTGTGCTAAAGAGAAGCAACTTAAATCTCAGTGAAAAGTTATTTTTCTATTTCGAATACAAATCATTCCTCCCCGTCCAGACAACTTCCTAACCACATGACTCCAACAGCCACAAGTATATTCACTTTTACAGCAGAAGCAATCTAAACCAAAAGAAAAAACTCAAAATATAGATACGTTAGAAGAATGCGAACACTGCAACAAATCATGGCATTTACCGCTTGCGCAAGAAACTGGCTGTCCTGGGACAATATCCTTTTATTCATGTTGGAAAAATCATATAGATTTGCACATCAAATTTCAAAGAAGAAATAATCCAATTCAAGAGGAGGGGGGAGAATCACATCTTACTTGGCAATTACTTTAAACGACTTTGGGGAATATTCAAAATAATTTAACCTGCACAGATGCAAATTCAATTTCTTTTTGGAAGAGCGACATATTCATACAATATATGCAAGCTTTGTATGAATTATAATTATAATTTTTCACAGTAAATTTAGCTATATAGTTCTAAGTACCCAATTACACTTGCAGATTCTGGTACATAAAATATAAAAGAAATGACCTACCAAGGTGTAGCCTCTTTCTGCCTTTGTGATGTGGTACAAGGACTGGTTTTATATCCAAGTCGGGGAGAATCATTGGCTCTATCCTATATGCCACAGGATCCAACTGAAAAAATAAACAGATGGTTGACTACCAAGAAAAAATACAAAATTTATCCAACAGAAGGTAATTCAATAAAATACAAGCAGGTTTAATATCATTTTACAGAGATACTCTTAAAATAAAACAAATAACATTGTGGACAAGTAAATCAAAACTAAGTAAAATCCTGTCAATGATTGCCATAAGAGCAAATGTAATATTGGAACACAGATGTGAAACTGTACAGAAACCTTCAAAACTCACTGACAGCTTTTAGGCATATTTACAATATTGTTTAATTATATTTTAAAAATTGAAGATTGATGACAGAATACTGGGCAGAGACAGAAACTGAATACTCAAAGCACTGAGCATCCAAATTTTAATTTCATAGAAATGCGATCATAAAACTAACTCACAGAGCAGACAGATGAAAACATAAAACAATGGAAATACTCAGCAGGTCTAGCAGCTGCTATGGAGAGCAAAAGTTAATGCTTGATGTTATTTGCTGCATGGGAAAATACTACAAATTCATGTAGGTGGAAGATGAAACCTTGGATAGAACAGTCTCTTCAGAATTCTGAAAGGAGAGAAGACAAAATGCCAGGTGATTAAAGCTCATTAAAGGTGACAAAAACTATGGAGGATGATTTGTTGAATGCAGACATTGGTAATGTGGAACATGAGGACAAAGAAGCCACCATCTTTGCTCTGCTGAGAGCTGAAGGGGGTAAGGGCAAAATGTATGAAATAGGGCACTTGTCTCATTACTTAAGAGTGTGCTAGAAGGCACTGTAAGGAAAATGACTTCTCAGAAGCAATGACATGCAAAATCTTATCTTAATGGATAGGGCAGGCTAAAGAAACTGGGTGAATGTAATGGAATCTTCATCGGAACTAGGATGGAAGGAGGTGTACAGACCTTCATAAATAAAAGATGGTCATCAATAAGCAACAGAGTGCTTTGAAAGGAAGATCTACTTCTTGGAAAAAAATTACACACAAGAAGAAAGCTGAAGAGAGAAAAAAAAACAGCAAAAGGAATAGATGGATTGTTTGGCAAAAGTAGATGATGGAATAGTCTCTCGTAGACCACTACGACTGCAATGGACTTACGGAACAAATAGTCTTTCTGTGTTGTTAACATTTCAATAATTTGCAATATATTTTGCTCAGAAATCTTTCAAAGTGATCAATTTGGAATGAATTAACAATACAAATTCAAATGCCCTTTTCAGAGCAACCCAGTAATCTTATAATTCACACTTTAATCAAAAATCATTGAAATTATTATACCATTGGGTTGTGGTTCAAGGACTAAATTATAAACAGTGGGAAAGGAGTGTATTTCTTATTTTTGTCTAAATTTGCTAGGAATATAGTTCACACTTTGAGTTATAGTAGGAACGAGGCCACAGTGAGTGCACAGATAATAGTTCATAAATTACTTATGAGCTTTGAATCAACTTCTGATACATCAAAGATCAAGGGATTCAGCCAAGAAAACATTTAGGTATTAAATAAATAACACCTTACACTTATACAGTGTTTTTAATTTGAAGAATCAGTCCAAAGCACTTTGCAGTGATAATCAAAATGAGACAAACTAATGCTTCATTAAAATGGTAGGCTATGGATAGATGGAGCTCGTCAGCCTAGGAAGGCAGTCCATCTAAGAGAGTGAAAACTCTGATTTCAAACCTCTGCTGCCTTGCGGCCATACCCACTCATGGGAAAGGCTTCGGGAGTAAACCCGGAGGACAAATCCGGAGCTGGAGTCCCTAAGGCAGTCCGACATTGCCTTCAACCTCGTTCTGGCAACTCCTGCGACGACACTGGTGCCAAGTTGTATTGGCCCTTGCCCTTCCCTTGGACAACATCGGTGGCGTGGAGAGAGGAGACTCACTGCATTGGCAACTGCCAGTCTCCCACACAACTTTGCCCAGGCCTGCGCCCTGGAAACCTTCCAGGCACAGATCCATGGTCTCACGAGACTAACGGATGCCACCACAAGGCAGGGAGAGTGGAAAGAATGAGAGAGAGAACTGCAAATTGAGGGGAGCTGTGAACTGAGATTATTAAGTATTAAAAGTCATTGCGCAGTAACTGGGTGGTAGACAGTTAAAAATATATTTTAATGAAGATATCAATAACTAAGTGGCATTTTGAGTTAAATAATAAAAAATCCTCCTTTAAAACCTGCCATTGTTGTCATAAAATTAAAAACTTAATCCCAAACTTGTTAATTAAGGATTCCAGGTGATAATAATTCTATTGCACACCATTATTGATTTATTCTTCTCCTTCCATCTCTCTTGGGTAAAGATTAAAAACTAATCTGCAGATTCTGAGTACTGACTTAGTAAATTCAGGTTGGAAAGGCAACAAGACTCAAGGTCAGAAGTTTTTTTGCCATCTAAGAGTAGAGCACATACAACAGATGTTTAGGAAAATCAACTGTGCATTAAGTTCTTTAAAAAAAAAACAATACTCCATGTGAACAACAAAGATAAGGATGCACATGGTTGAAGTTGCAAGAATTTAATTTTTCAGAGAATTGAGTATTAATTCTCCCTGATATCATCAATTTATACATCCTCCATATCTCCACGATATTGAAAAATGATTCACAAACAATTAAGAACACTTTATTTGTATTACAGTCACCATCTGAAAGGTTAAAGAACATGATCATTCAGGTCTCCAGTGGTTTAGTCATATTGGTACAGTATATACTTACCCATCCTTATAATCTCACTCCCAGTTATTAATCTAGATTAACTTTCTCAAGTCCATATACTGGACAGCTCTTCAACCTGTGCACCTTCTTCTGCATCAATCTCATCTCCCAGGATTTGATCCATTGCCCTGTCTGCTGATGCAATTCACCTGCCCATCTAGACATTCTTAAATACTCTTATTGACCAAGCATCACTACTCTCTCAAGGTTGTGCATTCCATGTACTGAACACTTCCACTGGGTGAATGAGATTCCCCTTATATTCGCTATATATCTTCCTTACCCTAAACCAACATCCTCTAGTTTCAGCTAACATTGGTATGGGGAAGAGTTTCCTGCAATGTCACATTAATACCCCATAAAGATTTATATACCTCAGGCATGTTTCCTTTTATCCCCTCTGCTCTAGGGGAACAACAGAAATAACTTCTTTAGACTCTCCTCATACTGAACCTAAGCAACCCATCCCTGGCAAAATCCTGGTGAATCTCCTCTGACCCACACCAGTGCTATCAATTCATTCCAATAACATGGTGTCAAGAATTGCATGTTCCAGCTCCAGCCAGGGTTTGAACAAGCTTTTATAAACTTGAAACATAACTTCCCCACTTCTGCATTTCATGCCTCTTCTAAAGACCACTGAAATGCCCTTTTCACTTTTTAACCTCACCCCGTGTGACGGAACCCACTCAGTAAACTCATTCCTTACACGTACACATTTACACACACACACTAACATTGCCATGTCACTTTGCTGAGTGTATGCACTTCAATGTCATCCCCGGTATGTTCTCATAACGGGTCCTAAACCAAGCTGATGCGCTCAGATGCGCTATGGTGTCTTTCCTGCCATATATGGTGCAATATTCCATTTCTTCAGTAATGGGGAAATGTAAATGTGTATGTTGTTTGTGTACCATATTTATGATAGATACTTCTGTTTATTTAGTAATATGATTGCAACTACATTGTGCAGTGCATCATATTCTAATTCATATGTAGTTTTAAGTTAACTTTGTCAGTAATTAAAGATGATATGTGCTGGAGCTTAAAAAAGCTGATGAAAGAGAAGGTAGCACAACAGGAAAAGGGATGATGGAACATGGTGTGAAATAGAATCAGATTTATTATCACTGGCATGTGACATGAAATTTGTTAACTTAGCCAGCAGTTCAATGCAATACATAATATAGAAGAGAAAAAATAATAAATAAAATAACAATAATAAAAAATAAATAAATAAGTAAATCAATTAGAGTATATGTATATTTGAAAGGAGTTATGATATTAATGAGACATAGTATTAATGCATCAATAGAAAGGACTGGCGCTGACAACAAAGGGCGTCCAGCTTTTTGCCGTATATCCATTCAGGGAAAAAATGTTGCATTCATTAGCCTATATGCCCCAACTATATTTGAGGTTGAATTTTTTTCCCTCAATTACCTCACAATTACTGAAGTTAAGTGACTACCAACTATATGTTGGTTCAGACATGAATGCTTTGGTAAAAAATAACCTCGATAAATTTTCTTCAACTATATCAAGCTCTCAAGAATCTGCTTCCAAAGCACTTAATCTTTTTCTAACAGATTTAAATTTAACTGACGTGTGGAGGGTGCATAACCCATCTGCTAAAGACTATACCTTCTTCTCCACAAGACATAAAACTTTCTCTCGGACAGATTACCGTAGATTCCGGATTTTAAGCCGCTACTTTTTTCCCACATTTTGAACAGCTTTGAACTCTGCGGCCTTTAATACAGAGCAGCTAATACATGGTTTTTTTTCATGCCGCCAAAAACATTTTGCCTCGTAACAGTAGACCAATAAAATTGATGAGTAGTTCACAGAGGTCCAATGAAATTGTACGATAAATCAAGCGCACTTTCACAATTATTGTAAATCAGTCATTTGTACTCACCCTCATCAACATGGAAAACACTTGAAGAAAAGCATTGTGCTGCCTTTATGGCAGTTATTTAGTTTATAATATTTTCGCTTAGTAATTCATTTTCTAGTTAAAGTTAGAAGAGTTTTAACTATATTTGTTTTCTGTACTACATCGCGGGATGCTATGACGTCACACCCGGTTTCGCTGCGTCTTGTGGGATACCAGTTTGCGATAAACGGGAAGGAGGGGGGCGAGCGGCGGAGCGAAAACGCTGCTTTTAAGTTAAAGGCGATCAATAACTTTTCCTGGTAGGCTGCAGTATATATATTTTTTACCAGTCGTTAGGAGATATTGGAATGTTGTTCAGTAAAGAAGTATACGCAACGTATATTTAAAAGTAGCTGCGTTACAGGCACGGTTTGAAAAAAAGCATTTGCAATATGTATTTGTTTATGTTACCATATGGATTTAATTAAAAGTTAAAAAATCCTCACGTGTAATATCTTTCTGTGTAAATATCTCATATTACAACGTGGGACACCTGCGGCCGAAAATCCGGTGCGGCCTAAAATCCGGTGCAGCCTGTACAAGTAAAAAATTTATTTTATTTCTAAAATTAGAGCCAGCGGCTTTTAATCAGGTGCGCTCTGTAGTCCGGAATCTACGGTAAATTCTTATAGCCTCCGGTTTGCTGCCTTTGGTACACTCAACAGAATTTTTTGCCCAGACATCTACCTGATCACAACCCAGTCATATGTACTTTTAGTTATGGCAAAATTAAAAATAAGGCTACTAGGTGGAGGTTTAACTCCACCCTTCTAAAAAACAACGAATTTCTAACACAACTGAGAACAAAACTGACTGAATTTTTAAATTTAAATAAAAATAGTGTCTTGGATGTGACAGTGATTTAGGCCTCCATCAATTTTCTTACGAAATAACCCCATATGGTTCTGTTCCCACCTACATAAAAGCCGGCTTCAAAAGACTTCCACCCTAGAACAATGTAAGGTTTTGGAGAATGATCTCAACAGGAGATACAACATAACAAAAGAGAACAAGCTCAAAACAAAACAAGCAGAATTAAATGATTTATCGAGAAGCAGGGCAGAATATATGATCCATATAACCAAACATAAGCATTATGCAGAAGGCAGCAGACCGAGCCATCTTTTGGCACTAGCGCTCTGATGACTCCCACTTCTCCCTTATGGAAAAAACACGCAAAAGTCTGGCTGGCAGGCCTGACTGCAGCTAAGAAGATTGTAGTCCAGGGTTGGAAACCTCCCCATGATATTTCATATACTCACTGGCTTCGGAGCTTTTTGGACATTTCTTACCTGGAATTATCATCAGCAAAAGTAAATGATGCACGACCAAACACAATCTTAATGTGGGCAAATCTGATATCTAACTTAAAAGATCTTCTGTTAAAATAGGAATGCTCTGTCTGTGTATGCACTACTGTTCATTTGGTTGGTGGAGGGGAGAGAGGGGAGGAGAGGGGGGTGGGGATGAGGAAGAGGATGAGGGTTGGAGGGGGAGGTGGCAATGAAGGTTGGGGAGTGTCTGGGTTAAACAGTCAAAATGTAATCAGCAACTGGTTGTATTGAATGTAATTTGTTGGTGTTGCAATAAAAATTTGTGATAAAAAAGAGTATATGTATATTGAATAGATTTTAAAATGTGCAAAAACAGTAATATTGTATATTTTAAAAAGTGAGTTAGTGTCCAAGGGTTCAATGCCCATTTACGAATCGGATGGCAAGGGGGAAGAAGCTGTTCCTGAATCGCAGAGTGCGTGCCTTCAGGCTTCTGTACCTCTTACCTGATGGTAACAGTGAGAAAAGGGCATGTTCTGAGTGCTGGAGGTCCTTAATAATGGACACTGCCTTTCTGAGACACTGCTCCCTGAAGATGTCCTGGGTACTTTGTAGACTAGTACCCAAGATGGAGCTGACTAAATTTACAACCCTCTGCAGCTTCTTTCAGTCCTGTGCAGTAACTGCCCCCACCCCCCCATACCAGGCAGTGATAAAGCATGTCAGAATGCTCTCTATGGTATATCTATAGAAGTTTTTGCGTACAGTTAACATGCCAAATCTCTTCAAACTCCTAATGAAGTACAGTCGCTGTCTTGCCTTCTTTATAACTACATCAATATGTTTGGACCAGGTTAGATCCTCAGAGATCTTGACACCCAGGAACTTAAAGCTGCTCACTCTCTCCACTTCTAATCCCTCAATGAGGATTGATATATGTTCCTTCGTCTTACCCTTCCGGAAGTCGACAATCAGCTCTTTTGTCTTACTGATGTTGACTGCCTGGTTGTTGCTGCAACACCACTCCACTAGTTGACATATCTCACTTCTGTACGCCTTCTCATCACCACGTGAGATTCTACCAATAATGATTGCATCACCAGCAAACTTATAGGTGGTATTTGAGCTATGCCTAGCCACATAGTCATGTGTATGTAGAGAGTAGAGCTGTGGGCTAAGCACACACCACTGAGGTGCGCCAGTGTTGATCATCAGCAAGGAGGAGATGTTATCACCAATCTGCACAGACTGTGGTCTTCTGGTTAGGAAGTCAAGGATCCAATTGCAGAGGGATGTACAGAGGCCCAGGTGCTGCAACTTCTCAATCAGGATTTTGGGAATAATGGTAAATAGGAGATGGTCAACAGATTTTTGGATTAACAAGTATTGATAAACAAGATAGGAGAATAGTTAGAACACTGAAAAGGCAGAGGCTTTGGGTGACAAAAGTCCGCATAATGCACGTGAATTTTTCTTACAAGATGTGTTTTTGAATAGTTAAGCAATACTTGAAACTCAAAAAACAAGTTGAGGCTCATTGAAGGAAATGGTTCTCAGTAATCCATACTTTACATTACCAAAATTTTATATAAAAAGCTTTTTATAATTCTTTCATGCTCTCCAAGCACTTAAATTAGCCTTTTCTCAGCATTACAAGACTGAGCAAGGAGACTACTCAGCATTATGTAGATTATGTGCCATTTAATACTTTTACAGTAGTTTGAGACCTTTTCAGCTGACAGCCAAGATACCCTTATTAAACTGAAAAGCAATCTAAATGTTAAAAGTATTCCCATTTAGAACACAGAATACCTCAGCCTCAAGAAATATGGTAACTTTATAGTTTTTAACCCAATAACTCAGCAAGTAATTCAATTTTATCTATATGTTCTCAATTTGGTTATTTGCTTATGCAGGAAAAGTTAAACATACATATTCAATTTCTACTTTCCTACTGGTCCTGACAGTTTTCAAATGCCCTATTTTACATTATGCCTGACACCCTCAAGCTCAAGTATTAAACAATGATCTTTGAGGAAAAAGTGATTATTTCAGGTTGATTTCTTCTGATATGTGACAAATTTGTTATAGTTATCAATATTTACCAAAAACTTATTTAAAGGCTCAACATAAATTAACATTGTTCTAATAAAGATGCACACCATTAATACTGCTCCACTTTAGTGACACAATCCATTAACTGTCTTATAGTATGCCAAATTTGAATCATTTTTTACGTTAGACAAGATTGGACACAATAACACACTTAGTACAACTACATAGATTTTAAAAAATATATATTAAAGAGATGATTAAATTTGACTGGCACTGCCTATTGGTTTTTAATTTTATGGAGGTATCCTTTTAGGCAGCCAATAACCAGGCACCATCATATAAATACCATTAAGTGCACCTACAATACACAGTGTCTCCTCAATTTTGTGATTAAATTCATGAGAGATCTACTGGAATTTACAAAAAGTGAGAGCATGACTGCACATCGCGTAAGACAATGTACATCTATACATTTTTCAAGTACTCAACGTGTCCTCGTGCTTTTGACTCAATGACGCATTTCTAAAGTACAGTCGGCCCTCCTTATCCGCGAGTTCCGCATGCACGAATTCAACCAACTGTGAATGGAGAAAACCCGGAAATGCTCTTCCAACACTTGTTGTTTGAGCATGTACAGACTTTTTTTCTTGTCATTATTCTCTAAACAATGCAGTATAACAACTATTTTACATAACATTTACATTGTATTAGGCATTATAAGTAATCTAGAGATGATTTAAAGTATACGGGAGGATGTGCTTAGGTTATCCTGGATCCGGATGGAAAAAAAATCGGAAGTTCTCTTACTAAGTAAGTCATAACAGGTACATCCGGTATTACTTAGCGTTAGTTAGTCAAACGTTTGTCTTAGTATATAGTATATATTTTACCTTTCTATGCATACAAAACACTTAAGAACGTATGTTTCAGCGCCATGCTCGAGAACGGAAGTTCCTGAATTCAATCCAGTGACAGATCGCCCCCCAGCGCGCTCTCCATTCGTGTCTGGTTGATGTGGAGGATCCAAAACCCAAAACCCCAAAACTCAATAATTAAACCATTGCGTTGCGTAGTAATAATCATAGCTTTCATCGGGGCAGGGGCCTTTCTTACTTTATCCTTTAAAATTGTTCTGATCTTTGACTGACCTAACGCTTTTCCAATGATCTATGGTATTTCACCTCTTTCCAATCGCTTTATTATTTCCACTTTATTTTCAATTGTGATTGTAAACATTTTCGTGAACAGAAACACTGCGGATTCAGAGCTCCACCGCCGGGTCCTAATGTCCACCGCACTAAGACAGGTTAAATAAGGTATGGGGTTCTGCTGGGTCCTAAGGTCCACCACATTGAGACAGGTTGAATAAGGGACTTGAGCATCCGCGTATTTTGGTATCCGCGAGGGGTCCCGGAACCAATCCCTCACGGATAAGGAGGGCCGACTGTACACTCATAGTAGGAAAATGAAGCCAATTAACAAGTCTGTCCAAATAGTCTAAACACCTTCATTCTCCATATTGCCCTAGTTAAGTGTTCTCATTAGAATTGCAAGAGAATATATTCCAATTCCAAACTCTAGTCATTTAAACTTATTTTAAAACTAGGATTAAAATACACAATTTCACATTTCATTAGATTCTTATTCTTGAGGTCAACATTTGCTCTGATTTTTTTTTAAAAAAACAGCTTTGCGGACCAACAATTGTTCTGAGCAGGAATTAAAAAAAAAACATATAGCTTGGTTCTTTACATTAAAATTATATAAAATTCCTGCTGCACAGCAACAAGGGCTATGTGCGCAGGAGCTCAATTACTGGGCGGTCGTGCCGCTCGGAGGGAATAGTGCTTGAAATGCAGAGCCCGGAGAGGAAGAGGAGGAGTCCTTTCATTAGCTTTGTTTAGAAAGAAGGATATACTTTTTTTTTTAAGTACAACTATTAGAATAGGCATAACCTCTCATTTCATGAACTAAGGAATCATCTAGTTTCTTGTGACTCAATATTTCACAGCAGAATCTAAATTCAACACTTTCCTTTTCATGTAAAATTCAAGAGGCTAAAAAACGACAGACAGCAGCTGCTCTTGGCAGTTCAATGCAGAATGAAGATCAACTCTTAAATTTGGAGTCACCTTTCAACCTATAGATCTATAATAATTCTGCAGTAATAACATTCAACTCTTCATTTAGACTGCAATACCTTACACTGATCAAATCATTCACAAAGAAATAGCTAAATCTTTCTGCAGACTATGTTGCCATACATGACCCCAAAGAAAATTAAAATTGTTCAAACATATTAATGCTCCCAGTAATAATTTCAACCGGTTAGGTGGAAACATGAATTTATAAACTTTGCAATGGTCATAGAGTATACCATATAGGGGAAATAATTTGGACAATCTTGGTATTACTGTGGTTAATGATAAAGATCTGGAGCTGGAGTCCCTAAGGCACTGTGTTCAACACTGACTGGCAACTCCTATGATACCGCTAGTGCCAAACTGTTTTGGTCTCTGCCAAGATCATTTGGATTCATCAGTTGCATGGAGAGGGGTAGCCTACTGCATGGGCAACAGCTTCTCTCCATATCATATTGCCCTGGCTTACATATTACGTAGACAGATGTAACGCAATATTCATGCTCAACCTTGACCAATGGAGGAATTCAAAATGACAAAGAGGAATAGTGTTATAATAATTGACAGGAAGCTTAAAGAAGAGTTGTAGAAAGCCTTTTACATACAGGGAGCAGAGATTGCCACTTACAAAACAACATGAAAGGAGAAGCTATCACTGCATTTAATAATTACTGGATGAACAACTGGGCTGTCATAAGCTGCAGCAAACCAAATCAAGTAGCTACACAGCGAGAATGCCTTCTGTGCTGAAAGCATCTATGACACCGCACTGCCCGGCAAAGATAGGATATAAATTTAGACTTTGTAATGACTGTAGAGTGTATCATGGCAAAAATGACACGTAGCTTGAATATAGTCTAATGAAAGTTTGCAACTGCTGAACTTCAAACTTACTCAGATTCAGCTAGTAGCTTCTATTTACAGGATGCCAAAGAGACCAATGTAACAATCAGGCATTGTAAGTATAACACTACCTGCAACTCAAAATATTATAATCAAGACTGCCATCCCAATTTGCTCTTCTATTAATTATGATCCAAGTCAGCAAAGCCCATCATACCAAGGGGATATTCAACTGTACCGTCATTTGTATGGAGAGAAATTTTGGGAACGAAGTGACTATTTATTGTTATGATACCAATCGTATTTTGCATGCAATTTGTGAAAACTAGTTGCAAGGATTCTTACAATCTTTCTTGCTATTGTTTGATTGTGATACTTTGTCTGAAACAGAACGAAAGTCAAGAACGTTCTTGGAAGTCACCTGTGCACATCTACGTACAAGAATGATTTTAAAATGTTGTTCACCTACATTGTGTTATTTTAAAAAGAAATTAGCACAAGTTTTTCTTTAAAAGCATAATTAGCAATTTGATTAGAATTATTTTCCGATACTTTCTGTAGTATTTCTTGTCAGACCCAAGAGGAATTTATTTACATTTCAAAGCAGATTTTAAGGAATATAACATACACTGACCATGCATTTAAGAACAAATAAAACCATACAGTAAATAGATTAAGAAAAAGGAGCTTAAATGGAGTCTGAAGAAAATTCAATTGAATTTTGCAATACACGATAGCCTAAGTAGATACAAGAGCAGAGTTCAAACATTATATTTCAGAATCAAATAGTTGAGAGTAAAAAAATGTGACACTTAAAACTCAGTTCACAGTACGTTAGACTTACTGGATGATAAATATTGAAAAATCCTTTGCAGGTTGGTAGTCTGTAGCTTTCATCAATCTTCTCCAGCCCACGCACAGTGAGAAACATACCAATAGGAGAACCCAAGGCAAAGAAATTGTCTGGCTCAAAATCTAAGCCACGATAAGCCACAGAAACCTGAGAATAAACAGCAGTACACAAGTGAAAAAAATGAACAACAAAATTGTCAGTAATTCTAGCATTTTAAAAACCTTATGTGGTATTAAATATATTACATGGAAAAATGTTTAAATCATGTGGTAGTACAAAGATATTCATAAGTATAAGTAATTAAGAAGTTGATATGTAGAATAACAAAGCCATGAATACGTCAAGCCTTGGGATTTGTTTATGAGGGGAGTAAAGTTAAAAAGGGGTTAAAATAATTAATACTGAACTTTGGTTCTATAAAATGAGGTAGTATCCACAGGTCTAGGAGCAAGAAAAAATTATGACTGGATCTTTCTGTTCAGGAAATAAACGCATGAAGCATGATCAAATTGAAGCTTTTAAAGTTAATGAGTTGGGGCTCATTGTTGGTGGGGATAGAGACCAAGGTCTGAAACTAAGGGATGCTGAATAAAAAATCATCACGAATAGATCTAAAGAATTCAGGAGAAACAACAGAACTTTCAGAATGCAGAATTTACCACCAGATGATATACATTTAAAGATTTAAAGTTAGTCCTGACGAAGGGTTTTGGCCCAAAACGTCGACAGTGCTTCTTCCTATAGATGCTGCCTGGCCTTGCTGCGTTCCACCAGCATTTTGTGTGTGTTGCTTGAATTCCTAGCATCTGCAGATTTCCTTGTGTTTACATTTAAAGATCTTCAGTTTATATTTTAACAGTCACCAGGTAAACTTAAAATGATACCTTCTCAGAGACACCCACACAATCTTCTTCATTTATTACTCAATGGCCAAAGGGGAGAAAACTCCAACTACCAAACTCGAGCTTTAAAGCTTCATTTACCTGGCCAGCACCAGCTTCAAAACGATCATACTGAACTTTGACAGACGAAACAGTGGCTGCACCACAAGACAGCACTCTCTTCAACATGCTCTGCTTTTCTCCAGCTAATGAGTTGGAGTCAGCAGCTTCCTCCTTAGTCTTTTGCAAAGCCTCTTGTTGAGCTTTCTTCATGGCTTCCAATGCTGTTTTTTTCTCAGTTGCAGCTTTATTCTTTGCCTGGTCAAATGAAAAGAAAACTTAACAAACCAACTAAATTCTATTTCTAGCAATCCTGGTGAAAACATTTGAAGTGAAAAAAAAATTAATTCAGCAATCAACTCAGTAAGAGTTAAAACCTTATTCAAAGTGTTTGCAGAAAACTTTTTACCTCATAAACAAAACTTTGTTGGTCAATTTTTGTTAGAGTTGGGGTGGGTAGGGGTAGAGTGAGGCAAGGCAAAGACCTTCAAATTATCTAATTTAAAAACAAAAGTCAAGAAAATATTGTCTTATAATCAACCTAATCCTTGAAAAAGCATACAAATCTTACTTTCCCCTTCTCCAACTTTAAATTAGAAGCAATTTTTTAAAAAAACAGTAACAGAAGCTGGAATAATATCGCTAAATATACTACCATGTTTACAGTTATCCATTGAGGTGATAAAGTACAAGAGCGTCAGCAGCAGAGAGGTACAAAAATTAGCAAATTAGGGCCTTGTTTTTTACCAACAGAACCAGACACAGAATTTCTTTGTCATGTACTTCTGCTTCATTTGGCCAAAAAAACTAAAACACAAAACTGCTCATTGATTTTATCTGCTAATTATACAACAAAACAGATGGCATAGAGGCCAAGAATTTGTACTCTAACTGGTTTCAAAATACTGGGGACACTTCCAATGAATGTGCAAAAGAAATTAAATAGACTCCCAAAACAAAATTTTCCTTTTAAATAATAAAGATAGCTTTCTTGTAAACACATGGAACTTATTGCCTGCCAATGCTTCCAATAACATTTCACCTCTATACCAAAAAAGCTTTATTTATTTTCAGTGGTTCCAAATTGTAGGCATCTCTTAAAGAGTACTATTTCCTTCTGGCTGGTGCTGCTTATTTTATAAAGAGCGATAAAGAACATCGTACAAATACACTAAACGCTGCACTATTTTTAAGCTATGCCAACATTTAAAACGGGTTGGCAACCTTTTAGCCTCTGTGTGTCAGATCATGTATTAATGAGCGGACGGTGGGCCAGATAAATGCCATAAAAAACTTGAAATATGGGAATTACCCATTTAAATACATCTAATTATGTATTGCCTCAAATTAATGAATAACACATGCTAGAAAATCATTTGTGCTTAAGGTTGCCTACTCCTGATTTAAAAGAAATACAAGTAGAATTTACATGTCCTGCAGTTTACAGTTCAGCTAGTTCCATCCAGCATAGCAGTCATTTAAGACACTTTCACTTCATGTTAAGAAGACAATGTTGAAGGCACTTTTGGAATTCTACACAAAGCATGCTGTAATTATCGAAGGTTTATTGTGATTTAAGAATCTATCATCCTTACAGCATAATATTCCTGTAGTGAGATCCTACTCTGCTGAATTACATACTCAGAAAATAAGCGTTAAATTTTCCATACTTGCAAATCATTCCATCCCTGACAATGATTTTGCTTCACAATGATAATGTTCGGTACAATTTCATAAGCCTTCTCAAACATGATCAGTGTTTTTGATAAACTAGACAGCAAGAGCCTGTGGGTTATTCAGTTACTTTCTATATTTCTATCTGCATCACTGTTTTAAAATGAGAGATCATTCACTCTTTCTTCCTAATGCACATCTTACTGCACCGTCCTACGTGAACTTCAGTCATAAGACTATTTGAAAAAAGAAAGCAGTGCAAAAATGCAGTATCTACCTTCCTTTTAGATGCTATTTCTATTTAGTTTCAATTCAATTCAGTGCTTACAAGAAATAAAGTTTAATTTCAGTACTGACTGTTAGGGCTGCCAGCAATTCAAGCATCTTTCAGTATTGATGATGATACCTGTGCATTAACCTTCTCTTTTACAAAATTGGCAATTTTCTTTCTTGGTCCAAGAGGGATCCCCATTTCCTTCAAGTCATCCACTGTACACATGAGCTAAAAACAAGCAAGGAAAGGAGTGAATTGAGCTGCTGAAGCATGACATGCAATATATTAATCTGTCCTTTTTCAAAGGTTGATTCATCTGTTGCAACACCACTGATAAGTATAGTTAATTAAGTTTCAGTCCTTTTTCTTAATAGAGCACAGTGTAAAATGTGAAACCAGAGAGATTAACTGGCTGAAATACAATTTTACAGGAAAAAGCTTTGAATTGCACTATATCATTAAAACATTATCTATGAAGATTAAGTTCAGACAAAAAAAATTAAACAGTATTAACTATGAACTCCAAAAAAACACGAATATTATGCAAGATTTTAGTGGAAACTGCATTAAACTTTTATAAGTCGGGGGGGGGGGAGGAGAATAATTTTCAATCTATATGGAATGGAAAAACATTTACCAATGATTCCATGTCTATTTTTTCCTTTTCCAAAGTAGTGAGGTATTCAGAGAGACTGAGTGATTCCAACACTTCTGATAAGGACTGGAATTCCTCCTCTTGTTCATCCTGCAGTTCATTAAAATCTTCAGTATCTTGACAATTCTGGTCCTTCAAATGAATATTTAAAAAATTCTGATTCAACTAAACTAAACTGAATACAATCACAAAATCATTGTTCTATTGTAATACATAGAATTATAACATCAAACAAGAAAGAAGAAATACTTGCTTTCCGGGTTAAATTTGCTGGCATGGACACTTAATTTCAAATCATCTTAAGGATAATGAGAAAGGCATTGTTTTTTTCTCATTTTCCAATAACATTATTGCTTTAATGCTTGAAAAATAAATATTCCCTCACGAAGATCTGCAAAGTTTCAAACATCACGGATCTTAGGAAAATAGAGGGCTATGGGTAACCCTATGTAATTTCTAAAGTAAATACATGCTCGGCACAACATTGTGGACAAAGGGCTTGTATTTGCTGTAGGCTTTCTATGTTTCCAGGTCTATCCGAGAAGGGAACATTTTGGCCTTGAAACTGCAGTTCCATTCAACCCTTGACCCACAAATTCTTTAAGATTTATCCCGGAAGTTTGTTTCATTAAGAGAGGAACCTCACAATGAGGTTTTGTCAAGATGATTACGTTAATTAGGTGGCTGCACATTATTATGTAATTATGAGGTATCGGAAGTCATACAACATGGAAACAGGCTCTTCCAGTCCATGTTTGGCCCATTGCCCTCTGAATCTCTCCTCTCCATATACTGACCACTCAGCTCCTCAATGCTGCTCTGCCATTTAATCAGAAAACAGATAATGTGATTGTAATCTGAACTCCACATTCCTACCTATCCCAGTAACCTTCTCAATCCTGAGCTATCAACAAACAAAATAATTCTGTGTTAAGATTCCCAACACTCTAAGAAGAAAATTCGAGAGATTCAGAATCTTCAGAGAAGGGGGAAAAATATCACTTTTTATGTCCCTTAATTTTTATACAGTGAACCATATAGTTCCAGATTTCCTCAAGAGAAAATATCACTTCCACATCCACCCTGCCAAAACTGCTCAGGATCTAACATAGTTACGTTCCCTCTCACTCCAAACTGCAGCAGATTCAAATCTATACTATCAACTCTTTTTCATATGATGACCCACTGACTTCCCATATCTGTCTAGTAAAACTTTTATGCTTTAAGTGCACAACCCCTTTCCTTAAATAAAGAGACTACAAAAATACTCTAGATGTGGTGTCACCAATGTTCAAACTTGAGGAAACTGCAGAACACCCACCTCG
Organism: Hemitrygon akajei; assembly: GCF_048418815.1. Taxonomy (NCBI): domain Eukaryota; kingdom Metazoa; phylum Chordata; class Chondrichthyes; order Myliobatiformes; family Dasyatidae; genus Hemitrygon; species Hemitrygon akajei. Next base: position 55,891,546 of record NC_133146.1, read on the forward strand.
AATTTCTATCAGAAATTCATTTCATCTCACACTTGGCACTCAAGCTATGATCATAGCTAACAATATCAGTGAACATTCATGTCAAACAGGGCTGTTTCATTGCGTCGACACTTATTTCAATCTGCATCTTATTTTGAATGAACTGCATAACGGACAATTTCACATATTCCCACATTGCTCTCCAATTGCCAGCTCTTTACCCATTCACTTAATCAATTCATATCCCTTTGTAACCACCTTACAGCTTATTTTCCATTCTTCTCCAAGCCATCAGCAAACTTAGCAATCACACCTTCAGTTAATCTATCCCTTCAGATATAAACAGATACTTTAGTGATAACAAAGGAAATTCGTGTCACAGTAGCAGAAAAGTGCACAGATATAAATATTAGAAGAGAAGTAGCAAGAATAAAAAAAAAGTTACCTCAATCAATCTTACAGGAGGGAGTCATCAGTTCCCTGGCTATAGGTTGACTCATTATAGTGCCTAATGGCCAAAGGTAAGAATGATCTCATATAGAGCTCTTTGAAGCAATGTTCCAAATATTGAGATTAAATTTTGTTAACCATGAAAATACCCATTTCTATCTTTTCTCCATTACCTAATAGCCATCAAATCTTTTTTTTCCTTACTATTACATTACTTCCTACACAAGTTTTACAATTTTTTTTAAATAAAAAGGAGCGGCCTTTGTTATAATTCCTAAAATCTGTCATCTGATTTCCTTTCAAGATTTTGTATTTTAAAGTGTCCACTTCAGACCCTTCTAAACTCTGAAGAGCATAGATCAAGTTGCTCAAAATTCCTTTATCAAACAATCAAGCTAGTGAACCTATAAGGCAAAAGAGCCAAAATAGTACATCACATTCAGAAAGAAGACCAACAAGTCTCATATATAGACTGCAGTAAGATTTTATTTCTCCAATATTCAATACCATTGTAATAAAGGTTAGCATACCATCTGCCTGCTGTGTTTGAATATTAACTTTATGATTCATTTATGAAAACTTCAGGCCCCATTGAATATAAATACAACCTAGTCCCTCACCATTTGAGAAATACTTCTGAATTTCTATTCTTCCAAGGAAATAGGTAAAAATCACAAATTGCATATAAGATTTCAACAGCCACACTCATCTACCTTCTAAATTAATCCACAGCTCTTTGCCACCTACATCTGCCTCGGTTTATTTCCCACCTAGTGGTGTATAGCTGGTACATATGGATGGGCATATTACACTCAGTCTTCTCATCTAACCCACTGATGGAAATCAGCCAGGCATTCAGCTCACTAGAAAGCTTTGCAGCTCCTTCCTTCTGAGCCATTAACCTATTCTCAATTCATACTAATACATTATTTTCTTTTCTGAGCCCTCATTTTATGTCATAAACTCTTGTTAAAAATACAAATACATTAAATATACTTCCCTTCAATACCTTGCAGATTAAAACTATGAAAAAAAAACACTTGCACATAGCACTTTTCCTATGACATGTGTCCAAGGTAATTGTCTTCATTTATTTTCTATCCCTGTTCTCCTTTATTTGAAAAGAACTGTAATGATTGTTACTTGCCAACCACTAATTATGTAAGATCAAAATCAATGCAGTCTCTAAAGCTCCCTATAAACTAATCTCCTAGTAAAGATTCTTCATTCAACTCCAACCTCATCTCTGGTCTCCTCTGCACTTGGGTCCAACTGGTGTATGCCTCTCCTAGTCATCAACAGGTAAAAGATACTGAACTTTGCCATAACCTACAACACACACAAAATGCTGGTGGAACGCAGCAGGCCAGGCAGCATCTATAGGAAGAAGCACTGTCGACGTTACAGGCTGAGACCCTTCGTCAGGACTAACTGAAAGGAAAGATACTAAGAAATTTGAAAGTGGGGGGGGGGGGGGGGGGAGGGGGAAATGCGAAATGATAGGAGAAGACCAGAGGGGGTGGGATGAAGCTAAGAGCTGGAAAGGTGATTGGCGAAAGTGATACAGAGCTGGAGAAGGGAAAGGATCATGGGACGGGTGGCCTCGGGAGAAAGAAAGGGGGAGGGGGGAGCACTAGAGGGAGATGGAGAACAGGCAGAGTGATGGGTAGAGAGAGAGAGAAAAAAACAAACAACTAAATATGTCAGGGATGGGGTAAGAAGGGGAGGAGGGGCATTAACAGAAGTTAGAGAAGTCAATGTTCATGCCATCAGGTTGGAGGCTACCCAGCCGGTATATAAGGTGTTGTTCCTCCAACCTGAGTGTTGTTTGAATTTCCAGCATCTGCAGATTTCCTCGTGTTTGCCATAACCTACCCTGGTTCAACTCAGCTTGGCAACCACCCCTTGCTACAGGGAGAATGGAAATGAAACTAGAGCAGAACTTTGAGAACATTTGAGTTAGGGGGAAGATTAAGTAGTTTGGGAAACAGCTATTTAAAATATGTCTGGTCATGGAGGACACAGTGATTATGTTAGGAACAAGAAAGTAGGATTTTGCAGAGATGGAAAATACACAGGAATATAGGATAATCATAGACAGAGAAGGCATCATAGAAAGTGCTTAAGATTTAAATGACAGGAGCCACTTTCTAGTTGGTGGTTTGAATGTAGGTGTTGATGAAAAATATAACCAGGTGGTGTAACAGTGAGGCAGATGGCACTAACTGTGAGCCAGTTAAATTCAGAATTTAATTGCAATTATTAATAGAGTTTTCATAAAACAAGTGTACGTATCACCCATTCTAACTGCTAACCAAGTACAATGGCTTTGGTTGATATGAAATAACTTTATAAAAAACATGCTTGTTCATTATGGGAATACAAAAATTTGCAGGTGTAGATATTTCAGCAACTCAGAGGTATGCGAGATACCAGCAAAATATCTACACCTGCAAATTTGTGAAATGGAGTTTTCACAAATATATATTACAAAACTTGGTTACCAATCAAGTCAGTTACAGCAACATTCTGAAAGTTAAATCTATACAAATATACCTCATTTGTTTAAAAGAAATAACACAACGTTCCTTTTGGTCTTCAAGTCCAAAATTCATTCCTATTTGACATAAAATGATAAAAAAACAACTTTTGATTGGAAGGCCTGGAATTAAAATAGTTTGTTTGACTGGAGGTTTACTCATGAACAACCATTGCTTCCTGACAAAATCTACTGCATTCAAAAAGGATGACATAGTCAGAATCAGAGCAAACATTTTTCAAGAAACTTCTATAATCTCAGTTCCTAAATGCCAAACTCAAACATTACCTTTATATGAAGTTGGGACTATCCTGACCACTCAATAATTCCAAACCAAATAACAGAAGCCTATCTGCTTGGAGAAACAGGTGCCTCTTAATCTTTAATATTTTTTGTTCCTCTTGGAAAACCTTAGTTTCAGTTCACATCCAGAAGGACTTTCTTTAGTAAAACAGTCAGCACAATAGCACACTGCGAGGTTTAGAAACAAGATAGACCATTGTCAATGGTTACTACAGCTAATGGGTTCCTTAAGGCTGTTATAGCTGGGGAGTGGTAACAGCAATAAGCTCCCACTACCTATTAAATGCTCCAATTGCATGCACCTCAAGTAGCCTCTGACAACCTAGCCCAGCTCCTGGCTTTCACGTGTGGCTTAGCTACTAAGCCTGGCGGGACCATTCTACTGACAGAACGAACAAAGACAATTTACTGGTGCCTTAAAACCAGTTGCTTTGGGTAGACAGGACTCGTCAGCCATGGTTGGCAGGTCATCTAAGCAAAGGAAAATCTGATCTCAAACCTCTGCTGCTTTGCAGCTATACCCATTCATAGGGAAGGCTTTGGGAGTAAACCCCAAGGGAAAAATCTGGAGCCGGAGTCTCTAAGGACTCCAACTCCAGTCCCTACATTGAGTTCTTCACTGACTGACAACTCCTGTGATGCTGCTGGTACCGAACTATATCAATTTCTGCAATTCGTTTGGGTTTATCAGATGTGGGGGGAGGGTGAGCTTGCTACATAGGCATCAGCTTCTTCTCTATATTGTACTGCCCTGGCTGGCACATCTTGATAAACAGAACACAACATCTATGATGGATTCTTGACTGACAGAGGCCTACTACTACAATAATGCAATCAAAGCTATAGTAAACCTCCAATAGTAATTCCACATTAAACAAAAACATCCAATATAGTTTAAATGACAAATCCCCAAGAATGACATAGAAACATAGAAAATAGGTGCAGGAGTAGGTCATTCGGCCCTTCGAGCCTGCACCGCCATTCAGTATGATCATGGCTGATCATCCAACTCAAAACCCTGCACCTGCTTTCTCTCCATAGCCCCTGATCCCTTTAGCCACAAGGGCCATATCTAACTTCCTCTTAAATATAGCCAATGAACCGGCCTCAACTGTTTCCTGTAGCAGAGAATTCCACAGATTCACCACTCTCTGTGTGAAGAAGTTTTTCCTCATCTCAGTCCTAAAAGGCTTCCCCTTTATCCTTAAACTATGACCCTTCGTTCTGGACTTCCCCAACATCGGAAACAATCTTCTTGCATCTAGCCTGTCCAATCCCTTTAGAATTCTATACGTTTCAATAAGATCCCCCCTCAATCTTCTAAATTCCAGTGAGTATAAGCCTAGACGATCCAGTCTTTCTTCATATGAAAGTCCTGCCATCCCAGGAATCAATCTGGTGAACCTTCTCTGTACTCCCTCAATGGCAAGAATATCTTTCCTCAGATTAGGGGACCAAAACTGCACACAATATTCTAGGTGCGGTCTCACCAAGGCCTTGTACAACTGCAGTAGAACCTCCTTGCTCCTGTACTCAAATCCTTTTGCTATGAATGCCAACATACCATTTGCCTTTTTCACCACCTGCTGTACCTGCATGCCCACCTTCAATGACTGGTGTACAATGACACCCAGGTCTCGTTGCATCTCCCCTTTTCCTAATTGGCGACTGTTCAGATAATAATCTGTTTTCCTGTTCTTGCAACCAAAGTGGATAACCTCACATTTATCCACATTAAATTGCATCTGCCATGAATTTGCCCACTCACCTAACCTATCCAAGTCACCCTGCATCCTCTTAGCAACCTCCTCACAGCTAACACCACCGCCCAGCTTCGTGTCATCCGCAAACTTGGAGATGCTGCATTTAATTCCCTCGTTTAAATCATTAATATATATTGTAAACAACTGGGGTCCCAGCACTGAGCGTTGCGGTACCCCACTAGTCACTGCCTGCCATTCTGAAAAGGTAGTTTTCAGAACATATTATATACTAAATTGATTGATTGTCATTTTGACCATAAAGATTTACAAAGCTTATTCAACAATTAATTGATTATTTGTACATAACTGTACCTGGGATTCTTCTGGGCTTGCAGAATCTTTCACAGCCCCATTAGATGCTGATTGAGTGGAATCACCAGCCAAAGAGCACCCCGTCTGATTGGCCAACAAATCAAAAAGGATCAGAGAACCTGAGGACAAATTAGAAGTTACGTACTTCTTTTTCAATATACAGTAACCTTTGAGACACTATTTTATTACAGAACAGTTAAAGGCATAAGTGAGAGTAAATTTATTAAATGGGGCTGATTTTAAACATGAGATGAAGCCAATACTTTAGGCTACATAAGACCACAATTAGGGGGACATAACCAGTTTCAAAGTAACCTACTATAATCCAATGTCAAGATTTAGGAAACAATCCCCAAGAGCAACATTTTTATACCAACATAACTTTATAATTATGACTCAATTTAAAATGCATCTCACAATCCAACTTAAAAGCTTTACAAACAAATACATTTCTGAGCATCAGCTGTTGTAGTCAGCTACCAAATTATTTCATTAATCTGTGAGTTATGAGCACAAGAGATTCTGCAGATGCTGGAAATCCAAAGCAACACACACAAAATACAGGCGGACAGGTAACATCTATGAAGTGGAATAAACACTCAACATTTCAGGTGAAACAACAACTGGTTATTCTCCTCCATAGCAGCTGTCTGACCTGATGAGTTCCTTATTTTCCAATTTTACACTTCGAATAATTAGTAATGTATAATTCAGAATCATATAGTATAAAACACATACTAAAGTCATGTTCAGTTGTTAGACCCTCAACAGAAAGCACAAAAAAAGAATCTGTAGTTAATCTATTGAACATTGTTAATGACCACGAGCAGTCAAAAAAGGTACAAGAGATCAAAGTCTCTCAGTATCAAGACCAATTGTCAAAAGGAGCTCATGAAGCTTACTCTATATTATATGAAATTTATAGTTAAAATATAACTACTTTGCATGGCCATAAAAATTTCATCTTTTTAAACACTTTCACCTTCCAAGCAATTCTTATCAATGGTATTATGTCCGTTCTGTCAGTAATAAGATTTACTGTTATTTTTATGCCACCAAAAGGTAAAAATCAAGTAGCTAAGCTCACTTTTTCAAAATTCTGAAAGAGTGTATGCTTAACTGACACTGTCGTTTGTTGTGCATTTACTCTTGGTGAGTACAGCTGCAGCATCTCCAGTTCAACTGGATTTGTAGATTAATTGGCTACTATGAACTGCCCCAAGGTATATCTGGAGAATTTGAGGTAAAAGAATATGATGCAAGAGAATAGGTGGGGAACTCCCCCATCGATGGTTCCAAACTCCGATTTTGAGAGAAAATTCAAAAATCTGAGGCACAAAGGGGCTTGGGAGTCCTTGTGCTGGATTCCACAAAGGTTGAGTCAGTGGTGAGGAAAGTAAATACAATGCTAGCATTCACTTTAAAAGAACTAGAATATAAAGAATAGAAGTAATATTGAGGCTTTATCAAGCGCTGATGAGGCCTCAGTTGGAGTAGTGTAGGTAGTTTTAGGCCCCTTATCTAAGAAAGGATGTGCTGACATTGGAGAGGGTTCAAAGGAGGTTTATGAAAATAATTCCAGGATTGAAAGGCTTGTCATAAGAACCAGAGATAAACTGCAGATACTGGAAATCCAAGCAACACATACAAATTGCTTGAGGAACTCAGCAGGTCAATCAGCATCTATATATAAAAAAAAGAGTACAGTTGACAAGACCAAGACCCTTTATCAAGATGAGAAAAAAAAAGATAGAGTTTGATGGCTCTGGACCTGTACTCACTAGACTCCGAAGAATGAGGCGTGACCTAATTAAAAACTATCAAATGGTGAAAGGTCTTGAAAGTGGACGTGGAGAGAATATTTTCTGTGGTGGGAGAGTCTGGGACCAGAGGACATAACCTCAGTATAGTGAGGTGTCCTTTTAGAACAGATGAGAAGGAATTTCTATAGCCAGGGACTGGTAAATCTGTGGAATTTGTTGTTGCCGGCAGCCATAGAAGCCAAGTCTTTTCGTATATGTAAGGCAGAGGTGGATAGATTCTCGATTGTTCAGGGCATGAAGGGATATGGTGAGAAGGCAGGGAATTGGGGTTGAGGTAAAATAGCCATGATGAAATGGCCGAGTTCTGCTCCTGTATCTTAGGGGCTTATGTCTAAACCTGGATGCAAAAGGAGGAAAGTTGGGCATAGCTAGCAACGCCATCCTGCAAAAACCTTGAGCTTCAGGAACTCCAACAGAAGCTCCAAAGAACATATCCCTGGAAGAGGAAGGATACACCAAGATGGGCTACAATTGACAAAGCTTAAAAGACTGGCTCAAGACAGAGGACTCTAGCAAGTTGCTGTTGGCAGCCTTTGCAGCAGTAAGGATGATGGATTTAAGGTGGGATTAATGGGAATGCTCTAAGACTGACTGATCTTCTTTACCATAAAGAGATCATGTGACAATTCAACTCATTTAATATATACAGTAAATACTGAAATATTTCAGTTTCAAATCTGCTTAATGAGAACAAAAGATACAAATTAAGCTACCAGAAACAGCCGCAGGAAAATTTCTCATGGTAAATGCAAAACAAAGTACTCACAGCACACACAAGGACTCAAATACTTGCACTAACAGCACTTTGTGCATGACTGTGATATTCTGGTGCTGCTGCAACTTGTTTTCTGCTACTTATCTATTTAATACTGTTTTTCTATTACTGTCTTGTTTTTATCTACCGCTTTGTTTGATTGCCTGAGAGGAAGCCAAACAGAGTTTCATTGTACCTATGTATAATGACAATAAAGATCATTCAATTCAATTCATAATCTCATGGGCAAATCACTCAACAACCATACTTATAACCCAAAATTCTACTGTCATTTTTCATTCAGTTTTTCCTCTGTTACATTGCAACGTTAAACAGCCAACTCCTTCCATATCCATGTTCTAATCCTTTTTCATGCTGTAGACTAGGATTCTAATGACTTGTTTGCCATTTGCAATAGCTGACCTCAGCATTTATTTTTACAGTGCCTAACACTGACTGTGGAAATTCTCTGCCATTCTGTAAAGGGGCAGGGACACACATTCTGGCCACATTTCAAATACTTCAATGGGAATGTCTCGATGCAGGGGTTCCCAACCTGGGATCCACAGACCCCTGAAGTAATGATAGAGGTCAATAGCATAAAAAAAAGTTGGGGACCCCTGGTCTAAAGGAAGATTGCTAAAACTAAATACTCAAAACACAAAGATCACAAGCTGGGAAATGGTGTCACTGCTATGACAACTTTTAAGTACCTGGCATTAGTAATGTTGCCAAAGAAATTCATACAAATGTCATCAAAGAAAATGGCTGCTTAAGGAGATAATAAGGGAGATGACCAAATGTTGAGTGAAAAGTAGTAAATTTTAACATTTAAAAAAACATGGAGACATAATACAAATGGCACAATGGAGGTGTGTTTCAGAGCAGTCAGGAAGTGACATTAAGGCCTTGGCAGCGGACGGAAAGGTTGTCAATGATGGAGCAATATAATACAGCAATTATCAAGCTGGTTAGAAGACAGGAGCACACATCTCAGAGTGCTGAAAGGACAGTACAAGTCTAAGGAGAAGGCAAAACAGATTACTTCAGGGAAGCATAAGATTTTTGATATTAAGGCAATCTTACTAGTGAGTCAATGAGTGCATTGTACAATGAACAGTTGCCTTCAAATTTATGCATGGATTTTGAAAACAGCAAGTTTACCTATGGTTAAATGATCAACACTGAATTTAAGGGAATAGGCAAGTTTAAAAACTTGATTCATAGTTCTTGCAGATAAGCTAAGGAAGGGCAAACTCAGATAACATCAGTCAAGTGGAAATAATCATCTCAGCAATGATGCAAATCTATCGCCTGTTCATCTCCAATTAGCAATCCACCTAGGCTTTAAACAGGTTGGTTCAGTTTCAAACAGTGTATTTTGAAAACATTTCTGAAAAGTATTTCAACCATTAAAAGTTCATGTTCTAGTTTAACTGTCATTCAACCATACAGGACACATTTCCACACTTCATTTAGTCTGCTACTTCAAAAGTTGATTACAATTTGCTCCTAGACTTTCCCACAAGCAGTATTCTTTGCTGGCCTTTGCAAGCAATTCTGGTAAGAAACAGCTGAACTCAGCGATCTGCCAGTCCTGGATGTGCAGCGCCACCTGTCAGTGATTATCTCTCACTGCACTCCACATGCAGAATCATTCAGATTCTATACGACGTCTGTCTGGTCAGGTATCCAAAGCCCGATTCATTTCAACTGAGATTCCATCTCTGCAGATTAAGAGGTAGGGGAGTAAGCAAGTGTTTACTTTTTAAATTGTTTTACTTTAATATTTTTTAATTATTTGAGATTTTTTTGATCAACTTTGTTTATTACACTACTTCAATTGCTGATTTTTAAGTGCATCAGAATGTCAGGAAGATGTTTGAAAACCTAAAAATTATGACAGCTTTGAGAAGAAGCATCTAATAAACAGTTTTAAGATCAGTCGAGTTTGCGAGGATGTTCTGGGTTATGGCCTCTGCAATATATCACTCAAGGTCCAATCACCACCCACACAAAAGCCTAACCAGACTATGGACAGCTAGAGATTAAAGTTCTACATTCATTCCAGGCGAGTGGGGATCCAGTGTAGAGTCCAGGTGCCAGGAGTAGAGGTTTCAATCTTGCAGTCTGGCCCAACCTGATTGGGGGCTCTGCCAGGCTGGTAATTTCTCAGTTGCTAGGCACTTTGAAGTCTCTCCAGACAGTAGCAAGCCGCAGCGAAATTCTCAACATGAAAGCCTCAAGATACTTGCAAGCAGCTTTTTCAAATCTGTGGAAAACAACTTCACTTTGGCACAGAATGTCAACATCACGCCAGGGGAAAGCAATTTCTAACATGAGTAAACTATGATTCTTTCTTGTAATGGCAAGGGAATCCATTAGCCCCACTGGGTGAATGTCACTACTGAAAAACAATCCCCTCTGGGTCCTGTTACCCCTCTCCTTCTCTCCTCATCTCCCTGAAGTCCTTCACTTATTCTCCCATCATCAATTTTTTTTGTCTTTAACCACACCAACCTACCAGCGCATCATTGGGAGGAAACACAGTTGGCGAAGGGTGAGGAGGGAGCCACACATCACAGGGAGTACATGCAAATGCCACCCTCAAGATGGAGGAGCAACCCTTACATTCCCTCTGGGTAGCCTCCAACTTGATGGCATGAATATTGATTTCTTCTTCTGGTGAAAACAATCCCACCCTCTTCCTCTATTCACCATTCAGACCTTTTACCTCCTCTTATCTGGGTATCACTTCCCCCTGGGTCCCCTCCTCCTTCCCTTCTCCCCACCACTCCTTCTTGTTCTCCTATGGTCCACTCTCCTCGCGTATCAGATTGTTTCTTCTCCAGCCCTTGACCTTTCCCATCGACCTGGCTTCACCTATCATCTTCCAGCTAGCCTCCTTCCCTCCCCCCACCCCCCCAGTTTTCTATTCTGGTGTCTTCTCCCTTTCTTCTCAGTCCTGAAGAAGGGTCTTGGCCTGAAATGTCAACTATTTATATTCATTTCCATAGATGCTGCCTGACCTGCTTAGTTCCTTCAGCATTTTGTGTGTTACTTAGGACTCAGACTGGACTGAATCCAGGTCACTCAATATCAATTTCAATTCTGAGTTTGGAAAAAGTCACACCCCTTCTATAATGAAGGCACAGTGTTTTCCTGCTGTTTCAATGTAGGAGGAATAGCCAAAGGCTCACGCATATATACGTGGTATCTATTATTCAGCCACTTGTAACCTAGGGAGGACCAGTATCCCAAGCAGATAAGCTCAACATAGGTAACACATCTACACACTAAAATAGAACTGAAAATGGCACAAGATGTTAAAAGATTGGCACTTATTACCTAAGCTGTGTCCTGCAAGGGAGACTCCTCCTTTGAAATTAGGATTCCGATTCAAGAAGAGAGCGTAAAGTCGATTGATTTCAGCAGCCATTTTATCCACGATAGTCTGACAGTAGGTAGGGCTATTGTAGAAGAATATGTCCAATAATGTCTCATTGGTAAAGTGACGCAAGCGGCCTATACTTGGTAATGTGATTTTCTTGATGCGCCTGGTGTAAAAAGAATAGGAACAGTCAAATGAGAAAGAGTTTTCCCGATATTAAGTTTCACATCAATTATACTACTCAATAAAGTAGCAAAAACTTTTTGCAGAAAGCAATCAAATCATTTAAAACTACACTACATAAAATCTGGATTTACTCCACACAAAATAAACTAGTGAGAGACTGTTTGCAGTCTATAAATGCTTCCTCCCACTTTATCTCATCCCATTGATGTGATCTCACTATTTGCAACAAGGCATGGTTCAGTTCCCACCACTGTCTGTAAGGAGTTTGTACGTTCTCCCCCGACTGCTCGAGTTTCCTCCAGGTGCTCTGGTTTCCTCCCACAGTACAAAGATATATTGGTTGGTAGGTAAATTGGTAATTGTAAATTGTAACTTGTCCTGTGATTAGGCTAGGGTTAAATCAGGGCTTGCTGGGCAGTGTGGCTCAAAGGGTCAGAATGCCGTATCTCAATAAATAAATTACAAAGGCAAAAATAAAATCTGTTCATGTAGGAAATCCCAAGTAAAAATAGAAAACATAAAAATACTCAGCAGGTCAACTATCTGTGGTGAGAAAGAGACGTAATCTTTGGTAGCCTTTCATCACATCTTCTAATGAAAGCTTACTGACTCGAATGTTAACTTTATCTTGTCACATACACTGGAAAATATGATCCATTGCAGTAAGTAATGGTGAGGCTATCAGTACTTAATGTTGAGAAGATAAAGTGCACAACAGCTTCCAGTATCTAAGCATGCATTATTAAAAGTGAATTGTTATCACTGTCAGAGCACTGTGTAAGGGAACTGATATTCAAATATATATGAGGACATAAATTCACAGTGATTTATTGATAGATGCACACTAAACCCACAAGAACTTATCCATATTTTCCTAGTATGAATAAGAATGAGACATTTTCCCATTCTGATACTTGTATCCTGACAAACCACTTCCCTAACAGGGAAAACTGTTATTCTGATGAAGATTGTTTTATTTCTTCATATTTTAATTACTGCATTTACCTATGAGAAAGAACCTTATTTAATCTTATCTTTTTCACATTCTCCAAATACCTTGATATTTAGCTTGTTTTTTTTCAACTTTTGTTTCCTGCATAGCTCAATAAGGATCTTTAATCTTACTTGTTACACAGATCCTACATAATACAATTGGCATTACCTCAAAGGGAAGGTTATGCTTGACACAACCTATTGAATTATTTGGACTAGTATCAGTAAAGTAAGATGATGTGTTCGTGCTCAGAAACCCAGATTTTATGAGCAGGAGCAAACAGCAGAAGCCATTTATTGTACTCAAACTTTCACACTGCAATTAAAAAAGAATTCAATCCTTTACAGAAAATATGTTGAATAATAAAGATGCAAGGGTACATAATATATGAGAATTTTATTACTATTCTTCAATACAACTTCAATAAAATTTTATCTTCAGGAAATGTAATCTGTTATTTACCAAACTTAAAATTTGCATAAACGAACATATTAAAATAATTTTCTTATTAATTATTGAAACAGAAATACTTTCCTCCAATCACTACTTTATATTCAAAGCTTTGTGTGATATGGTCTTTTATCTGAAAAGCCCAAAGCTATAAACAGATAAATCTGAAATTCAGTGTTTTCATTTAAAAAAGATTTTATGCTGATATTAAACAAGGATAACATTATGCAAATTATTTTCCAACAATTGGTCACATGGGTGTAATTGAGTGGCGCAGGCTCAGTGGGCCACAAGTGCCTGTTATTGTGCTGTATTTCTCAATAAATTAAACAGCCTTAATATTCAATCCATGTATAACATTTGCTTCCTTAATAGAAGTAGGAGAATATACCTGTCTACTCCAGTTGCATCTCCATGAAGAGCATTGTGCCAATGCACTGGAAGAAATTCAACTCGAGAGATCTTATTTTCATCAACAGCTTTTTTAAAATGTGTTCGCAGTAGTTTCAGAGAAACATTCCTGAAGTCATCAACTGAGAAACAAGGATTGAGTCATTAACATAAACTGCAAATGATTATCAGTATCTAATGTACATAATTAGATGGAAACTTTTTTAAAAATAAAAACATTTAGTTGGGAAGAATACAACAATATTAATACGATTAATATCTGGAAGAAGAAAATAGTGTAATTTATAGTCAATAATAAATCACTAAGCAAATTACACCTCAGAATTCCATTCTGGATGATGTAAACAATATATCTTTTCTACTGTGCAAAAGTAATTCCTCATGGAACTGAATTATTGGATTATTTACTCAATTATTAAAATTAAAATTCTTGAGCAGGGGTTCCCAACCTGTTTTATGCCATTGTCCCTTAGAGGTTGGTGGACCCCAGGTTGGGAATGTTTGCACTAGAAATAAAGCAAAAATCCTCAAATACACCAGGGGATATCATTGCCAAATACATCGTAAGCAGAAGTATAATGTCAACATAAAATGTGAGTACTTTATTTTATATTCCAAAATAATATTCCAAATATATTTAGAACTCACATAAATTTAAGTGCTCAATATAAACCCTAAAATTACAAATGATTTATATTGTGTACTACATTCCTCCACATCCAGAACTCCCTAAAGCATTTCATGATCAACGGATTAGTTTGCAAACTGCGGTTACTGTGGTTGACTGTACAGCTGTGTGCATTGGGATGCAATATCATATGGATAGACATAGCGACCAGAACACTGGAACACTTCGGCTTTTTTAAAATCTGTTTAGATACAGCTTAGAATAGGTCCTTCCGGCCCTTCAAGCTGCACCACCCAGCAACTCCCGGAAACTGCAGTTTAACCCTAAACTGATGGTGGGATAATTTACAATGACCAAATAACCTACCTGGTACATCTTTGCACTTGTGGGGAGAAAACCCGAACACCCATGGGAAAACCCATGGATTCCACAGGGGGGTCGTACAGACGTGCTGGGAATGAACTCTGAACTCCCACACCCCGAGCTGTAATAAAAACACACTAACCACTGTGCTACCGTGTCACTCAAACTGTGTTCTTTGAAAACAATTTGAGTGATCAGATGGGACTTCCATTTGATCTACCCAAAATTTTGAATCTTTGACAACAGAAAACCTTCACAATACTGCACTGAATCACCACCTTTGTTTGTCTTGGTGGGAGCTCGAATACATTTAACTCAAAGCCAAAAGTACTAAATCTACCTGACAATACTGTACAGGACTGAAAGAAGCTGCGGAGGGTTGTAAATCTAGTCAACTCCATCTTGGGTACCAGCCTACAAAGTACCCAAGGACATCTTCAAGGAGTGTCTCAGAAAGGCAGCGTCCATTAAGGACCTCCAGCACCCAGGGGATGCCCTTTTCTCACTGTTACCATCAGGTAGGAGATACTGAAGCCTGAAGGCACACGCTCAGCGATTCAGGAACAGTTCTTCCCTTCTGCCATGCAATCCCTGAATAGACATTAAACCCTTGTACACTACCTCACTATTTCCGTTTTTTGCACTTTTTAAATCTATTCAGTATATGTATACGGTAATTGATTTATTCATTTGTTCATTTTATTTTCTCTCTCTCTCTCTTTTATTTTATGTATTGCATTGAACTGCTGTCGCTATGTTAACAAATTACATGTCATGTGTGGGTGATAACAAACCTGCTGCTGATTCTGAAAAATGTTATTTTGGGAACCAGCAAACAGGTTATCAGGTAATTTTGTGTTTTTTTCAAACATATAATCTTTTCCTATTCAAAATGTTCTAATTGCTCACAGTAGTAGTTAACAGATCAGAAATTATGGTGTTACTACCTTTCTTACAGTGCCACCAACTGGTCAAACATAACACTGTTGTGTAATAGGTGTGCAATGAACTAATACACATAAATGCTAAAAGCCTGATTAAATAGATAATGTTTATGTCTAGAAGGTCTAAAAGGTTAAAAAAACTTTAAAACAAAACAAAAAGACTGATACTAAAGCTAGCAAGCAGGTTAAAAAGTGTTTCTATGAGAAAGATTACACTGCTATTCATGGAAAATAAATGTTCAATCTCACTGCATTGTTGCAGAAAATTACTGTCATAGGTTTGAGTTCTGGGTAATATTCTTATGTAATGAATACAGCAAATGATTTTAATAGACAGCCAAAGAACCTTCTGTGCTATAAGCACCCATTTACCTTACAGATTCATATTCAATAGCAATTCATATTATCCAGCTCAAAAGGTTTTTTAAATTATGAATTACATTATGTATGTCAAGAAATATTTTGTACTAGATTTGATTTCATTCCAAGTAGAGCATGTCAAAAAGCTGACTGTCACTACTCATTACATGAAGGAACCAATTACTTGATAATTAAGTAATTAATAAACAAGGTGAAAACCAACTAATAGTGCATAAAAAAAGAACTAATGACTTAGTAGAGTCTTCTTTGTACATTGACTGAGACATTCTGTATATTCCAGGAGTTCTCTTCAAGCTCTACAGGTCTTTGGAAATAATAAGAGTAACTAAAGAACAGATGTCAAATTTGTTTTGTCTAAAAGTCCCTTGTTTAATTTTTAAAAATCTAAGTATCAGCTCACCTTGACTTTTGCCATACATTTTGGTTGAGTTTGCATCAAAGTCAGGAACAAGAATAGACCATGCTGCCACTGAATAGGGCATATTACACCAACTCCACTTTCCTGTTATATTTTCATCTCCATAATACCCATAAGACATAGGAGTAGAATTCGGCCACTTGGCCCAGAGTCTGATCCACCACTTCATCATGACTGATCCACATCATTGTCATTCCCTTTCTCCTGCCTTCTCCCCTTGACCCTTCACACACTAATCAAGAACCGATCAACCTCCATTTTAAATGCATGCAGTGACCTGGCCTCCACAGCTTCATGTGGCAACAAATTCCACAGATTCACCATCCTCCTCATCATTTTTGTTGTTAATGGACATCTCTCTATTTTATGTCCTCTGGCCCTAGATTCCCCCACCAAAAGAAATATCCAAGGCCAACCAGTGATCGCTGGCGTGAGGGTATCACTACGTTTAGGCGAATGATGACCTCGCGTGCATTCAAGTTCAACAGTGGGCATGACAGGGAATGAGGACAGGTGCAGCTGACTTATATCGTTTTATATCGCCAAATCATATCGTTTCCTCTTGGCCCATTGGTTGGGGACCACTGAAGTACACTGTGTAGTGCGTGGCGGGGGAGCTACACACATGCGCACTGGGCAGAAAGAACGGAATTAAAACCCCGCAACCCGGAAACAATCTCTCAACAGTATTTGTGTATTTATTTTTCATTTTTTTTGGGATCTACTGGGAAAGTCTCAAAGATCGACCAGTCAATCACGATCGACAGGTTGGTGACCACTAATCTAGGCCTTTCAACATTTAATATGTTTCAATGAGATCCCCCTTTATTCTTCTAAATTCCAGTGAGTACAGGCCCAAAGCCTTCATATGCTGCTCATGTGATAACCCTTTCATTCTGGGAATCATTCTCATAAACCTCCTCTGAGCCCTCTTCAATGTCAGTACATCCTTTCTTAAATAAGGGGCCCAATACTGCTCACAATACTCCAAGTGAGGCCTCACCAGTGCCTTATACAACCTCAGCATTACATCCTTACTTCTATATTCTAGTCCACTTGAAATGAATGCTAACATTGTATTCACCTTCCTCAGCACCGATTCGTCCTGCAACTGAATCTTTAGGGAATCCTGCACAAGGACTCTCAAATCCACTTGCACCTTGGAATTTTGAATTTCTCCCGTTTAGAAAATAGTCTATGCTTTTGCTCCTTCTACCAAAGTGCATGACCATACACTTCCCGACTCTGATTTGCATCTACCACCTCTTTGCCCTCCTATTTTCCTATACATAAAATCTATTAAGCATATAGAATTACGGAATATCTTATAATCAACTAGATTGAGATAATCCTTAGGTATAAGGTGGCAAGCGGAAACTAATACAGTGCCAAAAAAGTGCCGGCAATGATCATCTTCAACAAGTGAGTTTAGTTATCTGCTCCAGACAGTATTATCAGGTACAAAACCATTAACATTCTGGGAGTCACCAATTTTCAAAAATTGAGATTAACCAGCAGTGTAAATACCATAACAATAAGAGGAAATCAGAAGCTGGGTATCCTGCAATGATTAATTCAGTTCCCAACACTTTTAAGACCTTTCAGGCATTTTCTACAAAACAAAATGTGCGATCAAACCATTTCCATTTCCCTAGATAAATGGAGCTCAAACAATATTTCAACAGTCCATCTGATTGATTCTTTTTCCCCCAACACATGCATTCACTCCATTCACCACCATTGCATCCTAGTTATAAAGTATATCAATTAAAAGACATCTATTCAATTACCTGGACAGTGACAGCACCTCCCCAATCCAAGATCTTTTCCTCCAAGGACAGAATTACCATAATAACATCACCACCTCCAAATTCCCTTTCAAGTCACACAGATTTCTGACTTGTCAACACATGCCCACTGTTACAGGGTACAAATCTTGAAATCTTCCACCCAAATATTTTACCACATGCTTTGCAGCGGTTCAAGGGCAATTAGGAATGGCCTTATATAAAAGGCATAGCAAAGAAAAATGACTAGTGAGAAATAGAATGCAACATTTCAAATTGGTTTTTATGTCCTTCACTCCATCTAGATACTGCGACTTTATGTATTCATACCTAATACAAATATACTTTTGTATTCAAACTAAGCCATCATCATTTGGTAAACATTTCTTTTATTAGGATACATCTGAGATTGGAATGATCATTTGAACCTTGTTACTTTTTAAATGTAGGTTTGCTTCAAATAATTAAAAAGGTATGAAGGATAACATTTGCAAAAAGCATTAAAAATAGGCTTACCGCATTCAATGATACTTCTGAAACGCAAGTCACAGACAGGTCCAATACCATGTGCAATGAATACCAGATGGTTAATTTGTGGCAATTCTCCTATGTAAATAATAAAAAATTGCTAAACAAAAGTGCCTGAAATGCTAGAAGTATAACTGTTGTTCCTGAGAAATAATTGCTAATGTTTAATTCATAGAGAATCATTTCTTCCTCAATGAAGCAACAAAAATTTAACACCCACCACTTAACTAGATCTAACTATGGAGATACGAAAACAACTTGCACATACTTAGCACCTTATTACATTGATGAGAAATTTCTTAAAGCATTTAATATAAATGCTATAGCTCTTGAATATATATTTACATAATTCCATTCTGCAATTCAAATTTCCACATTTTATTTAAAAATTGAGGCAATTTTGAGAAGAATTAGCAATATCTGCGGGAAATGAAACATGGTAAATAATGGTAATATGGTAATAATGACAAATTATTATTTTATGAATTAGCCATTTAATTTTAACCAATTTTAATCAATATTTTACAGAAGCACCATCAAGAGTCTCCTTACTATCTGAATCACTGTTTGGTAGGGGATTGCAAGGCTTCTGACTTGTATTGTAAATGTACTTTATTATTTATTAATTTATTTGTGGTAATATTACATTTTGTGTTGTGTGTGAGATTAATATTTACTGTGTTGTGTGCCTTGGTCTGGAAGAATGTTGTCTCATTTGGCAGTATACATGTGTACAGTTAAATGACAATGAACTTGTAATATGCAAATTACTGAAACAATTATTATTTTTAAAGTGCAAAACACATTTAATGCATTAAGGTTTTCTTTAACTTAACAAGCTTGATATTACTGACTGAGTCATTTTAATCAGATCATTCCCTGGCATATAAAGCACAGAGCTGTGATTGGATTCATACCTTCAGGAATCTCATCGTGGTCATCGTCTATCCCACGCTTGACCACTCTAGGCCGAGTCTGTCCATCTTGTGTAGTTCCCCATTCATCTGGCAGTGAGGAAGCATGGAACTGAACTATGACCTGAAAGTAATCATGACTGCTGTATAATTATTTTTGAGAGTGGAAGTCATAATAATCAACATAAAGAAATGAAAACTCAAATAGAAATCTTGTTCCTCTCAAAGCTCTGGCTCAATTTTCCCCCATCTCCTAAAAGTAGTTTATGGGATTGTTGCTGATGGATTTGATCAAGTCCCATTATGTTACATGAGCTACTCTATGTTAACATACAGAAAAGCATCCATCCACTTTCATGTCCTACCAAATGTTTTTACTAGCTCCGGTTTATTTATTCACCACCTGATTCTCCGTGACAAATGCTTATGAAAGGGTAGCAAATAATTTTGAACAGGAACCACTAAACAATGAGGCATAGAAAAGTTATGTGCTTTTACTTTCCTCTACCCAGAATACATTATGGTTGGGTTGAACAGTTTTCTAATCTTGCCAATTTATTTGCAAATGATTCATCACCACATGAGGAGACAGTGCGCTGTTGATTGAGGTGTGTCCTCTGGATGCTCGGCTTTTACATGCTTTTCAATCAGCTGTCTGGAAGCCATTTCAGAAACTCAATTGTGATGTGCAGAAGAAATCTCATTGCTGATAAGTTGTGTGGTGGTCTGGAATTTTGCCCGCATCTGCTCATAAATAGGATCGAGGTCTATGTGTTTGTTTAGAGTAGTTTGCAGAAAACCATGCTTCTTTCTAGAAATTCTCTTGCATGCTTGAAAGTCATGACGCAAGTGAACACATGACATGCAATAGAATTCCAAGAATTTCTGTTGGTAAGAGATAAATTACATCTCTAGAAAGAGGTGACATAGGGTCAGAAACTGTTGAAACTTTGTGGGTGGAGTTAAGAAATTGCAAGGGTTAAAAATAGCATTATGGTAATCATATATAGGTCTCCAAATTGTAGCCAAGATGTGGGGTTGAGACTGCAAAGGGAGCTGGAAAAGGTTTGTAACAAGGGTAAGAACACAATTGTAACAGGGGACTTCATATGCAAGGGGATTGGGAAAATCAGGTTGGTATCAGATTGCAAGAGAGGGAATTTGTTGAATGCCTATGAGATGGCTTTTTAGAGCAGCTTGTGCTTGAGCCTATTCGGAGAAAGGCCATCTTCGATTGGGTGTTGTGTAATAACCCAGATCTTATGAGGTACTTTAACATAAAGGAACCCTTAGGAGGCAGTAATCATAATATGATTGAACTCATATTGTAACTTGAGAGGGAGAAGCTTAACTCACACATATCAGTATCACAATGGAATAAAAGGAGTTACAGAGGCATGAGAGAGGAGCTTGTCCAGGTGGATTGGAGGAGGATATTGGTGGGGATGACGGCAGAGATGGCTGAAGTTTCTGGAATAGTTCACAAGGCGCAGGATAGATATGTCCCACAGAGGAAGAAGTTCTCAAATGGTAGGTGTAGGCAACTATGGTGGACAAAGGAAGTTAAGGACTATATAAAAGCTAAGGAAATGGCATATAAGGTAGCAAAAGTGAGTGAGAAGTTGGATAATTGGGAAGCTTTTAAAATCCAACAAAAGGCAATTAAAATTTATATACATACACACACACATACGTTACATATATAGCACATTTTTTTACAACTATGTGGACCAAACATTTTTTAAAAAACATAACCTGAAAACTGTCCAACACTTTAATAAAACTTTATATAAAAGAAAATCTCAGTAGTGCGACGACAAAGGCTATGTGCAAGGGAGCATTTCAGCATCCAGACAGCTTAGAGGGAACAGTGAAACTAAGTTTTACAGGTTAAACAACATGCAGCTGCTCCTAACTCAGTATTTAGGGTCTACGACCACAGGTGAATTTCTAAACTCATGATGCCTCATTGTTCACGCAGATTTTACCTTTGGATTATGCATAACAATGGTTTCGCCACTGGCAAATTCGAGTCTCTTGTGCCACTGGTTGGTAGTTACCGCTTTTTTATATTCTCCCTGTAAAAAGAAAAATTAGAAGATTTCACAATGCTCAATTAGCTTTCTCCAGGATCTCAAAAATATTTTAGGTGTAAACTTAAAACGTCTCACTCATCCCAGCTAAGCGTTTAATATCAATATTTACTGAGCTTCAAATATAAAAAATGATTTAAAGTGATAATTATGAAATAAAAGGTAATTTCTTATTTTCAAATGATACGATACATCTTGTAGTTGAATTTTATGTGAATTTCATAGGCTTTTTAAAAAAAACCCTTGAAAACATTCAATAATAAGTGAAACGAAAATAAACTCATTGAATTCAACAAGTGGTGATTTGGTTTAGAGTTGCTTAAATGTGTCATTAATACTAAAATCCCCTGTAGAGGACAGCCAAATCAATACTGATCCTCACCTGATATTCATGCATGTGCAGCTTCAATACAGGATGCTAGAAAGTGAGCTGTGGAAGCCCCATTCACACTGAAATCCAACTGTGTGTGAAATCTAAACACAGCTTTCCCATTTTATATACTGCAAGCTCTTCTTCCAGTCCACTTCCTCTCCCACTACTAGACTCTAGTCTGGCAGAGCAGCACACACAGGTAGCCGAACTCAGCCAGTAAGTTTGGGACTTACTGAGTCCTGGGAAATGGGAGCTGGGAAATGCTATGAAATTCTTCCATCATTTTTGATATTTATGGAAGGAAAGATGCTTGAGACTTCATTTATCAATAGCTTATACAAACAATTAAAACAGTAAACAAATACAAAGAACATGAACTGCAGAGTCCCCAAAAGCGAGTCCAGAGTCCCACAACCAGTTCATCACTGAGGTGAGGAAAGCCTCATGGAGCAGAGAACTGAACACCAGTTCATTTGTCCTTCTACCTCAAAGCCTTAATCTTTTAAATCTGCATCAGCACATAAATCAACTCAACATGGGTGCATTTTTTGCTTTTGGCAAAATTTGAAAATATATGACAATATTTATAGCTTAACAAAGAGCAAATGCAGGAGGAGCATCATGAGTTAATGAAACTTGATGTGGGATAGAAGAGAAACAGCTGATAGATTTGGTACAATGTGGAATGCAATGCCATTAAAATACAGTGAAGTCAGATTCAGTAGCTCTCAAGAGAAATGAATTTGCACAGAAAATTTGCATGCTAGAAGCAAAATATATTATAAGGAATGGAGCTACTTTATAGCTTTATCAGAGAAATAGTACATGCATGATAGACCAAAAGGCCTCATGCCACTGTTCTATCATTTTGCAACATATCTGAAGCTAAAAGAATTTGGATGTTTTTGGCAGAAATGAATCCCCATTTAAAAATGAAATATATCCATACCAATAAAAGCATGCATAACATACACTGCATAGAAATACAATATTGAAATCTACCCTTTAATGACCTAATACATTAAGTTAAATAAAGGCTCCAGACTTGAAACCAATTTCTTCTCAAACAAACAGTAGGCATAAACCTGTACGACAGCTTGCTTCTAATCTTACTCCAAGTGTTATACAGTTATTTTTTTCTTGGAAACCTCAAAGAAGCCAAACTGGAGCTTATCACATTTGGAATGTAGTACAGTTGGCCCTCCTTATCCGCGGGGGATGGTTCCAGGACCCCTCGCAGATACCAAAAAACGCGGATGCTCAAGTCCCTTATTTAACATGTATAAGTGCAGTGGTCTTTAGGACCCAGCGGAACCCCGGACTTTATTTAACATGTCTCCATGCGGTGGGCATTAGGACCTGGCGGCGCAGCTCTGAATCCTCAGTGTTTCTGTTCACGAAAATAATCATGATCACGATTAAAAATAAGGTGGAAATAATAAAGCAATCGGAAAGAGGTAAAACGTCATCGGTCATTGGAAAAGTGTTAGGCTACAGTCGGTCAACAATCGGAACAATTTTAATGGAGAATGTGAAAGGCCCTGCCCCGATGAAAGCTACAATTATTACTAAGCAATGCAGAGGTTAATCCTGACGAAGGGTCTCGGCCTGAAACGTCGACAGTGCTTCTCCTTATAGATGCTGCCTGGCCTGCTGTGTTCCACCAGCATTTTGTGTGTGTTGTTTGAATTTCCAGCATCTGCAGATTTCCTCGTGTTTGCAGAGGTTTAATTATTGAAATATGTATGTTTCTTAAATGTTTTATATGCATAGAGAGGTAAAATATATACTATATACTAAGAAAAACGTTTGACTAACTGATGCTAAATAATACTGGATGTACCTGTTCCGACTTCAAATCCGACTTAAAGACAGACTCAGGAATGGAACTCATTCATAACCCAGGGACCGCCTGTACTTTTAAGTCATTTCTAGATTACTTATAATACCTAATACAATGTAATTGCTATGTAAATAGTTGTTATACTGTATTATTTAGGGAATAATGACAAGAAGAAAAAGTCTGTACATGCTGAAATGATGCGTGCTAGAGAGAGAACTTCCAGGTTTTCCCAATCCGCAGTTGGTTGAATCCGCGGTAAGGAGGGCCAACTGTACATAGAAAGAATTTTGTTCTAGAACTACTTCATATTTTGCCTGACCTGCAAACACAACATACCAAATGCAAGGAGTTCTATTCCTCAGTACATTTCAGCTAGGCCAGTATTTATTCCTTGCCGGCAGCACCTCTACTTCCCTCAGAAGGCAAAGGGAATTCAGCATCACAGATTTCTATAGAAGCACCGTAGAAAGCAATCTATCTGGATGCATCACAGCTCGGATTAGTGACTGCTCTACCCAAGACCACAAGAAATTGTTGAAGAATTGTGGACACAGCTTAATCCATCATGAAAACTGGCTTCCCCCCTCAAGGACAGCTTCTCTCCTGCAGGCTACATGGTTTTTAAAAAAATCTACCTTCACTCTCTGTAACAGTAACACTGTGGCGACCCACTTCCTAGTGCACTCGAGCCGGCTCACAAATAGCCAGCGCGCCGGCATAAAGGCCAGTCCCAAAAGGGCGCCAAGTCTGCTTCACCAGCAAGCGAAAAAGCCCGCGCGCGGGACAGGACTGTGAATACGTGCCCCCTACAGCATCCGCGCCCGGGGAGGGTGGGATCAGGAAGGCTTTAAAGCGAGGCCGCGAAGTTCGAATAAAATCTCTTTTGTAACTGCAGTTCATCGACTACGTGTCGTTATTTCAGCGCTGCGTGTAGCACACCGCTACAATTGGTGACCCCGACGGCCCAAACGATATTTGGGCTGAAGATGAACGACGCCGCATCTGTTCATGCAGTTTTGTTGGAACTGCCAAGCTTCTGGACGCTGCGACCTCACCTATGGTTCCAGCAAGCAGAAGCCCAATTCCACATTCGGCAGATAACCTCGGAGGACACACGTTACTACTATGTGGTGAGCTCCCTCGACCAGGACACAGCGGCCCAGGTTGAGGAGTTCATACAGTCTCCCCCAGCGGACGGCAAATACACGGAATTCAAAGCCCTGCTCATAAGGAGTTTGGACTCTCACGGCGCGAGCGAGCTGCCCGCTTACTGCACCTGGATGGTTTGGGAGACAGACCGCCATCGGCTTTAATGAATGAGATGCTGTCCCTGGCCGGAGGACACAAGCCCTGCCTCATGCTTGAGCAAGCATTCCTGGAGCAGCTGCCCGAGGACATCCGCCTGCTGCTGTCCGACACGGATTTCAGCAACCCCCGGAAGGTGGCAGCCCGGGTGGACTTGCTGTGGAAAGCCAAGAAGGAGAATGGGGCATCCATCGCACAGATCACCAGGCCACGCTCCCAGCAGCAGACCAGACCAGGCCCAGCAGCACAGCCCACTAACCCCAGAGGCAGGGGTGAGGAGACCAACAAACAATGGTGCTTCTACCACCAGCGGTGGGGCGCAGAAGCCCGCCGCTGTAGCCCGCCCTTCAAGTTCCCGGGAAACGCCAGGGCCAGCCGCCGCTGATGGCTACGGCGTCTGGCCATCGGGATAGCCTCCTGTATGTGTGGGACAAGCGGTCAGGACACCGTTTTTTGGTCGACACCGGAGCCGAGATCAGCGTCTTACCTCCGACGAGTTACAACACCCGGAACAGGGCACCGGGTCCCACCCTGAGGGCTGCGAACGGCAGCACAGTAAGGACCTACTGCACCCGTACGGTGTGGCTGCAGTTCGGCTCCAGCCAGTTCACGTGGGACTTCACACTGGCCGCCGTAGCCCAATCACTACTGGGCGCGGATTTTTTGCGGTCTCACAGCCTACTGGTCGATCTGCCGAGGCAGAGACTGGTCCACGCCGAGACCTTTCAAACGTTCTCTCTGGGTGAAGCCCAGTTGCCAGCCCCACATCTAGACTCCATCACGCTGTCCGACAACGACTTCACCAGAGTCCTGGCGGATTTCCCATCGGTTCTGGCACCGCAGTTCAAGGCAGCCATGCCCAGACACGGCGTACAGCACCACATCCCGACACAGGGACCACCCCTCCACGCCCGTGCTCGACGGCTTTCCCCGGACAAGCTCCCACTGGTGAAGGAGGAGTTCAAGAGGATGGAGGAATTGGGGATCATACGGCGGTCTGACAGCCCCTGGGCCTCCCCCCTGCACATGGTGCCCAAAGCATCAGGGGGCTGGAGACCGTGCGGCGACTACCGCAGGCTGAACGAGGCTACAACACCGGACCGCTACCCTGTGCCACACATTCAGGACTTTGCAGCAAACCTGCACGCGCATGGATCTTCTCCAAGGTAGACCTCGTCCGGGGATACCATCAAATCCCGATGCATCCTGACGACGTCCCCAAAACGGTACTCACCACCCCTTTCGGCCTTTTCGAGTTCCTCCGCATGCCGTTCGGCCTGAAGAATGCGCACAGACGTTTCAGCGGTTAATGGACACGGTGGGACGCGACCTGGACTTTGCTTTCATCTATTTGGACGACATCCTCATAGCCAGCAGCAGTCGTCAGGAGCATCTGTCCCATCTCCGTCAACTCTACGCCCGACTGAGTGAATACGGCCTGACAATCAACCCGGCCAAATGCCAGTTCGGGCTCGACACCATCGACTTCCTGGGCCACAGGATCACTACAGACGGGGCAACCCCTCTGCCCGCTAAGGTAGACGCAGTCCGCCATTTCCCCCGACCCACCACAATCAAAGGGCTTCAGGAATTCATGGGTATGGTAAATTTCTACCACCGCTTCCTCCCTTCAGCTGCCCGAATCATGCGCCCCCTGTTCGCCCTGATGTCGGGTCCAGGCAAGGACATTACCTGGGACGAGAAGTCCGCCGCCGCTTTCATTAAAACGAAAGAAGCCTTGGCAAACGCCGTGATGCTAGCGCACCCCAGAATGGACGTCCCTACCGCCCTCACAGTGGACGCATCTAACACGGCAGTCAGTGGGGTGCTGGAGCAACTCATCGAAGGTCACTGGCAACCCCTGGCGTTTTTCAGCAAACACCTGCGACCACCCGAGCTCAAATACATTGCTTTCGACCGGGAACTGTTGGCACTATACCTGGCGATCCGGCATTTCAGGTACTTCTTAGAAGGTAGGCCCTTCACTGCGTTCACGGACCACAAACCACTTACCTTTGCGTTCACGAAGGTGTCCGATCCCTGGTCGTCCTGCCAGCAGCGCCATCTGTCCTACATCTCTGAATACACGACGGATGTCCGGCACGTCTTGGGAAAGGACAATGTCGTGGCGGACGCACTCTCTCGCCTGACCATTCATGCCCTTTCCCAAGGGGTAGACTTTGAGGCGTTGGCGGAGGCGCAGCAGGCAGACGAAGAGATCCCTAGTTACAGAACTGCAGTCTCCGGTTTGCAGCTCCAGGGCCTCCCCGTAGGCCCAGGTGAGAGGACCCTACTCTGATGTCACCACCGGCCAACCCCATCCCATCGTCCCGGCAGCGGCGCGTTTTCGACTCCATTCATAACTTAGCGCACCCCTCCATCAGGACAACCATCCGGATGGTCTCCAACAGGTTCGTTTGGCACGGACTCTGCAAGCAAGTCAGTGAATGGGCCAAAACGTGCATGCACTGCCAGACGGCCAAGGTGCAGCGGCACACCAAAGCTCTGCCACAGCAGTTCCACCCCACCCACCGGCGTTTCGACCACATTCATGTGGATATCATGGGCCCCCTGCCAGTGTCGCGCAGAGCACGGCACCTCCTCACTATCGTGGACCGGTTCACAAGATGGCCAGAGGCGATCCCGCTCACCGACACCACCTCCGAATCTTGCGCCTGGGCACTGATCGCCACCTGTGTATCTCGCTTTGGTGTACCGGCCCACATTACCTCCGACAGAGGCGCCCAGTTCACCTCCAGCCTGTGGTCAGCTATAGCCAGCCTTTTGGGGACACAGCTGCACCACACAACTGCCTACCACCCACAGTCGAACGGGCTGGTGGAGCGTTTCCACCGTCACCTAAAGTTGGCTCTCATGGCCCGCCTGAGAGGACATAACTGAGTGGACGAGCTTCCGTGGGTCCTACTCGGAATCCGCACGGCGCCCAAAGACGATCTGCATACCTCGTCGGCCGAGTTGGTGTACGGCGCACCCCTGGTCGTCCCAGGGGAGTTCATACCAGGCCCAAAGGAGCACGAGGAAGAACCCGCAGCAGTCCTGGACAGACTACGCGAGAGGCTCGGCAACCTGGCCCCCATATCCACTTCGCAGCATGGGCAGAACCCGACCTGCGTACCCAAAGACCCGCAGAACTGTAAGTTTGTGTTTGTACGCAGGGGCGGACATCGGGCACCACTACAGCGGCCCTACGAGGGGCCATTTACAGTGATCAGAAACAACGTGTCCACATTCGTGCTGGACGTTGGGAGGAGAGAGGAGGTTTTCACAGTGGACCGACTCAAACCGGCCCATGTGGACCTGGCGCAACCGGTCGAGTTTCCGGCACCGCGGCACAGAGGCAGACCTCCCAAACAGGGTCTGGCCCAGACTGTGGACATTGGGGGGTGTATCACTGGTTCTGGGGGGGGTTATGTGGCGACCCATTTCCTAGCACACTCGAACCGGCTCACAAATAGCCAGCGCGCCGGCATAAAGGCCAGTCCCAAAAGGGCGCCAAGTCTGCTTCACCAGCAAGGGGAAATGCCCGCGCGCAGGACAGGACTGTGAATACGTGCCCCCTACAGCATCCGCGCACGGGACAGGACTGTGAATACGTGCCCCCTACAGCATCTGCGCCCGGTGAGGGTGGGGTCAGGAAGGCTTTAAAGCGAGGCCGCGAAGTTCGAATAAAATCTCTTTTGTAACTGCAGTTCATCGACTACGTGTCGTTATTTCAGTGCTGCGTGTAGCACACCGCTACAACACTACATTTACATTCTGCATTGCTTCTCCCTTGTGCTACCTCAATGCACACGTTTCAAAATTACCTGTACAGATGGTAAGTGAAGTTTTTTCTTCATTACCTAAATCAGTTATTTCTTAAATGGATAACCACATTATTTGAGAGAGCTCACTGTGTCCTAAGTGTCTGCACAAAGAGTACTGCCATACGCTTTGTGAACAAGGCTATACAAAGCATGCTTTTTATTTTTTTATGCAGAGTTATCAGACACAACAATATAGTATTAAGCAGAAATAAACCATCCGAAGTCTTTGCACATTGCTTTATGGATCACAATATTCTATCACTGGTCCAGCTAAAAATGGTAAAAGCTTCAACAGGATTCATAATTTGCACAGCTGCAACATATGCATGCCTGAAACTAGCTGATTTAAATTACAACTACCCTTGGCATTAACTCCATGATTAAAGATGAGTTGCAACATTACACATGAATATTCCACCTTAAGTCAACAGAATCAATGTAAACATAAAGTCATGCTGATTTAATTTATTCTTCTAATTGCTACAGGTATTGTTTGAGTATTAATGGTTTGTTAAATTCTTGGCCAGTAGCACCATTTTCCATGCCACTTTAAACACTTACTGCCCATAACGCCGCTGGCGTTTAGGGCAGCAACAAAGGTCCTCCATCTCTGTCTGTATAGAATGATTCTCCTTTGCTGTTTCTGTAACAATTGCTTTTTTGACCAGTCAGGGTTGCTAGCCTTGAGATTAATCCATAAAGCTGGAGGAGGACTGGTGGACTACTCTTCGCCTGGCCTCTACCCTTTGACTTGTTTGGCATGGATGACCCTATCAAGAGTCAAAGCACAAGGCACTGACTCCAGCGAACAGCTATACAGATCATTAAGGCACGCAAGCCTCCAAACCCTATGATAAGGTTAGCATCCTCTTGGAGTAATAAGGGACTCAATAGCCAAAAGAACAGGCAGGAGACTCTGTGGACGTGAACAAGACACCCAGATGGTATGTGCTCCTCCCCCCGAGGTGCCAGGGTCAGGGAGATCTCATATCGCATCCACAGCATTTTGGAGGGTCAGGGAGAGCAGCCGGAATCTTGGTACATATTGGTACCAATGACATAGGAAGGAAAAGCAGTGGTCCAGAAGAGAGAATTTAAGAGAGCTAGGCAGTAAGCTGAGAAACGGGACCTCCAGGGCGGTAATTTCTGGACTGCAAACTGTGCCATGCGCCAGTGAGGGTAGAAGCAGGATGATCTGGAAGACAAATGTGCGGCTGAGAAGCTGGTGCAGGGAGCAAAGCTTCAGGTTCTTGGATCATTGGGATTTCTTCTGGGGGAGGCATCACCTGTACAAAACGGATGGGTTGCACCTGATCCCAAGGGGGACCAATATTCCCGCAGGCAATTTGTTAGAGCTGTTGGAGAGGGTTTAAACTAATTTGGTGGTGGGGTGGGAACCAGAGTGAAGGGACTCCGGATAGGACAAGTAGTAAAAAAAAAAGCAAAGATAGTGTGCGGTCAGACTGTCAGGAAGAGCAGGCAGACGATAGGACAAAATTCCAACCAGCAGGGCAAGTATCAGTGTATTTGGGATGCAAAATCAAAAAGGGTAGCAAACACAGTACTCAAAGTGTTACATCTCAATGCACAGAGTATAAGAAATAAGGTGGATGATCTTGTTGCACTTTTACAGAAAGTCGGGTATGATGATGTGGCTATCACTGAATTGTGGCTGAAGGATGGTCGTAGTTGGGAGCTGAATCTCCCAGGTTACATATTGCATCCGAGGGAAAAGAAGGTAGGGAGAGGGCGTGGCATAGCTCTGCTGGTAAGGAATGGCATCAAATCATTAGAAAGATGTGACATTGAATCAGAAGATGTTGAATCCTTGTGAGTTGAGTTAAGAAACTGCAAGGATAAAAGGACCTTGATGGCAGTTATATACAGGCCTCCAAACAGTGGCTGGGATGTGGACCACAGATTACAATGGGAAATAGAAAAGGAATGTCAAAAGGGCAACATTATGATAGTCATGGGAGAATACAACATGCAGGCAGATTGGGACTATTAGGTTGGTAATGGATCTCAAGAGAGTGAATTTGTTGAAAGCCCACGAGATGGCTTTTCAGAGCAGTTTGTTGAGCCTACTGGGGATTCAGCTATACTGGATTGGGTGTTATGTAATGAACTAGAGGCGATTAGGGTGCTTACGGTAAAGGGACCCTGAGGAGGCAGTGATCACAATACGATTGAGTTCAACTTGAAATTTGAAAGGGAGAAAGTAAAGTTTGACATAGCAGTATTTCAGTGGAGTAGAGGAAATTACAATGATATGAGAGTACATTGGCCAAAGTAAATTGGAAGAAAATGCTGGCAGGGATGACAGCAGAGCAGCAATGGCTTGAGTTTCTGGGGAATATGAGCAAAGTGCAGGATAGATGAATACAAAAAACAAAGAAATACTCAAAAGGCAAAAATAGTATAATCCTGGCTGACAAGGAAAGTCAATAAAAGCAAAAGAGAGGACATACAACAAAGCAAAGATTAGCAGAAAGATAGAGGCTTGGGAAGCATTTCAAAACCTACAGAGAGTAACTAAAAGAATCAATAGGAGGGAAAAGACAACAAACAGTATCTCAGTGGATAGTAAAAGATTTTTCAAGTACGTAAAAAAATAAAAGAGAGATGAGAATGGATATAGGGTCACTAAGGCCGGAGAAATAATAACAGGGAACAAGGAGATGGCAGATGGACTAAATGAGTATTTTACACTGATATTCACTGTGGAAGATTGCTACAGCATGCCAGATGTTGAAGGGTGTGAGAGAAGAGAAGTGAGTGCAGTTACTATTACAAGGGAGAAGGTGTTCAAAAAGCTGAAAGACTTAAGGGTACGTAAGTCACTTTGACCAGATGAACTGCACCCTCAGGTTCTGAAAGAGTTAGCGGTAGAGACTGTGGAGGCATTAGTAACAATCTTTCAAAAATCATTAGACTCTGGCATAGTGCCAGGGGACTGGAAAATTGCAATTGTCACTCCACTCTTTAAGAAAGGAGGAAGGTAGCAGAATGGAAATCATAGACCAGTTCGCCTGACCTCATTGGTTGGGAAGATGTTGGAGTCAGTTGTTAAGGATGAGGTTATGGAATTAATGGTGACACAGAAATAGATAGGACAAAGTCAATATAATTTCCTTAAGAGAAGATCTTGCCCTATGAGCCTGTTGGAATTCTTTGAGGAGATTACTTCTCCTCAGAAGGCCTTTAACAAGGCACCACACATGAGGCTGCTTACCAAGTTAAGAGCACATGGTATTACAGGAAAGTTACTAACATGGTTAGAGCATTGGTTGATTGGTAGGAGGCAGCAAGTGGAAATAAAAGGATCCTTTTCTGGTTGGCTGTCAGTGACTAGTGGTATTCCACAGGGGTTGGTGTTGGGACCGCTTCTTTTTATGCTGCACATCAATAATTTAAATGATGGAATAGATGGTTTTGTTGCCAAGTTTGCAGATGGTATGAAGATTGGTAGACATTACGAAAACACGTAGGCGGCAGAAGGACTTAGATTGGGAGAATGGGCAAGAAAGTAGCAAATTAAATAAAATGTTGGAAAATGCATGGTCATGCACTTTGGCAGTAGAAATAAATGTGCAGACTATTTTTTTTTAAACGGGGAGAAAATCCAAAAATTTGAGATGCAAATGGACTTGGGAGTCCTTGTGCAGAACACCGTAAAGGTTAACTTGCAGGTTGAGCCGGTGGTCAGGAAGGCAAATTCAAGAGGTCTAGAATACAAGAGCAGGGATGTGATGCTGAGGCTTTATAAGGCACTGATGAGGCCTCACCTAGAGTAATGTAAACAGTTTTGGGCTCCTCATCTAAGAAAAGATGTGCTGGCATTGGAGAGGGTTCAGAGGAGTTTCACAAGGATGATTCCAGGAAAGAAAGGGTTATCATATGAGGAACGTTTGATGGCTCTGGGTCTGTATTCGCTGGAATTTAGAACGGGGGGGTGGGGGGTGGAGATCACATTGAAACCTTTTGAATATTGAAAGGCCTAGATAGAGTAGACGTAGAAAAGACGTTTCTTTCCCATGGTGGGAGAGTCTAGGACAAGAAGGCACAACCTCAGGATAAATGGGCGTCTATTTAAAACTGAGATGCAGAGAAATTTCTTTAACCAGAGGTTGGTGCTATCGCCCAGTAGCACTCACATATACACTGATGAAATGCTTTGAGAGGTTGGTCATGACTAGACTGAACTCCTTCCTCAGCAAGGACTTGGACCCATTACAGTTTGCCTTTCACCACAATAGGTCGATGGCAGACTCAATGTCAATGTCTCTCCCTGCAGCTTTTCACCAACTGGACAACACAAACACCCATGTCAGAATGCTGTTCATCGACTATAGCTCAGTATTTAATACCATCATTCCCACAAGCCTGATTAGGAAGTTGCAGAACCTGGGCCTCTGTACCTCCTTCTGCAAATGGATCTTTGACTTCCTAACCGGAAGACCACAGTCTGTGCGGATTGGTGATAACATCTCCTCCTCGCTGAGGATCAACACTGGCTCACCTCAGGGGTGTGTGCTCAACCCACTCCTCTACTCTCTATATACCCATGACTGTGTGGCTAGGCATAGCTCAAATACCATTTATAAATTTGCTGACGATACAACCATTGTTGGTAGAATCTCAGGTGGTGATGAGAGGTGTATGGGAGTGAGATATGCCAACTAGTGGAATGGTGCCGCAGCAACAACCTGGCACTCAACATCAGTACTCAGAAATGGAGACAGTGAGCAGTTTCAAGTTCCTGGCTGTCAAGATCTCCAAGGATCTAACCTGGTTCCAATATATCGATGCAGTTATAAAGAAGGCAAGATAGCGACTATACTTCATTAGGATTTTGAAGAGATTTTGTATGTCAACAAATACACTCAAAAACTTCTATAGGTGTTCTGTGGAGAGCATTCTGACAGGCTGCATCACTGTCTGGTATGGAGGGGCTACTCCACAGGACTGAAAGAAGCTGCAGAGGGTTGTAAATTTAGTCAGCTCCATCTTGGGTACTGGCCTACAAAGTACCCAGGACATCTTCAAGAAGCTGTGTCTCAGAAAGGCAGCATTCATTATTTAGGATGTCCAACACCCAGGGCACGCCCTTTCTCATTGTTACCATCAGGCAGGAGGTACAGAAGCCTGAAGGTGCACACTTAGCAACTCAGGAACAGCTTCTTCCCCTCTGCCATCCAATTCCTAAATGGACATTGAACCCTTGGACACTACCTCACTTTTTTAATATATATAGTATTTCTGTTTTTTTGCATGTTTTTAATCTATTCAATATATGTGTACTGTATAAAGTATATTTAATTAGATTTATTATTTATCATTAATATTTTTTTCTTCTATATTATGTATTGCATTGAACTGCTGCTGCTAAGTTAACAAATTTCACATCACATGCCGGTGATAATGAAACTGATTCTGATTCTGGTGAATTTGTGGAATTTGTCATCACAGGCCAGGTTGATGGATTAGTAGGTTCGTGATTGGTCACAGCATCAAAGGCTACGGGGAGACGGTCAGGGAGTGGGGCTGAGGAGGGGGGGAAATCAGGCATGATTGAACAGTGGAGCAGACTCGATGGGCCAATAGCCTAATTCTGCTCCTATGTCTTATGTATTTTTAAACACTTATTTTACACTTAAGTTTAACAGTACAACCGAGTATGATTCAACTGAATACTGTACCTCCAATTTTTCACTGAATTCCTCAGAGTAAGGTATAAACCTGCTGTCCAAGTCCCCCTTGTAAAACCATGTGCATCGTCTCACTTCAGTTGGCTCCTCTTCCCAGTACACAGCATAGCGCAAGCGATCGTATAGATAGACATCATAGCGACCACCATCCGTTGACACAACTACATTTTCAGGGTCTGGTTGTACTACAAGTTTAAACCAAATTAAATTGTTTTAGATTTCGTGGCACGAATTAACAAAAACAATAAGGAACGAAGAATGTTTAACATCACATGCAATTTAGACAAAGATATTAGCAAAGGCTGTTTGTCAAAGTTCATTATTGAGTATTTGTCCTGTACTTCAAATTTGTAATAGGGTTAGCAAATAAAACCAAAACTGAAAATGAAAAGTTAATCATTATCAGAATGTGGACTTCACTGCCAAGGCTGAGATTTATTGGCTACCCCTAATTACATATAAAAGTTTGGCTATAAGCTGCCTTATCAAGTGGTAATTCACTGCCACAGAAGCCATTGGAGGTTGTCATTGGGAATACTTAAAGCAGAGGTTTATAGGTTCTTGATTAGTCAGAACATCAAAAGTTACAGGGAGGAGAATTCTATCAGTGATTTGGCATCCAATTAAATAGCCCAATCTCACTGAACAGAAGGAAACTTAGTGGAGGGAGGTACTTGAATGCACTCAGTCACAAAAGAACAAGTTGACTCCCATCAGCACTTAAAAAACAAATGGCTCAGTGGAACATAGCATACTTCAAAATAAATTTCCACCCAAGATGTTCACAGATATTTAAATATTTAGAACTACTTTTTCAAATATTCACTGAAGAAATAGAGAATTAGTGGAATGGAAAGGTCTGTCAATAGATCCATATTTGACAAGAGTAATAGACAGCACAGTGAAAGGCTCTTCGATCCATCTAGTCCATGTCGAACCTTTATACTGTCTAGTCCCATTGACCCAAATCTGCACAATAACCTCTGTATTCCATATTTTACTTGAAATAATTATATTTAAAAAGCAAACAACTGGCATATAAAATGGATTTCAAAACAAAACATAAAATTACTACTTATACTGAATACCTAAATGAAACTGTTTTTAAATTACTCTCATTAATGATTCTAAATTCAAATTGAGTTTAGAATGACAAGACAGAAAGAAAAACTTCAAACAAACTTCTACGTACCAGAGTTATAAATTTCCTCCAAGTTCAATGTGTTTAGAAAGCTGAATGGCATCCAGATTGGTTTCCCCTCTACCATCTTACAGTAGAACCAGTGTGGACGTACTGGCTCATAAATGTTATACGGAGGACTCAGCAAAGGCTGTAAAGCTGTGGAGATAGGGTTAGGAGGAGGGACTGTTGATACAGTTTGCCCCAAAGGTGCCTAGAGGGAAAAAAAAACATATATGGTAGTTCTGAAAGGACTGTGTAGACAAAAATATATATTTTTTCAAATAGTGAAGACATGACCTCTCCATGTTACAGAATAAGTTCCAGATACCCAACTGACTTGCTGGGACTTATTTTGATTTACCGAATGCTCTGTCCTCTAACACTGGCAACAGGCTTGGGAAAATTTATCCAGGATGATCGCAGATGAGGAAGCTGCATCCACAACCAATCTAGTACCAGCTAATGCTTTGAGTGGCTCATCTCGTCCCAGTTTGATCAACAACACCCAAAGTACGTACAGAGCAAGAGCACTGTCCATTATTAAGGACCTCCAGCACCCAGGGCATGCCCCTTTCATCAGGTAGGAGGTACGGGAGCCTGAAGGCACACACTCAGCGATTCAGGAACAGCTTTTTCCCCTCTGCCATCCAATTCCTAAATGGACATTGAATCTTTGGACACGACCTCACTTTTTAAAAAAAAAATATATAGTATTTCTGTTTTTGCATGTTTTTTAAAAATCTATTCAATATTCATAATTGATCTTGTTTATTTATTATTATTTTCTCTCTGCTAGATTATGTATTGCATTGAACTGCTGCTGCTAAGTTAACAAATTTCACATCACATGCCAGTGATAATAAACCTGATTCTGAATTGGTAGCAAAAGGTAATGAGAGATAATATGGAAGTTTTGAGCTCCTTATGATCAAACAAAACAGCAATAAATAGTTATCATTGTGACTAAGAACTGGCAGAAAGGGCCTGAGTAGGACAGAGACAAGAATGGTTCCATTATCCAATAATGGAGCAGGAATAGCTTGGACCACTTTCAAATGGAGAAAGCGAGTGTAGGTGGATGCAAAATTGTTTGAAGCAAGAACAAGTTTCACTAGGCAAAGGGAAAAGTGTGGGACGAGGCAGTTTAGACCTGTTCAAATAAGAAGTGAACAGCCCTCAAACCACCTGGTGCAGGATGGATGGATGGATAGGATCAGACATCCAGAGTGATTAAGGATGGTTTGCAGGCCACTACTCAACTGGACATTTGTTTTTCCTCATTTTTCCCTATATCTAAAGGATCCTTGACCCCAAACCTCAATCATTCTTCTTTCCACTGATGCAGCTTGACCTGCTGAATATTTCTGGCTTTTCTTTTTCCCAGATTTCCAGCACCTGTAGGTTTTTATTCCAATGGCAAACAGGGTTAATTTGATGAGGTCTCAAAGCAGAATAATTATTAGTCCCCCAAATCTATTATGGCAGCAATCATTAGAAAGGGCAAGAGAAGCTGACCCCCACTGAAGAAAGATGCTGAGACTATGTA
Organism: Hemitrygon akajei; assembly: GCF_048418815.1. Classification (NCBI taxonomy): domain Eukaryota; kingdom Metazoa; phylum Chordata; class Chondrichthyes; order Myliobatiformes; family Dasyatidae; genus Hemitrygon; species Hemitrygon akajei. The sequence goes on from NC_133146.1 coordinate 55,928,745, forward strand.
TATAAACCTAAAATGATGTCTATGGCAGAATTTAATTCACAACCAAGTTAAATTAGTTAGTTCCTTCCATCTGTAGTGGAACTAATGTGTTCTTGTGCATCTGCAGTATATGGGGTGGGGGAGGGGGGGATGGAGGGGAAGCCTGATGAACTTTAAAATGTCACATACTTAATATTTATCACATTTACATCTATGACTGAAGAATACAAAACCAAAGCATTGAATGCTTTAAAATTCAAAACAAAACCAGAAAGATTCAGCAGTATCTACGGAGAGAGAAACTGGGATTAGTATTTCAGGTTAATGCCAGACCAGACTGAAATGGTCGGGGGGTCAGGGTTAGAGGCGAGAGATGGGCCGGTTTGGTTCGCAGCTCTGCAGGGTTTGCTTGTTTCTCTGCTGGATTGAGGCTCTGACCTGCAACTAGTGGACTTCTGGATTGGCAGCAATGATGCCTGGTGTTTTAAACTTCAGTTCCAAATGCTGTTTGCTTGCTTTTATTGTTTACACAATGTGTTTTATTCCTTTCTCTGCACACTGGGTGTTTGACAATCTTCATTTACTTTAATAGGCTCTTTGTTTTGTGGCTGCCAGTAAGGAGGTGGAATTCAAGATTGCATGAAGTATACACACTTTGATAATAAAATGTACTCTGAACTTCACACACAAGAGAAAAATCTGCAGATGCTGGACTCTGCCGAAGGGTCCTGGCCCAAAACATCAACTGCACTCTTTTCCATAGATGCTGCCTGGCCTGCTGGGTTCCTCCAGCATTTTGCATGTGGTATTTTGAACTTCATCAGGATTGCGAATTGTCAAGAATTTCACATGCAGTTAAAGGAAGAGTGCAGGGAAGAAGCAGGAGTGAAGAGGGAAAACAATAGGAAAGGTCGATGATTGACAGGAAAGGAGGGATTAACTGGGGTTGATAGTTCAAAGTGGAATATGATAAACTGGTAACAGGACCAGCAATTCTATTAACTAGAAGTTCACTAACCAGACAGACATGTTTGAAATTTTATTGGAATTGTTATAACAGCAAAGATTCATCACATTAGCAAGATAGAGAACTAAAGTGCCAAGCCACAGGAAACTAAAGGCCGATTTATACTTGTGCATACTGGCTACGCTGCAGCCTACACCAGAGCCCTGATTTTCACTTCTGTGTCGTTCTACGCCGTAGCGAGTATGCGTTGGTGTGTGGGGTTGGTGGTGGGGTTTCCATGCCACTGTCTTGAGTTTCTTCGTGAGAGACATGGACGAGGAAATGTATTTCAAACATTTTCACATGTCAGCAGGTAGATTTGATGATTTGGTTCATCTATTTCGCATCAGTGTGCAGACATGGCGGAGAAGCAGCAACCAGAAATGCATAGGAGGAAATGCGATGCTACCAAGCGGGCCAATCACAGTTGTTGCAGTCTGTGTCGCCACGACGCGCGAGTTACTTTTCTGGGGAGATGCACGTCATCCAATGGCGTAGGGTACAGCGTCGATGCGACACACAAGTATAAATCAGCCTTAAGGGTCACCTGAACCAGACAGACCACTTTCCAGAAAGAGGGTGAAAGAGATGGCTGAAGAGATGGCAGGTGCATTGGTCATGATCTTTCAAGAATTTTATTTATTCATTTACAGGATGTGGGCATTGCCAGCTCAGCCAGCATTTATCGCCCATCCCTAGTTGCCCTTGAGAAGGTGGAGATAAGCTGCCTTCTTGAATCGCTGCAGTCCTGAAGGTGTCGTTAGGAATCACTTGATTCTAGCATAGTCCTAGAGGACTAGAAAATTGTAGAAAAACATAGAAACATAGAAAATAGGTGCAGGAGTACGCCATTCGGCCCTTCGAGCCTGCACCACCATTCAGTATGCTCAGGGCTGATCATCCAACTCAGAACCCTGTACCTGCTTTCTCTCCATACCCCTGATCCCTTTAGCCACAAGGGCTATATCTAACTCCCTCTTAAATATAGCCAATGAACTGGCCTCAACTGTTTCCTGTGGCAGAGAATTCCACAGATTCACCACTCTCTGTGTGAAGAAGTTTTTCCTCACCTCGGTCCTAAAAGGCTTCCCCTTTATCCTTAAACTGTGACCCCTCATTCTGGACTTCCCCAACATCGAAAACAATCTTCTTGCATCTAGCCTGTCAAATCCCTTTAGAATTTTATACGTTTCAATAAGATCCCCCCCTCAATCATCTAAATTCCAGCAAGTATAAGCCTAGTCAATCCAGTCTTTCTTCACATTAAAAGTTCCTCCCATCCCAGGAATCAATCTGGTGAACCTTCTTTGTACTCCCTCTATGGCAAGAATGTCTTTCCTTAGATTAGGGGACCAAAACTGCACACAATACTCTAAGTGCGGTCTCACCAAGGCCTTGTACAACTGCAGTAGAACCTCCTTGCTCCTGTACTCGAATCCTTTTGCTATGAATGCCAACATACCATTTGCCTTTTTCACCGCCTGCTGTACCTGCATGCTCACTTTCAATGACTGGTGTACAATGACACCCAGGTCTCGTTGCACCTCCCCTTTTCCTAATCGGCCACCATTCAGATAATAATCTGTTTTCCTGTTCTTGCAACCAACGTGGATAACCTTGCATTTATCCACATTAAATTACATCTGCCATGAATTTGCCCACTCACCTAACCTATCCAAGTCACCCTGCATTCTCTTAGCATCCTCCTCACAGCTAACACCGCCGCCCAGCTTCGTGTCATCCGCAAACTTGGGAGATGCTGCATTCAATTCCCTCGTCTAAATCATTAATATATATTGTAAACAACTGGGGTCCCAGCACTGAGCCTTGCGGTACCTCACTAGTCACTGCCTGCTATTCTAAAAAGGTCCCGTTTACTCCCACTCTGTTTCCTGTCTGCCAACCAATTCTCTATCCACATCAATACCATACCCCCAATACCGTGTGCTTTAAGTTTGCACACTAATCTCCTGTGTGGGACCTTGTCAAAAGCCTTTTGAAAATCCAAATATACCACATCCACTGGCTCTCCCCTATCCACTCTACTAGTTACATCTTCAAAAAATTCAGTAAGATTCGTCAGACATGATTTTCCTTTCACAAATCCATGCTGACTTTGTCTGATGATTTCACCACTTTCCAAATGTGCTGTTATCACATCTTTGATAACCAGCTCTAGCATTTTCCCCACCACCGATGTCAGACTCACCGGTCTATAATTCCCCAGTTTTTCTCTCCCTCCTTTTTTAAAAAGTGAGTAAATGTCACTCCATATTTTAAGAAGGGATGAAGGCAAAAGGAAGTTATAGGCCAGTTAGCCTAACCTCAGTGGTTGGGAAAGTGTTGGAGTCTTATTAAGGATGAGGTTTCGGGGCACTTGGAAACTAATGATAAAATAAATCAAAATCAGCATGGTTTCTGTAAAGGGAAATCTTATCTGACAAATTTGTTAGAGTTCTTCAAGTTAGTAACAAGCAGGATGGACAAAGGAGAGGCAGTGGATTTTCAGAAGGCATTTGATAAGGTGCAACTCATGAGGTTGTTTAACAAGATAAAATCCTATGGTGTTACAGGAAAGATACAGGCATGGATAGAAGAATGGCTGAGAGGCAGGAGGCAGCGAGTGGGAATAAAGGAGGCTTTTTCTGGTTGGCTGCCAGTAACTAGTATGTTCCTTAGAGGTTCAGTATTGGGAGTGCTACTTTTCATTGCCTGTCAGTGACTTAGATAGTGGAATTGATGGCTTGTGGCAAAGTTTGCAGATGATAGGAAGATAGGGAGAGGGGCAGGTAATGCTGAGGAAGCTATATGATTGCAGCAGGACTTAGACAAATTGTAAGAATGGGCAAAAAAGTGGCTGATGGAATACAGTGTTGGGAAATGTATGATAATGCATTTTGGTACAGGAACAATAGTGTGGACTAATAGCTCAATGGCAGACGCAATTTCAATGGATCTCCACACGGCTTTAGACCACCTAGAAAACACAAACACCTGTGTCAGGATGCTGTTCATCAACTATAGCTCAGCATTTAATACCATCATTCCCACAATCCTGATTGAGAAGTTGCAGAACCTGGGCCCCTGTACCTCCCTCTGCAATTGGATCCTCGACTTCCTAACTGGAAGACCTCAGTTTGTGCAGATTGGTGATTACCCCACTGCTCTACTCTCTGTATACACATGACCGTGTGGCTCGGTATACCTCAAGTACCATTTACAAATTTGCTGATGATACAACTATTGTTAATAGATTCTCAGGTGGTGACAAGAAGTCATACAGGAGTGAGATATGCCAGCTAGTGGAGTGGTGCTCCAGCAACAACCAAGCACTCAACATCAGTAAGACGAAAGAGCTGATTGTGGACTTCAGGAAGGGTAAGACGAAGGAGCACATACCAATCCTCATAGAAGGATCAGAAGCTGAACGAGTGAGCAGCTTGAAGTTCCTCGGTGTCACAATCTCTGGGGATCTAACCTGGTCCCAACATATCGAAGTAGTCATAAAGAAGGCAAGACAGCAGCTATACTTTATTTGAAGAGATTTGGCATGTCAACAAATACACTCAAAAACTTTTATAATTGTACTGTGGAGAGCATTCTGACAGGCTGCATCACTGTCTGATATGGAGGGGCTACTGCACAGGACCAAAAGGAGCTGCAGCATGTTGTAAATCTAGTCAGCTCCATCTTGGGCACCAGCTTACAAAGTACCCAGGACATCTTTAGGGAGCAGAGTCTCAGAAAGGCAGCATCCATTAATAAGGACCTCCAGCACCCAGGCCATGCCATCAGGTAGGAGGTACAGAAGCCTGAAAGCACACACTCAGCGATTCAGGAACAGCTTCTTCCCCTCTACCATCCGATTAGTAAATGGGACGTTGAAGCTTTGGACACTACCTCACTTTTTTTTTTAAAGTACAGTATTTCTGCTTTTGCACATCTTTTAAAATCTATTCAATATATGTAATTGATTTACTTGTTTATTTATTATGTTTATTTTATTTATTATTTATTTTTTCTCTCTCTGCTAAATTATGTATTACATTGAACTTCTGCTGCTAAGTTAACAAATCTCATGTCACATGCTGGTGATAATAAGCCTGATTCCGATTCTAAATGGAGAGAAAATTCAAAAATCAATGGTGCAAAGTGACTTGGGAGTCCTTGTGCAAGACTCCCAGAAGGTTAATTCACAGGTTGAGTCTGTGGTAAAGGTGGCAAATGCAACGTTGGTATTTATTTCAAGGGGAATAGAACATAAAAACAAAAAGATAATGCTGAGACTTTATAAGACATTGGTCAGGCTGCACTTGAGAGTCAACAGTTTTGAGCCCCTTATCTCAAAAAGGATGTATGGCCATTGGTGAGAGTCCAAAGGAGGTTCATGAGGATGATTCTGTGAATGAAGGGTTTAACGGATGAGGAACTTTTGGCAGTTTTGGGCCTGTACTCACTGGAATTTAGAAGAATGTGCGGGGATCTCATTGAAACCTACAGAACGTTGAAAGGACTAGATAAGATAGATGTGGAGAGGATGATTCCTCTGGTGGGGGTATCCAGAACTAGGGGGACAGCCTCAAAATTGATGGGCGACCTATTAGAACAGAAGTAAGCAGGATTTTTTTTAAAGCCAAAGAGTGGTGAATCTGTAGAATGCTCTGCCACAGACTACAGTGGAGGCCAAGTCTGCAAGTATTCTTAAAGCAGAAATTGATATTCCTGGTAGGTCAGTCAGGGCATTAAAGGATATGGTGAGAGGGCAGGTGTATGGGGTTGAATGGGATCTGGAATTGAGCCATGATGAAATGGCAGAGCAAACTTGATGGGTTGAATGGCCTAATTCTGCTCCTATGTCTTGTGGACCTAAGGACCAATACTCACATGGGCAAGCCCGTGTTTGAGGTGGATTTCAAGCAACATCTGGAAGGTGGTGTGTGCTTTCACGCAAACCGTGGGTCCAGTGTGTGAGTTAAAGAGAACTTTGAAATGAGCATCAACTTATGTGCACATTTGGAGTGGGTTAACTGTAATGGGTCCTTTCTCTTTTTTCCTTTTCATTTTCCTATTAACTGTTCGACAAAGCTGAAATTTGTAAAAATATTCTTTATAATTGTATGCAATGTATGATTTGTTATTTCTTACTGATGGTTAATTACATGGGGGCAGTAGTTACACAACATTTGCTCAGATTGGGTGTGGGTGATTGAAACATCCTGGCTCTACTGGCCTGGTGGGAACCTAGATGTGCAGAGTTTGACAAAGGTGGTTTTCTCACTGCTGAGTCCTGTGGCTGTTATTGAGATGTAGCTCTAGAGATGCCCGGTAACGAAGAGTTTCAAAGGTTAAGTACACCATATCCAAAATTCCAAAATTTGAATACGTTTGAAAACTGAATTTTTTTGAGCACTGACATGACATCACAAATGGAAAATCCAACAAGCCGCTGGGAAAGTTCCCGGGTGACCTCACGTATGTAGTGAAGAGAAGTTAATGAAAAATAGAAAAACACTGGAAAAAAATGAAGATGTTGATTGTGTACTGAAAGAATAAATTCATCATCGGAGTGGATGCATGCTGCTTAATGATATGCTGATTATGAAACAAGCAAATATCTTACAGGGCAAACTAGAAATTGAAGGTAATCATAAATATTCAGCAGGCTGGTTGTAGAAATCTAAGAAAACAATGGTATTGATTTTAAAGATTAATTATTTTTTTAAAGTTAAAGCATCTGCCGGTCATGAAGCAGCAGAGAAATTCATTAATGAGTTTGAAAAGATCATCACTGATGAAAATCTAACACCAGAACAAGTCTACAATGCTGACTGATTTTATACCTTACATAAAACCTAAAAAGGTCAAATACAAATACAGTGTACTATAACCTTTTTAATCAAAACATAGCATATGGTGGAACTGAAAGCCTGCTGTGTTCAACAGCTGATTCAGGTAGTCTCCCAATGCAGCTCTGCTGCCTGTTACCCTGCACACAGTATATTTTCACTGTTTCAGCTGCTACCGTCTGGCAAACAGCACCGTAGCATTAAGGCCAGGACCAACAGGCTCCAGGACAGCTTCTTTCACCAGGCCATCAGATTTATTAATACATATTGATCTGATTGTGTATCTGACTGTACATACATGTATTCAATTTTAGTGTTTGGAAAATATCCTCTCATATTTTCCCTCTTTATTGCACGTACATTGCGACGGCAACACAACATAAAGTTCCCTTGGATGCAAGGAACAATAAATACAAATATTAACGCTATGTAAAAAATGTTACTATTAAATTCATATATGTGGACAACTGTAAGACAAAGACCGCTAACCGGTAGCATAGTGGTTGCCAACCTGTTGATCGCGATCGACAGGTTGATCTTTGAGACTTTCCCAGTAGATCCCGAAAAGAAATGAAAAATAAATACACAAATACTGTTGAGAGATTGTTTCTAGGTTGCAGGGTTTTAGTTCCGTTCCTGCTGCCCAGTGCACATGCGTGTAGCTCCCCCGCCACACACTACAGTGTACTTCAGTGGTCCCCAACCACTGGGCCGCAAGGAAATGATATGAGTCAGCTGCACCTTTCCTCATTCCGTCACGCCCACTGTTGAACGTGAACGCACACGAGGTCATTACCCACGCGAGGTCATCAGTCGCTTAAACGCAGTGATACCCTCGCGCCAGGGATCACTGGTTGGCCTTAAGTAACCGGCCGCCTCGCACGGCCGGCGAGAAGTGCCGTTGCTACTGGGCTGGAGCGCGGATAGATGGGCGCCGCCTCTGAACCTGTTTAGCACACTGAACATTCGTGGGGAACCTGGTGCTAAAATATTCGCAGATGACTTAATTTGGGCTCAGGGTTCCGTAAGTATCAGAGCAACTACCTCGCTGCAATCTAATGAAAGTCATCCCTCGAGCCAAATCTTTGTCGGCTGATAGATCCTACAAGGGGGGACGGGCGCGCACCCTGTCGCACTCCTCCTCGCTCACACAGTCGCTCTCTGGACTGCAACCGCCGCGGTCCCGGCATGGGAAAAGCCGCATCTGACCGAGGCGTCTGGCGGCGGGCGGGCCCGGAGGCTGTCTAATGAGGCAATGAAGCACTCAAAACTGCTTCTGTACCTTGAGTCCAAGCACCCCGCACTTAAAGACAAACCTGCTGAATTTTTTCAGTGGAAAAAAACGTGAGCAAGCAGAACAGCAGCTAGGTGCTGAGAGCCACGAAAACTAAATTGAGGAATAGACTGGACATTAGGAACCTGCTTTGAGTATCGCTATATTCCGGTCGCAATTAACACCCACTCCCCCCACCCCCCGCCGTCCGCAAGAATATTGTCAATATTAAACCGGTCCGCAGTGCAAAAAAAGGGCGGTAACCCCTGGTGTTCATACATTATTTCTACTTCCAGGTTGCAGGGCTTTACTTCCGGTCTTTTCTGCCCCAGTGCGCATGTGTGTAAATAATCGATTTGGGGTCGATCTTGCCTTTCACTAAGGCCGAGGTAATGGGTCTTGGGCTTAAAAAGTTTGGTGACCACTATGGCAGCACATAAATTCAGTGTCAGAAATGACGACACTGAATTAATGTGCTACCCAGCTATCTCCTTATATTTTCCAACATCTGAAATCCAAGACATTTACTGCCCCAAGGATTTTGGATAAGGGGTACTCAACCTGCATTCAAAAAGAGCTCAAGGCTTGACAATGATTACAAACTGTATTGGGAATCATCATACAAATTATTCTTTTATTCTAAGCAGTCTCAATAAAGAGAACGAATGAACATCAGAACTCATCTTACCTGTGGTGAAGAGATCGGTGGTGTCTGGTAAAGATGATTAGTTGGTGTGGCAGACTGGAAGGGAGGCATAGGTTGCTGACCTGGGCTTTGGCTATACTGTAGCTGTTGGGGGGGAAGGTAAGGACTTGCACGACTACTCTGCGACATTTGGCGATAAGGATTATAATTCTGCTGGGTCTGAGGAGGAGAGGCAGCTGGGAAAGCTGTTGAGGCAGAAAGTCCAGGCTGATTATTCTGGTAGGTTGTATTAATGTACTGAGAGACTGGAGGTGTCACGAAGCCAGCTTGAGAATGTGTGCTCTGAAATGCAAAGGGATCTTGCGCAGAATGTGCTGAGGAAGCTACAGGTACTTCAGCTGGGGCTTTTGAGCTTGAAACCGTCCTTGCAGGCGGTGCTGTTGTTGTACGAGGATGGTGTCCAATATTTGCAAAAGGATCATTGTTAGTTACAGCCTGGGAAAAATAGTTGAAGGCAGGTGGATGGCTCATAGAAGCGGATGTCTGACCCACGAAACTGTCCTCCTCACCAACATCTGTTGATTCATCTGTTGGAAAACACAAAACAATAAACATTCTTAACTCTTTATGTAGCAAAGAGAACAACTATCTTCTTTTGCAAATGGGTTGTTTGTCATCCTCGTTCGATTTATTTATTTAGCGATACAGCCCTTACAGCCCTTCGAGTCACACCTCCAAGTAATCCCCAACAACACTGATTTAACCCTAACCCAATCATGGGATAATTTACAGTGACCAACTAATCTACCCGGTATGTCTTTAGACTGTGGGAGGAAACCATGGAGGACCTGGAGAAAACCCATGCATTTTATGAGGAGAACGCACAGAGTCTCCTTACAGAGGCCGCTGGAATTGAACTCTGAACTTCAATGTCCCGAGCTGTAATAGCGTCACCCTAACTGCTATGTTACCATGATGCCCTTTTGCACATTGTTCTTTGCTTCTGTGTAGATTTTCATTGATTCTATTGTGTTTCTTTGTATTTACTCTGAATGCTTGCAAGAAAATGAATCTCAGTATAGTATATGGTGATATACATATATATAAAATATATTTTGATAATAAAGTTACTTCAAACTTGATCTGTTGCTTCTGAACAAAAATCACTTTCCAATAAAACAAGTCATCCTGAAAATACAGCTTTAGTCATAACTAATGCACATTAATTTACAATAATAATGGATTTAATAAAACTAATGCAATGTCATAGCTTGTATTTTTTAAATATTTATTTACTTAGCAACACTGTGCGGAGTAGACCCGTCCAGCACTTTGAGCCATACCATCCCAGCAATCCCCAGTAAACCTGATTACCCTTAACCCAAACTTGGGACAATTCACAATGACCAATTAACCTACCTGATACAGCTTTGGACTGTGGGAGGAAACTGAAGCACCTAGGGAAACCCCACATATTCCATGGGGAAGGTGTACAGAGACTCCTTACAGAATAGCACCGGAATTGAAATCCGAACCCCGGAATGCTCCAAGGTGTAATGGAACCATGCTAACCACTATGCTACTGTGGCATCCAAATATATTGATTTCAAATTTGGGGATGCTGATTGGGTAGGTTCATGAAGCAAACTGGAGCCTAGCAATTAAAAAAAACATGGAAAACCTCCACTTTGTAGCGACATTAACATCACCAAATGTTGAATGCTAGTATAAGAAATGCAAAGATAGAAGCTGGAGAAATTATGGAGCAAAGAATAAAGAGGAAAGCTTTGAGATGCGAAAAGGGAAGAGAATCACACACACACACACACACACACACACTCACTCACTCAATGCTGGAGGAACTCAGCAGGCCAGGTAGCATCTATGAAAACAGTACAGTTGATGTTTTTGGCTAAGACCCTTCAAGCAGGACTGGAGAAAAAAATCTGAGGAGCAGATTTAAAAGTTGGGAGAGAGGGGAGAGAGAAACACAAGGTAATAGGTGAAACCCAGAGGGGGAAGGGGGAAGTAAAGAGCGAGGAAGTTGATTGGTGAAAGAGATACAGGGCTGGAAAAGGGGGAGTCTGATAGAAGAGGACAAAAGACCCTCAACCGCATCTCTTCCATTTCATGGATATCTGCTCTCGCCCCATCTTCCCGCACCCTACCAGGGATAGGGTTCCTCATGACCTCACCTACCACCACACCAGCCTCGCGTCCAGCATATAATTCTCCGTAACTTCCACCATCTCCAATAGGATCCCACCACTAAGCACATCTTTCCCTCCTCGCATCCCCACTTTCTGCTTTCTGTAGGGATCACTCCCTATGTGACTCCCTTGTCCATTCGTCCATCCCCACTGATCTCCCTTTTGGCATTTATCCTTGCAAGTGGAACAAGTGCTACACCTCCTTCACCACCATTCAGGACCCCAAACAGTCCATCTAGGTAAGGTCTGTTGGGGTCATTTACTCTGTCTGGTGCTCCTGACCTGACATAGATTGGAAGACCTCTTTGCTGAGCGCCTACGCTCCATCTGCCAGAAAAAGTGGGATTTCCCAGTGGCCACCCATTTTAATTCCACTTCCCATTCCCATTCCAATACATCTATCCATGGTCTCCTCCACTGCCGTGATGAGGTCACACTTAAGTTGGAGGAACGACACCTTGTATTCAGTCTGCATAGCCTCCAACCTGATGGCATGAACATCAATTTCTTGAACTTCTGGTAATGACCCCATCCCTCCTTCACCATTTCACTATTCCCCACTCCCTTTTCCTTCTCTTACCTTATCTCTTTGCCGGCTCATCAGCTCCCTCTGGTACTCCTCCCCCTTTTCTTTCTTCCATGGCCTTCTGTCCTCTTCTATCAGACTCCCCTTTCCCCATTCTTCTACATCTTTCACCAATCAACTTTCCAGCTCTTTATTTCATCCCTTCCCCTTCACCTATCACCTTGTGTTTCTCCCTCCCCTCGCTCCACCTTTTAAATCTACTCCTCAGCTTTTTTTCACCAGTCCTGCCGAAGGGTCTCAGTCTGAAACGTCAACTGTACTGTTTGCAATAGATGCTGCCCAGCCTGCTGAATTCCTCCAGGTGTGTGTGTCTGTGTGTGTGTACACGCACGCACGCACGCGCGTGCTTGGATTTCCAGCATCTGCAGATTCTCTCGTTTGTAAGAGAATAATACATAACGGAATTGACAACAGTACAAGGCTTTGATAAATGAATTCTCATGTTAACAGTGCTCATTGCTCCCGTTCTCACTAATACATGACACACCTCCTGAAAGGGAAAAAGACAAACTTAAACACACCAGCCAGATCCTAATAAGCAAAGCTCTGTAGTACTTCGACAGTTTTTCTGCTGTTAAAACTCTTTGAATGTTCATGAATCTCATTGATGCTCACATGTTCAAAAATAAATCAACTTTAAATACAATCTTGGCATGATAAATGTTTTTTTTTAACTGTTAGTAATATGATCATTTTTGGGGATTTCTGAATCACTTAAAGTAATTAAACACCTTATGATGTCAACTCAGTTCAACAAATGTACATAACCTGGAACATGCCATGCCATTCTTTCTCCCACGGCCATTCTATTCATTCAATGAGATTTTCAGGAAGATGCTGTTTCCCGCTTGGCATTGCTGCCTGCTGCACCTCCAACAGTGTCCTTCGGTCAGCATCCAGGGACCACCACTCATTGATGTTTCACTCCCTTAGCCCTGGTACATCTTCTGGTGGTGGAGCAGTGACAGGAATGTCTCTCTGCCACCACCCTGCAGCTTTCAATGGAGCTAGTCAGCCCCCCCAATTTCTGTCTTTACTCCTCAGCCACAGCCAAAAGCTGCCCTTTTCTCCCTCTTCAGCCACCTCTGGCGAACCTCCTGAGCCTCGCTCCAGTCACTGCCATATCATGGAGTAACTTTATCAGAGTGCTTTCAAAACCCTGGCATCCCACCTTCACAGGGTAGATGACGGCCCACAAGTCAAGCTTCCATACACTCAGCTGCCAGGCCGGAGTACTTCAGCCTCTTCCGCTCATGGGCAGCCTCCACTCCTTCCTCCCATGGGACGGTTAACTCAATGAGGAGGACTTTCTTGGCAGCCATGGACTATAGTACTATGTCTGGGTGGAGATGTGTTGGTGATTTCTTTGGGGAAATTGCAACTGTCTGCCGAGATTTGCCTTCATGTTCCACTCCTTGCCTGTGGAGAGGAGTCCTAAGGGAGCTCTTAGGCGGGTGCATCAGCCATCTTACCAGCCTTAACAAATGGGATGATTTGTTGTCCCACCGGGGAAAGGCTGCTTCTCGCATCCTGCCTTCAGGTCTCCAAGATCTCTGCCATCTTCTTTAGGACCTGCTTGCACTGCCATTTGTAGCACCCCTGGGACAGCGCACTCTTTCATCCAGCAAGGATGTGCTGGAGGTTGGCATTGGTGGTATCACACAGGGGGCAGCTATTTTCACCGCTGAACCACTATTGAAGATTTCAGGGGCAGGGCAAGGTGTCAAAAGTTCTCCTGATGAAGAAGCTGAGTCTGAATAAATAGTTATTAAACCTACACTGTTTAACCTGGCACTTTGTAAGTGACAGTTTTCCCCCAAAAAGCTGTCCTTCTATCCCTGGACTTCAGAAAGAACCAAAGACTGGAGCACAATCACACTGAGCACCTCTCAGGATGTTTGCATCTTTCCAGAGAACTGTTCTACATTGTCAGTCATAAAAATATCATGCAACGATGCAAAACTAAATTCTTTATGATACAACCTCAGAAGAAATCCCTAGCATTGCTTGAAACATTCCCAAATGCACGAGCAACCATTGCCAAAGAGCCACCTCACTGAATACTTATGTTAGAGATACAAAAGCTTGTTTATTTTTAAAGGTTGTTCTATGAGAAACAGATTTATCAGCACAATATATTTTTTGCTGTAATAAAATTTCATCAATCATCCACACATAGCTTTTCCCCTACAGCTTGTGATTGTTTCATCAGATTTAAGGGTTGCCTCCATCAGCATTTTGTTCAGTTTACAATGGCATGCGCACTCTCCTTACATCTAATCTATTTACCACTGTCACATGATTTCAGAAACAATATATTATTCTATGGCAGGGATCCCTACCATTAACTGAGGGGTCCATGGACCCCAGGCTGGGAACGCCTGTTACGGCATCCAGTAATGAAGCATTTAAATGACAAATGTGTTGATTCCTGCAGAAATACACAATCAAATTAGAGGTACGAGCTGATAACATTCAGGGAGCAGAATCAATAGGTAGATATAAACAAAATCCAGATGTGGACAGATAAATGGCAGATGAAATTTAATGTAAAGTATTTCATTTAGGATGTAGAAAAATTATATATAAATATACATGGGGGGAGCTATCTGAAAGTTCACTGTTATGAGAAGGATTTGAGAGTCCTGATAGGCTCATCATTATCACCTGACAGAGGTGTATAAGATGATGAGAGGCATTGATCGTGTGGATAGTCAGAGGCTTTTTCCCAGGGCTGGAATGTCTAGCATGAGAGGGCACAGTTTTAAGGTGCTTGGAAGCAGGTACAGAGGAGATGTCAGGGGTAAATATTTTACACAGAGAGTGGTGAGTGCATGGAATGGGCTGCCAGCAGCAGTGGTGGAGGTGGATACAACAGGGTCTTTTAAGAAACTCCTGGATAGGTACATAGAGCTCAGACAAATAGAGGGCTATGGGTAACCCCAGGTAATTTCTAATGTAAGGACATGTTCGGCACAGTTTTGTGGGCTGAAGGGCTTGTACTGTGCTGTAGGTTTTCTATGTTTCTATCAACACCTAGACAATGCACAAAAGTGATCAGGAAGCCTCATAGAATGTTGAGCTATAAGATGCGCTCAGTGGAGTTCAACAGACATTCTCCTTAAGCTATATAATGCGCTCGTGAGGCCACACTTCGAACAATGGGTACAATTTTGGTCTTGATATTGTGTGAGGGATGTGAAGGCACTGAAGAAAGTCCAGAGAAGGACAACAGGACTTATTCTCTGTCTGTAAGGTATAATCTATGAAGAATGATTGAAAGAATTAGATCTTTTTAGCCAGAATAGATGTAGAATGACAGGAGATGTGATAGAAGTGTTCAAAATCATTAATCCATCATCAAGGACATGGGACCAAAGGTGGAGATATGGTTAAGAGGAGATTTCAGACCAACATTAAGAAGCACTTCTTTACACAGCGAGTTGTGGACACATGGAACAAACTACCTGATTGTGTAGTTAAGAGCAGTATTTTCAGACACTTTCAAATCTAGGCTCTATAGTTTGTTACGTACCCCGTAACTGGGTTTACAGACCAGCAAAGATGGAAGTATCCGTTGGAGTCTGGTGGTACCAAAACTAAAGATGTTTATTAGTAAACTACACAATACAGTATCAAAAATGAAAGCATACATATAAAACAAGTTAGCAATAATAAACCTAAAAGTGTAGGAACAATAATAAGCAATAATAAACAAGCTCTATCGATGTCTAGGGGGTAAATGAATTGTCATAGAAGAGTATAAAGTTCAGTTCAGTTCATGCGTGCTGAGGTAGTTATGGTTGTTGTGTTGTAATCGTTGGAGAGAGAGAGCGAGCGAGCGAGATGTAACAGCTGCGGCAGGCAAACCTTCTGTTGCTTTCTTATTTCGTTGTATCGTTGTGGTCATTCAGTTATGACCCATCTGTTCTTCAGCTAGACCGTTCTTCTGCGGTGGACTCGTCACTCTGGCATGAGTGGACACACACAAGTCCCCACCGGCCCTGCTGTAACACTGTGAGCTTTACTGACCGATCTCCTGATTCGGTCCTCGAAGCCCCCACCTTTCTGTGGGTTCACAACACTCAGTCAGTGTCCACTGGTGTGTCTGAAGGGTGTCTCCCCAGACCAGTCTTTTATCCCTACTAACGGGGTCTCAGCTATCCATCAACTCTGAATGACTGTGCCCATCAAATCAGGCCACTCCTGCTGTCTCCTGAGCAAAGTAAAGTCCTTGTAGTGAAAGGTAAATAATCCAGGAAGAATCAAAATACAATAAATCAACAGTCCCTCTCTCTCCCTCTTATCTGTAGCAGATGTTCCTGCCTCTGTGCTTCATCTCTCTCTCTCTCTCTCATTAGCAGCATAGCAACAGCAATAGTTCATAGTTCTCGGGGGGGGGGGGAATGGTTAACTCTGCACCCCATTTCCATCAGGTCTGTTCATCACACATAACAAGTTATTTCAACACACTACATGAATAGGGATTTGGCAAGCTTTGTTGGGCCGAATGGCTTGTTCTTGTCAAAAACTCTCTAATGTTCAAATAAAAGTATACTCTGTAAGCAGAGGTATGAGAAAAGAAACTTGACCTTGTCCTAACTGGCTGGTAAATTACTACCTACATCAGGGGTTCACAGCCTGGGGTCCACTGACCCTTTGGCTAATCATAGAGGTCTATGACGTTAAAGAAAATTTTGGAAACCTCTGGCTAACATTAATATTAATACTCACCATGCAACAATAGTTTAAACTGACATATCAGTCTATCATTTGTATGGGGTGGGGAATGACTTGCATCCAATTTGGTTCGGGTGGCTGGTGAGACCACTGCACACTTCCACTGACAGAGGTGCTAGGAAGGTGGCTTGTTAAGTAGTTTGCTCATTAAACCTTACAGAGAGCCTCAAACTGAAAAAGCTCTGTGATATTATACATAGAAACAGAAAGCTGCTGGTCAGGTGGCTTTAAAGTATGTTACAAGACTGACCACCGAAGCATATGAAATATCTTGAAATTGGTATATTTATGTGTTTGATTTCACAAACACACAAGAAACAGAGCTTGCCACTTAAAAACTAGCAGAGAACATACTCGACATTTAAAACTAACTCGCAAGCATGGAATCTAATTCCATCAGATAACTAATTTTTACACTTTTGCTTATTTTTCCCTTGCTTTTTCAATCCAGACTTTCCTTCACTCATAATTCCGTTACCCATAAATTAATTGGCATCACTTTCACTGGTTTCCTCTCTGCTTCACTTCAATACAGATTCTTCAACCCTGTTGATTGAGGGAGGAAACTTGCGCTTTCATGCTTCACTTAGATCCCATGGATAATGTAATAGTGCATTTATTTACACATTAACACTAGCCTTTAATAGAAAAGAATGTAACCTTACACAGACGAGTAGAAAAAGCTTCAACTTTGACGATCCCAATTGGCATGGCACATGAAGCAGGTTTATTCTTCAACCACAAACCATTCAATATTTGAAATGATGCATTAAAATTGCTCAATCCCCCAGTAACAGCCTCTTATTTTAAAGAATTCAGAAAATAAAATTTTGCTTTCTTAAATTCAATCAATTGATTTTCCTCCTGTCATAATAAAATGCATATTCCCTTCACTGCATGCCATACTAACTTCCTTCACTTCTTTCTCAGGGAATCCCATACAAAATCTCTTGAATGACTTTAATATTAAGTATAGTCACCAAACTACCATCAGAACATAAGGAGCAGAGAAAACAATTTGAGATATCAGGATGTTTAAAATGAGTCTATGCTGATTGAACAAGATCTTTTAACTGTACTAAAATAGTTACACAGGATCCAGCCTATTTTTAAATCAAACATTTAAATTGTTTCAGCACTGCCATCAGCATCTTTGTCACTGCAAATCTCCAAACACAAGATTTACATATTAAAACCTACAATTACTCAGCTGGTAAAAAAAAGTCAACCATAGATAGTCTACAAAGTAGTTCCAACCATAGTTTGCAATATACTTTTAAAATTAACTTTTATTTAAAGCAGGGGTTGCCAAACTTTATGTCATGGAACCTCAAAGAGACCATGGACCCCAGGTTGGGAACCTCTGATTCAGAGATAGAGCGCAGAGAATGCCCTTCTGGCCCTTCAACCTGCACCTCCTAGCAACACCCAACAACCCCAATTTAACCCCAACATAATCACTGGACAATTTACACTGACCAATTAACCTACGCAGTATGTCTTTAGACTGTGGGAGGAAACTGAAGGACCCAGAGAAAACCCACACATTTCCAAGGGGAAGATGTACAGAAACTCCTTACAAAACGATATTAGGATTCAACTCCAAAGTCCTGAGCTGTAATAGCATCATGCTAACCACTACACTTAAAGGCACAAACAAATTTCCATGTAATAAGGGAAGATGAAGTACATAACAGACTTCAACTTCATTACATGGAAAGTTGTTTGTGCCTTGAAGTTCACCATGATTTTTAATCCAATATCTGAAATATCCGCTGCCTTCAGCTACAAGTGCGAAGGATCCTACAGATGAATGCATATACAAACAAGATGCTGGAAATTCGAGCAATGCACACAAAATGCTGAAGGAACTCAGCAGGCCAGACAGCATCTATAGAAAAGAATACCATCAATATTTCAAGTCTGCCAAAGGGTTTCAGTCTGAAATGTCAACTGTACTCTTTTCCACAGATGCTGCCCGGCCTGCTGAGTTCCTCTAGCATTTTGTGTGCGTGTTGTTCAATGCATATTATGACCAAAAACAAATTGGAAACTACAAAATGCTAGTACATCTGCTCCACATACTGGCATTTAACCCTCACTCTCGCCCCCTGTTACAGTAAATCAGTGAAAGCATTGTGAAAGTATTAGGAAGGTCAAGACTTCCACCCACAAGCAGTGTTCATCTGTACAATGTCCCTATGACCCAAGCAGGTTGTGGGAGCTGTAACAACTTGATGCAGGAAAAGCAAAATTCAGTTTCTTCAATAGGAGACAGTGAGAGACAGGAACAAGTGTTAATTAAGTTATAAATTTTATGAATTGAACTTTTTAAGTATTTTGTTTGATCATTTGCGCTTTTAAAAACATTGATTTTTTGCATGTTTTTATTCTATGAGGGAGGTTCTGGCCCAGCATAATCACTAATGCCAGGCAGTTAAATGAACCATTACTAGCACTGAGCCTGTCTGAACACAAACAGGAGAAAATCTGCAGATGACTCCCAATCTGCTCCTCGGTATCTCTGCTGCTACCAGGAGGCCTATAGAATAACTGCTCCCTTCCTGTTCCTGACTTCCACCCATATTGACTCAAAAGAGGATCCTGCTACATTACCCACCCTTTCCCTGACCAGTAGTTGTCCCCTTTTTCCCCCCTCTCTATCCCTTTTAATACACTGAAGTCCAGTCTCTTTCACCTCCTGCCCCCCTCCTGGTCTCACCTATCACCTACTATCCAGTATTTCTTCCTCCCCATCCCCACCTTCTTACTCTGACTTCTTAACTTTTTTCCCCAGTCTGTGAAGGGTCTCAGTCTGAAACGTGGACTGTTTACACTTTTTCATAGACGCTGCCTGGGCTGCTGAGTTCCTCCAGCATTTTGTGTGCGGAGTCTGTCTGAACGTTGAGATTAAAGATACGGGTAGTCCCCGAGATACGAACGTCCAACTTACGGACAACTCATACTTACAAACCGAGGAAGGAGAACACCGTCTGCCATTTTAAGTCGTTGCCATTGACACTGTGTTGAGTGTTTAACTTTGTATTTGGCTTAAAATTTTCTTAATAAGATTCACCCTGACCCCCCCCCCGTTCCAGTTGGCTAGTGGCGCAGTGAGATCAGTGCCGCGCTGGAGAACAGAGGTTTCCGTGCCGGGTTGATGTCAATCCAGTGACTCCCGTACCATCCGTGCCGGGTTGATATCGAACTCGTAAAAAAAACACTGCCACCTCCAGCTTAAATTCCCACACGGAATATTGTGGATGATCAAATACGCAAACCCAGCACAGCTCCCACTTGATCCATTCAGCCTGTCTCAGTGCGGTGGTCATTAGGACCCAGCGGACCTCGAGAGCCAGCGGAGGTCGGGACCCGATGCCCGCAGTGTTTCTGTTCTGTTGACGATGTGCGGTGGTCCTTAAGACCCAGCAGACCTCGGGAGCCGGTGGAGTTTGAGACCCGACGCCCGCAGTGTTTCTGTTCCATTGACAGGAAGCGATCGCAATTGAAAATAAAGTGGAAATAATAAAGCGTTTGGAAAGAGGTGAAATGCCATCGGTCATTGGAAAAGCGTTAGGCTACAGTCGGTCAACAATCGGAACAATTTTAAAGGATAACGGATAAAGTGAGAATAATGGAGCATTTGAAAGGCCCTGCCCCGATGAAAGCTACAATTATTACTAAGCAATGCAGTGGTTTAATTATTGGAATACATAACATTTCTTAAGTGTTTTATATGCATAGAAAGGTTAAATATATACTATATACTAAGACAAACATTTGACTGACGCTAAATAATACCAGATGTACTTGTTCCAACGTGCGTACAAACCCGACTTAAAAACGGACTCAGGAATGGAACTCGTACGTAACCCGGGGTTTGCCTGTACAATATCATTGTTCAAGAAATATAACGTGCTTTCCTGATGTCTTGGCTCATCAAGAACAGATTGACTGGTTACTCATCTCATTAGTACTAATGAAACAAGTTTTGTGACTGCCCAGAAATGATGCAAAAGTCTCAGTCTCCACACTATACGCATTTTACAAATGTATCACAGAAACAAATACAAGAGCTAAAAATGCAAATGAAAACTGTTTCCTATTCACAAAATGTAAATCTAGAAATAAAATGCAAACCTTCACTTGAATGAAAATATAGTCACTGAGGACTACAGCACAGAAACAGACTCTTTGGCCCAAGTTTGTATACTGATCCAACACTAATCCCATATAATTACATACGTGTGGACTCACGTTCAAGGACTTTAAACTCACGTTCTTAACATTATTTACCATATAACCATATAACAATCACAGCACGGAAACAGGCCATTCCGGCCCTCCTAGTCCGTGCCGAACTCTTAATCTCACCTAGTCCCACCTACCCGCACTCAGCCCATAACCCTCCACTCCTTTCCTATCCATATACCTATCCAATTTTACCTTAAATGACACAACTGATCTGGCCTCTACTACTTCTACAGGAAGCTCATTCCACACAGCTATCACTCTCTGAGTAAAGAAATACCCCCTCGTGTTTCCCTTAAACTTTTGCCCCCTAACTCTCAAATCATGTCCTCTCGTTTGAATCTCCCCTACTCTCAATGGAAACAGCCTATTCACGTCAACTCTATCTATCCCTCTCAACATTTTAAATACCTCGATCAAATCCCCCCTCAACCTTCTACGCTCCAATGAATAGAGACCTAACTTGTTCAACCTTTCTCTGTAACTTAAGTGCTGAAACCCTGGTAACATCCTAGTAAATCGTCTCTGCACTCTCTCTAATTTATTGATATCTTTCCTATAATTCGGTGACCAGAACTGTACACAATATTCCAAATTTGGCCTTACCAATGCCTTGTACAATTTTAACATTACATCCCAACTTCTGTACTCAATGCTCTGATTTATAAAGGCCAGCGTTCCAAAAGCCTTCTTCACCACCCTATCTACATGAGACTCCACCTTCAGGGAACTATGCACTGTTATTCCTAGATCTCTCTGTTCCACTGCATTCCTCAATGCCCTACCATTTACCCTGTATGTTCTATTTGGATTATTCCTGCCAAAATGTAGAACCTCACACTTCTCAGCATTAAACTCCATCTGCCAACGTTCAGCCCATTCTTCTAACCGGCATAAATCTCCCTGCAAGCTTTGAAAACCCACCTCATTATCCACAACACCTCCTACCTTAGTATCATCAGCATACTTACTAATCCAATTTACCACCCCATCATCCAGATCATTTATGTATATTACAAACAACATTGGGCCCAAAACAGATCCCTGAGGCACCCCGCTAGTCACCGGCCTCCATCCCGATAAACAATTATCCACCACTACTCTCTGGCATCTCCCATCTAGCCACTATTTATTTTTTCTCTATTTGCACTTTGTCTTCTTTTACGCATTGGCTGTCAGTCTTTGTGTGTAGTTTCTAATTGGTTCTATTGTATTTATTTGTTTTATTGTGAATGCCCACAACAGAATCTGAATGTAACATGGTGACATATACATACTTTGAACTTCATTCTCATCAGTTCTCCCTGGATTTTACCGCTCATCTACGCACAAGGGGAATTTGCAAAGGCCAAGCATCCTATCATGGTGCACATCTTTGGGACAACAGACAAAGCTGCAGCACCTACAGGAATTCCACCTGGTCACACACTTAACTTCACAATATATCACCAGGGGTTGGGCAGCACAGTAGTGCCGTGGGTAGCACAGTACATGCAACCCAGGTTCAATTCCTGCCTGTAAGGAGTTTATAAGCTCTTCCCTATAACCACGTGGGTTTCCACTTTCTACCCCCAGTGCAAAGATGGAGGAATTGGTAGGTTAGTCATAGTAAACTGTGCCGTGATTAAGCTAAGATGAAATTGGGGGATTGCTGAGTGGAGAGGCTCGAAGGGTCAGAAGGACCTATCTCAATAAAAACAAAGAATAGGACAAGAGTTCCATGTGTGTTTATGCAGAGGGTCTACCAGCTATCCAGCAGAATTTGAGATTTTAACTCTAAAATGCTGAAGACAGTATAAAAGGTGTTGACAGTAATAATAGAGTAAAAACACATTTGCTCACAAGTTGGATCCTACTGAAGTAGGAGAAAAATTAACAGTATTAATGGGTGGCACAGTAACGCAGTGTTTAGCGTAACACAGGTTCAATTCCCAGCACTATCTATAAGGGGTTTATATGCTCCTATGACAGTGTGGTTCTCCTCCAGGTGCTCCAGTTTCCTACTACATTAACCTACTACTAAACTGTGCACCTTTGGAATGTAGTAGGAAACTGGAGCACTTGGAGGAGAACCACACTGTCATAGGAGCATATAAACCCCTTATAGATAGTGCTGGGAATTTAACCTGTGTTACTCTAAACACGGGTTTCATACATGCTGTGAGATAGTGTCATACAGCACAGAAACAGGCCCTTCAGAGCAATGACTCCTCAACAACCATCTGCACTTTTCTAAACCAATCCTATTTTTTCCTCCCACTTTCGCCATCAACTGCCCCCAGATTCTACAACTCACTTGCACATCAGGGGCTTAATATAAAGAGACCACATAACTTATCAATCCTCGTGACTTTGCGATGCGAGAAGAAACAAGAACATCTACAGGAGCAGACCCATGCAATGGCAGGAAGAACAGGCATACAGCACTAAATGCTGGGACTGAACCCAGACCACTGGATCTGGCTGCACCACTATCCATCTCCTACAGAGAAACATTTGTGGTTTGATGAAAACATTTTGTAAATGGACTTGATATGTACATATGTCATTGAATCATGCAGCTCAGATACAAGCCCTTTCAGCCTATCTTGTTCAGACTGACTGTGAAGCCATTCTATGATAATACTATTCAGCAATTCCATCTCACCAACCTCTACTGCCAGTAATCACTACCTAACGTTGTCAAATCTGCATATCCTATACTGGTTGCAAATGCCACTTCAGAATCCAGACAGCTGGAGTGGATGGATGGTATCCTTGAGTTTAAGGATTAGATTTACCTGATTCCATCAGAAACTAAATCTAAATACCTGTACAAATGCCTTGTGGAATATGTGATGTCAAATCTTTTCATTTCAAAGTTAACTTCAGAAAACAATTAGAGTCATATAGAAGTACAGCACAGAAACAGGCCCATTTAATGTGTGCCAAACCATTTAAACTTCCTACTCCCATCGACCGGGACCATAGCCCTCCATACACCTACCATCCATGTACCTATCGAAATTGCTCTTCAATGTTGAAATCAAGCTCACATGGACCACTTGCACCGGCAGCTCATTCCACACACTCAGGATGCTCTGACTGAAGAAGATTCCCCTCATATTCTCCTTAAACTTTTCACATTTCATCCTTAACCCATGACCTCTAGTTGTAGCCCCACCCAACCTCAGTGGAAAAAGCCTGTTTACATTTACCCATCTATACCCCTCATAATTTTGTATACCGACAAGTTTTTCCAATATTTATTAGTTTAACTAGTAGATATAAATTACATAAATACAGGATAAAAGGATATTCGCTTATGCAATACAACACATTCTGATGATGACACTTCAGGGATCATGATATTTCACCGACCCCTAAAGTATCAGTCTAACTCTTGTCCTTAAGGCCCTGGACTGATTTGAGAATTCATGCTTTTGAATCAGTGTTAATGACGTTACTACCTGTGACAGGTAATGGGACTGCAAATTCAGCATTGGACAACCTGAACAACTGCAAAAGCATCAATCTCCACAGGACGTAAAAGTGTACTATTCTTAATGTGCTGGAAAATGGCAAATACCAATACCGTGTTAAAACAAATTGGATGGCAGATTACACACTAAAGTAACTGAGCTGGTCTGTGCTATACAAACTCTTTGACCACGGATGTTGAACTTCTGGTATCGGTTTCAGCTTGCATCCTTCCTTGAATCTCTGATGGAACTTACACGTCAGAACTCCAGCGTCGCAGACCACTTAATGTTCAGTGGCAGAGGCCGCTGTTTCTATCCCCTCCCACTCCGTTTCAAACAATATCACAACACTTTGCCTGGAGTGTGGTTAAGCACATCAGTGAGGCAGGGGTACGGCCGGAGATTGCTGCTGCGGCCCCTCATCACAACACACACCACTTGCCCAACACTGCCGGCTCCCCACCAACCACCACCACCACCGCGGCCAAGCTCAGTCACCCACCGGCTGAAAGAAGACTCGAGTCCGGCACCTGGGCCTGACTGACAGGGATGAAGGGCACGGGGAAGCTAAACTCGGTGTCGGAGGAGAAGAGCAAGTTGGCACTCGGCTTCTTCTCAGCCATCTTTCCCCCCCAGTAAATCGCTCCGGTTAACACGTCGCCACCGGCTCCGCGGAGCAGGGAGGTCAAAGGGGAAGCAGTGCGCGACCCGGGGGGGGGGGGGAGAGGGGGAGATCGGCGTCTGACGTCATGCCGCAGAGGCTGAGAAGACGGCGTGAGGTGACGCGGATTTCCCGCCATTGATATCGCTGGCGGCTCCCGGCTGGAACTTGTAGTTGTCGGGGGGAAATAAAGTTCCCTCGGCCGCCTTCTGCAACCGGAGACACAGTGCTTCGCGTTCCGCTCTGTGGCAAAATGCCTTGCCTGGATGATTGGGTGAATGACCCCCTGAACACGGTGCAGGGCATTTTTGGTGAGTGTTTGTTTGTTTGTGGCCTACTCCTTTTGAAATTGTTATTTCAAGAAAACAAACTCGCCCGCGGTCGCCTGTCGGCCCCGGAGTCGGGTGGTGCATCCTGCCAGGCCTTCGGCGCACCGGTGCTCCTCTCTCCACCTTGCTCATTCAGCCTTTAGGAGAATTGTTTAAACTTGTATAAATTCTTCATCAAAAGGCGATACCTTTAAGTCTGAAGCAGAAAGCAAATTGCTCGGCGAACTCAACGGGTCAGGTAGCATCTGCGGAGCGAAATTGACAGTCGTTTCGGATCGCTTTAAACATGAATTACTCTATGTACACTCGAACTGATCATTTACAGTAGAAGTGTATGTATATATATTTGAAATACTGGTGTTCTAATGTATTTTGCCGTTTATACCAAGTAAATTGTTCTATGGAAACGCAAACAGATAATTTAAAGTAGACATGGATATTATACAGGTAAAATATTATATTGGAGGTACCGGTATTGTAACGTGCTTTGTCATTTATACTGGTTTTTTTGGGGGGATTCCGCAGGGATAATCCCTAGTAGAAAAAAACTGACGAAGATGATTATGGAGGCACGACAGTACATTATTTTTGATTTTCAGAAGTATTTTGCTTAGTGTCCGATATAGACGAGGTTGTATGTGATGGGTTGTTTGTATTGTGGGTGCGCAAAGCAATTCATTTGGGTCGCAAACAACTTTGCGAGTGCAAAAATACAACGTCGCATTATTCAACAGAAGGGGCACCAACATTAGAGGGAAAGAAACACGGTTCGTCTTTTGGGGGATGATCAGAATATAACTTTTTAAGATGAGCCCCTTTTCTGTCTGCACTTACTCACCCGATCTGGGTATTTTCATGGTTTTCCATGGGATCTGTTGCGAAACCTGACTGCTGCAGGAACTCGGCAGGTTCAGCAAAATCTGTTGAGAGTGGGTGGGAGGGAGGGAGGAGGCGATTTCACTGATGCAGCATCTCGGCCGGGTAGTTGACAATTCTTCCCCCCTCCCCCCAATCTACCCCCATAGATTCTGCTCAATTCAGATTATTCTTGGGGTGTTGTTTTTATTTCAGTTTTCTGGTATCTTAATCCAAAATAAATTCAGTACACTTGTGTCACTATATACAACTGTGAGATTCATTCTGCGGGTGTAACAGTAAATCCAAGAAACACAATTGAACCAATGAGAGAGCACACCCAGCTGGATGGACAAACAACTAATGTGTGAAAAAAACAACAAACTGCAAATACAGAAGAAAGAAACGGTGATGATAAATAAGCAATAAATATCAAGAACATGGGATTAACAGTCCTTGAAAGTGAGTCCATGCATTGTGGGAACAATTTAGTGAGGGGATGAGTAAAGTTATCCTCTGGTTCAAGAACCTGTTGGTTGGGGGGGGGGGCAATAACTTTTCCTAAACCTGGTGATGGGGGTCCTGTGAATCCTGTGCCACCTTCTTCATGGCAGCAGCAAGAAGAGAGCATGGCCTGGATGATGGGGTCCTCTATGATGTATTTGCTATTCAAAATTCTTGCAATGCTTACAACTACAGGTGTCCCCGTTTTTCGAACGTTCGCTTTACAACACCTCGCTGTTACGAAAGACCTACATTAGTTACCAGTTTTCGCTAACAGAAGGTGTTTTCACTGTCACGAAAAAAGGCAGCGCCCACGTCGAGCAGCCAAGCTCCTCCCCCGGAACTGCATTCTAGCCGGCATTGCTTAAACACGTGCCTGTGAGCATCTGTGCTTTATGTCGATTTATTTTGTGCATCTGTTAGCAAGATGAGTTCTAAGGTATCAGAAAAGCCTAAAAGAGTGCGTAAGACTTACACTTAGCGTAAAACTAGACATAATAGTGTTTCAATCGTGGTGAACGAAGTAAGGATATAGTGAGTTTGGCTAAGGGTTTGTGGAAGTTGACAAAGATGATGTTGAAGAGGTTTTGGCATCCCATGCCCAAGAACTGAGAGATGAAGAGCTGATCAAGAGGAAAGGATAACAATTGAAGCCAAACGCGGTAGCCAATGGCCCGAAAGTGAAGTCGTCCAGGAACTGAACGTGAAGCAATTGCGTGAGATCTTCGCTGCGATGATTGCAGGAAAGTATGACTTTAATTTTGAAAGGTTTAGGTTTAGGACATATTTGTAGGATGGTTTGAGTGCTTACAAAGAACTGTATGATAGGAAAATACGTGAGGCTAAGCAGTCAAGCATACTGTCGTTTCTCAAGCCTTCCACATCAGTCGATGACGAACATCGAGGCAGGCAGACATAGAAGAAAGTGACCTGCCTGCCCTGATGGAAACAGATGACGATGAGATGACACTCCAGTCTCCTCTACCTCCCACCACCCCAACCTCCGACTCAGCCTAACACACCATCATCAGTGTGCTCACTGTCTTCCCAATTCCAGTAAGCGAAACTACACTGGACATGCATTATTTCTACTTTATGTAGGCTGTGTATTTTTATGTGTTATTTGGTATGATTTGGCAGCTTCATAGCTTAAAGGTTACTGGAAAGAGTGCGTCTGCCGAGAGCGCTTGTGCCATGTGTTTCTGCCAAGAGCGCTTGCGTCGAGTGTTTTTGCTGTGAGTGCTGCTGAGAGTGCTGGTGCCGAGTCTTTCTGCCGAGAGCGCTTGTGCCATGCGTTTCTGCCAAGAGCGCTTGCGTCGAGTGTTTTTGTCGCGAGTGCTGCTGAGAGCGCTTGTGCCGAGTCTTTCTGCCGAGAGCGCTTGTGCCATGTGTTTCTGCCAAGAGCGCTTGCGTCGAGTGTTTTTGTCGCGAGTGCTTGTGCCGAGTCTTTCTGCCGAGAGCGCTTGTGTGAGATTTTTGCTGCTGTGGACAGTGCTGCAATAATTGCAGAAAAGTGTTCCTACTTTATATAGGCTGTGTATTTATCAGATCATTCCTGCTTTTACTATATGTTACTGTTATTTTAGGTTTTATGTGTTATTTGGCATGATTTAGTAGGTTATTTTTTGGGTCTGTGAACACTCACAAATTTTTCCCCATATAAATAAATGGTAATTGCTTCTTCACATTACAACATTCCGGCTTACAAACGGTTTCATAGGAACACTCTACCTTCGAATAGCAGGGGAAACCTGTAATAAAGTCTACCTTTGACATCACTGGTTAAGTCACTGGAAGTTTTATCTCATATTTCATTGTCATTCGTACATGAATGCAGTCAAACAAAAGTGTTACTCCAGGGCCAAGGTGCAAAACACAATACACAGCATATAGCACGTGTTCATCATACACAACACAAGGCACATACAGCACATGTAATATAGCAGTAAAATACAGACACACAAATATAGTCCAAGTCCATGAATGTTGCAGCAGTCTGCAGTCGAACATGATACAGCTTGTCTTCTGCTGAGCGAGCACCAGGGGGCAGCACCAAAACCGCCAGCATGGACGCCATGCCACACTGACTAACACCTCCCCTGGGTGACTGTAAATGGGACACCGCGGCTTGAGGCCTTGTCCTCGCTGTGACTGAGGTCACGCAGCCCCCCGCCATTTGCCAATAAACCAGTGAACTGTCTGTCACAACACTTACAGTGCAGGTTCTATTTCATGGCTCATTATATCTTGCCATTGTTAAATGGCAGTCCATGGCTTCAGTGAAATTGTTTTTAGTGCAGTATAGTTTGGATTTTGGTCAGGCATAATCGGATTTAGATTAGGATTTTTTTTATCATTTGTACATTGAAACATACAGTGAATTGCATCATTTGCCTTAGCCTCTACAGCTTAAAGACATGCTGGAGGCAGATGTCGCTACATGTTCCAGCACCAACATAGTATATCCACAATGCATGGCAGAACGACACAGAAAATAGCTCAATCAATGTTCCTTCTGATAATGTAGGTTATTGGGTTACAGTTGAGTCGTTGCAGGATTTGCCCATTGCCAGATTTGTTTGTTTTCTGTGCACAATAGGCACGAAACTGGCCAAAAGTTTGGAGTTGACTTGCCTATATTGGTGACCACATTTGGAAAATTAACGGAAGCAGTTTTAAGGGCTTAATTATCCTAAGTCATCATGTCAGCCTCTGTTTCCTTCAGAGTTTGCAAGGATTCAACAGACATTTAAAGCTTTGACAAACTTCTATAGATGTCTGCTGGAGAGTATATTGACTGGTTGTATCACTGCTGGTATGGAAGCGCCTATGAACGGAACAGAAAATCCTACAAAAAATAGTGGATACGGCCCAGTCCATCATAGGTAAAGCCCACCCCAGCATTGAGCAAATTTTCACAAAGCATTGTCGCAGGAAAGCAGCATCCAGTCTCGTGGATCCCCACCACCCAGGACATGCTCTCTTCCCTCTGTTGCCATCAGGAAGAAGATCAAGGCTCACCATCACCGGGTTCAGGAATAGTTACTGCCCTTCAACCAAAGGATAACTTCACTTGTCCTGATGTTTCCACATCAATGGACTCACTTTCAAAGTCTTCATCTCATGGTCTCAATATTGTTTGTTGTTATTGTTTCTTGTTTTGTATTTGCGCAATTTGTCTTTTGCATGCTGGTTCAGCGCCCAAGTTGGTGTGGTCTTCCCTTTATTATGGTTATCATTCCTTTATGGATTTATTGAGTATGCCTGCAAGAAAATGAATCTTGGAGTTGTAACAGAAATATACTTTTGATAAGAAATTTACTTAAACTTTGAACTTTTGCCCCTGTGCTGTGAATGCCTGATCTTCTGTGAGTCATCGGGGCTCTGAGATTGAGAAGCAACTCCTTCCATTGCAGTTTGGGAAGGTGTTATCATCCCTTTTTAGCTTTAAAACTAGGGGACAGTGGTAATCATTTCAAGAGAAGATGGCAATTGTATTTCTCAGTGCAGTCTTAGTAAAATATTGAGCCTTGAAAGGATTGGTGCAAAGCATTTATTGAAAGTCAGTTTGGAGCTGCCTTTTGACATTTAGTTATCCAGTGGATGGTCACTTGATCAGGGCAGCCGCTTATTTAGGTCAACTCTTAAAGAACAAACAAATCAAGAAAATCACCAGTTAATTGGGACAGGAGACTCTTGCTGAATAGCTTCTAACTAGTGTCAGTCCCGTGCATGTCATGTGGCCTTTAGACACTGCACTGTGCCTAGAGAGAACCAATTTAAAATGGCTTCAGTGGTGTGTCACTGATAGTTGGCGGGTAACAAGCAATTAGACAATTAAGTACTGTTTTGCTCATCACGGTTTCAAGCATTTCGTCTTGGAGATGCTAGAAACAGCCCAGGGTGAAAATTAAACTATTTCATTACTTCAACAAGTTAGAAACTATAAAGAATTTGAAGGTATTGACAATCATCTTGAACATTACAATGAAAATGAAGATCAGAATCAGGTTTATAATCACCAACATGTGATGTGAAATTTGTTAATTTAGCAGCATTACATAATATAGAAGAAAAAAAATTGTTTGAAGGCAGTCCATATGTTGAATAGATTAAAAATTATGCAAAAAAACAGAAATATTATATATTAAAAAAGTGGGGTAGTGTCCAAGGGATCAATGCCAATTTAGGATTCGGATGGCAGAGGGGAAGAAGCTGTTCCTGAATAGCGGATTGTGTGCCTTCAGGCCTCTGTACCTCCTACCTGATCATTACAATAAGAAAAGGGCATGCCCTGGGTGCTGGAGGTCCTTGATAATGGACACTGCCTTTCTGAGACACCGCTCCTTGAAGATGTCCTGGGTACTTGGCAGGATAATACCCAAGATGGAGCTGACTAAACTTAACAGCCCTCTGCAGCTTTGTATGGTCCTGTGGAGTAGCCCACCGCCCCCATACCGGACAGTGATGCGGCCTGTCAGAATGCTCTCTATGGTACACTCAAGTTTTTGAGTGTATTTGTTGACATACCAAATCTCTTCAAACACCTAATGAAGTATAGCTGCTGCCTTGCTTTTATATTACTGCATCAATATTTTGGGACCAGGTCAGATCCTCCGAGATCTTGACACCCAGGAACTTGAAACTGCTCACTTTCTCCACTTCTGATCCCTCTGAGGATTGGTATGTGCTCCTTCATCTTACCTTTCCAAAGTCCACAATCAGCTCTTTTGTCTTACTGGCATCGAGTGTCAGGTTGTTGCTGCGACACCACTTCACTGGTTGGCATATCTCACTCGTGTACGCCCTCTTGTCAGCACCTGAGATTCTGCTAATGATTGAATCAGCAAATTTATAGATGGTGTTTGAGCTATATGTAGCCACACAGTCATGTGTATATAGATTTGGAGGATGCATCCATTGAAAGCTTTGTTTGAAGGCAATCCATTATCTGCACTGGTTGTCTATGCTGATTTTGTTCATTTATAGTCAATCAAAAGTAGACTGGATGAATTCCTCCATCGATAACTGTTAGGAACTAATACACGGTCTTATAGTACTGCTGTAGTATTGGTAATGTTCTAATTTGCTCTGTATTTTATTTAAATAAACAAGTTGTTACTCAGTTGGTCTTTTTATATATATATATATACCTTTTAAACTATTTCCATGAAACTTCAGCTCATTGGGATAACCGCTTAATTGGGCCAAAATGTACTGGTCCTTCTGTGTCCCAATTAGCAGTTAGCGCAGCACTATTACAGCTTGGGACATTCCGGACTTTGGAGTTCAATCTGCCACCCATCTGTTCGTCCAAGCTGGGTGCTTCAGTTAACTCCCACAGGCCAAAGATGTACCAGCTAGTTGTTATAAATTGTCCGGTGATTAGTGTTAATCGGGTATGTTGGGGGTTGCTGGATGACACGGCTCAAGTAAGGACCTACTCTGCACTGTATCACTAAATAATTAAGTAACCGGAATCCACTGTATATGCATGCTGTAGCTATTGATGCAATTTTGTTTTATAGTGGTGCTAGAAAGTTTGTGAACCCGGTGAAATTTTCTCTAAATACATGAACAAGTAATTTTTTTTGTGTGTGTTTTATGTAATTGGGTTCTCTTTATCTAGTTTTAGTACTTGTGTGATGATCTGACCACATTTTAGGTCATATTTATGCAGAAATAGAGAAAACTCTACAGGGTTCACAAATGCTATACCTTGAGTTCAAGGATGCCATGCCAACACTCCGGGCTGTCTGGGCTCTGTAGTGGCTTTTGCAGCCAGTGTTGGATCTGCAGACCCAACAGGTTAGGCAGCGATTGCTGGCAGGACTGTCCAGTGATAGTTTGGTAAGTGGTGTATTCCAAGTATTTACATTATAGTCCTTATGAAGGGTCTGGCCCAAAACATCAACTGTTTATTCTTCTCTATAGATGCTGATTGACCTGCAGTTCCTCCAACTCTTGTGTGTGTTACAATACAGTTTTGAGTTTTGCCAGTGAGAAAATGCAGGGTCCTTAATGCAACCTTAATAAGTGGGTTAAATTTCTTCCAAGTACATTTTTGGAGCATCGTTGAGTCTTGTCTATAACAGGGGCTCCCAATCTTTTTTTTATGCCATTGACCAATACCTTTAAGGAAGGAGTCCTTGGTCCCCTGGTCGAGAAGATAATCACTTGTAATTTGAACAGAAAGATCTCAGACATGGTGGCAAATCTATTTTGGGGTCTGGAGTGGACATGAATAAATTGCTCTGTCTGTCAGGGCTGAATATATGTTGGGATATCAATGCTGAACACACTGGCCTGGGAAAGAAGGCTCAGGTTGGTTTGTTGGTCCTGGTTTGGAAGATTTTGCACAGATAAACTTGGTTCCATTTCCCCAGCTGTAGTTTGTCTATGTCTTGAAAGTTGGAAAGTAAAAAGGTAATTGCTGCAATGTAGACTAGGGTCTATGCACCAGGTGTGAGGTCTTGTTATTCAAACACATTTTGCTGAAGGGTCTTGGCTGGAAATGCCAACTGCTAGTGCACTGTAGACAAGTGTCATATTTCATATCAATGTTGCCCTTCACTGAGAGGTGTTTCCTGAAATATGGGAAGCAGGCTTGTCCTGGGTCTTTATTGTTAGAGGGCATAGTTTTTAAATTTTTCTTTTATAGCTTGACGGAGTTGTACAAGATGACACTATTACAGCTTGGGCTATTAGATAGATAGATAGATACTTTATTCATCCCCATGGGGAAATTCAACTTTTTTTCCAATGTCCCATACACTTGTTGTAGCAAAACTAATTACATACAATACTTAACTCAGTAAAAAATATGATATGCATCTAAATCACTATCTCAAAAAGCATTAATAATAGCTTTTTAAAAAGTTCTTAAGTCCTGGCGGTAGAATTGTAAAGCCTAATGGCATTGGGGAGTATTGACCTCTTCATCCTGTCTGAGGAGCATTGCATCGATAGTAACCTGTCGCTGAAACTGCTTCTCTGTCTCTGGATGGTGCTATGTAGAGGATGTTCAGAGTTATCCATAATTGACCGTAGCCTACTCAGCGCCCTTCGCTCAGCTACCGATGTTAAACTCTCCAGTACTTTGCCCACGACAGAGCCCGCCTTCCTTACCAGCTTATTAAGACGTGAGGCGTCCCTCTTCTTAATGCTTCCTCCCCAACACGCCACCACAAAGAAGAGGGCGCTCTCCACAACTGACCTATAGAACATCTTCAGCATCTCACTACAGACATTGAATGACGCCAACCTTCTTAGGAAGTACAGTCGACTCTGTGCCTTCCTGCACAAGGCATCTGTGTTGGCAGTCCAGTCTAGCTTCTCGTCTAACTGTACTCCCAGATACTTGTAGGTCTTAACCTGCTCCACACATTCTCCATTAATGATCACTGGCTCCATATGAGGCCTAGATCTCCTAAAGTCCACCACCATCTCCTTGGTCTTGGTGATATTGAGACGCAGGTAGTTTGAGTTGCACCATATCACAAAGTCCTGTATCAGTTTCCTATACTCCTCCTCCTGTCCATTCCTGACACACCCCACTATGGCCGTGTCATCAGTGAACTTCTGCACATGGCAGGACTCCGAGTTATATTGGAAGTCTGATGTGTACAGGGTGAACAGGACCGGAGAGAGTACGGTTCCCTGCGGCGCCCCTGTGCTACTGACCACCGTGTCAGACCTACAGTCTCCCAACCGCACATACTGAGGTCTATCTGTCAAGTAGTCCACTATCCAATCCACCATGTGAGAGTCTACTCCCATCTCTGTTAGTTTGTGCCTTAAGATCTTGGGCTGGATGGTTATTACAAGTTGGCATGATGTTATTTCAGCTTGGGACATCAGAGTTCAGTTCCGGTGCTGTCTGTAAGGATTTTGTACGTTGTCCCCATGACTGCATACGTTTCCCTCGGATGCTGCAGTTTCCTCCCACAGTACAAAGACTTGCTAGTTAGTTGGTCATTGTAAATAGTCCTGTGACTACCTGTTGAATAGGTAGGTTGCTGGGCGCTATGGCTCGTTGGGTCGGAAGGGTCTGTACTGTGCTGTACTTCTAAATACATAACAATGAAATAAATTAAGATGCACAGATTGAGTGGACAGGCAGAGACTTCTTGTCCCATGACAAAAATGACTAATACCAGGGAGCATAATGTTAAGGTGGTTGGAGGAAAGTATGGGGTGAGGGGTGTCAGAGGCAAGTTCTTTACACAGAGTGGTGAGTGTATGGAACACCGTGTCAGGGAAGAGGTCGTGGCAGATACATTAGGTGCATCAAAGAAGCTTTTAGATACGCACATGGATGATAGAAAAATGGAGGGCTGTGTGAGAGGTAAGGATTAGATTGATCTTGGAAAAAGTTGGCACAACATGGGCTGAAGGGTCTACACTGTGCTGTAGTCTGTCTTCTATGAAAGATCTGGCATGAATTGTAGCTTCATGAATCAAATATTGTCTTTGAGTGCTAAAGTTTTGGCTGAATTGGGTTTTGAATTGGATTCTCTGTAGATTGAACCTTGTCCTATTGGTCCTGTAGCTTTTTTGACCTGGTTATTGCCTCCGATACCAACTTTATCCTCCACTCATCAATGTAAATCCTGGCCTAGGCTCATCACACCTCCTGTCTCAGTGACCCCGGCTGTGTTTTTGTATGTTGTGTTCTTGAGCTGTTTCTCTCTCATCTCTGCAGTGTAGCTGTCTTCTGCTCCCCTTCGTACAGGGGCAGAGCCATAAGGGCATTCTTTGGTTTGCTCAGCTGGTATCTCATTTCCTCTTCCACTCATCCCTCAAATATTACTGTGGGATGAGGACGCATTGCTGAACTGCGTCTTGATTTGAACTTTACAGCTGAAAACCTCACCGCTGGTGAATGGGTAGAACATGTGGTGGAAAGTACCAGCTTGTACTAAACCCACTAACCGGTGCTCAGCTGGTGGATGAGTATATCTTGCTGAATTAAATGCTTGTGCAGGTGCTGTTAAATATGCTGCCTTCCACCCTCTCAGATTTCACTCTGTGGCTGCAATATTCTCTGAATGTCAGATAGACCAAGTTTCGGAAGACTGAAGATGCTTTTTGGCTCCTGTTGTTAATTCTATACTGCTTATCCAATCCCAGCCTCGGTCATTTATGGACTGTTTGTGTTAGGGAGAGGGTTGAATTCTTCCTTAGACCCCTCTAAACCTATGCTTAACTCTCCCATAAGAAAACGTTCCTTACTATCTACCTTTATGATTTTGTGGTTACACCTTTCACTGCCTAGACTTTGTGCTCTTCAACACAAAGAATGGGCCTTCGACCAACCTTGATGCCAAATGAAACTAATTCCATCTGTGTATATGACCCATGTCCCTCCATTTGCTGTATGTTATTGTACCTTTCTAAATACCTCTTAAACATCACTATTGTAAATGCTTGAACTATCGCACACACTCACTGAAACAGATGGACACCATTCCAGACACATACCAATCTCCTTATTTAAAGAAATAATCTTTCATCCAAAATCTCCTTTAACTTCCACCCCATCTCATTTAAAGCTTTGCTGTCTGGTATTTGGCATCTGCACCCTCTGACCATCTAGTTCAGAGATTCCCAACCTAGGGGTCTACCTTCACATTTTATATGTTTCTCCCTTTGGCGCTCCAAAGAAAACAATACAAGTTTGACTGCCCTCTCCTTATAGTTAATATACTCTAATCCAAGCAATATTGTGGTAAACATTCTAACAATTCTTCATTTTTTCACACATTGGCTGTTTGATGGCTTTGTTGTGTGGATTCTTTTGTGTTTAATTGTTCTGTGGCTGCCTGTAAGCAGATGAATGTCAAGGTTGTACATGGTATACATACTTTGAACCACCCTGTCAATTGCCACCACATCCTTCAGACCAGAACTGCACATAATACTCTAAATGTTTATGCAGCAGCATGGCTCAGTGCCCCAGCCAATGGACGTAAGTGCCTTTGCCACCCTGCGCCAATTTCATTGAGCTGTCAGACTTGGACCTTAACACCATAAGACATAGAAGCAGAAATCTGGCCTATCAAGTCTGCTATACCTTTCCATCATGGCTGATCCTTTTTTTTCCCCCCTTCTATAAAACCTTAAGATTCCTCATGCATTAGTGTACTAAATGGTCCTACCATTTTCTGTCTAATTTCCTGTTCTCTTGCATTTGACTTCCCAAAGTGCAACACCCCACACTTGCCTGCTTTAAACTCCTAATCTTCTGTCCGTGTTTCCTTCTCTCTCCAGAAACTAATAATAATTAAAGTCTTTGTTAGCTTGTATTGGGCCACTATCCATGTTTGTTTGTGTGGTCTGTCTATCTGATATGTGCATCCTTGGACTCGTTGAACTGTGATATAAATGTTTGCTCAGTTGGCATCTTGCTATGTCGTCCACTCAGAACCTTTGAAAATGTTACTGTAGGGTGAGGAAACATTTCTGACGTTGGGTCTTGATTTGAACTTTACAGCTCAAAGTGGCGCTGGTGGGGAATGGGAAAAGAAAGTGGTGGAGTACTTCAGAGAGAAGTTGAAGGAGACGACTGCAGCCAGCTGGGTGAGAGATTATTTCATACATTGTTTATTCTACTATTCCTTCTGAAATAAACATAACAATTATTGGAATAGTGTAATTTAAGACCTTCTCAACATAATGGAGTTATTGCTTATTCAATTGTATAATAAATCCATAGTCACTAGCCTCAGAACACTCAAGTGCATTTGTGACGCTGAATGTACAATATTGTGCAATAAATCAGGTAACTGGTGACAGTGCAATTGGATCAACTAATGCTTTGGAGGAAATGCTCTGAGAATGCTCAGTATATTTTGTTTAATAGCAGGCTTGGATCACATTAGTTTTCCATACTATGAACATAATTTGTACTTTCTTCTGACAGGTATGTGCCACTAGTAATAGACCACAAGGCTAAATTGCAGAAAATGCTCTTTTAATATAGGACCCGCAGAAAGACTGATTGAATCAAAGGAACTACCAAACCAGTCTTGTTTTTAACTCTGCTGTTGTCTCACTTCCGAATTTATTTTTTTTTTTGCTTTGTTTGGCTGACACAATTTTTGACTGCGTATGTAATTAGAATGATTTCCCCTTTAAGCCCAAAATATTCCCTTAACTCGCATTTAAGTTATCGCATTGCACTTGTTTGGAATCTAAAATTTTATTTTGTTCTCATTAATAGTATTAGAGGGTGACTGGGTAGCATAGCTGTTACTGCTATGCTATTACAGCTCAGGGTATCAGAGTTCAGAGCTCAATTGCAGTGCTGACTGTAAATATGTTCTCTACTTGACCATGAGGGTTTCCTCCAGATGCTCTGATTTCCTCCCACAGTCCAAAGACATACCAGTTTGTAGGTTAATTGGTCATTGTTAAGTGTCCTATGACTGGACTTGGGTTAAATATACATGGGATCTGGATGGTGCAACTTCTTACGCTGGAAGGACCTTTTTCCAAACATTATCTCTAAATCTGGTATTCCCAACCTGGGGTTACAGACTCATTGCTTAATCGTTTAAAACAAGTTGGGAACTTCTGATCTAAGTAAATAAAAAAGACACTTGCACTTGTCATTTCCTGTGGCAACATGCTTTTTATAATTTTATAATTGCCAGATTTTATAATTGGGTATTTGGGAATTTGAGATTTGAAATTTGTTTCGTTGTGTACCCCTATGTAGGAGATTTGACACCTTGAGTAGGCAGAAGAGTTCCTGTTTATAGTAATGGAAATTGAATACATATCTAAGACCATATTTGGAGTACTGCATATGGTGTTAGTTTTATTTTAGGTAGTACATTGGAACAGGAATTTGATAAGAAATGAGTGGACAATGGAAGAAAGGGAAGGAGAGGCACGGGGGGGGTGGTAAGCAGATGAGGAGAAGGGAAGGGGCAAGAGGGCAGGGGCAACTGGAGGTGGGGAGAAATTACTGGAAGTTAGACATTCGTGACATCAGGTTGGGGGCTAGCCAGATGGAACATGAGGTGTTCCTCCTCCAATCTGAGAGTGGTCTTATCGAGGCAGTAGTGGAGACCATGGACGGATACGATGGAATGAGATAGGGATTGGATTTGTAGTGGTTGGCCACTACATTGTGGCACTACATCCTGCCCATTGTGGCAGATGGAGTGAAGGTGCTTAATTAATGAAGCAAAATTTAAATGTTTATACATCAAAATAAACTATGGCTAATTCAATGCCAAATTATGTACATAAATAAAAAGATGAAGAGAAGGAGAAGCATATTAAGAGCAAGAAAGAAAAAGGACTTTTTTTAAATTGCAGATTTTAATTTCTAACATTTGTTTCATTAAACCTCATAGGTTCAATTTTTAAGTAGCTCTGTGACATCCAACTGCTGATGTTTGGAATTTGGTGCACTCCACTGAATAGATCTCTTATCACCCTGCCTCTGGACCCCTCGATTTCAACTAGTTCAATCTGATATGCATACATTTCCAAATCTGAGAGGTGAAAAATTTGTGTGTGTCAGTGGTACAGCACCGTGCTGACGGGGTGACTCTGCTACAGCCTCTGTTCCAGAATAATACAATTGCAGGCTTATCTGCTGGCAGAGCAGGATGGAGTTTGGCAGGAGATCTGTCCTAGGGCCTTTAGAAGCAAAATTAACCAATTGCTAAAGGACATTGCTAGCTGGCACCTTTTTCAGAGGGCAGGAATGGCTAATATAAGGGATCTATTCTTTCAGCAGTTACAAACAAAAAAAGTTACAAAGTAAATTTATTATCAAAGAACATATATCTCACTATGTACAACACTGAGATTCTCTTTCCTGCTCAGCAAATCCAAGAACCACAATAGAGTCATTGAAAGGCTGCACCTGGCAGGACGGACAAGCGACCAATGCGCAAAAGGCAACAAACTGTGCAGATACAAAACGGGAGAAAAGCAATAAATATTGAGAACAAGAGATGAAGGGACCT
Organism: Hemitrygon akajei; assembly: GCF_048418815.1. NCBI lineage: Eukaryota > Metazoa > Chordata > Chondrichthyes > Myliobatiformes > Dasyatidae > Hemitrygon > Hemitrygon akajei. The sequence continues at coordinate 55,968,081 of NC_133146.1, forward strand.
TGAAAGTGAGTCCATAGGTTGTGAGAGCATTTCAGTGATGGGGCAGGTAAAATTCAGTGAAGTTGTCACCCATTGTCTGATCCTGATTAACAACATCCTCCAGTGCTGATTTGACTACAATGCAGTTTTGCCCTCCTGCTTACAGGTCCCTTCCTTGAATGATGTTCCACTGCATTACTTAAAGCCAAATAGCTTGGTGAAGTTCCGCTGTATGATCCAGGACATGTTTGATCCAGAGTTTTATATGGGAATTTATGAGACGGTGGAGTCAAACGCCAAATCCAAGGTAGGTATTTCTGGAGTAGAAATAGGATATTAACACTGTTCTGAATCAAAATGGTAAATGACAGGCTTGGGGTTTCTTTGTGTTTCTTGATCGCATAATGCAAGTTCAATTTGCTTGCTCTAGTTTGACAAGAAAATAAATCTCTAAAACTGCAGTTTACAGCATTAAGTTGAGCTACATGTAAGCTGTAGCTGAGAGTGAGGTGTGGGCGTGCTATGCTGTTGTGGCACACAAGACCTGTAATTCAAATGACTAACACTGTCAGCTATAATAACAACAGTTTTGGTATATTAAGGAAACTCAGAACTTTTTTAGTTTTAATGATATTTTTTATAATTTTAAACTTTTAAGCCTTTTCAGGTTCCTGTGTACCCTTCTAACTTCTGCCAGTGTTCATCAGGCAAGGGAATCCAGGGTTGTGAGGTTGGTACAGCAAAGTTCAAAGTGAATTTATTATCGAAGTACATGTATGTCGTCATATACTGCACAACCCTGAGATTCCTCTTCTTGCTGGCAAACACAGTCAATCCAAGAAACATGATAAAGTCAATGAAAGACCATAGCCAACAGGCTTTGTGCAAAAGATAGCACTGCAACTGTGAAATAAATATGAATAAATAAATAAACAAACAAGCAATAACTATCTAAAACATCAGATAGTCCTTGAAACTGAGTCCATAGCTTGTGGGAACTGTTCAGTGATGGAGTGAGTGAAGTTATCCCCTGATTCAAAAGCCTGAGGGTTCAGGTTCCTGAACCTGGTGGTGTGAGTCCTAGGACACTGTACAACCTTCCTGATGGCAGCAGTGAGAAGAGAGCATGACCTAGGTGGTAGGAGTCCCCACTGATGGATTCTGCTTTCCTGTGACAGCACTTTGTGTAGGTGTGCTCAGTGGTGGTGATGGACTGGGTGGTTTCTGTTCAAGAGCAGTGGTGTTTCCGTGCCAGGCTGCAATGCAGCCAGTCAGTATACTCTCTGCTACACAGCTATAGAAGTTTATCAAAGTTTTAGTTGTCATGCTGGATCTCCAGAAACTAAGGACATAGAGGCACTGCTCTGCTTTCTTTGTAATTGCATTTAACGTGCTGAGCCCAGAACCGTTCCTCTGGAATGATAACACTGAGGAATTCAAAGTCGCTGACTCTCTCCATTTCTGATTCCCTGATGATGACTGGTTCATGGACCTCTGGTTTCTTTTTCCTGAAGTCAATATTCAGCTCCTTGGTCTTGCTGTCATTGAGTGAGAGGTTGTTGTGTGGCTTCACTTAGCCCGATTTTCAGTCTCCTTCCTGTCTGCTGATACGTCATCTCCTTTGATTTGGCCTGCGACAGCAAACTTGAATATGGCTTTTGAGCTGTGCTTAGCCACACATTCGTGTGTAAAGTGAGTAGAGCACGGGGCTAAGCTTACAGCTTGTGCTGATGGAGATCGTGGAGGAGATGATTCAGTCTAGCTGGGACCCACAAGATTCCCTGGGTGCTCTGGTTATCTCTCACGTTCCTAAATGTACAGATTAGGGTTAGTGAGTCGTGGCCATGCTACGTTGGCACCAGAAGTGTGGTGACTCTTGCAGGCTGCCCCCAGGACAATCTTTAGCCGGTGTTGGTCATTGACACAAAAATGCGCTTCACTGTATGTTTCGATGCGCATGTGACCAAGCTAATCTTTAACTCCATGCAGACAACAGTGAAGTTCAGGATTGAATCTGGGTTGCTGAGCTGTGAGGTGGCAGGTGTACCTGCTGTCCCCTGCACTGCTCTGAAGCTGTTTAATATTAAACATCGGCATATTGCCCAGAGCTAAGGTGTTCTGTACACTTAGTGACGATAAATTAATATAGTTACATATTCAGGTTGCGATCGTATGAATTGGTGATAAGGTACAATGTGATGAAAAAATACATCTCACCTGATGAGTGTCTGCCACTGACACACGGTCAGCTGCACCCCACTTACCAGATTCATTGTGACAGAACAGTTCTTCTGGACTTGGCCTGTTTGCTCTCTTTGCATGATGAGTGATGGTTAAGGCTCATTTAAGGAGCCATTGGATACCACTGTGACAGGACTTCAGAATTTGTCTTCTAAAGGCTGAGATGAAGTGGGTTGAAAGGTCATTTATGAGAGCCTTGTACGCTAGTCTAAGGTGAAATACAATGGATTCTGGATAATTGCGCCATCGGTTAATCAGTGCAGCTGCTTATTTGGGACAATGCTTAAAGAACAAAAAACTATTTGAGAAAATAGTTGGAATTCCCTTTGTCTATTGGGACACTAAGCCACTTAATTATGACAGGAGACTTGTTGAACAGTTTCTAACTAGTGTCAATTGCATGGCTGTTAGACATGAAGCTGTGTTTAGAACAGATTTTGAATAGCATCAGTTGATGCATTTGTACTCAAATCTGTAATTTTTGTCACTGATAATTGGAGAGAAATAAACAAAGACAATTCAGAACTGTTTTGCTCAAGCATTCAGGTTTGCGGATGCCAGAAATGGCCAAAAATGAGCTATTTCCATGAACCTTAAGCTAATTGGGCCAAAATGTACTGGTCCGGGCGTGTCCCAGTTAACCGGCATCCACTGAACCTAGTTGCATCATTTCTGTACGATGTTGCTAAGCATTGTTAAAATGTGGATTCCTTCACAACAATATTTGCACATGAACTTCAAGCATTCTTTAAATCTCATGTAATTAATTGGTCCACTGCTGTCTCTCTATGTAAAGTAAATTTATTCTGAAAGTACATATATGTCGCCATGAAATTCAATTTTCTGGGGGCATTCACAGTAAACCCAAGAAACTCAATAGAATCAATGAAAGACCTCACCCAACAGGATGGACAAGTAACCAGTGTGCAAGTAATAAATGAGCAATAAATATCAAGAACATGAGATAGTCTTTGAAAGTGAGTTCATAGATTGTGGGAACAGTTGAGTGATGGGGTGAGTGAAGTTGATTGAGTTTGTATATCCAGTTCAACTCTATATTGTCAGATGCTTTGCTAGGTTTTAAATTTTAAGCAGAGATTTTATCATTAAGAATATATTTGTTCTGTTCTTGGTAGGTTCTACGGTTTGGAAAGTACAAAGATGTTGCTGAATGTGGGGTAAGTAACTAAATTTAGCCTAAATTATAGATTGCCCCTTTATTGTCCGTCAGGTACTGAATCTCACCAGCCTAAAAACAGGCCCCAAAACCACCGTAGCTTTTAGGATATCGCTGTCACAGCACCAGCGACCTGGGTTCAATTTCACCGCTGTCTGTATGCTTTCCCCGTGACTGCGTGGATTTCCAACCACACTCCAAAGCCGTATAGATTAGTAGGTAAATTGGTCGTGTGTAATTGGATGGTGCAGGCTTGTTGGGCCTGTTACTCTCTTTTTTTAATTGTAAGTTCGATGATACTTTTTAACTTGTGTACTTTAGTTGTTTAACAGTAGATGGAGCTAGCACTATAGCTAAAACCAGCTGAATACTGAAGACAAAGGCACCTTCACTTAAAGCTAAAATCCTTTCAGTGGTTGACAGTGTAGAATGGTCACCAACTGTCATTAGTTGCTTTCTATTCTTCATTTTACAAATAGAATTCAACCACCTCATTTCAACTTTTCTTTGGAAATTACCGTGTGCACGTTATTTTGCTGTCCCATTGAAGAGTCTTGCCCAAAATGTCAACTCTTTGTTGCTCTGATACTTTGCAAGGTTGGACCCCACTTCCACTTTTAGTGTCTCTAAGTATTTTGGTTCTCTGAAGGTATTTTGCTGGGGTGATTCGTGAAGGGGCAATGTCAATTCCCAAAGTCACTATTCCTCAGTTGTTAGTGTAGCACGTGTGTTTGAGCATGCTGTTCACTTGAATGCTTCACTTCTTGGTTTGATCCTTTTCTCGCCGAGTGGCTGCATATTCTTTTACCAACAGAATATTGATTCCAAGTTTGCTGCCAATCCCAGCACAATTGCAAGTGCCCTGGAGAAGATTAGTTATTAATTGGTATCTCCACATAACCAGACAGAGGCTTTTTAGCTCCTACTTCAGGACTGCTAGGAGGATCAATAGGATCTGCCACCCATTACAGATATTTATCAGAAGCGCTACATACGCAGGGCTCTTGGCATTCTCAGTGATTCCTCCCATCTCCCCATCAGTCTCTTTGAGCTCCTGACCTGCACCTTATCGTAGCACTAGGACAACAACTATTAGGATGGGTCATAGCTTCTAGCCCTAGCTGTAGGGCTACTGAACTCCCTGCCACCACCCAAGTCACGTCATCTATGAAGCTCCAGTAGTGTTATACTGTGTGGTTTAGTTACTAAGCCCAGCAGAACTGTCTACTGACAGGTGAAGGGACAAAGGCCTGTTACACCTTAAACCCAGTTGTTCTGGCAGATGGGGCCCATCAGCCATGGTTGGCAGCTCATCTAGGAGAAGATCATCTCTCATCTCAAACCTGCACTGCCTTGTGGGTATACCCACTTGTGGACAAGGGTTTGGGTGTAAATTCCAATGAAGACTGTGGAGCTAGAATTCCTAAGGCAGTCCCATTGAGTTCAACGCTAACTGGCAACTCCAGTGATGCCGCTGATGGCAAACTGCATCAGTCTCTGTCATTCCATTGGATTCATCAGCTGCATGGAGAGGGGGAGCCTGTTGCGTGGGCTCTCCATATCATACTGCCCTGGTTTGTGTATCACTTGGACAGCTAGGACACAACATCTATGATCAACTCCCAGCAACGGAGGGCCTCGTATGTGTGTAAATTATATGTACTGTGTTGTGCACCTTGGTCCAGAGGAATGTCGTCTCATTTGGTGGTGCACATGTGTACGGTTGATTAACAATAAACTTGAACTTACGTTTGTTACAATTTTTCCTTTGGACTGATGACTTACTTTTGTTAGAATGTATAACAAAATTTATTTTCTTCCCAGCACCAGCAAGAGATTGTTTTGGACTCTCCCAAATGTGTCACCCTGGAGAGGCAAACATTTTACTGTATTCCTGTGCCTGGAGAATCAGAGTGGGTGAAAGAAATATCCTTTTTATGTAACTGCTTTCTTCAGCTTAAATCTGTGAGGCTTTTTGTCTGAATGAGTAAATGAAAGTGATCTGCTGTTTCCCTTGACCCATTGCCATACGTCTATGCTAGTGCCAGCCAAGCACGGGGAAATCCTTCCACATCCTATACTCCAAGTCGTCACAAGAGGAGTTATGAGGAGGATGAAGACATGGAAATGCATCCACCCAAACCCAAGGAGCAGTGTGCAGGTACAGGCTTGCATATTACCAGAGCTGCAGAGAAAATAATAAGCTATTTGCAGCAAGTTAACGCTCTCTATTACAACATATGATTAATACATAATGAACTGAGAGGAAACAGTTCACTAATCTTACCTGTTTCTCTAACGTCCTGCAAAAAACTGAGAAACATTGTTTTCAAACCACCAATGCAAGCAGATTAATAGGGTTTACGCCTTTGTTCTTATTAGGAAGATTGAAGCATTTTAACCAGTCTATTAAATTGCACTTGATTTAGGTCAGCATGGTTGCACAGCATGTTTAGTTTTTGCTGTCTTTCATGATAAGATTTCTTTCTCAATGTGTTTCGGCAGCAGAAATAATCCAGCTCCTCTCCCTTGTTGATTCATAGTCAAAAACTATGCTTGCTTGATAAAGCATTTAATTGAATGTTGGTTAATTGATTTCTTACAAATCAGTCATCATCATTATGTGTTGTGTGTATGGAATGGGTGATCATGGTCTATGACCATGATCTTAGCAAATTTTTCTGCAGAAGTGGTTTGTCATTGCCTCCTTCTGGGCAGTGTCATTATAAGACGGGTGACCCCAGCCTTTATCAATACTTGGAGGTTTGGTTGATTGCTGAGCTTGGCAAAATGTTTGGAGCTGAAACATCTGCGACCAACCAAATTTCCAAATAGCCAACCAGAGCTACCAATATTTTGCAATAATTGATACTCTTAAGAGATTGCCTGGCGTTAGTGGTCGCATAACAAGGACTTGTGATATGCACCAGCTGCTCCCATGACTTCATGCCTCCCTGATTTGGGGGGGTGGGGGGGATATAAGCAGGTGTCACACCTTGCCCAAGGATGGCCTGCAGGCTAGCAGAAGGAAGAAGTGCCTTGCACGTTCTTTGGTAAAGGTGTATCTCCAACCTGCCACCCTTACAAATCAGTAAACTGCCCTAATTGCTGTATGCCAGTTTGTTTTTGTTCGCTGATGGTTATTGATTATTTTGAAACAAAATGGAAGGTGTAAATGGTAACCTTTTACCCTATATCAGCTGGCTGTAGTGCATCACAAGGGTGTGGGGATGCAAAACGTCTTGAAAAGGAGGCACCAGCAGGACACCAGAATTTGTCAAACTGCACAACGTCAATTGATCTCAACTTCCCATTACCAGGAGAGAAAGGCCCTGCATGCCTTGTGAAGGTAAGAAAAAGGAATTTTCTTCCGTCACATAAGGCAAAAGTTATACATTGTCTTACCCACCCTACTCCTAAGTCCTCCTCAGAGTTGAAATGGCAAATCTCTAAATCTAGAATTCTATGGCTAACCAGATTTAATATCACCAGCGTATGTTGTGAAATTTGTCGTTATGCAGCAGCAGTACATTAAAAAAAAATTTTTTTTTAACTTTAAATTACTTGCAGTATTTTTTTAAAGTCAAATTAAGTAAATAGTGCAAAAAGAGAGGAGGTGGGGAAGTAGTGAGGTGGTGTTCAGGAGGTTCAATGTCCATTCAGAAATCTGATAGAAAGGAAGAAGCTTTTCCTGAAACATTGAAATTCCATGCTATTCTATTAAAATTCCTTTACAATCTCACCATGACCTTGTTTTAAAATTACTCAATACTCCAGTTCAAAATATTTCAAGACTTAACTGTCTTAAAAGTGACTTTGAAGTAATTTTTAATTCTTGTCTGCAATTTCAGTAGGCTACATGTAACTCTGCATTTCAATTAAAATCTCCTGAAGATATTGAACACAGCTACCATGCATTGTAACATTCTGAATGTTTGTCCATGAATGTTCTGTTTGGCAGATCTATGAAGACTGGGATAGTTTCAAAGTCAATGATATGCTAGAAGTATATGGAGTTTTATCAGTGGATCCGGCTCTGGGTGTAATTAATGAAGAGAGGTGAGGTGTTATTGAATCATTCAAACTATTACACTGTGTGTGTGTGTGTGTGTGTGTGTGTGTGTCTGTCTGTCTGTCTCTCTCTCTCAGGAATTTTCTGACACATTTTAGCTTTTTTTCTATCAGTCTTGCAACTGACTTTAAGGAAAGTTTTTATAATACCATTCCTTTTGTGTTTTGGATATCTTATCTAGAACTTATCAGGCTCAGTGCAGCATGAGTGTAGCTTGTTTAACTGTCCGTCGATCATAAATACAGTAAATTCAGCTTAATACAATTCTTGGAGTTGGTTGTAACTGTATTGTGTCCTGCCTAAGTATTGAGTCATGATTGTGCTCTTGGTCCCAGAGTTTGAACACACACTGGTATCCATCTTTCAAAAAAGATAAAACACGAGGAAATCTGCAGATGCTGGAAATTCAAACAACAACACACGCAAAATGCTGGTGGAACACAGCAGGCCAGGCAGCATCTATAGGGAGAAGCACTGTTGACATTTCGGGCCGAGACCCTTCGTCATAGATGCTGCCTGGCCTGCTGTGTTCCACCAGCATTTTGTGTGTGTTGTTGTTCAAAAAAGATAACTTTTGAAGGACAAAAAAAGCAAGAATGTAATGCTGAGTCTTAAAAAGGCACTGGTGAGTCCTCAATTGGAGTATTGTGAGCAGTTTTGGGCCCCTTATTTAAGAAAGAATGTGCTGATATTAGAGAGGGTTCAGAGGAAGTTCATGCAAATGATTCCCAGAATGAAAGGATTACCTTATGAGGAGCATTTAATGGTTTGGGGCCTTTATTCACTGGAATTTAGAAGAATGGGGCGAGGGGTCTGTTTGAAACCTATTGACTGTTGGAAGACCTAAATAGAGTAGATGTGGAGAAAATATTTTCTGTGTTGGGGGAGGCCAGATGGCAGAGCCTCAGAGCAGAGGAACATCTATTTAAAATGGAGATGAGAATTTTTTTTAGCCAGAAATAGGTGAGTCTGTGGAATTCATTGCCACAGTTGACTGTGAAGGCCAGGTCAGTGGGTATTTTCAAGGTGGAGATTGATAGGTTCTTGATTAGTAGGGGTGTGAAAGTTTACTCTGAGAATGCAGGAGAATGGGTTTGAGAGGGAAATGGATCAGCCATGATGAAATTGGAGAGCATACTTGATGGGCTGAATGGCCTAATTCTCCTGTCTTATGGTTTTCAGATTCAGTTTATTGTCATTTAGAAACCACAAATGCAATGCAGTTTAAAAAATGAGACAACGTTCCTCCAGAATGATATCACAAAAGCATATGACAAAACAGACTACACTAGAAAATCCACGTAACATTTGGCAATCCCCAGTCCAGAGTCCGGAGAGGCTGCTGCGTATTAATATCGCGCTACCGTCTTAGCGCGTTCCCCAGAAAGGAGCTGCAAATCCACCGGACAAACAAGACCAAAAACTAAAGCTACAAGACCTGCACAAAACCACATAGTTACAACAGTGCAAACAATAGCATAATTGATAAAAAAACAGACTATGGGTACAGTAAAAATAGTCCAAAGACGTTAAAGGACTATAAGTTCAAAAGAAATCACCACACAGTTCCACAAGTCCCCAGGGTCCCCACAGACTCGCCATGCCACGCCGGCAGCAGAAGGGAATACTCCCGCCATGGACTTCCATTTTATCTGCTTGGGCAGCTCAGTGCTATGCTGGGAACCTTGCATAAAGGCCTGACCTTGTGTTCATTAATGCGGAGGAGCTACCCACGAGAGCAGGTTATGGGTGGGCTGAGACTAGCATTGCAGCCAAATAGTGCTGAGTTTGTACATCTGGGCTGGGAAGGTACAGTATATCTGAACAAAGGGAGAGAAAATAGCAGTAGTATCTTTCACCACATCCAGCAGAATGCAAAGATGGAGCCTGTGAGATCCATTTGGTGTGAAAACCATGCAGAGTGGACGCAGCCCTGAGCAGCCACGTTGCGTACCCTGGCCCACATAACACCAGCCCTCACAAGTCTTGTCTCTGCATCAAACCACGTGGAGGAGCAGTGAAATCGTGGGATCCCTCATAGTTGCTGCACAAGTTAATAGGCTAGTTAAGAAGGCCTATGGTCTTTTGGCCTTCAATAGTCAAGGAATTGAGTTCAACAGCCATGAGGTAATGTTACAGCTCTGTAAAACTCTGATTAGACTACATTTGAATTTTCGTGTTCAGTTCGGGTCACCACATTGTAGCAAGGATGTGGAAGCTTTAGAGTAGGTGCAGAGATTTACCAGGATCACTGTTCCTTCTAAACTGCATGGGTGCGCAGCCGCACAGCAACTGGAATACTCTTGCACACACAGCCTTTGGTGCAGAGCAGTTTTTATGCCGAGTAAAAGTAAATAACTGAATAAATATATTCTTGTTCGGAGCATTAGTTGGTCTGGATGGGTGTGGGGGTGGAATAGGGGAAATGATGACCAGGATGCTGCCTGGGTTAGAGAACATGTACAGGAAAAGCTGGGACTTTTCTCTTTGGGAGTGAAGGAGGATAAGAGGTCACTTGATAGGGGTGTATAAAATTATGAGAGGCATAGATAGAGTGGACAGCCAGCACCATTTTTTGGGGAAGTGGGGCAGTGGCTAATACAAGCGGACGTACTATTAAGGTGATTGGAGGAAAATATAGGGGGATGTAATGGGTAGGATTTTACAGAGTACATGGAACATAATGCTGAAGGTGGTAATAAAGGTGGATACATAAGGGAGATTGAAGAGACTTTTAGACGCATGGAATTGGGAAAAGTTCTAAGAGGTAGGGTTAGATTGATCATGGTGTAGGTTTATATAAGTCAACACATCATTGTGGGCTCAATGGCCTGTACTGTACTGTAATGTGATTCCTTGCTGGGGGAGAGTCAGTTTCCCAACATAGCAATGCCGTCAGTATATATGATGCCAATAGGCGCTTAACCCAGGGAACTAGTCACTGTATGTTTACTGAGATGCCGGTATACAGAGTCAGAGTAATACAGCAGGGAAACAAGCCCTTCATCCCATCAGAGCCATGCTAGCCACAGCATCCTCCCTGCTCGTCCCAGTTGCCTGCATTTGGCCCATAACCCTCCATGTACCTGTCCAAATGCCTCTTAAATTTTGCAGTTATACCAGCCTTGACCACTTCCTCTGGCTGCTCATTACAACTACTCATCACCCTCTGTGTAAAGAAGGTCTTGGGTCTCTTTTAAATCTCTCCTTTCTTAAATCTCTCTTAAATTCACAGACCCCTAGAGCACCACAGCACAAAAAACATTTGGTCCATCTTAGTCCTTGGTGAACTGGTAATCTGCCTCGTCCCATTGACACGCACCCGGACCACAGCCCTCCACACCCCTCTCATCCATGTACCTGTCCAAACTTCTCTTAAATGTCACAATTGAACCCACTTGCATTGGCAGCTTGTTCCACACACTCACCATCCTCTGAGTGGAAGAAGTTGCCCCTTATGTTCCTGTTAAATATTTCACCTTTCGTCTCACCCAACCTCAGTGGAAAAAGCCTGTTTACATTTACCCTGTCTATACCCCTCATAATTTTGATCTATATTCCTCAAAATTAAGAAACAAGGGCTATTTTTATTCTATTCTACTTGAGTGGAATAATCATTAGTGGCCTGTTTCATACAAAATTCAAATTTGTAATTTTCATGTTCAATGGAGATTTAGCTCACACAGGAGTGTAATCTGTACTTTACCATTCAGTGCTATGAAGTCAAAGTATTTTGTTTTTCCTCTTTTACTCGGTGTTGCAGTTATTTTGGTGGGGGGGGTCAAAAACCTGGTGTTTGCGGCTTTGTTTTGTGAAGACAAATGTCACTAACAGTGATTTTTCTCTTTCCATTCTGTTTAGTGTAAAGGACGGATTGTCACTCTTGGATCCTGCTGAGTGTATGGACACCATGGAAGAACAACGGGTGCATAGTCCTCCACCTTCCTTAGTTCCAAGGCTTCATGCCATCGTAACTCGCAAACTCCAGCATGTTAATCCTTTCCTTCCTGTCACCCTGCACGATAAGGAAAATGAGCACTGTGAGTTCAACTCTGTGGCGTGGCTGTATTATTCATCCTCAGTATGTACCTCCTAACATCAGGTGGAACGTTCACTTTGTAATAAACATCTTTTATTCTCCAACTTGAGACTGAAGCTCAAATCAGCTGTAGGCTGGAGATAAAATCGACGTGATAGTTTATAAAATGGGTCTTCGGTTAAAAGATTTGTATGTCAGTTCCTTGTGGAAATGATACGGAGAGAAATGCTACCTTCAAATAAACAATTAGGTGCTCTTTCTGAGCGTAGGTGTCTGAACAGTTGCTTTCTAAAAGGAGTGAAGCCTTTAACTGGTTTATTATTGTCACACTGACTGAGTACAGTTTTGTATGCCGTCCATGGAGATAATTTCATCAAATCAGTACGTTGAGGTACAAGGGAAAAAGCAATAACAATGTAGTTTGCTGAATTAGAGATCTCCATCAGGTTGCACAAAACCCAGACTTCGTACCCTGTATCTGTGAGGGCAGTAGAACACTGCACTGATTTTGAACACAAAATGCACGGCGAGTAATGTGCAGAAAGGCTTCAGAAGCCAGGGTGGATATGAAAGATAATGAGTATATAGATAATATCCAGGGTGGATAATGAGTATGTTCATTTATTTATTCAGAGAAACAGCGTGGACTATGCCTTTCCAGCCCAAGCAACCCCTGACAGCTCTGATTTAACTATAGCCTAATCTAGGGGTAATTTACAATGATCAGTTAACCTACCCGCTGTGTCTTTGGACTATGGAGGGAAACCAGAGCCCCTGGGGAAAACCCGTGCATTTCACAAGGATGACGCCAGAATAGAATTCTGAACTCCAGTGCCCCTGACTGTAATAGCATCACGCTAACCGCTATCTACCATGATGCCCAATGATGCAGTTTGTGTTAATTATGATGATTACTGACTTTGTTCAGTCGGTCTTTTTGCTCCACTGGTAAAAGTTCAAACCCTCGGTGCTATGACAATTCACTCACTAGTCTATTCTTGCAGTGTTGTCGGGGTGATCTGGGGAGCAAGTTTGGAACTGCTTGTTGTATAATTGTTGCTCAAATTTCAAATACTGAATTAATGTACCTTTTTTGAAATTGGGGGAAATAAAATTATTGGTGTAGGTTTGGGATAAAGAAGCACTTGATTGGTGTGGAATCAATGGGCCAGATGTCCTGTTCTGTACTGTGTGACTCTATACTTTGTCATTTATTCCAGTCATCTCCAACATCATCCCTGAATTATCCACAGTCAGAGCTGAGTTGCTTGGGTTTCTTACACATGCATTACTGGGAGATGGTTTGGCAGCGGAATATCTCCTGTTACATTTTATATCAACAGTGTAAGTATTTAATCCAGTGTTTTACATTGTGTTACTTGAAATGCTGTTTTAATACCAGCTTGTGTAGAAAAAGTTTAGAACAGCTAAAAACAGAGCCCAAATACCGATACATCTTACAAGTTGGGTTTTAGATTCTGGTCATGTTGTAACTTTGCAAATAAAGGAAAAATATAGGTACTTTATTTAGATTGCTAATGCACCTTCCAGTATCATAAAATCAGCTGTTAACGAAATTGTACATGGCCACTGTGGTTGCCATTCACAAGTTTAAACTTTATCTTACCATGTAAAGCAGATCAGTTCAAGTATGCCGATGTAATCTTTAAAGTATACTAAGTCATTTCCTGTTATGAAGTAGTCTCCATTTCTTCCAGCCTTGTGTTTTGTTCCAGGATGATACTTCTCCAAGAAGTCTTTTGTATGAATCAAGTTATTTAACTCAATAGGAGTCTGGCGATTGGTTTAAAAATAAAATAGAATCAAGCAGAACCTGAAGGTTTGGTTCATAAACCTCCCACTTGTGAGATTCTGTAATTCATGCCCAAGAGGATTGAACATTGATGCAGGAAATTGTAACACAGATTAAAGAACATAATATACAGATACATTTGGGAACAATTAATTATGTGTGGAGAATGCAAGCATTTTTATATTGAAATATGCAGCTATTGTTCAAAATGAGCAGTTTACTAATCCATTTTATACATATTCCAGATATTCCCGGCGTGACATTCTTCCATTGGGTAAATTCACAGTAAACCTGAGTGGCTGCCCGAGGGGTAATGGTTACACAAAATACCTACATAAGACCATTCAGCAGCTGGTTCCATCAGTAAGTGTTTAAAAATGCGTCAAATTGGCAGTTTGATAAGTCTGTGGCAATGATTGCTATATGTGTGTGTCTTTAATACAAGTAACGTACATCCAGTAACCACAGCTGGATGATTGACAATAGGAAATTCATATCTTGGCCATTAACTTTTATGTTTGCATTTTTTGCCAGACTTTGCACACGTGAGATTAGGACTCGGGGGCTGTTATGTTGGACGGGACCTTTTAGTAGCATTCCGCATTGGGAGCGGGATCAGAAGCTGCATGTTAGAAACCTGCTGATTTATTTATTGATCGATTGGAACAATCATTTCAAGGAAGATCCAGAAGCTTTGCTTTGTGTCTTAGGGCTGGGTGTGTCTTTACTCGTGTCATCCTCCCTCCCTCTCCCTGGCACTCCTCCTCTGCCACCTGTCACACGCCACTCCACCCTTGCAATTCCCAGCATTCTTTGCTCCCGCCAGATTTACAAACTCCATGCTGACAAACACAATGCTGTGCAAAAGTCTTGTATCCATCATGCCTTCAGCATCTTGGGTCATCCTGAGTACGTGTAACTGCAGTTCCTTCACATGGCCATTCGGCAGCTGCAATAGAGGCACACTGCACGAGTATAGTTCTCGGGTAAGGGAAGTCTGGCACATCGTGCAGGAGGAGTCTGTCGCTACCATAACTGCCATCTGAATGTTCTAACACCAGCAAGAATATTCAAGGAACTCTGCTTGCCAAACCCTCCTCACACTCTCACAATGGCCTGCTTGCCTTTTACGTGGTGATGTGAACACAAGTTGGTAATAAATGCTTACATGAAAAGCTCTATTAGGCCAATCAGAGAGGCTTTTTTTTAAACTATTAAGCTTCCCACTATTTTCCACTCCCTTCTCAGGAACTCAATGAGCACAGTAACTTGCAACTTAAATATGATTCAGATCATTGCAAATTGAAACTACAGTCAGCCCTCCTTATCTGCGGGGGATTGGTTCCGGGACCACCCCGCGGATACCAAAAAACACAGATGCTCAAGTCCCTTATTTAACCTGTCTCAATGCAGTGGTCTTTAGGACCCGGTGCAGCTCTGAATCCACAGTGTTTCTGTTCACGGAAATAATCACGATCACAATTAAAAATAAAGTGGATGTAATAAAACTATCGGGAAGAGGTGAAACTCCATCGGTCATTGGAAGAGCGTTAGACTACAGCCGGTCAACGATCGGAACAATTTTAATAGAGCATTTGAAAGGCCTGCCCCGATGAAAGCTACAATTATTACTAAGCAAGGCAGTGGTTTAATTATTGAAAGACAAACGTTTTACTAACTGAGGCTACATAATACCGGATGTACCTGTTCCGACTTACAGATGGACTCAGGAACGTAACTGGTTCATAACCCGGGGACTGCCTGTACTTTTAAGTCATCTCTAGATTACTTATAATACCTAATACATTGCAAATGCTATGTAAATAGTTGTTATACCGTATTGTTTAGGGAATAATGACAAGAAGAATGTCAGTACATGCTGAAACAACGAGTGCTGGAGAGAGAACACTTACGGGTTTTCCCGATCCGCAGTTGGTTGAATCTGTGCATAGGAAACCTGTGGATAAGGAGGGCCGACTGTACAGTGTAAATGAAAGACTTGGTTTGGCTCATACCCTGAATGGATTTATAAATGTTAATATCCATTTTTTAAAGAAAATATCTTGAATATTCTTAAATATCTTAAAGATTTGTAAATATCAATTTCTTAAACAAGCTTGATGTATTGCCATCATCTACAGTACTGTGCAAAAGTGTAAGCCACATGTACTGTATATAGCTAGGGTACCTGACTTTTGCACAATACTGTAGTAATTGTATTGCGCTGTACTGCTGCAAGAAAAACAAATTTCATGACGTGTAAGTGATAATGGGCCTGATTCTGATGTGAGTCTCTATTGTGGACTGAGAGTAGGGAGCGGGCAGGGTGAGAGGTATCACAGTTGGGGGGGAAAAGGAGAAGGAAGGGAGCGAGAAGCACCAGAGAGACATTCTGTAATGACAATAAACCAATTGTTTGAAATCAAATGAACTTACCTGGTGTTTCAGCTAGATGCGTCTGCACCTGCGCCATCCCCTGCCACCTGTCCCACACCCCTCCTGCAGCAACCCCCCTCACCATTTTCAATGTCCTTTACTCCCACCAGATTTACAACCCTGTCTGTGCTGCACATTGACAAATACCATACTGTGTAAAAGTACTGTAGTTGATCTGGATGTAGAAGCCTTTATTAATTTGTATTCTAAGACAAAGCTCAGTGAAAATTTTTTAATAATTATTCAAGTTATTTTGTCATTTTTCACTGATGTCAGTGAATGTTAGTCTGCTAACTTCAAACTTGTAAGTACATTCCAGGTTGATTTTTACCTTTCTGTTTTAATAGTCATATTGTCTACCCATGACGCTCCATAATATGAACACCCTGCGATTCATCCCACACAAAGACTACACTGCCAACCGCCTCGTTACTGGCGTACTACAGCTAGCCAGTAATACTTCTCTCATGTTAGATGAGACCTTATTGGAACAAGGGCAGCTGGACGCTACAGGTCAGAACTGGACTTCACGGAAGATCTATCTGCTTGCTTACTTTTGCCTTGTTAAAATACTGTGTACAATATATTTTTTTTAAAAAGTAAAATGGTGTTTCTCCTACTTAGAGAATTGGTTATGTTCTCAAATATAATTAGTCAATGTAACAATAATGCTTTTCTGCCCTAACGTCTCCTACCATTAGTCTTATTTATTTTATCACTCACTCACTCAGAGATACAGCACAGTTACTGATCTTTCCAGCCCAAAGAGTCTGTGCCGTCCATTAACACCCATGTAACTAATCAACATACTATCCCGTACATACTTGGAGTGTGGGAAGGAACCAGAGAACCCAGAGGAAACCCACGTGATGACAGCGAGAACCTACTCTTTTTTTGTTTTTTATTTGTTTATTGAGATACAGCACGAGCAGGTCCTACCAGCCCTTTGAGCTGCACTGCCCAGCAATCCCCGACAAACCTTGATTTAGCCCTAGCTTAATCACAGTACAGCTTACAGTGACCAGTTAACCTTCTAACTGGTGAGTCTTTGGACTGTGAGAGGAGACCAGAGGATCTTGAGAAAGAAACTTTCACAAGAGTAATGATTTGAGAGCTAATTCAACCTGGTAGCTTTGTCAGATAAATTAAATCTGTGTGATTGCCTAATAATCAGAAGCAGATTTCTAATAATCCCCGCAAGGCAAGAGCACATAGTGAGCATATGTTAGTGGTGCCCAGCTTGGCTGAAATTCCACACTGATGTTGGTTATAGACTGGATGCAGTCTACAAATATCTAGTGGAATGAAAATGTTCTGAAGTTTCATCTGTCATTTTGCTGTTTCCTCCCACAGCCCAAAGATATAGCATTTGGTGGGTTAACTGGTCATTGTAAGTTGTCTCGTGATTAGGCTAGGGTTAAATCGGGGGCTGCTGGATGGCACAACATGAAGGGTCAGAAGGGCTATTGCTTACTGTAGTGGTCACCAACCTTTTTAAGCCTAAGATCCCCCCACCTCGGCCTTAGTGAAAGGCAAGATCGACCTGCTAAATCGTTTAGACACACGCATGCGCACCAGGCAGAAGGGACCAGAAGTGGAGCCTGCAGTCCTGGAAGCGGTCTACCTTTGCAGGCGGCTTTCCGTAGTGGGAGTGTTGCTATGTTACCATTATCTTAATTGGTATTACTTATTTTTATTATGCTCACATTCCAACACCTTTAATTCTATGTTTCATTATTTAATTTTATTTCAACACGAAAAATAAATGAATAAAAATTGATTGTTGCACTCAGTGTGATGACTGGGGCTGAATACGTTCTGCTAGTTCTCCGAAATTTGGCTCATAACTACAGACAGCCAGTTTGAGACAGTCTGTGAGGTGTCTGTCAGTAAGACAACTCCTGTACTTAGATTTAATAATTTTCATGTGTTGCAGCACAGCGCCCTCACAGACTGAATATTTGAATGGACAATTTCCTTTGTTAGACTGAATGTTGAATCGGCCACGTTTTTCAAGTGTTTTGTATTGGTAACCTGTTACTGAGACATGAGTATAAGTTAATGACACCACTGTTTTTTGTTTCTCAGTTCTTTTGTATTTGGGGAATGTTAGAATTTAAAGGGGGAGAAGTGTTGTAATGTGAGCATTATAAAGATAGGCTGATGCCGATTAGGGTAATGGTGATGTAGTGGTGCTCCCGCTGCGAAGAGCTGTTTGTGGGGAGAGGTTGTTTCCGGGGTTGTGGGGTTTTGCTTCCAGTCTTTTCTGCCCAGTGTGTATTTTTCTGGCGGTTTTTTGGGACCTACTGGGAAAGTCTCAAAGATCGACCGGTCGATCACGATCAACTGGTTGGTGACCACTACCTTACTGTATGTTTTTTTTAAAAGTCACTTCAGGACCACCATTCGATCCAACTTCTGACTTGTCCTTTTTTATAAAGTATTTGTATCAATCTTAGTCACTGTTAATGGCCTATCTTTCACAGGAGTTCGAAATGTGACAGCTCTGGGTAATTTAATTACTTGGCAGAAGGTAGACTATGATTTCAACTACCACCAGATGGAATTCCCTTGCAATATTAATGTACTCATCACTTCAGAAGGAAGATCTCTCTTACCGGTGCGTATACTGTTTGGATTTATCCATTCACGTTACAACTTGTGTAGAGTGATGTAAGTCTTTTGGCTTCTGCCCTAAATAATGTATGCTGAATGGCAATAAAGTACCATCAGGTCAATGGCCAAATGCCAATGTAATGTTTCACTAATAATGTGCTAAATTTTAAGGAAAATTCTTGCAAAAATTGAATTGATAGGAATCAGTTTTTTCCTGCAGAAAATTGGATGAATCAGCATCAGGTTTATTATCACTCGCATGTCATGAAATTTGTTGTTTTACGGCAGCAGTGGGTGGTGGTGGGTTGGGGATGTGCCTCTACCAAAGGAGGTGCAAGGGACTCCTTCCCTCTGCTAGCCTGTAGGTCCCCCTTGGGCAAGGTGAAACACCTGCTTAGCTCCCCATTTAGGATCACATGAAGCCATAGGAGCAGGTGGTGGGAGGTCGTATGAGCAGCTAGTGCACATCACAAGTCCTTGTTATGCAACCACTGACACCAGGCAGGCCATCTCTGAAGAGTGTTGATTATGGCTTGGGTCACCCCCATCTTGTAAAGACACTGCCCAGAAGAAGGCAACGACCACTTCTGTAGAAAAATTTCCCAAGAACATTCATGATCATGGATAGATCAAGATCGCCCAAGTCATATGACACAGCACATAATGAATAATTGGCAGTAGTATGGTGCAATATACAAAATTATTCAAGTTTTTAAATTTTAAAAAGCGTAAGGGAAGAACAGTGATGTGCTTGTGGACCGTGTAGATCTTCAGGCTCCTTTACCTGCTCTCCAATGGTAGTAAGGCAAAGAGGGCATGTCCCAGATGCTGACCGTCTTTAATAAGATGAATGCTGACTTCTTGAGGCACCACCTCTTGAAGATGTCCTCAATGGCAGGAAAGGTGGCCATGATGGAACTATCTGGGACTACAACTCCATACTAGCCAATGATGCAACCAGCAGCCAGAATGTTCTCCATTGTACATTCATAGTAATTTGCTGTTGTAAGAATTATTCTTTACATCGTGCCATTTACAAATATTAGTATCCACACTAGTGGAGACAAAAAGCCCTAAAGTTTTATTTTCAGTGAAGGGGGAAAAAAATCACCTACAAACTTGACTACGGCCTATATTTTTGAACATACTGGAATTGACGTGGTCTACGTAGACTTTAGTAAAGCCTTTGCCAAGGTCTTTCGTAGAAAGCTTTCCAAAAAGTAAAAGCATATAAGATCAAAGACAAGTTGACAAATTGAATTCAAAGTTGGTTTGATAGTAGGAAAGGTATTGTGATTGGATACCTGAGATCTGTTTATAACAGGGAGGTTAGCCTTAGTAAATTTGCAGATTGTATGAAAAATTTGTGGTGATGTTGGTGTTGAGTATAGTCTTGTGTAAAAGTGATATTGATCAGATGGATCAATGGCACGCTAAACCAAATGTTGGTCGAAGGGTTTGGTGTGGATGAGTTCTTGCAGTTTGGCCATTCACCTCCCAGAAATGAGATGCAAGTGAAGACGCATTGTTCTGCCAACTGCTGTCTGGAAATGGTTGTGATTAATGGGTTTGGTGTGCATTGTCGTGATATTGTAACCACATAGATATACTCTGGCCAGTTTATTAGGCACACTTGCTTGTTAATGTAAATATCTAATCAACCAACCGTGGCAGCAAGTCAATGCATAAAAATTTGCTGACTTGGTCAAGGGTTCAGTCGTTAAAACCAAACATCAGAATGGGGAAGAAATGTGATCTAAGTGGTTGGCTGTGGAATGATCGTTGATGCCAAACTGGGCGGTTTGAGCATCTCAAACTCTTACTTTCCTTGGATTTTCAAGCACATCAGTCTCTGGTGTTTACAGAGAATGGTGCAAAAAAACAGAAACACCTTGTTAATGAGAGATGGCCTGACTGGTTCAATCTGATGGGAAGGTGACAGTATCTCAAATAACCATGTGATGTGCATAACATCTCTGGATGCACAACACGTCGACCCTTGAAGTGGGTGGGCTACAGCAGCAGAAAACCATGAATATGCACTCAGCGGCTGCTTCATTAGGTGCTGCAGGTAACTATTAAAATACATCATGTTCAATCATGAATGTGTAGCATACCGTGCTGTGTTACCATACCAGGTACACCTACATTGCTAGATCACATTGTTATTAAGTTACTGTGAGGCAGAGTTTGCTTGAATTCACTGCTCTGCAACCCTGTGGCTCTGGGAAATTCTTCTTTAAGTGGCCTATTTCTCTTTTATAGTTTGACTGCCAAGTCCACTTACAAGCTCAGGTGGTTCCTGCAAACATGGAAGAATACATGACCAATTTACTGACAGCCTTGCTGCCCTCCATGTTGAAGAAATTTCGCATTTACTTGAGTTTACTTCGGCTAATGGACTACAGTATATCGGATGAAGTGACCAAGGTATAAAATGTTTTTGTATATCTGAACAATTTTTACTTTTGCTCTGAAATGTGGTTCAATTTTTAATTATCTAAATTCTAGGCAGTAGAGGAAGACTTTGTGGAGATGAGAAAGAGTGATCCACAAAGCATAACTGCAGAAGATCTCCATCAGTTACTCGTTGTGGCAAGGTAGGCTGTGTGTGGATTGGAAATGCTTTGGTTGGTCAGTGAAAACATTATAAATGTTTTATAACAGACATCAAATAGTTATCTTAATTTTTCCTTTAATATTTTAATTTCCTAGTATTGCTTCACTCAACTTCACTTGCCCCATCATTGAAATGTTCCCACAGCCGATGACCTCACTTACAAAGAATCTTCATTTCATGTTCTTTTATTTATTTATTTGCATGTTCTTTTTTAATCTTCTGCACTCTGGTTGAATGCCCGAGTTGGGTGGGCTTTCATCGATTCCGTTATGGTTATTATTCTATCGATTTATTGAGAATGCCAACAAGAAAATGAATCTCAGGATTGTATATGGTGACATATATGTACTTTTACGTTGAACTTGCTAATTATTTTAAATGTTACCTGATGAATTGTAATACTGTAATTAAACAAGTGGATCTGGCAACATGATATACCTTGTAGAGATCATGAGTTAAATTAGTTGTTTTTTTTTTTTGAGGGCCTAACTAGAGAACTTTAAGTCCTCTCTCCCCCTTTTAAAAACTTTCTCCAGTCCCATATTTTCAGCCAAAATTTTTTGATCACCACCTTAAGAGCTTGAGCTCTTCCTCTGAGTTTCAGTCCATAAACTATGAATGTATGGACATGGGTGGATCACATAAGGAATCAAAGTAACACTGGGTGCAGGCTACCTGAAATTTAGAAAATCCATTGGGGTGTAGATTCGCCAGGTATTGTATGTTCTTTTGGCCTTCTGTTTCCACACTAGTGTAGTGGTTAGCGGGATACTATTATAGCTCAGAGTGTCAAAAGTTCAGAGTTCAATTCTGCTGTCCTCTAAGGAGTCTGTACATCCTCACCCAGAAAGTGTGGATTTTCTCCATGTTTTCTAATTTTCTCCCATAGTTCAGAGATGTACCAGTTAGTAAGTTTATTAGTAATTGTAAATTAAGCTAGGGTTAAGTGAAGGGTTGCTGGGTGACAACCCATTCTGTGTTGTAGTTGGAAGTAAAATACATTATAGTATTAAAATTGGTGTAATGTCTGCTGTACATCTGGTGGTGATCGACTGGTTTGCGTACAGTGATTTTCAAGATGTAAATATTCTTAAAATTCCATTGTCTAACCTTTTGTTGCCTGCGTCTGTTTCAAGTGCTAAACACCGATTAATAGCAATATTGGTGCTTTCATTTTGATGTCACATTCCTCTTGCTTAGCCAAGGAAACTAATGACATTAGCAACCAAGTTAGTTAATCCTACAAAGGTATCCAGGCTCAAAATAAGAATTTGAAACCTAGTTTAGAGGGAGAGTGTGTAGTAGGAGTTAAAAGTAAACTAAATAGCACTGTATGTCATAATTTTACAAAACAAAGACCTGTTTTTGTGGTTTATCTGAGTTTGAGAATAATGCTCTTATTTTAAAAATAACCTGTTTTGTAATTTGCCAATAAACAGGTTGGTGTCACTGAGTGCTGGCCAGACAACATTATCACGTGAGAGATGGCAACGAGCAAAGCAGCTAGAGGTTCTTCGCAAAAGTAGAATACAACAGCAAGCCCATTTAAATGGCAATGAGCCTTAATGCCAGGTGTTTTACTGTCAATAAAACTCAACAGAACTTGTGTGCCAGTGGGCTTCATGTAAATTTCCAGAGCTAACATTCCTCCTCAGACCACCTGCCAAATCTGTCAAATTGAGGAAAAAGTTTTTTTCTTCTTTGTAGACCATTTGTATCAAAGTTTCTTAAAAAAAACTTTCTTAACTCTGAATTCTGACAGTTTTAATTCATAATGTACATGTTGCTTGTACTGAAACCTCTGCAGTTTAGTTACGTGCATTCATTTGTGAAAATGTCTTCTACATTCCTTACTGCAATTTCTCAAATACAGGCTATTTTTGTAATTTTGTAAACTGCATAACATTGTACTTGTTCAAAATGGCTTTTTTTTTTAAGAAAAAAGAATGTGAAACAAGTTTCAATTGTTACTTTTTTTTAATTACTAGTCAAATTGTGGGTGTGGTAGACTTCTATTAAGATTTGCACATCTGGATTTAACCTGTAGCTGATGCTGGAGCCACAAGCGGATCAGTTTGTTTACATGAGAGACCTTTGAGTGGATAACTGCTTGATGGGTTAATTTCTGGCATTATTTACCATTTTTATTACTACACCAGACTTCACTGGATATTTAAAATTAATACAAGCTGCCTTCAGATTCTTAGAAACGTTTTTTACATCTATTGTGAAAATTGTTTTTTAAAGATTCACTGAAATTATATATCTGTCATTTCACTGATTTGCTTGTGAGATGTCATATGTGGTAATGTGCTGAAATGATCTGTCCTTTGAGTTATTTTTACTCATTTATGTAGAAAATGCGTCTGATAACAAATGCAGGGCGTAAATTAATGGCTTGGTGTATAAGAATACAGTAATTGATTATGATTGGGTTAAAGCAAAGCTGTAGAGCAGCTTGTGTTATCTCAGTGCCTACATTTCATGTTGTCTTATAACACTCCTGAGTTTTTGCCTTTAATCTAAGTAGATTATGCACCTGCATTATCATGCAGGTGGAATATTATTATTCTCCTTGGACAATAGTAAGAAATACATTGACTGTGATTTACTAATTAATGTTAGATGGACTCACCAGCACCTGAGCAGACATGTTAATAGGAATCCTAGGACTCTTTAGTGCTTTATTGGAATGATCAATTGGTTAAATAATGTTTAATATTCCAATAATAAACTTAAAAGATAAAATTCTCTGCAGCATGCCAGATGTCAGCAGTTTGGGTGAATTCAGTAAATGCAAGACTGTTATCTTTGTTCTCTTCATCAAGCATTTTGAGTCCTTCCTTAAATTCTTATTCTACTTTGATCTAATGATGTAAGATTGCAGATTTGGAGTAATCATCAGCTGCTTGGACCAAGCTACATTAGGGACAGAAGGGGAGATGTGGTCAAGCATTTGGCCTTGCAACCACTGGCAAAAAGGAGCTGTTCAATATTCTTGCTTCATTTAAAGCTTACCTCCAAAAAAAAAAGTTCAGTCTGCCCATCATATTAAAGTCTTGCCCAACTTGTGACCACTTGTAGTGTTTGCAAGATGTAGCAGAATTCTTGAGAATGTCATATTTAAATAAATCTTGGTGAATTATTGCTTTCTCCTAGTAAAAAGGGAGCTGGGGACGAGATGTCCTTTGATAGGATATAGCGCAGTGGAATATGGTGCTTGTCCCAACAACATGCACAAGTCTAGACCTGAGAATATTGTTTCCAAAGAAGGCCCCTTTGTGTACTAGAGATAACAATGTCCTCTGACGCTTTTTAAGTAACTGGCTGTTGCACAGCAGATGAACCTAAGAGTTCTATCAAGAAATTTTTCTTTTTGGGAAGCAAAAAATGTTCTGCATTCAAGTGTTCTTTAAAAAAAAAATCATTTCTCAGTTCTAAGGTCATTAGCTGTGTGCAAGATAGCATTGACAGCTTGTTTGAATTATCAGAAGATATGTGTGTACCAGGAGGGTATGCTTAACTTTGAATAAGTTCAGAGAAAATTTGTAGTTTGTAATGGTTTGAATAGATGGTTTTATACTGAGGCCATTGAATATATCAAACCTGTTTCTCTTCAATTATTTTATCACAGTAGTAGACTTCTTCCCAAATAGATTTGATTGGATTTAAATCAAAGATTAAAATCAAATTGCAGTAATTTAATCATTTTCCTTAATTCAGATAATTGTGTTCTTGGATTATAAATGAGATTGAGAGAGAAAATAATGTACATATGCTATTCAAAGTTGTTACCCTCCTCCTCTAACTTGTATAAGAACCCCCTGAAATTAAAGTGTGGGATGAATGTTTTCCAAAAGGTAAATGAGAATTGCATGTTTTTCAAGATTTTTATATAATGATCTTATCAAATTTGCATTATTGTAAATTTGTTAAATTAATTACATACATACATTTTTGAAAATGTTTCTGGTAATGTGCCCATCCCTTATTCCACTCTAAGGTGCTGGTGAGCTGCTGCCTTGAATGTAACTTCTCCAGTGGTTTTAGAGAACAGATTCCAGACTGAAACCGTGTGATGGTGAAGGATTGTGTATGATTTGCAGCAGCTCCCGTGTCCTTCCTGCCAGGGGTGTATGTTTGGAGCACTCCTGGAAGAGAAGCTTCTGTGGGTTTATTAGTGATTATAGTGTGGCACTTTGTGGGGTAATGAATTCTTAGGATGGTGAATAGAGGTGTCACTGCAACAGATTTTACTGGCTGATGTTGACTACCATTCTGGTCTGGATATGGTATGATCTCAGAGCTTTGATCTGATCTAATGTTTATGAGATAGCATGGGAGGCTTGATAATGTGGTACATGGCTACCCAATTTAGCAAATTAACAGCAAACTACAAAAAGTGAGCTATTAGGACCCCCTAGCTGCTATATGCCAATCCTACATGAAACCCTTTTTTTTTCTGAGCATCCCCATTGCCTTCCCTCCACTCTCCTTATCACTGGGATACATTACAGCCAATTAAAAATATTTAACCAATTAAATAGCATTGGCTTGTTGGGGCAGGGCAACATTATGTAGTCACAGGCAGAGTGTAAATTCCACACACAAGACAAGCACTTAATCTGGGTCAGAGGCAGTAGCACCAACCCCTGTTGTCAAGTTATAATACACCCAAAAGAATGGAGGGTCTTCATGCTGTGGAGATTTGTCCCTGCAGTAAGTCATTTCTGCCTACACTGTCATAGATGGTATAGCTATAACAGGTGCATGGATGGGGTCAAGCAGATTTATTTTGTGTTGGTTCCTACACAATGTTGTGGACACATAGTAATAGCTGTACTTTAATGCTTGGGCATTATCAAGTTGTCATTGAAGTCCTGTAACAGATTATGTTCTGTACTCTTGCTA
This sequence comes from Hemitrygon akajei, assembly GCF_048418815.1. Lineage (NCBI taxonomy): Eukaryota > Metazoa > Chordata > Chondrichthyes > Myliobatiformes > Dasyatidae > Hemitrygon > Hemitrygon akajei. Next base: position 55,993,985 of record NC_133146.1, read on the forward strand.
CTGAATATTCAATATGGAGTGTTGAATGATTGGTAATCAAGAAACCATGAGACACTGCAGGAGCTGGAATCAGTTAAGGACTGCCAGAACTAAATCAGAACTAAAGCCAATGATGCTTTTTTGCTGGTGGGGACGAGGGGGTCATTGCTTGTGTGTGGAAGGGGGAGCTTTGGGGTTCTAATATTTAACTCATTCATTCCTTGGGGCACTCTGTTCGGGGATGTTTGCGAAGAAAAAATTTCAGGATGTATATTGTATATGTTTATGACATTAAATGTAACTATTGAAATCTTCTTGGTACTACAGAGCTCCAAACTATGTGCCAATATGCTTCAAGTGCACAAAACCATGAAGTGCAACATGTCATTAAAGATTAATTTTCTGCATTCCCATTTAGATTTCTTTCCTGCAAATCTTGGCACTGTCAGTGACAAGCATGGTGAAAAATTTCGCCAGGACATGGCGGTCATGAAGAAATGCTATCAGGGCAACTGGAATCCATCAATGTTGGTTGATCGTTATTGGACACTTCAGCAAGAAGCCTCAGACACTTGAGTACAAATGAAAATCATCAACAAAACATTTTTAGCTTAGTTGAATTATTGCAAAGCATCAGTGCAGAATACAATTATTAAACATTCAATAAAAGTTCATTTGTTTCTCCAAATTCCTACATGATACAAGTAGTCTGAAATTATATTTGTGTTCAACTTCAACATAAAGAAAAAAAATTTGAGGAAGCAACACTTAGGAAAAAATTTGTTGGCTAGTGTAACAATCAATTGCTTGATATTCAAAAGAAATACAAATCACCTGATGATCTGCTCAAGATACTGACTTCTATTTACCACCAATGCCCAGTGCAGTGATTAGGGAAAGAAAATACGCTAACATCACATTCTTGTAGCATAACTGCTGACTGCAAGCAGTGGTAGCTCGTGGATATGGCATGATTACTGTTGAGAATGAGGTTTGAGCTTGGACCTCCATTGCAAAATCACTCCAGAAAATAAGTAATCGGAATCCTTCACAAACTCACGTATATTGTAGTTACTCGCCTTGTGGGAAAATGCAGGTAGCAGACACTTACATAATTCATTACTGTTTCACTGGCACGTTCTGTAAAATGTAATTTGGATGGAACGTGTATCATTAAGGTTGGAACTGTTACTGGTCGGGTTTTCTTCTTCTGCTGCAGTTTCCCTGGCTACCATTATATTCCACATTGCACCTGTGTAAAATGTTTGAAGAACAGAGGTTTGGTTGATTAAAAACATTGAATATATTCCATTTCAATTGATTTCAATGCACTGATCAATCTCACACTGGTGTTTTCTGATACATTCTCAACATGTATAGACTGATTTCATAGTGAAATTCCCTATGGAAAAGGAAACAAAACCTAACTGGAAATCTTTGGAGAAGGACCTATGTCTGCTTAAACCTCAGCATGGTAAAATAGGGCCTCATTTGGATAACTAGCAAGGTAGCCTGCTACTGCCTAACATGGTGGAGCTGGAAAGAAAAGCACATGTATTTCAAAACTCTTTAATTAGCAGACTGTTTCAGTTCATCACAGCAAATGATATGTGACTTCACACATGCGGTTGTTGTATAATGAGAACATGAATGTTGCAGGGAATGAAGGGATCTGGATCACATGCGAGCAAAAGGAATTCATTGATTTGGCAACATGCTCAGCCTATACATTGTCTTAGGGCATCTTTCTGTGTTCTACTGTCATATCCAATAGAGATTACATTGGGATGAATCGGAGGTCATGGTGAATTGCTTGTGGGTCCTGATGATCTGTAGCCACTGCTTTACTAGGACAAATGATTCATTAAATTCATGGAGGAGTCATTCATTAAAAAATGTTCTGGATAGCACAACTACTCGATGCTGAAAAGCTGCACCCCTGATCTATCTTCAAGACTTTGGGCTGTCAGTGGGCAGATACTTAACAGTTGTAGCTTACTCAATGGAAGTTCCAGTTTCCTGTGACAAATCTTCATGGTGTGGAGGAGAGGAGGATGCTGGCCCTAGCATGAATGGTTTTCAGTACTCAACGGCCCAAGTTTGGATGCCATTACATAATTGGATTACTTGTAGCAGATGGACAGGAACACTTCTACTGACAGAAAGAGCAATTGTTAATGAAGCAGCAGATGACGTTTGGACCGAAAGGATCATTTACCCTCTTCTGGGGGCTTCTTTTCCCCTTTGACTCCAGACATTGGACCTTGTCCTCCCATTCTCCAATGACTACTTCCACTTGAACTCAGTGCGAGTGTGGTATTATATGACCAAATTCAGTGCTGGTGTTGCAATTCATGTGATTTCAAAAGGGCAGGTGAGTAGGGTTCTTTAGGTTGTCATAGCTGGAGGGGATTTGGGTGGGTGGGTAGTGGAGACAAGTTCCCACTGACCTGTGTCTCAGATGGCCTCTGACAACCAAGCCCAGCTCCTGGCCTTCATGTGCAGCTTAGCTACTAAGGCCAACGGAATAATTTCTACTGACGGGAGATGGGGCAAAAGCAGGTTACTGGTGTGTAAAAAAAAAACTTTGGGTGGATGGGGCTCATCAGCCATGGTTGGCAATTCATCTAGAAGAAAAGCTCTGATCTCAAGCCTCCCCTATCTTGCAGCTTTACCCACTGATGGGAAAGGCTTTGGCAGTAACTCCTGAAGAAAAATCCAGAGCTCGAGCCCCTAAGGCAGTCCTACATTGAGTTCAACACTGACTGGCAACTCCTGCGACGCCGCTGGTGCCGAACTGTCTCAGTCTCTGCCGTTCCTTTCGGTTCATCAGCTGTTTGGAGAGGGGAAGCCTACTGCATGGGCATCAGCTTGCTCTCCACATTGTACTGCCCTCACTTCTGTATCACAGACAGCTAGGGTGTAACATCCATGGTTGACCCCAACCAACTGAGGGCCTCCAGTGAGTAAACATTTTAATAACTTACCCACATGGAAAGAAAGGAAATAAGGTCAACAGTCTTCACTTTGAACACAGGAATATGTACGATGCTGCTCTTTGTACTGCTGTTACTTCACCTCATGAAGGGTATTTGCAAGAAAACCGCCTCAGCCTGCACTGTTGTTGCCATGATTGGAGAACATAGCAGTTGCTTTGTAAAAACCAATTAATATTTTGGCTGACGGGGGCAGTGATTGCTGTGAATCAACTAAAATGCTTTTGCTGTAATACCTACACTCAAAAAAAAAAGAAAACAGGGTGTTTGCTTCAACCTTTTTTAATTAAAATAATGTTCATCCCTCCTGTCAAAATACACAAGCAAATCTATTTTGTAGCATGTGCATTATTTTAAACACCAAAGAAACCACACTGTGACAAAACATGAATAAATAAGCACATTAAAACATTTAAATTACAATACCAAGTGTTTTATTACGGGAATGGACAGTTTTCACCTAGAAATCCTCTGCAACATGAAGGCTGATATCAGGGCACAGTTAAGACAATTAGGAACCTGCTTTAGGTATTACGTTTACAGTCTAGCTACAGTACATTTAGGAGAAACCACAGGCACCGTCTATAGGATTGTACTAATGCTACATCAGATTCAAGTCAAATTTCTTTCAAACCCCTTCACCACTTGCATCCTAACTTTCGAGGATCTTGTCTCCCTGGTTATGGTGACAGGAAAATACTTTTATACAGTAGTTCAAATTACTAGAATACTTTTAATCGTGAATAACCATGAGATAATCAAGTCCCTTCAAGTAGACTTGCACTGCACAGGGGTGTTGTTTAATAAAATGAAAATAGATTTAAGATTTTTTCCTTTTTTTAAAAAAAAAGCTTTCAATCAGTTTTGAACACATTGGAGGCAATTTCCACAGTTGGTAGTGAAGACAAGTCAGGGCAAAATGCAACTCATTACCCCACAGATTGTGACGCTTCACTGCGCACTCCAAAAGTGTGTGGAATGGTATGTGCTTGAGTACAGTATATGGAGTGTACACCACCAGACTACTTGGACCAAACCATCTGGAACAAGGCAGGTTTGAGCCAGATGTCATTAACTGGAATTGTATTGCAACCAGCCTAATACCTAACACCATCATCAATATTGCACAAGGGCCTGCTCAGTAGTTTGCGCTCCAGTAGCTTCACGAAAAGATCCAGATGATCCAAAAACCTCAAAGTCCACATTATTTGCTGAAGACTCCATACAAGACTGCAGGTATATTTTAAGGCAGGGGTCCCCAACCTTATGTTAACGGACCGTTTGGTTAATGGTAGGGGTCCATGGCATAAAAAAGGTTGGGAACTCCTGTTTTAAGGGCCTCTGGATCATAACTTAGAAGTATTCCCCTCTATCAATCTTACACAGATCAGAGACCACCCGTGGCTAAATCTGGATTATCCTTGTCTGGCACTGAGAAAACATATCTTTCAGCTGGGGGTGTTGACCCTCAGTTACATTTTCAGGGGTTCGCTGGACTTTTGCCACAGCAAAGTTTACCCCCTGGATCAGTCCTGCCTGGGTCATATTCGCCACTTGCACCATCGAGCTTCGGATCTTAGCAAATGGTGAAACAGCCCTGCTGCCGGCATCTTGTGGTTGAGAAGGAGTCGTTTGTAACCCGGCCTCCCCATCAGATTGATTAGGCAGAGAGGCCGGATTATCATCTATCAATACGGCGGGATACGGTGGTTCTACTGAGAGGAGATCAGAGCTAGCTGAGGAGACCGGCAACTTAGAGGGCCTTGGTAGATGCACGTTCATCACATCTGGTTCAGTGTTAGATGTTGCTTCTAAACCACTACTGCTTGAGTCTTGTTGCTCCTCCTGGCAAATTCGATCTGCCATAGAAGCTTCCAGAGTTTTCTGCTGTGCGTCTTCTGCAAACTGGTGACAATAGGCATCAATGGGAGTGCTGAAGTCAACAAGAATGTCCTCATCACCAACTGGTGCCTTGTCAGAAGGCGGGACCTTGATCACGACTTCACCTTTGTGCTCAGGATTGGTCGGAGTTAAGAAGATTTCTGACGTATTATGTGGTATACTAAAATCTGTGCTGCCAATTGAATGCGACCGACTGCCTAAACGTGAACGAGGTCCCGTAGCGACAATTCCACAGCTGGGAAGCACATAGTCACACTGCCCTACGTCTTCAGAGTCTGACAGCCGGCCATCTTCATCCGATTTAGAATTGGACATGAAGCCATCAGATTCATAGGAGTCTGTGTCGGAAGAAATCTCAATGTCAGAATCGGTTTCATCTTTAGAGGTTGGTACAGGGGAATCAGAGCTTCCCAGGCTGCTGTCCGATTTCCACAGATTCACCCGTAGATTTGGTTTTAAGAAATTAACCTTCATGTCCGGTTTTGAGAAGTTGCCAAGTTTGCGCAAATTTCCAATGGTCACATTGGATTTGGTTTGTTTGACTTTCTGGTTAAGGGAGGAGAACTTGTTGATGAGAAAGTTCTTGCCTTGCGTTAGGCTTGTACTGCTCGAAGCCTGACTCTTGGATTGGATTCCAAGGATATCTTCATGTGGTTTACTGCGCTTCCTGCAAAATAACATGAAAGATTTTACTTCGGAGTTGCTTCGAAAGATTAAATGCTTCATTATTCACATCCCAGAGTAAACTAGCATAAATGCTAGTCTAATGCTTTTTACAGTAAATCATAAACATGAGAAATTCTGCAGATGCTGGAAATCCAAAGCAACACACACAAAATGCTGGAGGAACTCAGCAGGTCAGGCAATATCTATGGAAATGAAGTCGACGTTTTGGGCCAAGAGCCTTCAACAGGATTGGAAATGAAGGGAGAAGACATCAGAATAGAAAATGTGGGGGAGAGGAAGGATAGCTAGAAGGTGACAGGTGAAGCCATGTGGGTAAGTAAGTAAGGTAAAGGGTGGAGAAAAAGTAATCTGCTAGGAGAGGAGAGTGGACCATAGGAGGAGGGGAAGGTGATAGACAGGTGAGAAGAGGCAAGAGGCAGGAAAGAAGAGGCTAGTCTGGGGAACGGAAGAGGGGAGGGGGGAGGGAATTTTTTTAACCATAAGCAGAAATCGATATTTAATGCCATCAGGTTGGAGGGTACCAGAGAGAATATGAGGTGCTGCTCCTCCACCGAGGGTGGCCTCACTGTGGCACAAGAGGAGACCATGGACCGATATGTCAGAACAGGAATTGGAATTAAAATGCTTGGCCACAAGAAAGTTCCACTTTTTGGCAGATGATGTAAAGGTGCTTCACAAAGCGATCCCCAAATTTGCTGCTTTGCTGTCCAACCTTTTGCAGCAGTGAGTTGGATGAAATTACTGCAACAACTTGTAAGAGGTGCTTAATTGAGCTGTTTTCAATTGAGGCATGAATGCAACTGATCATGATCAACCTGGAATCCAGTCACTTTCTTGAGGTGCTTCACCAGTAAGGTGTCAATTTTAACCAAAATTGTCCAAAAACACTTTGCCAAGGAACCATCTCACTCTGACAACAGGAACTAAATATCAGTATTACAACTATACTTCCTACTTCGTAATGCAGGAGGGTTCAAATGCAGCCCTGTTGGAAACTTAAAGCATTTCTGAACCAGATCCACTTCTACTGCGAAAGATGTTCATCTTCCTCTCCCCAACTTCATTCACACCCAACGAACTTCCCCTGTAACAGCAATTTCATGGCTCAGACAGTTAGGACCAAATCTAAGGTGATGCCCGATTCAATTGTGAAACATTTTCAAGCTCTATATGCCAATTTAAAAGAAGTCCTTTGATAATACATGTGGAAAGTATAACTATTCCTTTTGAACAATGATTATGGGGGCAATGAGGGTCATAAATTACAATTGTTCAATTACAGCATTATATTTACTTCTGAGGCACGTTTCTGATAACTTATGCACGATGAATGATTCCACCGCCACCACAGTGCCAAATGCTGCTCTTGGAGCTCACTGCCACATTATTCCAGGGAAATCCTGACAAAGATAAACCTTAAGTTCTAAAAAGCCAACTCCTCTGTGGTTCACCAATCCCTTATGCCAGCTAACTCCTGACTAAGCAAACGATCTTTGTACTCGGATACCTCCCTGCCTTGTTTCTCACTCTCTCTGTTAGCTGTAAACCAACCATTTCTTCCAGCCAAAATAACTCCATCACCTCTGCCTTCAGAAGCATCCCTAATACCATTCACCCCATCACTGGTGGTTACGCTTCATTTGCCAAACTTCTAAATCCTAGATTTTGCTCTCCAACATATTGTACCTCTTTAGAACCTCTCTAAAACATTGCTCTTCATCCATATTTTCAGTTTCATTTAATCCTCTTATGTAAATAAGAGTCAAATGTTGTTTGTTCACAACGCTGTGAAGTACCTAATTAAAACGAGGTGTGAATGCTGCAGAGTTCAGCAATCATGGCAGCTACAGCCATTTACATGAGGAAAAAATTTCAGCGGCTTCAACTGACCTCCGGTGCTATCTGGGTTTGCACTTCTGAAACAAGTTTGTTATCACCAACACATGTCTTGAAATTTGTGGTTTTGCATCAACAGTACAGTGCAAGATATAAAATATACCATAAACTACAAAAAATAAACAGTGAGAGAGAGGAATAAACCAGACAGCATTCACAGTCAGCAATTGTTAGTGGAGGGGAAGAAGCTGCTCTTAAAATGATGAGCGTGGATCTTCAGGCTCCCGTACCTCCCAGCCTCCCCCAGTGGTAGTAACAAGAAGATGGCATATAGCAGATGGTGAGGGTCCTTTGCTATCTTCTTGAGGCTCTGCATATTGAAGCTGTCCTCAATATTGTGGATGATGGAGCTAGCTGAGTCTCCAACCATCTACACCTACTATGCATTAGGGCAAGGGTTCCCAAACTGGGATCCGCGGACTTCTTGCTTAACGGTGTTGGTCCAGGCATGAAAAGGTTGGGAACCCCATTTGAGCCGCCTGTACCAGGCGGTGGCGTAACCAGTCAGAATGCTCTTCACTGTACGTCAGTAGGAATTTGCGAGCAACTTTGATGACATACTATACCAAATCTCTTCAAACTCCTAATTAAGTAGAGCTGCCAACGTGCCATCTTCATGACTGGATCAATAGGTTAGACCCAGGATAGATCTTCTGAGATGCTGACGCCCAGGAACCTGACCTCCCTTGGGTGCTTCTCCTACAGGTTGACGGGTTTACTGGATGGTCTCTGCTGTAGGTGGGTGGTAGCACAGTCTGATGGGTAAGAGAATGAACTGATTGCAGGGAAATTAGTGAGGAGATGGGACTAATAGGATTGCTCTGTAAGTCAACATACACGCATAGAGCAAGATGACCTCAATACATTAGACAAGAATTTGAGAACACATTGATTACATTCATGAGAATCTTCAAAATGAAATATACTTAGAAAAATTTCACAAGAAAGGTTGTGGAACTTAAACTTGATGACAGATTGTTGGACCACGACTTGGGGAGGTACTGAACTGAGATGAATTTTACACATCTCACGGTGGCTTTCCTAGATTAACTGCTCCATGTAATTAATTACACGATGTGATAACTAGCAGCACTAAATCATGATTACATTTATAAAATGTGTTGACATTGGAGAGGCTTCAAAGGAGGTTCATGAAAATGATTCTGGGATTGAAAAGTTTATCATATGATAGGCGATTGATGGCTCTGAGCCTTTACTCACAGGAATTTAGAAGAATGTGGGGGGGGAATCTCATTGAAACCTATCAAATATTGAAAGGCCTAGATAGAGTGGATGTGGAGTGGATGCTTCTTATAGTGGAGGAGTCTTGGATCAGAGGGCACAACCTCAGAAAAGAGGGATCTTCATTTAGAATGGAGGTGAAGAGGAATTTCTTCAGTAAATCCATGGAATTCATTGCCTCAGATGGCTGTGGAGGCCAGGTCATTGGGTGTATTTAAAGCAGAGGTTGATAAATTCTTGATTAGTCAGGATGTTAAAGGTTATGGGGAGAAGACAGGAAAACGGGGTAGAGAGGGAAATGGACCTGGACCAGCCATGATGAAATGGTGGAGCAGACTCGATCAGATGACTGGCCTAGTTCTGCTCCTGTGTCTTATGAACCTCCTGTGCTCTAAAAGTGGTGCTTGAGTCTTGCCCAAATCAGTTACCACTGCAAAACATTAATTGAACATGCACAATGACTCAGTTGCTGTCATTCTTCCACAACAGTAGAAACCACGGATTAGATAACACAGGATCAGTAGATGGCAGTCATGTCTACTTTAACAGCTCTCAACTCATCATTGCAGGAACTGCATGGTTTGTTAGAATGAGAATCTTCAGTCGCCGATCTTGCATGAACTTATTCTAAAAGCTGAAAATGTTATCTTCTGATCATTCTACTGTGCATCGTGTACAAAGTACCAATCCTGTCACTGACAGGGGCCACCATTCCTGTAGAACAGGAATTCCCAACCTGGGGTCCGTGGACTATTTGCTTTATGGCATTAGTCCATCGCATAAAAAAAGTTGGGAACCCCTGATTTAGAAAGATGAAGGGCATCTTAGTATATACGGTTGTTACATTACGGATCCAAACATTACAAATTCTCTCTTGACAAGATTAAAATTTCAGCAGTAGACTTTACACAGCTTTGTCCATTACAAAAACTAGCCTCCTCTCCCACCCTATCCCCATAGAGTGTCTACACCTCGCTATTTCTGAAAACCTGCCAGCATAATCAAAGACCATTTCTACCTTGGATGTTCTTTCTTCTCTCCCATTCCATCAGACAGAAGATACAAAAGCTTGAAAAAAATTGCACCACCAGGTCCAAGGTCAACTTCGCTCCTTCTGTTACAGGTATCTCTTGCATGTTAAAAATGAACTCTCGACCTTAATTTGCCTCATACCCCTTGTACCTTACTGTGTACCAGGACTGCCTCTATAACTGCAACACAATACCTTCCCACAATGTACCTGCTGTTTGAAGTGATCTGTATCTTAGAACACGTGACATTAAAAAAAATAATTCCAATCCCTATTGCACATTGCAAAGTGCTGTGAAATGTGGTCATTAAAATAGTGTTCCAAGCAAAAAGTACCCGAAGAATAAAAAAATTAATCTAACACTTTGCGTTTGGTATTAAAAGCAGCCATGATCCCCAGGGAAACACTCCACCACATCATCTTTGGATCAAGTTGCACCAAAGTCTTTCAAGCACTTGAATTCACCTCACAGCAAAGATGGTTTGAAAACTAAGCCTGTTCCCTATTGTTATAAATATGAAGTGTACCTGGAGTCCAGTTTTGCATTTAACCAAGGCTCTTTATATTGAATTTTACATTCAAAGATAGTACAACTTTGAGGAAATTTCAGTATCAATTGCCATCACCAACTGTGGCCCTACCAACTATTGTGAAACTTTTGCGAACTTTAGTTTCCCATCTGTGTAATTAATTGGCAGTGACGCTGCCATTAAGCACCACAATTAATATTTTCATCTTGCAACTAAGGCGCCAAAACACAACAAAACCAACACAGACTTTGAGAAATATGTTTGGGATTTCTAAATGGACTAAGAATTGATTATATGGACAGATAAGTTACCCTGGATTATATGCCACAGAAAACAGGGATACAGAAATGGCTGGTTTCAGATCTAGCTGCTCTTTACCCATGTTGCTTAACCCTCTAGTTTAGAAATATGTCAACCTCTGATTTAATTTTATCAAATAACATAACAATTGTCACTGACACAAGAATTCTAAATTTTGTTTAACTTTGCTGAGTAGGCCTATTTCCTGACTGAATTCTGAAGGACCTGGCATGGTATCATTGCGGTTAGAGTGACATTATTACAGCTCGGGGTGCTGAAGTTCAATTGCAGCGTCCTCTGTAAGCAAGTTTTCGCATTCCTTCCCATGAGTGTGTGGGTTTCCTCCGGATGCTCCGGTTTTCTCCCACATTCCAAAGGCATACTGGGTAGGTGGTTAATTGGTCATTGTAAACTGTCCCGTGATTAGGCTCGGGTGAAATCAGTGAGCTGCTGGGCGGTGTGGCTCGAAGGGCAGGTAGGGCCTGTTCCACGCTGTATCTCTACATAAAATTCCATTAGTCCTTGCTTGCCCAACCTACAGGAATGATGTCCTATACACCTATTATTTGTATTAATATCTTCAAAGTTTCAATCAACTCACTTTGTAAACTTAATAACTTCCAATTCTCTATTTTATGTAATATTCCCTGACAAGTCCTTGGAGTCCATAAACCTTCCACACTGGGAGGTGAGCAATTCATCGGTGCATCATATCAATATTATTACAGTCTCAGGGGATCCTAATTCTCAATAGTTCCACTTAATATCAGAGAAATGTATACAATATACATCCCGAAATTTTGTTCCATCCACAGAAACAGAAGAGTGTTCCCAAAGAATGACTAACAGTACAAACATTAGAACCTCAAAGTCCCTCTCCTCCCTCCTCCCACGCACTATCAACAGCAAAGCAACGGCCTTCATTTCTACTGCCTTTCCTGCAGCCAGGGGCCAGCACAGCTTTCACCAAATAGCAGGGCTTCCTGAAGGCACAGCATTCTGCTTTTTATTTCCGAGAGTGTTGAAGCTCTTTCATCCTCCCAGAAGCAAACTTGCAAACTAAATAACAACACACACAAAATGCTGGTGGAACACAGCAGGCCAGGCAGCAGACTAGTCCTGACGAAGGGTCTCGGCCCGGAACGTCGACAGCGCTTCTCCCTATAGATGCTGCCTGGCCTGCTGTGTTCCACCAGCATTTTGTGTGTGTTGTTGTTTGAATTTCCAGCATCTGCAGATTTCCTCGTGTTTGCAAACTAAATGGCGAGCATGACCATGGACGATGTTGTACACAGAAAAAATTTCAGAGCTTGATAGAACAACATAAGCATAAAAAACTAAGCAATGAAGGGCATGCAGACATAGGAACAGTGATAACAGAAGGTCAAGTTAAAATCATCATCATGTGCAATGTTGTATGATGTGGGTGATCATGGTCTTTCACCATGATTGTTCTCTGCTGATTTTTCTACAGAAGGGCTTTGCCATTGTCTTTTTCTGGGCAGTGTCTTTACAAGACAGATGACCCCAGCATTGTCTGTCTGGCACGTAACCAGGATCTGTGAACAGAACCAGCTGCTCGGATGACCATGCTCACCTGCTTCCATGGCTCCACGTGACCCTGATCAGGGATAAGCAACTGCTACACCCATCCCAAGTGATCTGCAGGCTATTGGAGGGAAAGAGTGCCTTACACCTCCTTTGGTAAAGCCCTGTCTCCACCCTGCCACCCATCAGGTTAAAGAGGACACTTCGAATTCACGGGTAGTGGCATGTTCCAGAGATCCAACAAAGCCACTTGTGTATCGATCATGTAAGCAATTTGCATACGAAAATGACAGGCAACCGAAGGGATTGACAGGAAGTTGAAAACAGGTTAACAAGTTCTGTGATTTGGAAAGATGAGTGAAAAATCATTGTGGCCATATATTTGAATTGCTGAAAAAAAATCAACACATTTTAAGATGACAAAGTCAAATCCAAACTGAAAGTATGGCTAAAGAGCAAAGTGAGAACCCAAAGGTTATACGCTTAGTGTGGTCTTGGGTATCACCCAGTAGAGAACAAGTGTTATGCCTCATGAAAGAAAATACCAGATATTCACAAAAATGGGACAAGTATGATGTAGGACTGATCAGTTAGATCCAGATATGAAAGTTTCACTGTTACAGGAAGGTTTGGCTTCAGTAAATAGTGGTTCCAATGAGCAGAAGAACTGTTACAGAAGGCACATGCTCATTACCACAGGGACCCACAATGCACTAGCATAGGACACAGTAATTTTACCATAATAGTTATTAAGAAAAATACTCAAAATAATAATGAATGATAACTCATATTGATATTAATTACTTGGAGTTTTAAAATCTTGAGGGGAATAATGTAATGTATAGCTTCAATATTCAGGTTCACTTTCCAAAACAAAATAAAATCCTTTTTCTCAGAAAGTATCTATTTCCTATCAATGATATTTGGCCTTCTGGCCCTTGAACTGCAACACCCAGCAACCTGATTTGACCCAAGCCTTACCAACTTACTGCGGGAGGACCCGGAGGAAACCAATGTGTTTCGGAGAAAATGTACAAAATCCTTCTAGGCAGCAGCAGGAATTGAACCCAGGTTGCTGGTACTGTAAACGGCTGTGCTAACCACTACACTACCATGCCACCCCTAACGGTGGGTTTCTAAAAGTCCATAATTAGCATTGATGAGGCCAAGAACAGAGAAGCATTTCAAGCGAGCCCATTGTCCATTTGCAATTCTGTCCAATCATGCAGGCAACTTAGCAAACACCTTACCTCTCCAATTTCTTCTCCAGAATTGGCACATCTATTCCCAGGCCCTGTTTGGTAAGCTGAAGCATCTCTGCAATGCACTGAAGCGTGTCTGCAAACCAATTAAGAAGAGACAATTAGCATTATCATGTTATTTCTGAAGGCATTGATCTCTTGCTCACAAATTCCAAAGCTCAGTGGAGCCTTTTCATATCATTTATACATCCGCTCTACGCAGTGAGAAATTCCAAACTGGCACAGCAGGGTAGATGCATGTGGGAAATCAGAGTTAGACACAGCTCATCTAAAGCAACACATTCAAAATGCTGGAGGAACTCAGCAGGTCTGGGAGCATCTACAGAAATGAATACATAGTCAACGTTTCCGGCCAAGTCCCTTCTTCAGGACTGAGGAAAAAAAAGAGGGAAGACCCTACGATAAAAAGGTGGGTAGGTGGGGGGTAAGGAGGCTAGCTGGAAGGTGACAGGTGAAGCCAGGTGCGTAGGAAATGTCAAGGGCTGGAGAAGAAGGAATCTGATAGGAAAAGTGAGAGGACCATAGGAGAAAGGGAAAGAGGAGGGGACCTGGGGGAAGTTATATGCAGCTGAGAAGAGGTAAAATGCTGAGTGGGGAATAGAGGAAGGGAGTGGGAACTTTTATCAGAGCTCTGCTCATCTCTACTCTTTGGCATTTCACTGGATGAGCTAGTTGAGGTTTTGAGGGAAAACAGTAGAAATCATAGTATGAACATTTAATTATTTCAGGGGAGAAACTGGAGTCAATTTCTTTCCTCAGCATTTGCAGATTAATCATAAGCATCAATGTATCTGCATGGCATTTTCTCAATAACACCATATTCTGCATTGTCTTCCCATTTATTACCTTAATCTACTTATGCCTGGATGGCTTACAACCAAAAACTATTCACTCCTCTCTGGAATTAATAAACCCATTCCAATCAATCACGCATAATTGCTGCTTCTCACGTTTCTTCCATAATGTTTTGGCAATCTACTTTATGTAGCCAGGAATGATCTTGGCTTCATCCAATGTTCAAAGGTTCAACTATTGTCAAAGTATGTATGCAGTATACAACCCCGAGACTCAGCTTGTCCAGAGAGCCACGAAACACAGAAAGAAAACCAGGAAGGCTGTTCAAAGATAAACATCAACCCCCCCCCTCACCCCCACACCAAAAAGATCGCACAAACAGCAACACGATCATCAACCTCCCCCTCACATCTTAATAAAAGATCGCACAAACAGCAACCCGATCATCAACCTCCCCCTCACATGTTAATAAAAGATTGCACAAACAGCAACGAGAACATGACACCCCTGCCACAAAACAGGTAAAAACAGATCATGCATGGACACATAGGTATGAGAAAAAAATTCTGATGCTTTTTGTTAAAAGCCTCCACCCACAGACCGCAAGGACAGCTTTTCCCTTCCTTCCCTTGCTGTCGACCCTCAGCACAGCCTCAAGAATCACGTTCACATAAAAACACTGGAAAGGAAACTATCTATGTGATCTGATTAGCCTGCACAGATGAAAGATTTAAATGGACTCCCTCACTCCTGATGTCATTCTGAAAGGCAAGTTGGAGGGCAGATGGGTCCTTGACTTTTACGACTGACTCCCAAGAACATGTCCAAGGAGAGGGGAACCAGCTCAGTGCTGGCAGTCTAGACCTGCTTCCCTTTGCACAAGAGATTGTGAAGTCATGAAGTTTAGATCTAAAGAGCAAGATTGCAACCAGTCGAGAGTTATGCGCATCACTGGAATGAATGAGGCTATCAGCAGCAACAAAAGAAGTTCTTAACCCAAACTCCGGTTTTAAAATACACTTGCAACTTAATATCAAGCATTTGTTAATTTAGGCTCACTAAGAAAACAACATTCTCAGTGATTATCAGCCGAGGCCCTCATAGACATCTAACCCTATGGATCTCAAGCATGCCTATAAAAAAACTTCTGAATATAGAACATTGGTACGTAACAACAATAGAATTGTCCTGAATATAAAACATCGGTATGTACCGACAGTAGAATTGTCCCTAGCTGCACTTTGAGCAGTACTGATTTTAAATTCAAAATGCCAAAAGTACTTATTGTAATACTTAACAACCTTGCAGATAAAAGTGTGTAATTAGGTACAGTGAACAAAACAATTAATTTACATGCATCCACATAACTCCACACCTCCAAGAGGACCACAACCTTGTCACGGTTCGGAGGCTCACGTGCCTCAATGACCCAGAGAGCTATGTTGACTGGAGTCAGGGCTTTACGCTTTGGCTCTTGGTAGGGTCAGCCATGCCAAACTGGTCGAAGGGTAGGGACCAGACTAAGAGTGGTGCTCTGGTTCATCCAAGTTTGGGGGTTCAGTTCAGGGCTAATAATCCTGACTGGTAAACAAAACTGTTACAGAAGCAGGAATGAAGAATCCTTCGACATCTGAGTGGACAAGGACAGACAGAGATGAAGGACCTTCATTGCTGCTCTAACCACCAGCGGTGTAAGTGGCAGTAAAAAAAAACATGTCCTCACTTACGGCTGCCACTTCGACAATGAAACAACTAAACCAATTGTGCAGCAATTATTGTATGCAAGAGGTTTCTTTACCTTTCCCATCCTCCTCAGGGTTTCGAGTCACAGCTCTCAATGTATGAAAGTATCCGCTATTTCCGTTGTGTTTGTAATGGAGTCTCATACAGTTAAACTTGGGTTTCCCAAATAAAGTTGGCTCTGGTCCTTTGTATAGAAGAAACTATTATTCACATCACTACAGATTACATATTTACAAAACTCAATTCTTTTGCAGAATGCACTCATAGACTTCTTAGCTTAACGCCACCACCCTGGCCCCAGATTAAAATGGGAAGTTCTACAGTACCTGATCTATCAATGGAGGGAGGAAGGGATGTCAACAATGGAAGAGGGAGGCCACCGTTAACGAAGTTGACACTGTCCTGAACAACATTCTGTGTTTCCTGCATGAAGCAAGGGTACAGTTTCCCTCATCTCCATGCTACAGCCCATCAGCCTCTGCATTCAGAGAGTCTTTCACAATGAGACCCACTACCAAATTCATCTTCCCATCTTTTCACCATTCCCAAAAGACTGCTCCTCTGGGGACTCCTCAGTCTGTTTTCTCCATCTCCAACACTCTCCTTGCGCTACTTCCCCATAAAAACACACAAAAATGCTGGAGAAACTCAGCAGGTCAGGCAGCGCCTAGGAAAATGAATGAACAGTCAACATTTCGGACTGAGACACTTCATCAGGACACTTCCCAAGGAGCATACCTTCGTCTAGGTTACAAGCAGATACTGATCAACTGGGAAAGTGGGCAAAGAAACGGCAGATAGAATTTAACTTGGACAAATGCAGTGAAAAACACTTTGAGAATTTAACATAGGGACCCTGAACTTGGAGGGGGAGGGTGAGCAGGGGGGGGTGTTTATTCAGAGTCAGAGGAACACAGGTGGACAAGATGATGAGGTAGGTATATAACATCTCTACCTCAGCAAGGAACTAGCTCAAATGAAGGGCTGTCAATTTACAGTTGTACAGAATGTTGGTCAGGCTGCACTTGACTTGTAGTGTCCATTTCTGGTTGCCCCAGCACAGGGAAGATACAATTAAGCAAGAGACTGTGTAGAAAAGGCTTGCAAGGATGTCACAGGATGGAGGGCTGGAGTCAATAAGGAGAGCTTGTACAGGCTGGGACTGCTTCCCCTAGAGAAGGGGTTTCCAACCTTTTTTTATGCGCTGGAATGATATTATTAAGCAAGAGGTCCGTGGACTCCAGAGTGGGAACCACTGTCCTAGAGTGTCGAAGCCCCATGGGAGGCATGACACAGGTGCATAAAACTAGGCATTACAGCTAGAGTCTGTTTGCTATGGGGGGAGAGAATGTCTACAACTTCATTTTAAGGTGAGAGTGAGGAGACTCAAAGGGGATCTGAGGGGTCTTTTCTCTTTACAAAAACAAAACGTAGGTGGTCTCTCGGACGAGCTGTCCGAGGAGGTGGAGGAAACAGGAACAGTAACATTTAAGAGGCATCTGACGGATACTAGAATGAGTAGGGCTTAAAGAATTCATGCAGGCAAGTGGCATTAGTGTGGATAGGCATGATGGTCAACATGGCATGCAGTGGGCAGAAGGGGTGGTTTCTATGCTGTAAAGCTCTTCGACTACAAGCACCAACAGGCAGAGATCAGATCCTTTAGCATTTTTACTCTACATGATGATGATGAAAACCCATTTGCACAAATCTTATACTAACCCCGCTCTCTCTGCTTTTCGATCAATGTTAGAGTGTTAAGCTGCTTGAAGTTGGAAGGGAGTCCAGGTACTGAAAACTGCCAAATACTGCTCTTCCATTACAAAAGACACCAATGAGCATCAACCACCAGAAACAAAACAAACATACCGATTTCAATCCTCTCCAAATCTTCCAAGTTGAGTCGCTGATACTGATTCACTTTGTCAACTTCATCATCATAGCTGCCGAGAAAGATCAAGTGCCCAATCAGAAGCCAAGCAAAGTACGAGTGAACTGTTTCACAAAAATCACTTGTTGGCGAGTTAGGAAACAAAATGCCTGTGGATATTATCAGTTTAAGTCTTTGGAAGCAGTGAACAAATTCAAACAAACGAGACATCAACTTACTATGCAACATAGTAGGCACAATTGGAAAGGAGAAGCAGTACATCAACATCTCTGTGGGTGGCATCAATGAGACTGCAAAAGGAACAATTTTTTAATCAATATAAGTAGTTTCAAATGTAAACAATTAGTGCTTCGCAAACACAGAATTTATTCAGCTTCAGCTCTGGGAGAAAACATTCCACACAGGTTCAAATTAGATATCTGTATCCATTGGTAAATAAAATAAAACTAAAATTAAATCAACTCTACTTATTCTAAGAGTGATGAGCACCATCGGCCAAATAGGCAAAGGAACCCAGCTCTCTCCTGAACTGCTGGCTTCAGGTTCCTGTGTTACTAAAGGGACTCTTGTTGGACAGGCAGGCAGATGCCAGAATCAGATTTAACATCACTGGGATATGTCATGAAATTTGTTGTTATGCAACAACAGTACATTGTAATACACAATAATAAAAACTGAAAATTGCAGTAAGGTGAGAGTGAGGAGAGAGAGTGAGAGAGTTAGGAGAGAGAGAGAGTGAGCAGAGAGTGAGAGAGTGAGGAGAGAGCGGGGAGACAGCGAGGAGAGAGAGAGAGAAAACACACACACATTTATACATATACAGACACACACGCACACTTTCTAAGTTAAATTAAATAAATAGTGCAAAAAGAGAAAAAATGTGAGATAGTGTTCATGGGTTCATTGTCCATTCAGAAATCAGATGGCAGAGGGGAAGAAGCTGTCCCTGAATCATTGATTGTCTCTCTTCAGGCTTCTGTACCTCCTTCCTGATGGTAGCAATGAGAAGAGGGTATGTCCTGGGTGATGGATGCCCCCTTTTCGAGGCATCGCTCCTTGCTAATTTTAATGACAGCCAGGGTCATGCACGGTCACTTTGAGAGTCAGTTTAAAGTGATGGGGTAACACTGGTCTCTGCTTTGTCCTTGCGCAAGTGTTAGCCATTGAGATCAGTCACATTCCCAGTACATTCAAGACCAGTGCCAAAACTACCAAACAAACTTTGGCTCAAGTTCGTCATTAAACTAACCATTACATGATGTAGAAAACAAAGGAATACATTCTTAATACAGGCTGTTCAGCATTTATTTTTTTTAAATCAACATGCTCTTCTTTTATTAATTTCAACAGAAGTGAAATCCATTTTGGCAGAGAGCCCAGTAATCTGATAACTGGAGGGGGCCAAGCTGCCTTAGTCAGGGGACTTGAAATCAAAGCACAGCCTTGGTTGACAGCAGAGCTCAGCTGGCATCTGTAGGTCATCAGCCCAGATGGATTCATCAATGCATCCTGGCTAAATTAGTGCAAAGCTTCCACAGATGTGCCACAGCACAAAGCATGCCAACCTCAGCAGCATATGAGGCACAAACAGAAGCACAGATTGGAAATACACAAAATATCCGAGCAATTGCAACGTTTATTATTGTTGCTATCATTCTAGAGCAAGGGTCCCCAACCTGGGGTCCACGGGCCCCTCGGTTAATCGTAAGGCTCTGTGGCATAAAAAAGGTTGGAAGTCCCTGTTCTGAAGCAAAGGCAACTTATTTAATCACAGCTGAAAGTAAAGATAAATCAGCCTGGATATTGTAAACATCAATGACTCATTTCCCTATTTGACACAGACTGCTAGAGCAAGCTCCTTAAAAACATGAAGACTTCATAATTTTCCAGAGAAGTTCAAAATTAACACCATCCACTTAAGTACTGTGCGGAATTCTGGTTGCTGTACTATAGGATGGATATGGTGGTGCTGGAAAGATGCACCTGGAGGTTACCTGGATTGAAGGACTTCAGTTATGGGGAGAGATTGCAAAGACTGGGCTTGCTGAGGTGGTTGAGGAGTAACCTGATAGAGTATATAAAATTATGAGAGGCACAGACAGGGTAGATGGTCAGAATCCATCGGGGACATTTATCAGGAGTATTATTAAGGAGTCTCCTTAGATATCCTTAGCATTATTAAGGATCCCACCCATCCATCCAGTATCCTCTTTGACTTCCTACCATCAGGTAGGAGACTCCAATGCAGAAAAACAAGAACGATCAGGATGAGAAGCAGCTTCTTCCCTCAGGCCGTTAGGCTTCTGAACTCCCTGCCACATCGCATTTTAAGTGTCATCGGTTAATCTGTTCTGTACCTTACAATATTTAAATTATACACTTTAGTTTGTTATTTATGTGTGATTCATCTGTACATTTTATCCTTACATTCATAACAACACATATATATGTGTATTACTGTGCTTTACACCCCGGTTCAGAGGAATGTGTCTCATTTGACAGTTTTCATGTATATAGTTAAATGATGATAAACTCAACATAAACATAGAATAGTACAACATAGTACAGACCCTTCGGCCCCAATGTTATGCCGACTCTCAAACCCTGCCTCCCATATAACCCCCACTTTAAATTCCTCCATATACCTGTCTAGTAGTCTCTTAAATTTCACTAGTGTATCTGCCTCCAACACTGACTCAGGCAGTGCATTCCACTCACCAACCACTCTCCGAGTGAAAAACCTTCCTCTAATATCCCCCTTGAACTTCCCACCCCTTACGTTAAAGCCATGTCCTCTTGTATTGAGCAGTAGTGCCCTGGGTAAGAGGTGCTGGCTGTCCACTCTATCTATTCCTCTTAATATCTTGTATACCTCTAGTCTCCTCTCGTTCTCCTTCTCTCCAAAGAGTAAAGCCCTAGCTCCCTTAATCTCTGATCATAGTGCATACTCTCTAAACCAGGCAGCATCCTGGTAAATCTCCTCTGTTCCCTTTCCAATGCTTCCACATCCTTCCTATAGTGAGGCGACCGGAACTGGACACAGTACTCCAAGTGTGGCCCAACCAGAATTTTATAGAGCTGCATCATTGCCTCGCGACTCTTAAACTCTATCTCTCGACTTATGAAAGCTAACACCCCATAAGCTTTCTTAACTACCCTATCAACCTGTGAGGCAACTTTCAGGGATCTGTGGACATGTACCCCCAGATCCCTTTGCTCCTCCACACTACCAAGTATGCTGCCAGTTACTCTGTACTCTGCCTTGGAGTTTGTCCTTCCAAAGTGTACCACCTCACACTTCTCCAGGTTGAACTCCATCTGCCCACTTCTCAGCCTTGACTTGACTAGACTAATGGGGATGTGAGCAAAATGGTTTATTTTTAAATGGACAGTGATAACGAGTATGTGCTGCCAGTGGAGCTGTTGGAACCAGATACAATTACTATATTTGAGTAGTTAGAAAGCCATGCAAGTACACAAAGCATCAAAAGATACCAGCCTAATGCAGGAAATAGTCAGGAAAAATGGGATTGAGAGGGATAATAAATCAGCCATGATGGAATGGCAAAGCACATTTGGTGGGTTGAATGACCTTATTCTACTCTTATGGAAAATAGGTTTAGAGTAAAGGGGTAAAAAGTTCAGCATAGATATGGTGGACTAACAACAAGGCCTGCTTCAGTCATGACAACTATGACCTTATAAATATGATAGTTGAAATACACAAACTAAAGACAATTTTATCCACCAATGACAAAAAAACTTGGTGAAATACTAGCTATTAAATTATGTAAAAACTTGCAAAATCAGCTCAAACGCTGGAACCTTCCACCTTTAAGTCCATACGTAACAAAACATGGCTGTAGTGGGGATGAAAGTGCATTTGTTGAAAGGTTCTTGTGGAATTTTAGTTAAACAATGTTTTTTTTTAAAATGATAAGATTTTTCTTATATTCAAAATTCAGCTTTTCATTTCAAAATCATCTTACCTTCAATTTTCACCATTTAATTTTTTTAACAGCACATTCTTTCAGAAAGTTATAACTCAGCCTCACTACTATTCTCAGCACAGTGAGAACAACTGACACTTAAAGGTCACTTCTAACTTTCATTAGAAATTCAGCCTTCAAGTAACTCAGCCATCAATTTTTCTCTGGCGTATAGATTGCCATGTTGCTATTTTCATCATCTAATCAAAAACGGTAGCCTGCAACTCATCAATATTTAATTTCTCAAAACGATTCAAAAACTGCCAATGTATTTTCCAGCTACACACCTTGGATCACAATCTATCAGAGCCCAGCCCCCGTGGAATTTCTCATTGTCAGGTAATAGCATTTTCATGTAATTCTGCAAGAGGAAGCTGATCTGTTCCTGCTGGCTCCTCTGAGTCCGTTTGTGCAAGGCTTCATGCTCTTTCTCTTTGCTGAAGATGGAGTAGAGATCTTCAGTCACTGGGATGCCCTGCATTGGATCTAATTAAACAGCAGCAAGTACATTTTAACACAGAAAAGATCCAGTGAAACATCATGTATGAGAAATTACACTCCAGGATCAGGATGGGAAAAAACAGTTTCATCTCACAATAAGATAGATGCCAAAATATTCAATTCTATTTTCAAATACGAGTTAAATAACAAGAAAACGGTAAGATAATCCTTTAGAGAGGGTGAGACTCCGAAAGGATAAACACAAGATAGTCAGCAGATGCTGGAAAACCAAAGCAGTGCACACAAAATGCTAGAACTCAGCAGGTATGAATAAACAATTGACTTTTCGGGCCAAGATGAGGTTACCCTCAGGGTAGAGGAACAACAACTTATATTACGTCCGGGTAGGTACCTTCCAGCCTGATGGCATGAATATCCACTTCTTCTTCCAGTGAACAAATTCCTCCCACCCCACACGTCCTCTATTCCCCACTGACCTTTCACTTCTCATCTGCCTATTACTTTGCCATGGCTCCCCTCCTCCTCCCGTTTCTTTTACGATCCACTTTCCCCTCCTATCAGATTCTGCTTTTCCAGCCCTTGACCTTTCCAGCCACCTGGTTTCACCTCTCACCTTCAGGTAGCCACTTCCCCCTCCCCCCCCCCACATTTTTATTCTGGCAACATCCCCATTCATTCTCCATCCTGAAGAAGGGCATTTTGTGTGTGAAACTCTGAAAGGAGCCTGTTTTCAAATTTTGGTATTACTTGAACCCGGGCGTGTTCCTAAAATGTTGCCCATTAAATTTGAAGACAGGAACTCATGAAAGTGGCTCCGGATGAAACTTTCTGGCCCCTTCTCAGTAGAAATTCCATTGCACCACTGCTACGTGAAGGCAATCATTAAAGCCCAACTGTCTCAAAATTTAAAAAAAAAATATTCCCTACAAAAATAAGCATGTCGAAAGAAACAAGATATTTGACAGAATATCTGATGCAAAAGCCGAAATCGCTACAGATCTGCTCACCCATCATCCTCCAACCTAACTCTGCCTTCCGCCTCCCAGTTGATCTATCCTACCCAGAACAAGTCACAACACATCAAGTATTATTACATATAAATAATTTAACACTAGACATTACATTTATAACCACTGCATCAAATGCACAATAAGATAAAATACTGTTTGCAAAATTAAGTAGGTACTGGAGCCTGATAATGGGTGCAAGAAACCTGGTAAAAATAGACCAACTGCTAGAAGCACACAGCCATCCAGGGAGAGATCAAGGACCCTTTCTGAACTGCAAAGTGAGAGAGGCAAGTGTTCTTTGGATCACAGATGGGGAGGGGTGGAGAGGAGAGAAGGAATGTCTGATGTAGGGCACAGATCAAAGTCTTCAAGGTAACAATTAATTTAAAAACCAGCAGTTGGATCGGGGGGGGATGAAAACAAATTGCAAAGGTACTGCCGGGTAAAAACGGAAATGATAATTTCTGGAAAGTTTGAATTCAGTATTAAATTGTAATGAGTCGCAATGAGTTAATTGGGTGTCAAATTTCCTTGTGTTTTTATTGCACATTATGATTTATAGTTTAGTTACATAACATTAAGATGGTGTCTCCTACCTATGACAGCCTGCCTGTAGGCATCACGGAAGCGATTGAGGTAATACCGATTGGCAGAGTTATAACCATCCTTCATCATTCCTGCCAGCTTTCGTTCTCCAGTTCTCGTAAAGTCACCCTGCCATTAAAAAAAGGACCATAAGAATGTACCCTCGTTAAGTTATAAAATTAACAAGTTTTGAGTTTAAAACTTCAAGACCAAAATGTACAAATCTGAAGTTAGTCAGTCAAGGAGCAAAGCTTCAAAAAGGCGTCATCCAACATTAAGGACCCCCATCATCCAGAGCATGCCCTTTTCTCACTGTTACCATCAAGGCACACTCTCAGTGATTCAGGAACAGCTTCTTCCCCTCTGCCATCTGATTTCTGAACGGACAATGAACCCATGAACACTACCTCATTACTTTTCAAATTTCCACTTTGCAATATCTATTTAACTATTATACACAAATACATACACACACTTACTGTAATTCACTTTTTCATTACATATTGCATTGTACTGCTGCCGCAAATTTCACAACATATGCCAGTGATATTAAACCTGATTTTTCTGGGTAGTATAACCTTTTACAATTTGGACTAGGTTTATTTCTTTTACAAATAAACCAATATTTATTTTTAATTCATACTAGGCACTTTACAGAATGTTAAAGAGCTAGGGTAAGACCGGATAATAATAACCTGGAAGACAGTGATGATTACGGAGATCAGCTTATCCCAGCATCCCTACATCCCTCACACTCTCCCCTTGAACAAAGGCAATACCCAGCAATGCCCTCGGCCACTCTCAGGCCCAGGCCCCACTGCTTCAATCCAACCTGAAGAAACGGGCGAGAAAGCACTGTCAGGAATGTCTAGCTGAGCTACTGCTGTGCATTTTGTATCAGCCACAGCAAATATTGGGATACTATGTTTATATGGGGGTTTTTTTATGCAAGCGATTTTTCCTTATTCTGAGTGTTTCACGCGACCACACTGATGGGCATGCATGGCATCTTGTTACACTGGCCCCAGGTTCCGTTTTGCTCCAAACCAAACACTGGTATATACGAATGATGGGAAGGCAGACTACCTTATTAATATGTATTAGATACTCTCCATGCATGCATAGGTTTTCAGATGGGATGGTTCAAATTTGTAAACAGAAACAGCATCACTGTGTTTTAACAAGAAATCCATGCCAAATGTCCAGATATTTACATGTGCCACGATACTTGTTGAATAACTCGAAATAAAATCGAAGAAAAAAATTCCAATGGCAATGAATGCAAAACGCAGGAAGGTAGACACTGAGTGCCGAAATTTCCAAGACACTTGGACCCTAGATTACTTCTTCATCGAGCAAGCTGGGAAACCAGTTTGTCTCATTTGCCTAGAAAATGTTGCTGTGAAGAAGGTGGCAAATATCAGGTGACCTTACAAGACTCGCCATAGTGGAGATTTAAACAAGTTTACTGGGCAAGCAAGGAAAGATGAAGCTGACCAAATGAAGGCTAGTTTCAGAAAACAAACGTCATTTTTTGCCAAGAAAAGCAGTGAAAATGAAGGAAATACCCGTGCCAGCTACGAAGACTCAAAACGTATTGCAGAAAAGATGAAGCCTTTTACAGATGGCAAGTTTGTCAAAGAATGTTTACTGGCAGTGGTGGGCATTGTTTGTCCTGAAAAGAAATCTTTATTTGCATCTATCAGCCTGTCAGCAAGAACGATCACACGGCGAGTTGAAGTAATGTCAGCAGATGTTAAAAGTTGTTTAAGGGACGCCTGCAACGAATTGCAATTTTTTTTCAATTGCACTTGATGAAAACACAGACTTGAGTGACACCGCTCAACTTGCAGTGTTTGTGCGAGGAGTGACTCAACTTTTCTAATTTTTGAAGAGTTTATTCAATAAATTCCTATGAAGGACACAGTTACTGGAGCAGACATTTTTGAAGCTTTGTTGAAAATATCAGAAATGAAACTTAATGAGTCGAAGCTAATTGGCATCACAACTGATGGGGCCCCAGCAATGGTGGGACAGAAAAAAGGAATCATCGCATTACTGCAAGGACAAATGGAAAACCATGGAATCGCACAAAAACTGGTTAAAATTTTCTTTTTTATTATACTTAGTTTACCACCATTCAATGCATCATGTTCATATATTTTATATTTAAAGATTCTTTGTGTCCTTTTAATAGATTAAGAAGATGCCTTGATTGAAATAAATTGCAACTAAACTGAGCTTTTCATTACTAATTGGCATCCTTGGTTAAGCACAAATGATTTTCTAGCATGCGTTATTCATTAGTTTGAGGCAAAACATAACTAGATGTATTTAAATGGATAATTCTGATATTTCAAGTTTTTTATGGCATTTATCTGGCCCACCGTCTGCTCATTAATACGCGATCCAGCCCACAGAGGCGAAAAGGTTGCTGACCCCCTGCCCAAGGTGATGGGGTCTTTAATAATGGATATCACCTTTCTGAAGCACCATTCCTTGAAGAGGTCTTGGGTACTATGGAGGTTAGTACCTAAGATGGAGCTGACTAATTTTACAACCTTCTGTGGCTTCTTTCAGTCCTGTGCAGTACACCACTCTGTACCAGACAGTGATGTAGCCTGTCAGAATGCTCTCCATAGTACATCTATAGAGTGCTTTACTTGACAACCAAACTTCTTCAAACTCCTAATAAAGTACAGCCACTGTCTTGCCTTCTTTATAGCTGCATCAATATGTTGGGACCAGATTAGATCCTCAAGAGATCTTGACACCAATGAACTTAAAATCGCTCGCTCTCTCCACTTCTGATCCCTCTATGAGGATTGGCTCATGTTCCCTCATCTTACCCTTCCTGAAGTCCACAATCAGCTCTTTCATCTTACTGACACTGAGTGCAAGGTTGATGCTGCGACACCACTCTACTAGTTGGTATATCTTGTTCCTGTACACCCTCTCAACCCCAACTGAGATTCTATCAACAATGGTTGTATCATCAGCAAATTTATAGATGGCATTTGAGCTATATCTAGTCACACGGTCATGGGTATAGAGAGAGTAGAGCAATGGGCTAAGCACATATCCCTAAGATGCGCCAGTGTTGATTGTCAGCGAGGAGGAGATTGTCAATCCACAGAGACTGTGGTCTTCCAGTTAGGAAGTCAAGGATCCAATTGCAGAGGGAGGTACAGGGGCCCAGGTTCTGTAACTTACTGAACAAGTCTGTGGGAATAATGGTGTTTACCACTGAGTTGTAGTCAACAAAGCATCCTGACATAGGTGTTTTTACTGTCCAGATGATCTAGGCTGTGTGAAGAGCCATTGAGATTACATCTGCCATAGACCTATTACAGAACATCTCCACGTCTGGTCTTGTAATGAAAGAAATGTCGCTGATGAAATTGATGAACGTGATTGAAATCATGACGTTGGGCCAAGAAATTCCTGTAGCATTGTCCTGGGACTAGGATACATAACCATCAACAACAATGCTTACTGTCCTTTGTGCAACTAGAACTCAAGCATTTTCTCCTGTTACGAACCCTGTAACTGGGTCACTTACCAACAAAGATAGAGAGGTCCGTTGAGGTCTGATGGTGCTATTTTTAAACGTTTTTATTTATAAAGGGGCACAAAAGTAAGGTTAATACAAACATTCAGATAATATACGTCATCAATACTCAATCTAAAGCGCGGGTATAGTGATAATCATCAATAAGAAGTAGCTCTATCGTTTTGTCTAGGGGGTAAAAATATTGTCCGATGGAAATATAGAAGTCTTTCAAGTTCATGCAGGCTTTTAGCCGTTTGGGGACCGCTGGGTTTCACTTGTTGGAGAGAGAGAGAGATTTTTGGTGAGAAAAGAAACTTGCCAGTCTTTTGGGCGCAAACCGTTGAATCGGGAACGTGGGTTCCCCGTTATCAGTTCGAAGTCCTTTTCGGTGTTATCAGCCACTCGTTCCCCAGGCCAGGGGAACGAACCACACGTGGCTTCTGAATAGCTTCTCGTTACCACGGGAGCGATGAGCGATGGTGTCTCCTTCTGGTGCGTTGCTAGGAGACTGCCCCCTGCAGCCCCTCTTTTATCTTGACTTGCAGGGTTGTAGATGTCAATCAAGGTGGGGTGATACAATCCCCACCCCACATTGCCCGAGGGTGTGCACGTAGCCATGATAGCTGGCACGTAGCATAGGGTCGCAATCCACAAAGGGGTCTCCAAGAAACAATGGTCAAAATCCGTTGCGTTGTCTTTCTGAGGATTCTCTCTCATTTCCTGGGTCCAAGACCCGAATTACTAGCGATCTTGCGATTCTCAGGAAGGAGGGGGCTGGGATCATAACACTCCTGAATGTCCATCGTCTTCACTTTTCACCAGGTCACCTTCATGCCACACTCGGCTAAATGCTGCCATGGTATCATAGGCAATCATTTCCACCTCGCCACCGGAATGCAGCTCTGTGATCCATTATTGGACCAAGGCTGAGACAAGTCCAGCAGTTGAGTGGTCAATCTAGCCACCAGTTACTAGTGACCACTGGCAACAACTTCTACCAAAATTCAAACTACATTTATTATCAAAGTATATACCTACTACATACAACCTTGAGATTCATCTCCTTACAGGCAGCCACAAGCCCTTCCAACCACTGAGAACATCTATAGGAAACACTGCTGTAGGGAAGTAGCATCCATCATCAGAGATCCCCAACACCCAGGCCAGGCTCTTTTCTTGCTGCTGCCATCAGGTAGAAGGTGTAAACCCTCAGGACTCACACCACTAGATTCAAGAACGGTTACTACCCGACAACCATAAGAACATAAGAAACAGGAGCAGGAGTCGGCCATCTGGCCCGTCACGTCTGCTCCACCATTCAATAAGATCATGACTGATCTGGCCATGAACTCATCTCCACCTACCTGCCTTTTCCCCATAACCCTTAACTCCCCTACTATGCAAAAATCTATCCAACCATGTCTTAAATATATTTACTGAGGTAGCCTCCACTGCTTCATTGGGCAGAGAATTCCACAGATTCACCACTCTCTGGGAAAAGCAGTCCTTCTTCATCTCCATCCTAAATCTACTCCCCCCAAATCTTGAGGCTAAGTCCCCAAGTTCTAGTGTCACCGACCAGTGGAAACAACTTTCCTGCCTCTATCTATCTATCCCATCAGGCTCTCGAACATTGAGATGTTCCCACAACCAATGATCTGACTTTAAAGGACTCTATCTTGTTATCTCATGTTCTCGTTATTTATTGCTATTTATTTATATCTGCATTTGCACAGTTTGTTGTCTTCTGCACTCTGGTTGATCTTTCATTGATCCTGTTATAGTGACTATTCTATCGATTTGCTGAGTATCCCTCACAGGAAGGAGAATCTCCTGAAAAAAACAAAGAAACCCAAAAGAACACAATAAAAAAAAAAGAAAACCGTCCAACACCCAATGTGCAGAAAAATAATACAAACCGTAAAACAACTGAAATTCAAGAAAGTGAATCCATAGCCTAGCCTGTCTCTGGCCCCGATATCCTGACCTCTTCAATCTGGCCCACTGCATATCGATTTGCTGATTGGGCATTAATTACTGAGAATAGTTTTCACCTTTTCTAAGGAAGACAGCCTTCCAAGTGTAAAGGTGATGTAACTCCCAAAGAAAGCATCTGCCATTGGTATGCACCATTTACCATGGCTCATTATCAACTATTTAAACAAGTAATGGTTCAATAAATTCTACTGGGCCACAGTGGCACATAGCTTCAACTCAGCTTCATAATATTACTGCACTACACATTGTGCAGTAATAACTATATTGCAATATTGTAGAACTGAACAAGCCAGACGAACTGTAAAGCAGGATTCACTAAAATGCTCAAACCCTCAAGTTCTCCACACAATTACAGAATAAAAACAAAAAATTGCTCGCATGTTGCCACTTTGAGCAAACCTGTTCCAAGCAGTTCAACAGAATAAACTTTACCTTTAGCGCAGCTGTCCCAGCATACTGTCTGCTAATAGCATCTCCGTTGTTGGCCCACATGATCTGATAAATCCGATAGCACTTCTGAGGCAGCGGCTGCTCAGGTGGCATCACTCCCAGCTTCTTCAGCTGAAACAAAATATCGGAAACAACTTTAAAGTTGGTGAAATATTCGTGTTTTTGTAATATGTGCCATCACACCTAAAACGGTACTCTCAGTACATCTAGAATCTGCAAGAGACAGACTGGAGTGCAAAATGATTTATGAATGGCAATTCCCCTGTCTCTAATCAGCACGAAATATACTTTCATCTGTTTCTTTGAAAATAAGCAGAAAGAGGAGAAATAAAAACCACTGGAAAGATTTCTTCATCCATGAAAGAGAATATGGTAGTTGAAGAATCCAAAAGAGGGACAATGAGGCGCTAGAACAAATTACAATTGAAAAGGTGTCACACTTGTACATAGTTTTCTCCTTTCGCTTGTTCTTTCTTTCCTCTCTTTTCTATGTGTATACCTCAGATAAATATTATGTGCAGATTTGTGGCAAATATGCCTATATGATATATATGTCAATATCTGAAATACATCTTATGGAAATGTTTGTTTGATGATGAACTTCAATAAAAATATAAATTACAAAATAAAGAAAAGGTGTCATGTTGGTTTCTTATAAAGTCCTTAAAAGAAGGATAGGTTTCGAGGGCTAGATTAAAGATGTTTCAGGCTTCTGTGGAACAACCGCTGCTGACTCATGACCGCACTGCCAGATCCAGCTCAAACCGCATCAAGTTCTCTGACAATACTACAGTGGTTGGCTTCATCAGCAACAGTGATGAGTCGACATACAGAGAGGAGGTAGAGGGGCTTTTCAAATGATGTGAGAACAACAACTTGAGTCCCAACGTGGACACGACAAAAGACATGAATGTGGACTTCGGGACGGCACAGGTTGACCACTCTCCATTGCACATCAATGGCTCTGCCATGGAGAGAGTGAAGAGTACAAAATCCCTTAGTGTGCACATAATGGATGATCTAACATGGCTCCACAACACCTCCTCACTAATCAAAAAGGCACAGCAGCATCTACACTTTCTGGGGAGTTTGAGGCGTGCAAGACTCCCTATCCCAATTCTAACATCTTTCTACAGGAGAACCATCAAGAATGTGCTGTCTGGCAGCATCACTGTGTGGTACAGAAGCTGCAAGACATCAGACTCAAGACAATAAAAACTGTCGGGAGGATCACCAGCATCTCCCTCCCCCTACTTGTGCTAATTAGTGGGGGCATTGCAGATGAAGAACCAAAGCATCGTTGAGGATCCCTACCACCCACCCCACAGTCTATTTGACCCACTACCATCTGGAAGGAAGTACAGAAGCATCAAGACTAGACTGGGGACTAATGAATGCCCTTTCACCACCGAGGTCTCATCACTAGTCCAACAAGCTGTTTACCTGTTCTCCACTTTACTTCATGCATTTTGAATAATATTTTATTAACATCTTATAGTATAATATATTGGTTTATGTGCTGAGCGTGAAATATGTTGTGTGAGTGCACAGAGGTCTGGAGGAACATTGCTTCATTTGATTGTACATGTGTACAGTTAGATGATAATAAACTTGAAGTCAAGGGGTGAGATTGTTGGGATCTGACAAACATTTCAAAACTCTGACTACAGGTGAGATGACAGCAGAATGGTGAATGTTATACATTTATTGAAGGCAGCAGGGAAAATAGTGGGAGAATCTAGGATCAGAGGGCACAACTTCAGAAGAGAAGGACATCCCTTTAGAACAGAGATGAGGAGGGATTTCTTTAGCCAGAGGGTGGTGAATCTGTACAATTATTTGCCACAGACAGCTACAGAGGCCAACTCATTGGGTATATTGAAAGCAGAGGTTGCTTGGTTCTTGATTAGTAGGTGAGGAGAAGGCAGAGAATAGGGTTGACAGGGAAAATAAATTGGCCAAGATCGACGCAGACTCAATAGGTTGAATAGGCTAACTCTGCACCTATGTGTTATGGTCGTTTAGTCTAATGCAGGCATTTAAATCCAGTATCAGTGTTGGGGAAGTTATTGGGAAATATTTCTGCGAGATAAGTTTAGTCTGCTCTTGGATTGGCAGGCGATGGTCAGTGGCAGTTAACACAGCTTGGTTAAGAGAAAGCCCTTTCACTAACTTTTTTGATGACATTGATAAGAATGTTGATAAGGTTGCTAAGGCGTACGACCATGTCCCATATTGGAAAACAGTCGAAAATATCCAAGTTCATTGTATCTGAAAAAGGCTTGGTAAGAGGAGGGTGATGGTTGAAACACAAGAGATTCTGCAGATGCTGGAAAACTTAAGCAATACACACAAGATACTGGAGGAACTCAGCTGATCAGGAGAATGAAATGTAGATGTTTCAGGTTGAGATCCTTCATCAGTCCTGATGAAGGCTCTTGACTTGAAACTTCAGCTGTTTATTCCTCTCCATAGATGCTGCCGGACCTGCTGAATTCCTCCAGCATTTTGTGCACTGTTCTGGATTCCAGGATCTGCAGAATCTCTTGTGCTTATGAAGAATGTTTCACCCAAGTAGAATTATTGATAAGCACGGAAAATAGGCTTAATTGAAAGATTAGGTGATTTTGGGAGGATGTGAGGAAGTTTTTAAAGATTAAACCTATGAAAGGTGATCTCATTGCCCAAGAAGATGATAGTAACAGATACTCTCAGAACATTTAAATATTTAGACAAGCACCCGAAATTCCAAATGCTTGTAAAAGGATTAATATAACTGGCATGGATAATCTGAGTCAAATGATGGGATATTGAATAATGGCATTTGTCTAGCAAGGCACACGAACAGAAATCACTCCATTTCTTCAAACAGTCTTTAAATTGTTAAACAGGCAAGTATTTTGATTTGCAAACACGAGGAAATCTGCAGATGCTGGAAATTCAAACAACACACCCAAAATGCTGGTGGAACACAGCAGGCCAGGCAGCATCTATAAGGAGAAGCACTGTGGAGGTTTCGGGCTGAGACCCTTCATCAGGCCTGATGAAGGGTCTCGGCCCAAAACGTCCACAGTGCTTCTAAGTATTTTGATTTAATAACTTACTTGAAAAGCAGGGACTCTGACACCAAAGCTCCAAACACAACACTAAAGTATTTGTCCAAATTAGCTGCTCACACTCAGATTTGCTTGAATCCATTGTCTCTCTTCATCAGTTACTCAGGGACCATCAACTACGTTGGGCACACCACCAGAAATGGAAGGTGCAATAAGCAAAGACCTTTCTATTCCCCATTCCAGCCACCCTTCCCCCTCAGATCCTCAACCAATTTCACCATTTTCAGGAAGTTCATAGCTAATTGTAATATGATTCAAGAAATAAAGTTAAAAATGTCTCCTACAATCATCTCCAGCCAAGACCAGAAGGGAAAATATTCTCACTTCATCAGCCCGCAATGAATGCAAACTCTCTTCCCCTTGCTGGAAGGGCCTGGAAAAGAAAGCTTGCATTCATTTATGCAACCAGAATCTTTCATAAGTGTGTTGGATTAATTCAAAGGGGAGTGATGGATGGAAAATAGCAGAAACTGTGGAAAAGCCATGCAATTATCCACTCAAGTTACAATCAAATGTACTAGCTAAATTAAATTGTGCTGCCACACAGATTTGTACTGATGTTGGGCTTGGTCCTGAATCTAATAGTAATTCAAAGTATCACTGATCACTTCCTGCCTACTTCCCTGATAGTACTCCATTTGTAATCTGGACTAAGGATACCCTACGTCTGCAGCCTCAATGCTCCTCCTCAGGTTTTGTCTTCCATTTCATTCTTCCCAATTGACTCCCGTCTTTAAACCTGGTATTTCTTGGATATTTGCCTACATTGTTTAGGAGGCATCAACTTTAATGATCATATCCCACTGTGAATGCACTGTGCTAATCTGCACCGATCAACTGATAGACAGAATGCACCAGTTTGATAGTACACAGTTAGCTACATGGGTAAATGAGGTGTTTTGCCCAGAATTGAGTCTCCATCTTGTACTGATTTTCTCCACCATTTCATTGAAAGAAATTACCAAGGGTTAGAACAAACCATCCTCCAAGATAAAAGACAGTGCACCCAGAAAAATGATCAATATACCTGTCACCGCTATAAAGTTAATTGTACAAACATACTGCCCATTCAAGGACATATCACACAACTGAGATTTTGTTATAAAGTTTGAAATTGCAAATCTGTATCTTGAATCTCATTAACTGAACCTTAATTCACTTCATCTGACTCATTTCAATGCCTCTCTATTGACCAGCTTAAAATGTATCTGGGACTGAATGCAACATTTAAGATATACCAAGCAATAACACGGAAAAAAAGATTCAATACCTTACTAACAAGGAAATGTGGCATAGAACGAGCAGAAGATCCATTGTTCAGAAAGGCAGTGTTTTTTAAATTCAGCTTTAAGGATCTGGATAGCACTAGCAGACCAACGTTAGTTGAACATCCCTTTAAGAAACTGGCAGCAGAAAAATTATCCCATTGCATCACTGGCGAAGATGGTCCTCCAATACAGTCGGGGAGTAAGTTGGCTAGAACATCAGGAAAAAGGGCAAGGCCACCAAGCTCCTCCAGCCTGCATCACCAGACCTAAGCTATCTTCCACATCTCCTCTTCTGCACCAACTCCCAAAAGCCCTCATTTCAAAGTACATTTAATATCAATATAACTACTATATACAACCTTGAAATGTCTCCTTACAGACAGCCACAAAACAAAGAAACCCAATGGAACCCATTAAAAAAAGACTTTCAGACACCTAATGCGCAGAAGAAAAACTGTGCAAACAATAAAAATAAGCAAATAACATTCAGAACTGAAGTTGGTGCAAGTGCGTCCACAATCACAAAACCAGCAGCTGATTCAGGCCACAGCCTCAGTACGCTTGCAGGCAGGCTCTGATCTTTCACATAATTATCCATTTCCTTTTCAAATAACCCCAAGATCTAATCTCTACAACTTTCTAGCAACTGCATTCTGGGAGAAGTTACTAAACGACCACCCCTTCCTTATCTTATAACAATGTCCTCTCAGATTCTCCCACAAAAATATATTTCTAAAATATATATATTATATATCTGAACATAAACTGTATCTAAACAATGCACTCTAGCCTGAAAAACATTTCTGGCTCTGTATGCCATATGAGAGATGTGAAGGCAGTAAAGAAAGTTCAAAGGACTACTAGACCCATTCCAGGTCTGCAGGGTATGAGCCATGAAGAAAGACTTAAAGAATTAAATCTGTTTAGCCTAAGTAAACATAAAATGAAAGGAGACATGATAGAAATGTTCAAAATCATTAAGGGTACAAGTAAAGTGGATGCCAGCCGCTACTTCAAAATTAATCCACCATCAAGGACACGGGGCTGGTTCAGGCGAGACTTCAGACCACCATCATGAAGCATTTCTTTACACAGCAAGTTGGGGACACATGGAACAAACTATCTAGTTGTGTAGTTGAGAGTAGTACCTTGGAGACTTGCAAATCTAAACTCGATAGTTATTTCAACACACTATGTAAATAGGACATCGGCAAGCTTTGTTGGGCCAAGTGGCCTGTCTTGTCAAAATCTTCCTAATGTTCTAATGCAACAACTAGTCTCCAATTCATGCTTACACACTTCTCCTAACACCATTAGCTCCTATGTTCATCACCAGCCTTGTGTGGCACCTTTTAAGGCATTCCAGGAATTAGCCCAGTGATTCTCTGTTGGACAGTCTTCAATACCAGTATGTATTTATTTTATAAAGATAGGGGATAAAACTGTGAGCAGTGCTCCAGCTATGCCCTCACAAACATCTCGTACAACTGTAACATACAGTAGCTGTCTATTTCTAAACTCTAGCTTTCCTAGAATTAATGCCAATATGCAACTTGCTTTTCTAACCACAATTTCCTGTCTAACATTTTGCAATTCATGCATAATACCCTCTAGATCTATCCTCAGTACTTAATCCTACTGCAGTCTTCCTGCATTGTCTGTAGATTCCTCTTACAAAAGAACATCAACTCACTTCCCCACGTTAAATTCTATTTGCTAAGTCATCACCACTTACTCAATCTATCAATATCCAGATGCAAAGATCTAATATTCTCACTGCAACCTATCCTCCTCCTATTCAGCAAACTTGGATACCTTATGCATGGCCTCCCCTTCAAGGTCATTAACATAAAAGAGTCAAGAGTTGATCCTTCCAATGAACCACTAGTTACATCCTTCCAGCCTAAAAAAGATTTTGTCTCCGTATTCCATGCAACAATTAGTCTCCAGTCCATGCCATTAGTTCCTACATTCATCCCTAGCCTGGTGTAGCACCTTTTCAAATACCTTGTGAAAATTCAAAAACATGACATTTATACGTTCCCTCTTGTCAACTTTACTTGTTAAATCCTCAAAGAACTCTGGGCAAATTTATCAAATAGCATTTACTTTTTCTTCTCGCAGCTGCCTCGAGGAAGGTAATACAGAAAGCCTCAGGTTCAGGAACAGTTATTACCCCTCAACCATCAGGTTCTTGAACCCAGAGAGGATAACTTCACTCAATTTCACATGCCCAGTCATTGAAATGTTCCCACAACCAATGGACTCACTTTCAAGGACCTTTCATCTCATGTTCTTGGATATTTATTATTTATTTATTATCATTATTTCTTTCTTTAGGATTTGCAGTTTGTTGTCTTCTGCACTCTAGTTAAACGTTCGAGTTGGGTGGTCTTTTATTGATTCTGTTATGGTTATTATTCTGTATATTTTCTGAGTATGCCCACAAGAAAATGAATTTCAGGGTCTGATATGGTGACATATGTGTGCTTTGATAATAATAAATATACTTTGAACTTTAAAACCATGTTGATATGATTTGATATCTTGAGTTCCTTGCCAGTTTAGATGTTAAGCTAACAGGCCTATAGTCACTTTTTTTGTCTTCATCCATTCCTGAACAATGGGATTGCATTTGCAGTTTTATAATTTGCCGCTATTTTCCAAGCCTTTAATCCAGTTTTATTCCATCCTGAACAAACCGCTCAAGGTACCCAAACTAAAGCAACAGAGTTCGATACCTCACAACTCAAGTCACGTCATTCAATGATATGCTTGTTGCAGTTGACTATTTTCACTGCGACTAAATTACACAGATTGTCTTCACAATC
The DNA here is from genome assembly GCF_048418815.1 of Hemitrygon akajei. NCBI lineage: Eukaryota > Metazoa > Chordata > Chondrichthyes > Myliobatiformes > Dasyatidae > Hemitrygon > Hemitrygon akajei. The sequence goes on from NC_133146.1 coordinate 56,031,048, forward strand.
TCATCACGTTAAATACATGCATGTGATCAACTCAGCTTCACGGCCTTTTCGTCGTGTTCATCTGCGGCTGCACTAACCAACACGTGACAGGGACTGCTCTGTGCTTGCTCATGTAGAAACCTGGCTCCAGGGTAACATTCCACGCACTGTCAATCTTCAGGCCACGATACTCAGACACCTGGGCTATTTTTTTTTGTTTGTGACTGTACGTTTTTCCACAATATTAATTATACGTGCTTTGTGCTCTGTGTGGCTGTTGTACTGTGGTTTGCACCTTGGCCCCAGAGGAATGCTGTTTTGCTGCCTTCATTCTATTCATGTGTATGGTTCAATGACAATTACATTTGAACTTGAACGATGTCAGTCCACAGCCTCCTCTACTGCCACAATGAGGCCACACTCCTGTTAGAGGAGAAACACCCTATATTCCATCTTGGTAGCCTCCAACCTGATAGCATGAACATCGATTTCTCGAACTTTCAGAAATTGCTCCCCCACCACCTTCACAATTCCCCCATTCCCATCTCTCACCTGATCTCCTTACCTGCCCATCACCTCCCTCTGGTGCTCCTCCCCCTTCCTGTTCTTCCATGGTCTTCTACCCTCTCCTGTCAGATTCCCCTTCTCCAACCCTTTATCTCTTTCATCAATCAACCTCACAGCTAGTTACTTCACCCCACTCGCTTTCATCTATTACATTATACTTCTTCCTCCCCTCCCCCACCTTCTAGCTCTGACTTCTCACCATTTTTTTCCCCAGTCCTGATGAAGGGTCTCAGCCTGAAACGTTGACTGTTTACTCTTCTCCATAGATGCTGACTGACCTGCTGAATCCCTCCAGCATCTTGTGTGCGTTGTTTGGATTTCCAGCATCTGCAGATTTTCTTGTGCAAAAATACTATGTTGACTGAGTTACAAGTTGGCCTTCCATCATATCGACAGATGATCAGCAAACAGCTGAAGAAGGTCAACCAGTGAGCTGGTTGACCAACCAGCTAGTTGGTCAACAACTAGCTGGTGGCTCAAATCAGTAGTGTGTAAGACCATAAGTCATAGGAGTAGAATTAGGCTATCTGGCCCATCAAGTCTGCTTTGCCATTCAATCACGGCTGATCCTTTTTTATATCTTCTCCTCAACCCCAGTTCCCAGCCTTCTCCACATAACCTTGGATGCCATGTCCAATCAAGAACCTTTCAATCTCTGCCTTAAATACACCCAACAACCTGGCCTCCACAAATGCATGTGGCAACAAATTACACAAATTCACCACTTTTTGGCTAACGAAATTTCTCCGCATCTCTGTTTTGAAAGGGCGTCCCTCTATCCTGAGGCTGTGCCCTCTTGTCCTAGACTCTCCCACCATAGGAAACATCCTTTCCACACCTACTCTGTCTTGGCCTTTCAACACTCAAAAGGTTTCAATGAGATTCCCCCTTATCCTCTGAATTCCAGCCAGTACAGGCCCGGAGTCATCGAATATTCCTCGTATGATAACCCTTTCATTCTTGAAATCATCCTTGTGAACCTCCTCTGGACCCTCTCGAATACCAGCACATCCTTTCTAAGATGAGGGGCCCAAAACTGTTCACAATAACACCTGTTTTCAGCAGCTGGTGTGACAGCGTTGCATTGTAGATGATATGGCCATCTGATCAACATTCCTGTCTGTTAATAAGTAATGACGAACAATAAAAGTTACACAAGATTATTGTAAATGTTTTTCTCTGCAGATATTTTAATAGGATGCCCGATGAAATCAGCTACTATGCACATGACATCTCTGCAGTAATGCCAATTAGCATGTCTTCATGGTTGATTTTTCAAGTGTTGACTTGCAAATCAAGGGATATGTAAAATGAACAGTGTGAGGTTGAAGACAGAATTAAAATGATTGTCAAAGTCATAGAGTTACAATCAACTAAGTAAACTTTACATTTTGTGTATGGGTACAGAGAATGTTTAAGGTTCAGGAACATTTATTACCCCTTCAACCATCAGGCTCTTGAACCAGAGGGGGTAACTTCACCTGCCACTGAGCTGTTCCTACAACTTATGGACTCGCTTTCAATGGCTCTTCATTCTCACTATTTATTGCTTATTTATTATTATTATTATTATTTCATTCTTTCTTGTATTTGCATTTTGTTGTCTTTTGCACATTGGTTGCTTTTCCATCTGTCTGCCCGTCCTGTGAGTGCCAACCCTCATTGATTCTATACTGGTTCTTGGATTTACTGAGTCAGACCACAAGGAAACAAATCTCAAGGTTGTTTATGTTGATATCACCACTTAAATAAAAAATTTATTTTGAACATTTTTTTCAAGTTTTCAGAAAGTAATAAAGACTTTCTGTGAGGTAAGTCATAAGATGTTTTCCTGGCAATATCATACCTGCTGTTCCATGACCACTCGAGCAATTGCAGCTTGAACCACATTCGTCCGATCCAAACAATCCATACAGTTCACCCTGAAGATCCCTTCCTGCTTACAGATCTCTCCAGCCTGGTCAACCCTGCAAATACAAAACAACAGTGGGTCGCCTTTGCTGTGGTCAGCAGTCAGTTTAGGTTAATTACACATTCTACAATAAAGAGCCCTTGCTCTAAGACCATAAATATCAGAGAATTAGTTCTCTACTAATCATCTGCTGATTTTGTTCTAGTTTTCTTTTCATCAGTGGGAAATGCCTACATTTCCTGTTTCCAGGCTCAGAAACTGCGACTTTCAAAAGAGGCTCTTTATTCGACAATAAGATTCTGTGTGGGAATCTTGCTTCACCGAGCTAAAAGGCAAGGGCCACCTCCAGGGATGCTGTTTGTCCCTCAAACAGATTACGTGGCAAATCATGACACACATCCTGTGGTGTATGAAAGGCTGCCTACTTCTCACAATACATCAACTGAATATTCATGAACACTGAGCTCTCCAACTACATCACTGCTCAAAAGGAAATTATGGACAAATCTAAAAATATACTAGCCCCCAACTTAATCGCCATTCAATAGACACAAGACGCAGATGTTGGAATCAGGAGCAACACAAAATCTGGCTTTATAAAAAGGTATACTGGCCATCACCCTTCTATCTTTTAGTCCAGATAAAGGGTCTCAACCTAGAACATTGCTGCCCATTTCCCTCCTTAGATGTTGCCTGATCTGCTGAATTCCTCCAGCAGATTGGTTATCAGTCGTTCCTCAGTATAGACAAGTTTATCCCTATTATGTTTAAGTGGTTTATTCTGAAACACCTGGACAGCAGAACCTCCATCGTTCAAAATATCTGCTTACGGTGAGACCGCTCCATCGAGCACCTTTGCTTTCTCCGCCACAAAAAGTGGAGGCCACCCATTTCAATTCTACTTCCCACTTCCATTCCAACATGTCAGCCCACAGGTTCCTCCACAGCCACGAAGAGGCCACACTCACGTTGGGGGAGCAACACCTTATTTTCCATCTGGGTGGCCTCCAACCTAACGAAATGAACATCAATTTCTCGAACTTGGGGCAATTGTCCCTCCTCCCCCTCCTCTCATTCTTGTTTCCCTCTCATGCCTTGTCTCCTTACCTGCCCATCACCTCCCTCAGGAGTTCCTCTTCCTTCCCTTGCTTCCACGGTTTTTTGTCCTCTCCTATCAAATTCCCCCTTGTCCAGCCCTTTATCTCTTTCACCAATCAACTTCCCAGCTCTTTACTTCCCCCCGTCTCCCGGTTTCACCTATCACCTGCCACCTTGTACATCTTCCTCCCCTCACCCACTTTCTTATTCTGTCTTCTCCCTTTCTTTCCGGTCCCGATGAAGGGTCTCAGCCTAAAAAGTCAAATGCTTACTCCCATCCATAGATGCTGCCTGACTTGCTGAGCTCCTCCAGCACATTGTGTGTATTGCTCTAGATTTCTAGCATCTGCAGTCCCTCTTATGCCTATGCTTATTGTGATGACCGATCTAACTGCATTTTATTTTATTTTTTCATTTCTATTTAGATACAGCATGGAACAGACCTTTCCAAGCCTTAACCACCCAGCAACCCACCTACTTGACGCTATCCTAATCACGGGACAATTTACAATCACCAACCAGTACATCTTTGGACTGTGGGAGGAAACCGGAGCACCTGGAGGAAACCTACGCCCTTATGGGGAAGACATACATACTCCTGACAGATGCAGCCATGCTAATAAAGTTATCAATATCTCAGTTGGAAGTACAAGGTGCTGAACAAAATATTTCACATTAATATTCTGTACACGGCTGTTTTACTTTTTAAAAAAGCCACAAATGCAACAGAAGCTTGCTGAGGAAATTATTTTGAGTTTAACCAGCATTAACATTGGATAAAAGTCAAGATTGAATGTTCGTAATATGATTGAAAACAGCTAGCCTGTAGTTCTATAAACTTTTTAGTACAACGAGCACCTTGTTTATCATACATTCTTTTTGGAATGGAAGTAAATTAAAGCACTAACCAGCCCCATTTCATGTCAGCGATGATGTCAGAGATGGCATCTGTAAGCGTCTGCACATTTTCAAACTTCATTCCTCGACTGGGGGAAGAAAAAGCAGCCAGATCAATACATTTCAATTTCTGATTCAGAACAAATCAATTATTCTAAAATTTAAACGTCATGGTAAAGATGCCTGAGGAGTTTTGTGTGCACTTATTATTAATGGAAATAACAGCGGTCACACAATAAATCCTTGCTACACAGTACTGTGCAAAAGTCTAGCTATAGCTAGGGTGCCTAAGACTTTTCACAAAAAAAAAGATTTCATGACGTATGTGAGTGAAGATACACCTGATTCTGAGAGCGGGAAGAGGGCATGGCTGTGAAGAGAGGAAGGGAGGAGGTAGGGAGCGGGAAGCACCAGAGAGACATACTGTAATGATCAATGGCCCTATCATTTGGAATCAAATACCTTGCCTGGTGTTTCAGAGCTGGGTGTGTCTGGACCTGCGCCAAGCCCTCTCTCTCTGCCGTCTGTCCCATACCCCACCCGTGGCTCTCCACCCTCACCATTCCCAACATCCACCAGATTTACAAACTCGCCCTCCGCTCCACGGTGACAAATGCAGTACTGTGCTAAAGTCTAAGGCACCCTAGCTATATATATATGCCTAAGACTTTTGCACAGCACTGTATAAATTTCATCATTCTTAAGTCCAGAAATAACTTCAGAGTGCAAAAGACATTGGGTAAAGTAAGCCTTGGACAGACTGAAAAAGAATGGAGGAAGAAAACCAGAAGAGATAGCAAGCAGAGGTACTTAATGAGTACTTTGCTTCAGTATTCACTATGAAAAGGATTTTGGCAATTGTAGAGATGACTTACAGCGGACTGAAAAGCTTGAGCATGTAGATATTAAGAAGGAGGATGTGCAGAACTTTTGGAAAGCATCAAGTTGGATAAGTCGCCGGGACTGGACGAGACGTACCCCAAGCTACAGTGGGAGGTGAGGGAGGAGATTGCTGAGCCTCTGGCAAAGATCTTTGCATCATCAATGGGGACGGGAGAGGTTCCAGAGGCTTGGAGGATTGCAGATGTTGTATCATTATTCAAGAAAGGGAGTAGAGATAGCCCAGGAAATTATAGACCAGTGAGTCTTAATTCAGTGGTTGGTAAGCTGATGGAGAAGATCCTGAGAGGCAGGATTTATGAACATTTGGAGAGGCATAATATGATTAGGGATAGTCAGCATGGCTTTGTGAAAGACAGGTCATGCCTTACGAGCCTGAATGAATTTTTTGAGGATGTGACTAAACACATCAATGAAGGTAGAGCAGTAGATGTAGTGTATATGGATTTCAGCAAGGCATTTGACAAGGTATCACAAGCAAGACTTATTGAGAAAGTAAGGAGGTATGGGATCCAGGGGGAAATTGCTTTGTGGATCCAGAACTGGCTTGCCCACAGAAGGCAAAGAGTAGTTGTAGATGGGTCATATTCTGTATGGAGGTCGGTCACCAGAGGTGTGCCTCAGGGATCTGTTCTGGGACCCTCACTCTTCGTGATTTTTATAAATGACCTGGAGGAAGAAGTGGAGGGATGGGTTAGTAAATTTGCTGATGACACGAAGTTTGGGGGTGTTGTGGATGGTGTGGAGGGCTGTCAGAGGTCACAGCAGGACATTGAGATAGGATGCAAAACTGCTGAGAAGTGGCAGATGGAGTTCACCCCAGATAAGTGTGAGGTGGTTCATTTTGGTAGGTCAAATATGATGGCAGAATATAGTATTAATGGTAAGACTCTTGGCAGTGTGGAGGATCAGTAGGATCTTGGGGTCCAAGTCCATAGGACACTCAAAGCAGTTGCGCATGTTGACTCTGTGGTTAAGAAGATGTATGGTGTATTGGCTTTCATCAATCATGGGATTGAGTTTAGGAGCCGCGAGGTAATGTTGCAGCTATATAGGATCCTGGTCAGACCGCACTTGGAGTACTGTGCTCAGTTCTGGTCGCCTCACTATAGGAAATACGTAGAAACTATAGAAAGGGTGCAGAGGAGATTTCCAAGGATGTTGCCTGGATTGGGGAGCATGCCTTATGAGAATAGGTTGAGTGAACTCGGCCTTTTTTCCTTGGAGCGATGGAGGATGAGAGGTGACCTGATAGAGGTGCATAAGATGAGAGGCATTGATCATGTGGAAAGTCAGAGGCTTTTTCCCCAGGGCTGAACTGGCTAACATGAGAGGGCACAGTTTTAAGCTGCTTGGAAGTAGCTACAGAGGAGCTATCAGGGGTATTTTTTTTTACACCAAGGGTGGTGAGTGTGTGGAATGGGCTGCCGACGATTGTGGTGGACGCAGATACGATAGGGTCTTTTAAGAGAATCCTGGATAGAAACATGGAGCTCAGAAAAATAGAGGGCTAAGGATAACCCGAGGTGTAATTTCTCAAGTAAGGACATGCTCGGCACAGCTTTGTGTGCCAAAGGGCCTGTATTGTGCTGTAGGCTTTTCTATGTTTCTAAACGCAGCGGCTTACTCTAAATACAGTGAGTGTTTTGAATATTCTCCATTCCACATTGCTGCATTAGTCTCTGGGATTCCCCACAGGACAGGAAATACATCAAATTAACCAGCTATAAACAAGTCAACCAGATTGTAAACTGATAGGCGTTCTGCCTTTCCAGTCAACAATACATTTCCTGGAACGATTGCAAATATATTAAATAAGAAAATCTGTACAGATTCTCGCACAACATATGGTCCATGTCAATGGGAATTCAAATCTCAATTTGGAAACATTTTAACAAAATGTGAAATAAATTTAACCAGATTTAGATGAACACCAACCATAACACTCAACTTCACTTGTCCCATCACTGAACTGTTCTCACAACCTATGGACTCACTTTCAAAGACTCTTTATCTCATGTTCTTAATATTTATTGCTTGCTTGTTTATGTGCTGTATTTATATATTTGTTTATTTCGTATTTGCACAGTTAGCTGTCTTTTACACATTGCTTGCTTGTTCAGCCTGTTGAAGATGGTCTTTCATTGACTCTGTGATGGTTCTTGGATTTACTGAGTATGCCCACAAGCACCTAATGAAGTGGTGACTGAGTGTATGTTCATGGTCTTGGCTGCAGAAGCTCATCCACTTCAATGTTTGCTGTGAGATGCTCCTCTGCACATCACTGTTGTAATGAGGTGCCTTCCTGTCCAGACTGGCCAATTTCCTCTGACCTCTCATTAACAAGGTGTTTTTGCCCACAGAACTGCTGCTCACTGGATGCCTTTTTGCTTTTCGAACCATTCTCTGTAAACTCTCGAGACTGTTATGAGTGAAATTCCCAAACCAGCAGCAAATAAGATGCTCAAAGCACCCCATCTGGCACCAGCAATCATTCCACGGTCATATTCACTTAGATCACATTTCTTCCCCATTCTCATGTTTGGTCTGAACAACAATTGAACCCCTTGACCATGTCTGCATGCTTTTATACATTGAGTTGCTGCTACAGATTAACAGGTTAGATATTTGCATCAACAAGGTACATAGGCGTACCCAAAAATATAGGCACTTTATGTATATGAATGATAATGTGGTAAATCGGATCAGTGAATTTGCAGATGACGCTAACACCGAGACATGGTGGACAGTAAGGATTGCTATCAAAGCTTGCAGTGGGATCGGGACAAGCTTGAAAAGCAGCAGGAGTTGAAAGCAGACAAGTGTGAGTGTTGCACTTTGGGAGGACATCCCAGGGTACGACATATACAGGGAAGAGCAAGACTCAGAGGAGTGCTGTAGAATAAAGGGATCTGGGAATACAGATCCACAATTCCTTGAAAGTGACCTTAGGTAGTTAAGGTAATAAGAAGAGCTTTTGTCACAATGGCCTTCATTAATCAATGTATTGAGTACAAGAGTTCAGATGTTTCATTGAAGTTGTATAGAATATTGGGTGAAGCCTAATATGGATTAATTGTGCATTTCTGGTCATCTACTTACATGAAAGATATCAATAAGATTGAAAGAGTACTGAGAAAACTTACAAAGATGTCACCAGGACTTGACGATCTGCATTATAGGGAAAGATTGCTCCCAGGAAAACAAATCCCAGGATTGTACTTTATACGCTGATATACACCTACTTTGAAATAAGTTTACTTCGAAGTTTAAAGTTTGAATTGGTTAGGAATTTGTTCCTAGCAGTGGAGAATGAGGGGAGATTTGATAAAGGTATACAGAATTGTGAGGAGTATACATAGGGTAAATGCAAGCAGGTCTTTTTCACTGAGGTTGGGTGAGACTAGAATTAGAGGTCATGGGTTAAGGGTGAAAGGTGAAATATTTAAGAGAAAGCTGAGGAGGAACTTCTTCACTCAAAAGGTATTGAAAATGTGGAATGAGCTGCCAGTGGAAGTGGTGAATTCAGGTTCAATTGCAACAGTTAAGAGAATTTTGGATAAGGACATGGATGTAAGGGGTAAGGATGGCTATGTTCTAGATGAGGGATTCCAACCTTTTTTATGCCATGGACCTGGACCACTTTTTTAAGCAAGGGGTCCATGGACCTCAGGTTGGTTACTCCTGGTCTAGGTGCAGATTGGTGGTACAAGGCAGAACAACAGTTTGGCATGGATTAGATGGGCTGAAAGGTCTGCAGTGCTCTATGGCTCCAGCAGAAGACTAGCTGCTGACCTGACTCAAACTCTGCTTCCAAAGAGAACTTAAATCATTTCAGCATTCAGTTTATACTTTGCTCCAGGAGACTCGTGGAAAACCTCATTAACCTTTTGAGATTGTTATGCGATCCAAATACATACAAACCTTACCATTCACTTGACTCAAACCTAACTATGACTTTAATCAGCCGTTTAACTAGGTGCATGGCACAATAACTGGAAGATGCTCTTGATTTTAAATTCTGTACAATGAAAAGCACAGAGCCAGGGGACAGTGTCAGCAAATTCAAAAGATGCGAAGTGACCAGGAGGACATGTTTCTTTTTGAAATTAACTTTGGGCTGCTCTTAAGAATTAATTCTGTATACTGCCTCTTGTAACATCTAACAGGATGTAACACGCCTTTTGTTTAAAATATACAATCTGATAGCCCGAATTTTGAGAACCAAATTCTGTGAAAACTTGAGGCAGCTTTACAAAGTTGATACAACAAGTTTGAACAGAGTGAGGGATTTAAAAGTCCAGAGTCAGAATCAGATATAACACCACAGGCATATGTTGTGAAATTTGTTAACTTTGTGACAGCAGTACAATGTAATACATGATAATAAAGAAAAAAGACAAAAGTGAATTACAGTATATAATATACACACACATACATATATATAGTATGTACACACACATACATACATATATATGTATATAAAATAGTTAAATTAAATAAGTACTGCAAAAAAAAGTAGAGAGGTCATGTTCATCAGTTCAATGTCCATTCAGAAATCGGATGGCAGAGGGGAAGAAGCTGTTGAGTGTGTGCCTTCAGGCTCCTGTACCTCCTCCCTGATGGTAGCAATGAGAAGAGGACTAGTCCAGGGTGATGGGGGTCCTGAATGATGGATGCCACCTTCCTAAGGCATCACTCCATCAGCATCTCCATGATAATATCAGAGAGGCTAGTGCCCATGGTGGAGCCGACTCATTTTGCAACTCTTACTTTGATCCTGTGCAGTACCCACCACACCTCCCCACACCAGGCAGTGATGCAGCTAGTTAGAATGCTCTCCACGGTACATCCGCACTGTATTCTGTTCTGTGCAGAGCTCCACTGGTGTTTGAAGGAAAAAAACCACAGACTTCATCATGGTAATTACTTTAATGGAGCTTATTGCTTAAATCTTACATAGAAACTTCTCACAGATCACCATCCTGTTTTACTGCAACCACACCTTCTGACAGCCCCACAGATGGATGACAACTGAAAAATATTTACACCATATCCTAGTGACTGTAATCAAAAGATTACAGCATTTCCATTTAGTATTCTAAAAGTGAAGGCCAACATTTAAAACATTTCCCAGCCCAAAACAATCTCAGTGCTCGGATGTTCATGTATTAGATGGAAAATTTCAGTAATGTTTTGGGAATTACACTGGCATTTGACAAATTGTTTTTCCACTGGGTACATGGGAGCTTTTCCCAACTCCACTACACTCAATCTTAATTACACGTGACCATGCAGCAACTTACGACATATCAGACCACCCAGAAAAAGTGAAAGGGAAGCACTGGTATTACAGAGGGTCCAAAGAAGGTTCATGAGAACGGTTCTGGCAATGAAAGGGTTATTAATGTATGCGAAGAGTTTGAAAGCTCTCATTGAAACTTACTGAATACTGAAAGACCTAAACAGAGTGGATGTGGAGACGATGCTTCCTGCGATGGTGGATTCTCGGACCAGAGGCCTCTGAATAGAGGGAAGACCATTTAGAATGGAGCTGAGGAAGAATTTCTTTAGTGAGAGGGTCGTTAATCTGTGGATTTCATTGCCACAGATGGATGTGGAAGCCAAGCCATTGGGTAGGCCTAATGTGGAGGTTGATAATTCTTGATTAGTAAGGACATCAAAGATTACGGGGAAAAGTTAGAAGAATGCAATTCAAAGGGATAGTAAGTCAGCAGGTAGAATACTCGATGGGCTGAATGGACTGATTCTGCTCCTACGTCTTATGGTCTAATATTGAGATTCTACGTTTTCATCTGTTAATTACTCCATTGTTTGATAATTAATGAAATTCCATATTCTTCACTGTTGGACTAAAATCTGTGGCCTCTAAATGAAGCAACTTGGAATAAAATTTTATTTTAAATTTGCTAAACAGAAAATGGCAATTCTAGTAAGAAAAGCTGACATCTAATCAATCGCACAGTCAGGGGAGAACAGAAGTGGTCACATGCCAGTGCTCTACAAAGATGGAGAAAAATGATGCACATTTTACAAAGATTAAATTCAAATCGCAATGCCTGTTGCAATGAGGTGGAATCAAATATTACTCATAGTGGCTGCACAAAATTCTAATTTAAGCCAACACCACAAGAACACTCAAGTTTGATAACAGCCAGATTTTCAGTCACAATTTATAATCTACTATTGATTCTTACCAGTGTTCATGAAAATCAAAGGTCACATAGGTGAGGTTGGGATTGTTGTAAAGCAGAACGTGTCGGAGAAAAGCATCTCCAATTATTTTCTCTCTTCCGGTCTGATCTACCAGGCTGACAATAACCTGCCAAGATTGAGATGAAACAAAATCAACAGAATACGATGCTGGATTTTCAAATTAGTTCAAGGTCAACAGAGACCAGAATTTCAATTAGTGCAAGATAACTCATTAACTGAAAAATCAACAACGTTAATGGGTTTGGTGGTGGCCTGGACCATAAACTCTGCAATCCCTTCCCAAACCATCTGCCTCCCTTCCTGACCCAGGGATTCCCCTTACGTCAGTCTGTTATACTGTATGCTTTATGGCATTTATAACTTTTGTTTGTAACCCACCCTAATATCCTTTTATGCAGCCCCACAACTACTTTATCAGGTGTCTGGGGATGTGTTTTGTTCAAGTTGTGATTTAACCACAATCTGTTGACGTTTATTGTCTTCAACAGAATTCAAAAATCACCAAAATACACAGGAGTCCACTGAGCTTGAGAATGGCCAAAGAAAACTCTGCACCTCAGTCCGTATTTCCTCACTGCTGCTGAGAGAAAAGGATCCACTGTCTTCGTGCTTTACAGACCTTGCAAAATCCAACACGCAATGCCCATTAGCCTCTTGTTTCAAAGAAAACCAAGCCACCCTTGGCATCTTTTCTCAGTTGCATTTCCGATCCTCTCTCGGGCTTTTGCATCCTTCTCACCATGCGAGGTGTGGCAATGCAGTCATGCAAGAGCTTCAGGAATTTCCATGCCTTCGCCAATCTCCTACCTGCTTTCACAGCCGTCTTCAAAGGCCCATCCACTGTTCTCAGCACAGCACTTTGCATGGTCTCTAAATGCTCTACTTTTCACAGCTCTGGAATTAATGCCATTTACTATTTTTCTGCTCACCTGATTAGACAATTAATAGCTCCTCACAAGCAACAGCCTCCTCGGTATCAACCACACAGACAAGCAGTGCAATCTGCAAACTTCTAATTTGTGGCTCCTATATTTACTATATATCTAAACCATTGATAAACCATCACAGAAAACAGTCTGTGGAATTGCACTGCAAACACCTTTCCTGTCATTAGACTGGTGAATCCTTCTGGCACAGAGCCAGTGTTGGATCTAAATTTCATTCGAATCTGATCGGATTAGTCTGCCATTGGGACCCTGCTAAAACTGACGCAGACCACACTGACACACCTATCCTCATCAACCTTGTCCACTACTTCAAAAAAAATCCAAGTTAAACAAATTCCACCTTCCCAAACACTAGAACTCATAAAAATAATAATAACAATACAAGTTTGAGGTATTGCACTTTGGAAGGACAAACCAAGTAGAACATACAAGGTAAATGGTAGGACACTGAGGAGTGCAGTAGAACAGAGGGATCTGGGCATGCAGGTACATAATTCCCTAAAAGTGGCATCACAGGTAGATAGGGTAGTAAAGAGAGCTTTTGGTACATTGGTCTTTATAAATCAAAGTATTGAGTATAACAGTTGGAATGTTATGGTGAGGTTGTATAAGGCATTGGTGAGGCTGAATTTGGAGTACTGTGTGCAGTTTTGGTCACCGAATTACAGGAAGGATATTAATAAGGTTGAAAGAGTGCAGAGAAGGTTTACAAGGATGTTGCCGGGACTTGAGAAACTGAGTTACAGAGAAAGGTTGAATAGGTTAGGACTTTATTCCCTAGAGCGTAGAAGAATGAGGGGAGATTTGATAGAGGTATATAAAATTATGATGGGTATAGATAGAGTGAATGCAAGCAGGCTTTTTCCACTGAGGCTAGAGGAGAAAAAAACCCAGAGGACATGGGTTAAGGATGAAAAGGGAAAAGTTTAAAGGGAACATTGGGGGGGATTCTTCACACAGAGAGTGGTGGGAGTGTGGAATGAGCTGCCAGATGAAGTGGTAAATGCAGGCTCACTTTTAACATTTAAGAAAAACTTGGACAGGTACATGGATGAGAGGGGTTTGGAGGGATATGGTCCAGGTGCAGGTCAGTGGGACTAGGCAGAAAAATGGTTCAGCACAGCCAAGAAGAGCCAGTTGCTGTGCTGTGGTGTTCTAGGGTTCTAAATAATAATAATATCATCAAATAATCCAAACATCTCTCAGCTATAAGCTACCATATTGTAGCTGTCATCATCGTCATGAGCCTTGTTGTATGACGTAGGCAATCGTGGTCTCAGAACCATGACTGTTCTTGGCAAATTTTTCTGCATTAGTGGTTTGCCATCATCCTCTTCTGGGCAGTGTCTTTACAAGATGGGTGACCCCAGTCATTATCAATACCCTTCTGAGATTGTCTGCCTGGTGTCAGTGGTTGCATAACCAGGACTTGTGATATGTACCAGCTGCTCATACGACCATCCACCACCTGCTCTCACGGCTTCTTATTGGGGCTAAGCAGGTGCTACATCTTGCCCAAGGGTGGCCTGCAGGCTAGCAGAGGGAAGGAGCGCCTTACACTTCAATTGGTACAGACGCATCTCTATCCCACCCCCCAATTAATAATGAAATATTAAGAAACAATCCGAACATCTCTCAGTTATTGGTGATTATATGGTAACTATATCAAAGCCATAAAAATAAATGCTCATATCTGCTCAGGATAACAAACTGTCTCATGGATGTACCATCATCCTGTTAGTTATGCAGCTTAGGTAGCGTTAGATAGTAGTGCTCCAGGATATGCTTCATGAACAACTTCGAATTAAATAAGGTTATAAACACATGTGCTACGAGTGCTAAATGTATACGAATCACAGCAGGCCAAGGAGGCAATGCTGAGGCTTTATAAGGCATCGGTCAGTCCTCACTTGGAGTATTGTGAGCAGTTTTGGGCCCCTAAGAATCTAAGAAAAGATGTCCTGCCATTCAAGACAAACCTGAGGAGGTTCACAAGAACTATGCTGGGAATGAAAGAGATGAGGAGCATTTGATGGCTCTGGTCCTGAACTCGCTGCAGTTTAGAAAAATGAGGAGAATCTCATTGAAACCTATCAAATATTAAAATGCTTAGATAGAGTGGATGTTTCTGATGGTGCGGGGGTCCAGGACCAGAGTGCACAGCCTCAGAATAGAGGGACATCCATCTAGACCCGAGATGAGGAGGAATTTCTTCACCCAGATGCTGATAAGTCTGTGGAATTCATTGCCACAGACAGCTGTGGAGGCCAAATCATTGGGTATATTTAAGACAAAGGTTGATAGGTTCTTGATTAGTCAGGTCATGAAGGGCTACAGGGAGAAGCTGGGAGAATGGGGTTGAGAGGGATAAAAGTCAGCCACGATTTAATGGTCAAGGAGACTCAAGACCATAAGATATAGGAGCAAAATCAGGCTTTTTAGCCCATCAAGTCTGCTCCACCATTTCATCATGGCTGATCCAATTTTTCTCTCAGCCCCAATCTCCTGCCTTCTCCCTGTATCCCTTCATACCCTAACCAATCAATTAATCTATCAACCTCTGCCTTAAATATACGTAAGGATTTGGTCTCCACAGTGCCTGTGGCAAAGAATTCCACAGATTCACCGTTCCCTGGCTAAAGCAATTCTTCCTCATCTCCATTCTAAAAGGACACCCCTCTATTCTGAGGCTATGTCCTCTGGTCTTAGACTCTCTCACCATAGGAAACATCCTCTCCACATCCATTCTATCAAGGCTTTTCACCATTCATAGGTTTAAATGAGGTCACCCTCATTCCTCTGAATTCTAGTGAATACAGGACCAGAGCTATCAAACGCTCTTCATATGACAAATCATTCAATCCTGAAATCAGTTTTGTGAACCTCCTTTGAACCCTCTCCAGTTTCAGCATATTCCTTCTAAGAACTCAACCCTGCTCAAGATACACCAAGTGAAGCTACACCAGTGCTTTATAAAGCCTCAACATTACATCCTTGTCTTTATATTTGAGCCAACTTGAAATGAATACTAACATTGCATTTGCCTTCCTCACCCGACTCAAAATGCAAACTAACCTTTAGGGAATCCTGCGCAAGCACTCACAAGTCCCTTTGCATTTCAGATTTTCGTACTTCCTCTCCATTTAGAAAAAAGTTAACCCTTTCATTTCTCCTACCAAAGTGCATGGCCATACATTTCCCGATCATGTATTCCATCTGCCATTTCTTTGCCCATTCTCCTAATCTGTCAAAGTTCTTCTGTAGCCTCTTTACTTCCTCAGAACTACCTGCCCCTCCACTATTTTCATATCATCTGCAAACTTTGCAACAAAGCCATCAATTCCATCATCCAAATCGTTGACGTATAACATAAAAAGAATCGGTCCCAACACAGACCCTATGGAACACCACTAGTCACCAGCAAAGATTCCCTTTATTTCCACTTTTTGCCTCCTGCAAATCAGCCACTGCTTTATCCATACTAGAATCTCTCCTGTCATACCATGAGCTCGCAGCTTGTTAAGAGGCCTCATGTATGGGACATTGTCAAAAACCTTCTGAAAATCTAATTATACAACATCAACCAATTCTCCTTTGTCTATCTTGCTTGTTACTTCTTCAAAGAACTCCAACAGATTTGTCAGTCAAGATTTTCCCTTGAAGAAACTAATTTTCATGTGCCTCCAAGTACCCTGAGATCTCATCCTTAATAATCAATTCCAACATCTTCCCAACCACTGAGGTCAGTCTAACTGGCCCAAACCATCCCACTAGGATATTAGCCCCCTCCACTTCAGGTACAAACCATCCCTTCTGTACAGGTCCCACCTTCCCTGGAAGAGAGCCCAGTGATCCAAAAATCTTATGCCCTCCCTCCTACACCAACTCCTTAGCCAAGTATTAAACTGTATCACCTTCCTAGTTCTGGTGTCACTAGCACGTGGTACGGGTAGCAATACTATCACAACCTTGGAGGTCCTGCCCTTTAACTTAGCATCTAACTCCCAATGCAGAACCTCATCACTTGTCCTACCCATGTCACAATGCTACATGGACCATGACTTCTGGCTGTTCAACCTCTACAGGATGCTGAGAACTCAGTCCGAAATATTCCGGACCCCAGCACCTGGGAGGCAACGTACCATTTAGGAATCTCATTCTTGCCCACAGAACCTCTTGTCTGTTCCCCTAACTAATGAATCCCCTATCACCACAGCATGCCTCTTCATCCCCCTTCCTGTCTGAGTCACAGACTCAGTGCCACAGATCTGACCACTGTGATTCATTCCCCCAACAGTATCCAAAGTGATATACCTGTTATTGAGGGGGATGACCAGAGGGGTACTCTACACTGGCTCCTTAACTCACTTCCCCGTCCTGTCACCCAGTTTCCTGTGTGCTGCACCTTGGGTGTAACTACCTCTCTATATGTCCTTCTATCACCTACTTAACCTCCCAAATGATCCGGAGTTCATCCAGTTCCTGCTCCAACTCCTTAAAGCCGTTTGTTAGAAGCTGCAGCTGGATGCACTTCTTGTAGTTGTAGTCGGCAGGAACAATGGAGGTCCCCCTGCCTTCCCACATCCCGCAAGTGGTTTCACTATCCTGTCTGGCATCTCTACTGTCCCTAGTTGAGCAGATATAAAGGAGAAGGAAAAAATCTTGAGTGAAGCCTCTCTTTGTGGAAGCCACGAAGAGCTAAAGCCTCAATATCACCACTGTAACTATGTCCACTCAGATGATGGCTGCTGCACTTGCCCCTGCCTTTCTTTAACTTGCTCTTACTAATCAATGGGCCAAATGGCTAAATCTGATCCAATGGCTTATGGTAAAGAGAATGCAAATTCCAGCATCAATAAAATGATTCATAAATTGTCAATTCACACTCTTTCACAACAACAGGAAATATCTAGAGCACCATGCTGAATAACTCCCTTCTCTTCCCATGCATGGTCCTCTTTCACATTTTAATTACAGAATACAAAACTCCTAGTCATCCAAGTTGTACTAAGATGCAAGACCTCACTGGAGATTTATTGCAGAATTATCTGAAAGAGGGGGCATGAAAATTTGCCTTTGCTTGACACTAAATGAAAAGATCGATCCAACCACACGGATAATGGAGGGACATGTTGCAGTAATTTCTCAGCACAGTGATGAAGAATCAGCACTTTCACATCCACTGGATCCATGGAGCGAAAGTGAACATCTCACCTGCTTCTTGTAGATTTTCAGCTGCTCCTCAAAGTGTGCTGCAAACTTGTTGATAGTCTCCTCCTCAGCTGCACAAAGCAGAACATTGGAATGAGCAATTAATTCTACACAATGTCTGCCTTTACTTATGACTTTTAATTTTGTCTTGGTATTTTTATGACTACATTGATTTACCTTTACAGTCTATGTAAAGCACTTTGAGCCTGCATCTTAATATATGAAATGTGCAATATAATGATATTATCATCAATCACTGAAACAGTATGCAGATTACTCACACAGAACTAGAAATATTAATAACTGTACACCTCCAAGGAAGAACTTTTGATAAGTGTACAAAGTAAGTTTATTATCAAAGTGCATACACATCACCGTATACAACCCTGAGATTCACTTTCTTTTGGGCATACTCAATAAATTCATAATAGAATAGTAACCAATGAAAGACTGCATCAACTTGGTGTTCCAAACAGTGTGCAAAACACACCAAAATGTGCAAATATACAATGAATGAAATAATAATAATAATAATAATAATAATAATAATAATAATAAAGAAAGAAACAATTAACATCAAGAACACGAGATGAAGTGTGCGTCCATAAGACTGTAGGACATAGGAGGAGAATTAGGCCATTCAGTCCATCAGGCCCAGTCCGTCATTCCATCATGGCTGATCCTGGATTCCATACACCTGCCATCCCACAATATCCCTTGATGCCCCAACCAATCAGGAATCTATCAACTTCTGCTGTAAATATACCCGCCAACTTGGCCTCCACCACAGTGTGTAGCAGAGCATTCCACAGATTCACCACTCTAGCTAAAAAAAATTCCTCCTTACTTCTATTCTAGAATAGAATGTCCCTCAATTTTGAGGCTGCGCCCTCTAGTTTTGGATACCCAACCAGAGGAAACATCCTCTCCACATCCACTTAATTTAGTCCTTTCAACAGTTGATAGGTTTCAATGAGATCCCCCTGAATTATTCTAAATTCCAGTGAGTACATCCCAAAACTGCCAAAGACTCCTCATATGTTAACCACTTCATTCCCAGGATCATCCTCATGAACCTCCTCTTGGACTCTCTCCAATGACAACACATCCTTTCTGAGATAAGGGGCCCAAACCTGTTGACAATACTCCAAGTGAAGCCTGACTCGTGCCTTACAAAGCTTCAGCATTGTATCTTTGTTTTTATATTCTATTCACCTTGAAATAAATGCCAACACTGCATTGCTTTCTTTACCATAGACTCAACCTGTGAACTAACCTCCTGGGAGTTTTGCACCTCTGATGTTTGAACTTTCTCCCCATTTAGATAATGGTCTGCACTATTATTCCTTTTACCAAAGTGCATTATCATGCATTTCCCAACACTGTATTCCATCTGCTACATTTTGCCCATTCTTCCAATTTGTCTAAGTCCTGCTGCAATCACATTGCTTCCTCATCACTACCCACCCCTCCAGCTATCTTTGTATCAGCCACAAACTTTGCCACAAAGCCAACAATTACATTATCTGGATCACGGACAAACAACGTGAAAAGCAGCGGTCCTGATACTGACCCCTGAGGAACACAACTAGTCACTGGCAGCCAACCAGAAGAAGCCCTTTTATTCCCACTCGCTGCCTCCTGCCTGTCAGCCATTCCTCTATCCATGCCAGTATCTTTCCTGTAACACCATAGGATTTTATCTTGTTAAGCAGCCTCACGTGTGGCATCTTATCAAATACCTTCTGAAAATCTAAGTAAATGACATTCACTGCCTCTTCTTTGTTCACCCTGCTTGTTATTTCCTCAAAGCGCTCTAACAGGCTTGTCAGGCAAAATTTCCTTTTACAGAAACTACGCTGACTTTGACTTATTCAATCATGTCTCCAAGTACCCCGAAACCTCATCCTTACTAATAGACTCCAACACCTTCCCAACCACTGAGGTTAGGCCTATAAATTTCCTTTCTTTTGCCTTCCTCCTTTCTTAAAGAGTGGGGTGGTGTTTGTAATCTCCCAGTCCTCTGGGACCATACAGAATCAAGTGATTCTTGAAAGATCATGACCAATGCAAATGTTATCCCCTCAGCAACATCTTTCAGGACTCTGGGTTGTAGTCTATCTGGTCCAGGTGAATTATTCAGCTTAAGACCTCTCGGTTTGCTTTGCACTTCTTCCTTTGTAATAACATTGGCACTCATTCCTGCTCCCCGACACACGAGTCTCTAGCATACAGCTAGTGTCTTCCACAGTAACGACTGGAGCAAAGTATTTATTAAGCTCATTGCCATTTCTTTGTCCCCCATCCATTACTACCTCACCAGCATCATTTTCCAGCAGTCCAATATCAACCCTCACCTCCCTTTTACTCATTATATAACTGAGAAAAACTTTTAGTATCCTGTTTTATATTATCGGCTAGTTTGCCCTCATATTTCATCTTTTCCCTTCTCATGGCATTTCTAGTTGCTTTTTGTTGGATTTTAAAAGTTTCCCAATCATCTAACTTCCCACTCACTTTTGCCACTTTATATGCTCTGTCTTTGGCTTTTATACAGTCCTAAACATCCCTTGTCAGCAACGGTTGCCTAGCCCTGCCATTTGAGAACTTATTCTGTGGGACATATCTATCCATTCCCAGAAACTTCAGCCACCTCTGCTCTGCCGTCATCCCTGCCAGTATCCTCCTCCAATCCACCTGGGTAAGATCCTCTTTCATGCCTCTGTAATTCTCTTGTTCCATTGCAATACTGATACATGTGACTTATGCTTCTCTCTCTCTAGTTGCAGTGTGAATTCAATCATATTGTGATCACTGCCTCCTAAGAGTTCCTTGATGTTAAGCTCTGGGTTATTACACAACACCCAATCTAAGATAGCCTTTCCTTGAGTATGCTCGAGCACAACCTGTGCAAGAAACCATCTCGTAGGCATTCAACAAATTTCCTCTCGCGATCTGACACCAAACTGATTTTCCCAGTCCCCTTGCATGTTAAAGTCCCTCATTACAAATGTGACGTTACCTTTATTACATGCCCTTTCCAGCTCCCTTTGCAATCTCAACCCTACATCTTGGCTTCTATGTGGAGGCCTACATATGATTCCCATAATCATTTTTTACCCTTGCAGTTTCTTAACTCCACCCACAAAGATGCAACATTCTATGACTCTATGTCACCCCTTTCTAAAGATATAATTCCATCTCTTACCAACAGAGCCACACCACCGCCCACGCCCTCCTGCCTGTCCTTTTGATACAATGTACATCGCAACTATGACCGTTAAGCCACGACTCAGTGATGTCAACAACATCATACCGACCAATCTCCAACTGCGCCATGAGCTTGTCCACCTTATTCCGAATGCTACGTGCATTTAAATACAGCACTTTCAGTCCTGTATTGTTCTCCCTTTTGAATATTTGCATCTGTGGTACAACACAACTCTGTGCTCTATCTGCAGTTGTACCCAATCATTGGCTTGCTCTTCCTTATATTCATATTACATATTACATCATCTACTTGTAAACCGGCTGGCTCATCCTCAGCTCTATAATACTGGTTCCCATCCCCTTGTCATGTTAATTTAAACCACTCCCAACAGCTCTAGCAAACCTGCCCACAAGAATAGTGGTTCCCCCTCAGATTCACGTGCACCCCGTTCCTCTTGTACTGGTCTGTTTTCAGGACCTCCTCCCTTTTCTTAACCTATGTGGTTAGTACCAATATGTACCACAACTTCTGATTGCTCAGCTTCCTTTTCAGGGTATCGTGGACCTTTGTGGATATTGTCAACCTTTGCAGCCACATTGCCAATTGATTCCTTACAGCGATTTTAAGTATATTTATTCTCAAAGTATATATGCAGACAATCATGAAACCAAAAGAAAATGGAACTTGTTCAGTGAAAAGCATCAAACCCCGCTTACCCACCCCCACCACCAACACGCACAAGAAAAATCATGCAAATGACAACATTAAAAAAATAGCAAAAACACGGAGTATAAAACACAAAATCTCAAACACAAAAATCAAAAGTCCAGACGTAATCAGTTCAGCTTGGTCTTTGCTATCCCACAATCAGTACAGATTGGTCATATCTCATCCTCACCGACAATCAACACTGGCACACATAAGGATATGTGCTTAGCCCACTGCTCTACTCACTCTACACCCATGACTGTGTGGCTAGTCATAGCTCAAATGCCATCTATAAATTTGCTGATGATACAAAAATTGTTGACAGGATCTTAGATGGAGACAAGAGGGTGTACAGGAGTGAGATATACCAGCTGATTAAGTGGTATCGCAGCAACAACCTGGACTCAACGTCAGTAAGACCAAAGAGCTGATTGTGGACTTCAGGAAGGGTACAATGAAGGAACTGAACCAATCCGCAGAGGGATCAGAAGCAGAGAGAGTGAGCAATTTTGAGTTCCTGGATGTCAAGATCTCAGAGGACCTAACCTGGTGCCGACATATCAATGCAGCTATAAAGAAGGTAAGAGAGTGGCTACACTTCATTAGTAGTTTGAGGAGATTTGGTTTGTCACCTAAAACACTTGAAAACAGATGTACCATGGAGAGCATTCTGGCAGGCTGCATCACTGTCTGGTATGGAGGGGCTACTGCACAGGATCGAAAGAAGCTCCAGAATGTTGTAAATTTAGTCAGCTCCATCTTGGGTACTAGCCTTTGCAGTATCCACAACATCTTCAAGGAACAGTGTTTCAGAGAGGCAGCATCCAATTCTAAGGAGCCCCATCATCACCTAGGACATGCCCTCTTCTCATTGTTACTGTTTGGAAGGAGGTACAGAAGGCCGAAGACACACACTAAGTGATTCAGGAACAGCCTCTTCCCCTCTGCCATCCGATTTCTAATTGGACATTGAACCCGTGAGCACTACCTCACTTTTATTATTTCAGTGTTTGCACTATTTTTAACTTCAACTATTTAATATGTATTCACTTACTGTAATTGATTTACTTATTTTTTTCTCTATATTCTCATGCATTGCACTGCTGCCGCTAAGTTAACAAATTTCACAACACAGGCCGGTGATTATGATTCTGATCTGCAGGCCGCACCAATTCAAAGTTGCCCAAAGTAGCAACAAAGGAAGAAGTGACCAGAAACCAGAAACACATCATAACATGAACGACAAAGTCCAATCCTCAAACTGCATACACTAAACCTTGCCCAAGACCCAGGACTCTGGCACCATCCTCCGACAGCATTGAGGGAGACAAAGGGGAACCCTCACATGCAGACACCATCCTCCGACAGCATTGAGGGAGACAAAGGGGAACCCTCACATGCAGACACCATCCTCCGACAGCATTGAGGGAGACAAAGGGGAACCCTCACATGCAGACACCATCCTCCGACAGCATTGAGGGAGACAAAGGGGAACCCTCACATGCAGACACCATCCTCCGACAGCATTGAGGGAGACAAAGGGGAACTCTCACATGCAGACACCATCCTCCGACAGCATTGAGGGAGACAAAGGGGAACCCTCACATGCAGACACCATCCTCCGACAGCATTGAGGGAGACAAAGGGAACCCTCACATGCAGACACCAGTCTCTGGCAGCAATGAGCAAGAGGCTGGTAGATGGCGCTGAACACCCACTTGCCTTCCACAAGCTTTGGTGATTTCATTCTTCCTTGGCGCTTTAATCAGCAAGAAAGGGAGTCTTCCATGGGTTTCTGCCTTGTCTGCATGCTTCTTGGCCTCGAGACTGCACTCTTGGCTTGAAGCCTCACAGAGCATCCTCAGAGACAGTAAAGAGCCAGATTGCTCAAGCAGCCCAAAAGCACACCACCAAACTGCAGATCACAGGCTTCAACAGTAGCAGAACCATATTTTAAAGAAAAAGACGTAAAAGTGAAAGAGGTAGGTTCATTGCTCGCTGGTACCATCTTCTTCCAAGCAAATTCTTTTTCTCAAGTAATAACATCTCACGTAGATAGGACAACTCTGAATACCTTTCACAAGTGTAATGTTGCATCCAAACTAGTTAAGGTAGACTTGGGCCAAATAAAAAGCTATTGAAAATCCCCTTACTTAGTTGATCCCCAGAAGGGGAACAGAGTTGTACCAGAACTCTGGTCTGTCCACATTGTTGTATGGGTCAGAATGACAGAGAACAACCTCGTCAAGCTGTCGTCTTTCCATACCATGAGCCTCCAGAAGATGATCCGTATTTTCTGACCATAAAAGATCTCCAACCACACCCTACTCGTTCAGAGTCATCAAGAGGACATGGCCACAATCACCATGAGGAAACACTGGAGATGGATTGTGGACATGATGAGAAGAGAGGCCAACTCCATCATCAGGGAGCACTTCAAAGACAACTTGGTGCCGTACCATTCAGGCAGAAATGTGGAAAGGACACATGAAGATAGAGAACCTTCACTGTTGTCCTAAGGCCAGCGGAGCAAGAGGCAGTAACTAGCCATTGCAAATACTTGTGTCTACGTGCCAACAACTGCTCATTCTGCATGCAACACTAAGGAGCAAGAAAACACCAAGAATCAGAATCTCGTCCCTTTCATCTGAGAGGTGACACAAAAACTGAACTATGAGGGGAGCTTATCTCCCATCCAGAGAGCTGTTTCTTTAAAATATCAGTGTTAAATTCATGGTGAGTACTGACTGCACAATTGGATAATAAATAATCCCAGATGTATTAAGTTGAACAGCTAATTATGTAGATGCATTGCCAAATACTACAACAACACGTCAAGTGAAGCAAAATAAATTGCAAATACAAGACCGACATATTCCCGGTTGAAACGTCTTCTTCAAGGCTCCTGTGCACCCAGCCTGCAGGTAAATGAGATTTTAAAATTTACACATGAAGAGTTTTGTCAGCACACAGTCAGAAGCAGCTCAGTGGGGCTTTTCACCAACTGGCAGCTCCATCTGTCATGATATTCTCTACATCCAACAACAGAGCGCTGTCGAGGGAAAGCAGCATCCATCCATGGACTCACTTTCAAGGATTCTTCATCTTACATACTTGATATTTATTGCAGAAAATCGTAGAAAAAGTAGTGGATACGACCAGTTCATCACGGGTAAAGCCCTCCCCATCATTGAGCACATCTACATGGAGCGCTGTTGTAGGAAAGCAGCGTCCATCATCAGGGACCCCCACCACCCAGATCATGCTCTCTTCTCTCTGCTGCCATCAGGAAGGTGGTACAGGAGCCTCAGGACTCACACCACCAGGATCAGGAACAGTTATTACCCTTCAACCATCAGGCTCTTGAACCAAAGATGATAACTTCACTCACCCCATCACTGAACTGTTCCCACAACCTAAAAACTCACTTTCAATGACTCTTCATCTTACGTTCTCGGTATTTATTGCTTATTATTTATTATTATTTATTTGCCTGTCCTGTTGGATGCAGCCTTTCACTGATTCTATTGGGTTTCTTGTATTTACTGTGAATGCCCACAAGACGATGAATCTTGGGATGTATATAGTGACAATATGTACTTTGAACATCTTCAACAAAATATAGTTAATGTTACGAATGTGCCACACCTCTGAGGGGCCGAAGGGTACAAAGTAGCCCCCTCCTTTTTGAGAATCGCAAGATCGCTATTAATTCGGGTCTGGGACCCAGGAAATAAGAGAGAGACGTCCAGAATACACAAGGCTTGGAATGTGTCCTGGCCTCAGCAAGACGGAACCACTGATAACGGCCATTGTCTCTTGGAGACGGAATTGTGTATTGAGTACTGTACTATTCATTGAAGCCCTCAGGAGATGACCAGAGTGGGCTGGTTGAGGGATTGCATCATCCCAACCTGATTGACATCTGAGACCCTGTGAGTAAGGATAAAAGAGGGTCTGGGGAACACCCCTTCAGACGCACCAGGAGGGACGCTAGAAATCCCGTGACAGCGTTTGATAGCGACAGCCGGTGGGGGGCTCGCGTGTGTCCTTTCCCTTTGCCTGGGATTGGGGCCTCGCCACGGAAGAACGGCTTAGCTAAAGAAGAGGCCACACCAACGAAACTCTCGAAGGTTCGGAATCATTAAAAGGAAAAGCTGGCAAGTTTCTAAAAATCTCTCTCTTGACTCCAACCAAAGGCTGCAGCCTGAATGAACTGAGTGACTTTTATATTTCCACCTCTCTACCTTTGCTGGTAAGTGACCCAGTTACGGGGTTCAGAACAACTTGGGGATCTCGTCTCGGGATTTGATACCAAATTGGAGGGCCAGTGAATCGGGCTTAAGTCCAAACGTGGGTCTGGTTGTGTGGGTAGCCAGACGGGAAACCAGCAAAGATGGACGTGGAGGAATTTATAGAAAACCCGACTCTGGAGGCGCTAGAGGCGGCCACAAAGTCGGAATTGATAAATATTGCGAAAGGACTAAACCTCGCAGAGGTGAGGTTGTCGATGAAAAAGCGGGAGGTGCGGAGGGCCATAACTCAGTATTATATTGTGAAGAATGTGTTTTCAGCTGAGGTATTGGAAAATATCCCTGAAAAGGTACCAGCTAGTGGGACGGCTCAGTTAGAGTTGGAGAAATTAAGGTTGGAACATGAAATTAAATTAAAACAGCTGGGAGCAGCTGAGAGAGAGAAAGAAAGGGCCGAGAAAGAAAAAAAAAGAGCCGAAAAGCAAAGGGAGCATGCGCTCCAGCTCAAGGAGTTAGAGGTGAAGAGGGAGCATGAAATTCAGCTAAAACAGCTGGAAGCAGCTGAGAAAGAGAAGGAAAGAGCCGAGAAGGAGAGGGAGGCGGAGAAACAGAGGCAACATGACTTGGATATGGAGAAGTTCAGGCAAGAGCGAAGAGTTCAAGGGTCAGACCGAGAGGAGCGGTTTAATGTTAGTCGGGAGTTTAGGTTAGTACCTCCGTTCGAGGAGACAGATGTTGATAGCTATTTCTTGCATTTTGAAAAAGTGGCAGTGAGTCAGAAGTGGCCCAGAGATCAGTGGATGGCATTGTTACAAAGTGTGTTAAAAGGGAAGGCACAACGGACATATGTGGCGTTGTCCATGGAGGAGGAGGAGTCTGAGAATTATGAGAAAGTAAAGGAGGCCATTCTTCGGACCTATGAATTGGTACCTGAGGCGTATAGACAAAAGTTCAGAAATTTAAAGAAAGGGTGGAATCAGACATATACCGAGTTTGCCTATGAGAAGGGTGTGCTCTTGGATCGTTGGTGTGCAGCAGAAATAGTGGAAGAAGATTTTTGGCGTCTCAGGGAGTTAATTCTGATTGAAGAATTTAAAGGTTGTGTTTCGGATGATATCCGGATGTATTTGAATGAGAAGCCAAATAAGTCCATCTCCGAATTTGCCAGGTTCGCAGATGAATATGCCCTAACCCACAAGACAAAGTTTTCCTTGAATAAAAGTTACCAGAGAGACCGTGGGAACGGTAGAGAAAGCTCGCCGGCTGAGGCAGAAGGCAGAGGTCCCACCAGGAGCTAGCGGTAAAATTAAGGAGGAGGAAAGGCAAGACGGCAGGAGAGGTCCTGGTTTGACCTGTTTTAATTGTGGAAAGGTGGGTCATATTGCATCTAAGTGCCTTGCTCCGAGGAAGGAGACAGGAAAATGGAAAGCAGCAGTCCCTATAGGATGTGCTGTGGTGATCAGTAAATCGACGAGAGAGCTCCAGGTAGACAGAGTACGAGAAGGGTCTGAGACTTGTATGTCAAACAGAACCGTGTCTGTGCGAGAGGGAGACACACCAGTTCCGGTGCGGATCTGGAGAGACACGGGAGCTGAGCTGTCATTGATTAGCAGTAAGGTACTGGATTTTGGTCGCAAGACTGCAGAGGTAGCTTTGAGAGGAATAGGAAAAGGGACCGAAGTGGTGCCCTTGCATGGGATCATTCTGAATTGTGATCTGGTAGCTGGACCAGTTGAAATAGGGGTGCAAGCAGAATTCCTGAGAACTGACGTGGACGTCCTTCTGGGTAACGATTTAGCCGGTGGTAAGGTTTGGTCAGCAATGAAGCTGATGAGCCAGCCTGTGAGTGTTGAGGTCCCGCCCCTACATTCCAAGATCTATCCCGCATGCGCGATCACTCGCAGCATGTCGAGAAAGGCAGCTGAGAACGAGACCAGTTTAAATCCGGCCAGTATCGATTTGGCCGAGACGTTTTTACCGACCCTGTACCACAAGGATTTAGAGGGTGGAAAAACGGAGGATAGGAAAGTGAAAGAGAGTAAGGGAGAGGAGGTAGTCCTGCCCTTAGCCAGGAGGAAATTTATAGAGGCACGAAGTAAAGATGAGAAACAGATAAGGCTGTTAAAAGGTCCAGGGTTGGACATGGATGATCTGTCTGGTTTGGCAGAACTGTTTGAAGAAGTTGAAAATTCTAAAGGTGTTCCCGATAATGAAATGAGGGCAGTCCTAGATGAAAAGGATGCCATTACCTTGAAGAAGTCTGCTGGGTTGGCAGACGAGGTTGTTTCAGCCCGCAGGGTTGAGTTTACTCCGGAAGGGAGTTGCCCAGAGAGTAGCTGGGAGGATCAGGGGAATGTAGAATCTGAAAAGGGTATGGGTATTGAAAACCTGGAAGAGGCAAATGTCCCATTTGAGTGTGTTCAAGATGTGGATGCACGTGGTACTGAACCTAGTAATGGAGCTCAGAAAAAGTCTGAGGTATTTGATTCAGTTGGAAAGGAATGCAGTCCTTGTGGGTCAGATGGACTTGGTTCAGTGAAGAAAGGGTTAACCTTGGTAATAGTGGGAAGTGAGAATTCCCAGTTGTTTGTGTTCGAAGGTGTGTTAAAAGTTAGTGAGGAGATAAAAGGTGGTGATGTGAATCTTATTATTGAAGGAAAAGGGAAAAGTGTAGTTCCCAAATTGAATGAAGAAAATTTAAAGTCTGGATTGATGTCAAAAGCAGCAACCAGGCTACAGAGACCATGGCTTGGTAACGCGGTGCCTGCGAATCAATTACAGGTTGATTTGGAATGTAAAGGTGCCCCACACGCTATTGTTATTCAAGACTGTGGTTTGAAAAAGCAGAATTCGAAATGCTGTTTGAGCAAAGAGGGATCGCTTGCAGATCTTAAATTGAGAACTAATAGCATGAAGGGTCCTGAAGAGAAAACTAGCAACTTGCTTAAACTGAAAGAATTGTGTGGAAATTCGGAAAATGGTCTAAGTTTGGAACACATTGTTGATAAAATAACTCCTATGAAAGAAGCTCACCACGTGGGAGTTAACTGGAAAAGGGGCGAGGGTTGACGGGATGCCGTTTTAACTAACAGGATCTGGTCTAAAGGGATTTCGACAAAGCATGTGAATAATAAAGATAACCCCCATGAAGTTTGACTGTTCAGTTTGAAAGTAACATAAAGATTAGTATTTGCATGAACTTTTGTAGTATACACGTAAGCTAAGATCACAACTCTAGTTTTGTTTGCTGAAGAAAAGGAATAAAAATAGGTAGTTATTAAATTGGAGTCTGATGCTACAAGACTTTATTAAGGTACAAGATGTTAAGATATTAAAGGAAGTGACAATGTAATCGTTAACTGTTTAGATGCTGAATGGAATGCATAACTGTATTACTCTGTAGTGGAAAAAAAAACTCTTTTGTATTGTGTTAGATTCTAAAATCCTGTAAGACTCTGTATTAATTAATTTTTACCGATGGTAAAAAGGCTTTGAAGGAAGGGGGTGTTACGAATGTGCCACACCTCTGAGGGGCCGAAGGGTACAAAGTAGCCCCCTCCTTTTTGAGAATCGCAAGATCACTATTAATTCGGGTCTGGGACCCAGGAAATGAGAGAGAGAGACGTCCAGAATACACAAAGTTTGGAATGTGTCCTGGCCTCAGCAAGACGGAACCACTGATAACGGCCATTGTCTCTTGGAGACGGAATTGTGTATTGAGTACTGTACTATTCATTGAAGCCCTCAGGGGGTGACCAGAGTGGGCTGGTTGAGGGATTGCATCATCCCAACCTGATTGACATCTGAGACCCCGTGAGTAAGGATAAAAGAGGGTCTGGGGAACAACCCCTTCAGACGCACCAGGAGAGACGCTAGAAATCCCGTGACAGCGTTTGATAGCGACAGCCGGTGGGGGGCTCGCGTGTGTCCTTTCCCTTTGCCTGGGATTGGGGCCTCGCCACGGAAGAACGGCTTAGCTAAAGAAGAGGCTACACCAACGAAACTCTCGAAGGTTCGGAATCATTAAAAGGAAAAGCTGGCAAGTTTCTAAAAATCTCTCTCTTGACTCCAACCAAAGGCTGCAGCCTGAATGAACTGAGTGATTTTTATATTTCCATCGGACAATACATTATCCCCTAGACAACGATAGAGCTATTTCTTATTGATTATTATTATACCCGCACTTTTAGATTTAGTATTGATGACGTATAGTACCTGTATGTTTGCATTGATATTATTTTTGTGTATTTTTACCAATAAATACTGTTAAAAATAGTACCATCAGACTTCAACGGACCTCTCTATCTTTGTTGGTAAGTGACCCAGTTATGGGGTTCTTAACATTAAGCAATGAGAGTAGGGGGCAGGGCATGGAAAGTATCCAAAAACTAGATGCCATTGTTTTAAGGTGAAAGCGGAAAGATTTCAAATAACTTCGAGGGTAAATTTCTTCATGTGCAAGTTGGTGAGTACCTAACAAGAATTGCCCGAGAAGACAGTTGAGGCAGGTACAATAACAATATTTCAAAGACATTTGGATAAATATCGGAGAGGCTTCAAGGGATGTGAGCTAAACGCAGGCAAATTGGATTAACTTAGGTGGGCATCTCAGTGACCACGGATGGTTTGGGCCATAGGGCTTGTTTCAATGGAGATTTACACAATGGCTCTATGACACTCAGTCAGTGGCAGACCCAAGTCATCAAAAAGGAGACAAGTCCCCATTAATGTTACATGCACAAAATGCTGGAGGAACTCAGCAGGTCAGACAGCATCTATGGAAATGAACAATCAATAGACATTTTGGGCCCAGACCCTTCATCAGGACTGGAAAGGAAGGGGGAAGCTGGCAGAATATAAAGGCGGGGGGGAGGGGAAGGAAGCTAGCTAGAAGGTGATAGATGAAGTCAAGTGGGTAGGAAAGATATAGGGGCTGGTGAAGAAGGACAGGAGAGTGGACCAGAGGAGAAAGGGAAGGAGGGGGCCACTAGAGGGAGATGATAGGCAGGTGAGAAGAGACAAGAGGCTGGAGTGAGGAAAAGAGGGGAGGGGGAGGGAAAATTGTTTTACCATGGGGAGGAATCGATACTCATGCCATCAGGTTGGAGGCTAGCCAGATGGAATATCAGGTGTTGCTCCTCCACTCTGAGGGTGGCCAGATATTACAATGCAATCTGCATAATTATTTTTAAATCTCCCTTTCAAGTAGTCCACAAACATGCTTTCTGCAGAACTATCCACAATAATTTCCAATTTACCCTTTAAGAAGCAACAGCTATAATTTTATGAATACTTCAGACTTTGATTTTTTTATAACAGAACTACAATATACTTTAATTAGTGCTGTAAGACTTTAATGTGAAACAGATGCAATGATGCAACATTTTAAACTTCAAAGGTAAATTTTGTCAATTGAATTGCCAATATTTGACTGCCTCCGCCCATCCACCAAACATTTTAATTCCAATACCCATTCCAACATGTCAGTCTATCGCCTCCTCTTGTCCCAGAATGGGGCCACTCTCAGGGTGGAGGAGCAACACCTTATATTCCGTCTGGCTAGCCTCCAACCTGATAGCATGAATATCGATTTCTCTTTCCAATTAAAAAATTATTTTCCCTGCCCCTCCTCTCTTCACCACTCTGGCCTCTTACCTCTTCCCACCTGCCTACAATCACCCACCGAGTCCCCTCCTCCTTCCCTTTCTCCTATGGTCCACTCTCTTCTCACATCAGATTCTTTCCTCTCCAGCCCTTCACCTTTCCCACCCACCTGGCTTCACCAATCACATTCCAGCTAGCCTCCTTCCCCTTATCCCACTATTTTACTCCCTCGTCTTCCCTCTTCTTTTTCAGTCCTGAAGAAAAGTCTTGGCCCAAAACATTGAATGTTTATTCATTTCCATGGACCTGCTTTGGATTTCCAGCAACTGTAGACTGTCTCGTGTTTAATATTTGACTCTGGAATGTTGGAATTCTGACAGGGTTGATATGAGGGACAGGAAGCACAAGTAATCATTTGGTACTGATAATGTCAGACTAGCTGCTGTGAAAATTGTCAAGCTTAAAGAATACACCCTAACTTTCAGACAGCCAAAATAAATATGAAAACCTGGTTTGGCGGTAGTCAAGACAAAAACAAAACAAGTACTGTGGAAAATATCCACAATCCACACGAGTGCTTTCGGTCAGTGTGTTCGGAGTTGGACGGGGAGGGCGTTGTTCGGTTCGTGCACATCTTTGCCCGAAGAAGTTTTCCCTGTGCTGTGCTTACTCAATACCAAAAAACAGGAAAGAGGTAGTCATGATGCATTGAGAAAGGCCATTTGGCCCATCAACTTCTGGGCACCCCACCTGTATTAATCCCAACTTTCAGCAGCTGGCCAGTAGTCTTCAATGCCTTGGTGATTGAAGTCTTCATCAACACACGATTTAAATGCTATTAATAATTCTAATTCTCTTTGGTATTGCACTCCAGGTACCAACCATTGAGTGAAGAAACCCTCAGAACCCCTCTAAATTTCATACCCATTCCCCAAACTATATCCTTTAGCTATATTTTCTTCTGATAAGGGGGAAGAATTAATGCAGATTACCCAATCTGTACCCCCCAATTTTAAATACCTCAATCATAACATACAGGAGCAGAATTAGGCCATTCAACCAATCAAGTCTGTTCCACCACTCGATCATGGCTGATTTATTGTCCCTCTCAACCCCATTCTCCTGCCTTCTCCAAGAACCTATTGCCCTCTGCTTTAAATATACCCAATGACTTGGTTGCCACACAGGAATGGAGGGAGTGGACACTACATCTGGTTTGTACTATCTTTCCTTACTAGTGGGCTCCCCTCCAAGTCACATAGCATCCTGATAATGCTGCTCCTTTGAGCTTCCACCTTCACAGTGGGACTGTTCCAGGGGTTCCCAATCTGGGCTCCACAGACCCTCGGATAATGGTAGACAATGACAGACCCTTGGTACAATGATAATGACAGACCCTTGGCATTAAAAAATGTTGGGAACTCCTGGACTGTTCCTTTACTAGAAAGATTTCCATCACCTTCAAGGGCAATAAATGCAGAAACTGACACAGGTCCCTGGCTCCACCACGCTGACGTTTCATAATTGGCAACACAGAAATGCAGTGTCAGGGGCATGGTCTATCATGGTTGTTCATTTTTAGCAAAGTATTATATTGATAAAAATGCATTATTAATAACATGATGTATGCTCTAGAGTTTTCTGTAGAAAAACCTGCCAAGAACAATCACAGACTGGAAAGACCATGACTGAATTGAATTGACTTTATTATTTACATCCTTCATATACACGAGTAAAAATCTTTATGTTACCTCTCCGTCTAAATGTGCAATGTGCAATTTATAGCAATTTATAATAAATAGTATGTACAACAATATAACATAGAAATACAGTTGTGTCAGCATGAATTAATCCCCAATGATCCTTCGGGCTTTTTTTTTGTATGTGTCCTGAATAGTGAGAAGTTCACATCTACAGATGCGCTGGGCTGTCCGCACCACTCTCCGCAGGATCCTGCGATTGAGTTAAGTACAGTTCCCATATCAGGCAGTGATGCAGCCAGTCAGGATGCTCTCAATTGTGCCCCGGTAGAAAATTGAACATCATACGACAGGGCACATATGAATGAGTGAATAATGTATGCTTTGAACTAGGGAGATTGCAATAAGTACTGAGGAAATCTAGGGCTGAACGGATGCACTGAACTAATATTCCAAATAGTTCAGCAAGTGCTGAAATTTTGATCAGATTGCAAGTATATTTTTCTGAATCCCATAATCATCCTTTACAGACAGGTTTGAAAGCTAAGCATAGAATGAAGTTTAGAAAGTACACAGACTTCTGCACTGTTCCAATGATTGGCAAACGCTGATCAGAAGGTGTGGTGCAGCACCCATGCTGGAATGGGTGGGGGGGGGGATCACAAGCCCCTCCCATCAATGGTTCCCTCCAGCGTTCGCTCAATGGGAGAAAGCTGGATCGTGTACATGCATTTGTCTGCAGACTGCTGAGGGTTTGTTTTGCCAACAACATCCATGCACCATCAATCTAAAGGACATGTCACTTTGGGACCTGGGCTGTATTTTTGGTGTGACTCTAAGCTTACTGCTACATTATATGCGCTATATGTGCCTCATGCTGCGTATGACTGTTAGACTGTAAGACAAAGGAGCAGAGTTACCCCAAATGTTCCATTGAGTCTGCTCTGCCATTTCAACACGGCTGATCAATTTCCCTCTCAGCCCCAATCTCCTGCCTTCTCCCCATGACCCTTCATGCCCTGACTAATCAAGACTATTTGTACTGTGTTTTTCACCTTGGCCCCAGAGGAACGTTGCTTCATTTGGCTGCAGTCATGACTAATCGAGTATGGTTGAACAGCAATTAAACTCGAACTCTGAAGTGGAGAAAGCCACAGTTCTCACTTACGTTTGTCAAGTCGTGGACGAGGATTATACCGATACCCAATCTGACTCCAAAACACAGGCACTGATCCACGGGCCTGGACAAACGACAGGGTGTGACTGTGGACGTGGATCAGCTGCTCTGTCTCCACGTAATTTGCCACGTTTCCATTCTCATCCACACCTCGACGCTTATAGCGCATTCCTGCAGCATTTGAACAAGGGCACACGTTAAACCAAGTCCAGCTTCACCAAGTAAATTTGATGATTAATTGACATTTATAATGCTGATAATGGAGCCACTTCTTTATTTATTCACAAGGAATAAATTTCTTTATCGATTCAACAGAAAGGCCACATCAATCCTGATCATTACCACGAGTCATGGAACTAAAATCAAGGATCAACCTCCAGCACAGGAGACCAATCCAAAATATTTGTCAAGAGTAACTGATAAATACATAGGTAAGATACTTTATTAATCCCAAAGGAAATTACAGTGTCACTGTAGCATTACAAGTGCAGATGTACAAAGTAAGAAAAAAAAAGTTACCTTAAAAATAGGATGTACACAATTTACAAGTCAATCGTGGCCGAGAGCAAGAATGATTTCATATACCGCTCTTTAGAGCAGTGCAGTTGACTTAGTCTATTACTGAAAGTGCTCCTCTATTCAGCCAAGGTGACAAGCAGAGGGTGAGAAACCTTGTCCAGAATGTTCAGGATTTTCTGGAGGGTCATTTATTCTACCACAGCCTCCAGTGTGTCCAGTTTGACTCCTACAACACAGCCAGTCTTGGTCAGAAATTCTCTTTTCGATTTTTAAAATCAGAAATGCAAATTGCTTCATTTTCTAAATGCTCAGAATTTCCTGTCATTTAAACCATTTATCTGATAGCATACTAATTAGCTTTTAGCATCTGCAGATTGCTGGTGGAAGGGGAGGGGTGTTGCCGAGAAGGAGCTCCTTGTTACAAGGATTCACTGTGATGCATGAAAGTTTTCAGCTCCTTAATTTAAACTCAAAATAAAAGAAGAAATCAAAGGATAAGCAGCTGTCAGAAGTCTACCAAAAAGGCTGGAAACACTCAGAAGTCACACAGTATCCATCGGGAAAAAAAACAGAATTATAGTCAGGACATCAAAGGTACTGGGGAGAAGGGGAGAATGGTGTTGAGAAGGATAATACGTCTATCATGATGGAAAAGTGGAGCAGATTCAATTAGCTGAATGGCCTAATTCTGCTCCTATGTCTTATGGTCTAATGTTTCAGACTGAACACCAGTTAGAAGTTTCTCTTTCCATTGATTGAGACTGAGTACTCCAGCATTTCCATACTTCTTAAAGGAAGTCTTCAAAAATTGACAGACTGCAGTTGACTGGCTATAAAGCATTTCAGGATGTGGTATCATCATTCAGAACTGGAGTTGGTATCAGTGCTTAAAGCAAAAGATACATGTCCAGACTAAGGAACCCAGTCAATACAGTGCTGTGCAAAAGCCTTAGGCATATATATAGCAAGAGTGCCTTACACTTCTGTCAACGTGGAGTGGAGAGAGAGTTTGATTTCAGTGTGATGACCCTTTGTCAAAACTGGTGAATCTCAGAATACACCTGTCAAACAAATGGAGTGGAGAAATGATGTTTGTCTCAAGCACGTAGCTTGATGTGGTTCAATACCTGCTCTGTGCCGACTCCTCCTTGAAATGACCGCCACTAAAAATCTTGGATGGATATCATCCACACACTGCTCCTGAGATGGAGTTTCAGGACTGCTCTTCTCATCGTCAGAAGATTCATTATAATTGACAACCAGTTCTTCAATCTGCACAAACCCTTGGATTATTGGAACAATCCAGAAATCCGCTTTGGGATCCTGTAAGAGAACAATATTCACGTTTACTTATCGATCGAGGTACAGTGTGGAACCGGCCCTACCAGCTCTTCGAACTGCACCATCCAGCAAACCCCGGTTTAACCCTAGCCTAACCAAGGGACAATTTACAATGGCCAATTAATCTACTATCCGATACATCTTTGGACTGTGGGAGGAAACTGGAGCACCTGGAGAAAACCCACATACTCCATGGGGAGGACGTACAGATCCCTTACAGATAACATCGGAATTGATCACTGACCTCCAGCTCCCCGAGCTGTAATTGTGTCGTACTAACCGCTACACCACCATGACTCGATATTCACGTTTAATCTGATGCCAGAATTATTGCCACTGACCTGTGAAAAGTTAAACTCATTTCCCTGTGGGCAGTTACATTGCAATAATTGCAGAATCCTCTTGGCTGCTATTTTCAGGTCCACAGTAATTAAAGCAAACAAAATGTTCTTCAGCAAGGCAATTCAACTTCAGAAAGAGGCTCCTACAGAGACCTGATGAGAGTCTCAGCCCAAAACGTCGACTGCTTATTAAATGCTGGCTGCCCTGCTGAGTTCCTCTAAAATTTTATATGTGTGGTGAACTACATATACCTGTCTGGACACGCCCCTCTGCTGACTGCTCCTGTGGCTCCTCCCACAGACCCCTGTATAAAGGCGGTTGGAGGCACTGCTCCACCCTCAGTCTCCAGGATGTTGTGTGGTGGTCTCTTGCTGCTAATCGTGGTCTCTTGCAGCTAATAAAAGCTGAGTTATTGATGGTACATCAATATGTGTTACCCTGCTGAGCAAGCGCTAAGAGCCCAACAGTTTCAATCAAAAGCAAATAGCTTGTTCTTTTCCTTGGGGAACTTTTTCATTTTCTGAAAAGTACCCTTAATGGACCACGCCCAAAGCCTGCGCATTACCCACTGGGAGATCATTTCAAACAATCTTAACAAATAGAGGAGATAAACAGCCCTTTTATAATTTTTATAGCAAAATAAATTTTATTCATAATAAAAAAAGTTACAAGTGTAAATAGCACACTTTATTCTTACATTCATCGTCAATGCTTTCAGTACTGTTCTATTGCATTCCTACGCACCAATAGCACCGCTACCGCTCATGTGCCCCCCTCCCCAGGATGGTCACTACTACAATAACTGAGGGGCTTCCTCAACCAACCCGCACCCTTCCTCTCCAGCAGCAGAGCTCTGTTCCATGGTCCTCCCCACCGACCCCTTGCGGTGGCTGCACCAAGCTTCAGGGCACCCCTCAGCACGTACTCCTGCAGCCTGGAACGTGCCAGTCAGCAGCATTCCTCTAAGGCAGGGGTTCCCAACTGGTGTCCACTGACAGCAGTTGGGGTCCATGGCATAGGAACCCCTGCTCTATGGACATCTCAATGAGCTGGCAGACCAACAAGCTTCAGGCAGACTACAAGGTGACTTTCACAATGATCTGATGATCTGCCAGCAGCGTCTGATATTTGTCTCCTTTCATAATACAAAGGCTGGAGGACACTTTCAACCATGAACCTGAAAATGTGAAGCAGGCTAAAAGGATAAGGCTTGGAATGTCCAGGAGTTGCTCATAGGCATTCAATAAATCCACATCCTTTGTGTAACCACAAGAATTCCAAGCTTCCTGACAGATACTTAGGAAGGGCCGGGTTAAGGGGAAGACAGACGGATTTCACACACAGCTGCATGGTATCAAGAAATCCAGGTTCTTGTCAAACCAATGGCCAACAGAACTGACAATAAGGTAGACAGAAAGGCCAGCACTGTGATACACTGTGAAAATCAAAAAAAAAACTGTTTGAGGGACTCAGCAGATCACGCAGCATCTGTCAGCGTAGACAGATCATTGGCATTTCTGGCCTGAAAAGTTTCTGAAAAGCTTTCAGCCCACCCCCCCATTGGAAGTTTTCATGTTTTATGTCTGCAGAGATCTGGGAGTCCAAGGCCAGGGCCAGCGGCAAGCTATAAAAGAACTCTCGGAGGCAGCCACTGGTTATGGATGAAGAGGAGTGACGGCAGCTGGGCCCTAAAATGACCCACGGGTGGTCAACTGTGAAGGGGGTACGCCTGGGACACCGGGTCACACTGTTCAGCCCTCTGGAGATGTAGCGGGCTTAAAGTGACAAAACACCTGGGGGGGGGGGGGGTCTACACCTGATGACCCCAGGGAAGCATCTGACACCCACCAGGCCCCACCTCAAGATCTCTAAGCTATGACCCAAGCTAGGATCTACTTATCAAAGGAATTAAAATATCTAGTCCCATGAGCTCAAACTGATAAGGCGAGGCCGTAGCAGTGTTACTAGTAGCATTACTAGTAGACTGGATTATGGATAGAGGTTAATGGTTTTTGGGCTTGCAGTTAATGAATTTATTCCCACAATTTAATGGTACTACAATTTTAATTTGCAATATTGCTGGAAGAAATGTGATACAATTAACCTTTTAATTCTGGTTTTGTTTTCATTAACCACCCCAATATGCTGTCAGGATAATTGAAGTGCAGTCACGCTTATAACATGAAACACAGCAGCAACTTTGTGCAGAGGTTGATCAGCTAGTCAAGTGGTTTTGCAGCAATAACCTCGCACTCAATGTCAGTAAGACCAAAGAACTGATTGTGGTCTTCTGAAAAGTGTAAGATAAGGGAACACACACCAATCCTCACCAAGGGATCAGAGGTGGAAAGGGTCAGTTGTTTCAAGTTCCTGGGTGTCAACATCACTGAGGATCTATCCCAAGCCCAACATATTGTTGCAGTCACAAAGAAGACATGGCAGCAACTATATTTTATTAGGAGCTTGAGGAGATTTGGTAGGTCACAAATTTCTACAGATGTATCACAGATAGCATTCTAATTACATATACAGTGCCTCTCAAAAGTATTAACACTCCCCCCCCAATGGAAGTATTCATGTTTTATGTCTGTAGAGATCTGCTTTCACTTTGACCCAAAGAGTCTTTTTCTGTTGATCAGTGTCAAAAAAGCCAAGTTAAATCCACTTTGATTCAATGTTGTAGAACTGTAAAACATGAAAACTTCTGCACGGTACTGCATTTGTCCACATGGAGCGGGGAGGGAGTATGCAAATCTGATGAGAGCCAAGGATGTTGGGAATGGGTGGAGCACTGCAGGAGAGGTGTGGGACAGGTGGCAGAGGAGGAGTGCCGGGGCAGGAAGTCAGGAAGTTGGGGGGAGGTGTGATGGTGTCACAGGTGCAAACACACCCAGCCCTGAGACACCAGGCAAGGCCACTTGATTCCAAACAACTGGTTTACTGACCATTACAGAATGTCTCTCTGATGTTTCCCACTCTCTCCTCTCTCCCTTCCCCTTTTCTCAACCATGATTCCCCCTCTCCTTGCTCCCTTCCCACTCTCAGTCCACAATAGATACCCATATCAGAATCAGGTTCATCATCACTCACATTCCGGTGATAATAAACCTGATTCTGATATGTTGTGAAATTTGTTTTTTTTCTGCGGTAGCAGTACAATGCAATACATAAAATTACTACAAGTACTGTGCAAAAGTTTTAGGCACCCTAGCTATATATATATGTGCCTAAGACTTTTGCACAGTGCTGTACATTAATGACTGGTTTTGTCACAACCTAACCAGAACATCAGCAAAAAGTTTCTTCATAACGTGGCACCACAGTGTTGATAAGTAAGAGAAGTATGATGGAGTGGTATCAAGGTGGATCAGTTTAGTCTTTTGCAAAATAGATGCAAATGTACAAATTTATTATCAGGGCTGGGAGGATAATAAAGTGACCTTTGTTCCATCTATCTGGATCACTACTGCATGTTAATTTTGAGTGCTGGCAGCTTTCTTTAACCCCAAAAGACTTTGGCTCCATCAATTCCATCAGATGATGATGCAGTTTATTCAAATCTGGCTGCTACCAAAATTCATTGCACATAATGTGCAAGATATGGTTTTAAGAAATGGGTTCTAAAGAAGTCCAATCCAAGAACAGACTTGTGTGAAACAAGGCTGTTTCACCCAAAACACCAGGGGTCATCAGAAGCAC
The DNA here is from genome assembly GCF_048418815.1 of Hemitrygon akajei. Lineage (NCBI taxonomy): Eukaryota > Metazoa > Chordata > Chondrichthyes > Myliobatiformes > Dasyatidae > Hemitrygon > Hemitrygon akajei. The sequence continues at coordinate 56,071,350 of NC_133146.1, forward strand.
ACAGAAAGGCAGTATAAAAACTGGACTGTTTCATCTCTAGCCTCCAAGAGGACCACAACCTTGTCCTGGTTTGGAGTCTTGCGTACCGCAATGACGTGGTGATATTTGTTCGCAGTCAGGACTTTATGCTTTGGCTCTTGGTAGGGTCCCCCATGCCAAACAGGTCAAAGGTAGGACAGACTAGGAGTGGTCCACTGGTCCACTAGGTTTGGGGGTGGGGGTTCATCTCAGTAATAACAACAGGGCTAGGACTGGTCAAAACGAAATTGTTACGGAAACAGCAACGAAGAATCCTTCTACATCTGAGTGCGATGGTATTCCTGACTCTCCACCTGGAACTTGCATAACTGACAGTAGGGAACACAGAGGAAGCTACTGACATGATGAAGGAACACTGCCAGAGATGGAGGACATTCATTGCTGCCCTAAACGCCAGCAGAGTTACAAGCAGTAATTCACCTCTAAGAGCACTCAGTCCCATCAGGTACCTCCTGCCCCGGCTTGTGGCAGACTCTTCGTGTCCCACAATAGCCTTTTCAGCCACCCCACAAAACAGAACTCGAAGCACATCATTCTTCAACGCAAGGAACTGCCGATAATGAGACAGCAATGTAAACAGTATTTCGTCTCAACACCATTAATGTTGTTACTTACATTTAACTGAATCAGATCATCCATCATGTATTTATTCCAGAAAAACCTATCGTCAACCTGTGAGAAAAGAAAGACATTGGCAAGTAGCAACATACCACTGATTCTCTGCATCTGACTTTGATTACAAACCTTTCCGTTGCTGTATCCTACATAGATTGACTTGTTGCGATTGTATGATAATGTAACGGGTGACAGATGGCACATATTGTTCACAATAAATAAAATTCACAAACACCAGAGTTTTTTAAAGTTGAACTCTGAACTCCAACGCTCCGAGCTATATTAACATTGTGTTACCGTAGTTCACTTGAAGAGATGGAGTCTGATGCAATGATATCAATGTCAGGTGACTGCTTTTGGTTTGCTCGTAATGGAAGTTAAGCACATAAAGCAACTCTGGCATGTTTTATTGACAAAATCCTACACTTTCATTTGACCCAGTTAGTGCTTCCTTAACAAGTAACTTCTGTACAAGACCCTTCTGTGTACCCCAGTGACTAATGCAATGTATCAAGATCTGGGACATAAAAAATACCTTTAAGGTTAAGTAATACCCCAGGCTGAAATGGAATAGAGTACAAGAGATGAGATGCAGACAGATGGAGATTGAAGTTAATCCTAAATGTGAACAGAAAAATGGAAATAGGTAAGAAAAGAAGGAATAAACACAAGATATTCTGCAGGTGCTGGAAATCCAAAGCAGCACACACAAAGTGCTGGAGGAACTCAGCAGATCAGGAAGCATCTATGGAAATATTTCAAGCGCTGACCTTTCTTCGGGACCAGAAAGAAAAGGGGAAGATGCCAGAATGAAAAGGTGGGGTGAAGGGGAAGGACTACTAGAAGGTGATACGTGAAGTCAAGTAGGTGGGAAAGGTAAAGGTAGGTAAGAGAAGAGGAGGAGAGCAGATCATGGGAGAAAGGGAAGGAGGAGGGGCACCAGGTGATAGGCAGGTGAGAAGAGGTGAGATGTCAGAGTGGGGAAATGAAGAGGAGGGAACTTTTGCTGGAAGGAGAGAGCGATGTTCTTGCCACCAGGTTTGGAGGCTACCTAGATGGAATATGAAGTGCTGCAACTCCACCCTGACAGTGGCCTCATCGTGGCAAAAGAGGAGACCATGTTGGAACAGCAATGAGGATAGGAATTAAGATGGTTGGTCACTGAGAAATTCAGCTTTTGACTTACAGAGTGAGGGTGCTTGACAAAGTGATCCCCCAAGTTGTAACGGTTTCACCAATGTACAGGAGCACCAGATGCAACAGACTCGCATGTGAAATGTTGCCTCACCTGAAAGAACTGTTTGGGGCCCTGAAAGGAGGTGAGGGAGGTGGTGTAGCATTTCTGCTGCTTATGGGGAGATTTTCCAGGAGGGAGATTAGTGGGGAGGGACAAATAGGCAAGAGATCCCTGTGGAAAGTGGAGAGTGGACGTCTGATGTCCTGGAGAGGAACGCCTCATCCTAGGAATATATACAGCAAAGACAAAGGAACTGAAAAAAGAGAACAGCATTTTTACAAGAGACAGGGTGGGAATCAGTAAGTTTATAAAAAACAGTTTGTCTCCAGAGATGGAGACAGAGGGATTGAGAAAGAGGAGAGAGGTGTCAGAAATGGGCGAAGTGAATTAAATTTCAGTCCATGGGTCAGACAGCTGAAGGAAAGTCAAGTGAATCATGGAGCCAGATGGAAACATGATGAGCGTGGGTGTGGTTAGTAACGCAGACAGCTTAAAGTTAAGACCCACCAACAGCTTGGGTTACACTGTTTAGTACTTGCTTACTCTAAGAATTATTTTTAATCCCCAGTTTAGCTAACAGCAGGCTAAATTGCCATACATCGTCATCATTATGTGCCGTGTTGTATGCCGTGGGCAATCACTGTCTCATGACCATTATTGTTCTTGGTTAATTTTTCTCTACAGAACTGGCTTGTCATTGCCTTCTTCTGGGCAGTGTCTTTACAAGACGAGTGACTCCAGCCATTATTAATACTCTTCAGAGATTGTCTGCCTGGTGTCAGCGGTCACATAACCTGGACTTGTGATGTGCACTGGCTGCTCGTACGACCGCCCACCACCTGCTCCCATGACTTCAAGTGACCCTGATTGGGGGAGAGGCTAAACTACACCTTGCCCAAGGGGGACCTGCAGGCTAGTGGCCTTACACCTCCTTTGGGTAGAGAGATATCTCCACAATGCCATCCTATGTTTTGCTCTAAAGCCTTCAACTGTGTTCACGAGTGAAGAGACAACTGCCAGATTTCTCCTTCATGGACTACCTACTGAGAGAGTTAGAAAATGCCAGGCACCATGAGTATGATGAACAGTCCTGGGGCTTGGGTTGAAGCCTTCCATGTTAGAAGGCCCCCCCCCCCAACTCTTCACCATAGCTGCCTTGTATGAAATGATGAGGAATGTGACAGGTGGGGGGGGGGGGGGGGGGAACACTATAATTTCAGATGGGCTTCAGTCAGATCTGGTCTGCCTGACATCTGGAGCAGTTACATCTGAGGGAGACCTTACCCTTTGCCACAACGATGCTTCTTTCTTCTCTGATGCACTCTGCCTCTGTATCGAATTTGTAAGGTCATAGGTCTGGCTGTAATAGAATGAATCAGAATCCACGAACATCTTGATGAGCTCTTCCAGCAACCTTCGCTCCAAACGTTCCTTTTCCTTGTTTTCCTTGGCCTGCGAGCAGAAACCAGATGCTTAAATGGACAGGGCAGGGGAATCAAAGCATGTGTCACACTCTCCAGGTACCACTTTTCCATCCACGCCCAGCACACCAAGCATTCAATCAAGTCTCCTCAGAGCAGCCAACAGAGGGAATCCATCCAAGGTCAACACAGACATCCACAGTGGCCACAGACACATTTCCCCAATACTCAACAGCTATGTTTGCCTCACAGAGAAGACTTTATAAGATATATGTTTTATGCAAGGCACAACATTTTTAGGACTCAAAACAGAATACACAGTAGATTCCAGTTAACTGGACCATCAGTTAATAGGGGCAACTGCTTATTTGGGACAACTCAAAGAACAAAAACTAATCGAGGTGATATCTGGGATTTCCTTCGTCTATTTGGAACACACTGTCGCTTAATTGGGACAGGAGACTGTGGCCGAACAGTTTCTAACTTGAGTCAGTCGCTTGCACCTGTGTGGCCAGCAGAAAACACGCTGTACTTAGAGCAAACTGTTTTGAAAATGGTGCAGGTTGCATGTGTTTGTGTTCAGAAAGCAGTGATGTCTGTCACTGATAGTTGGCAAGAAATAAGCAGTAAGACAATTCAGAACTGTTATTGCTCACTGCAGTTTCAAGCATTCAGGCTTGGAGATGCTAAAAACGGCTGGAAGTGAAAATGAAACCATTTCACTACTTCAACAAAAAAGGAGGGGGAGGGGAGGATGGGGAGGGGGGATAGAGGTGGGGGAGGGGGGAGAGGGGGGAGAGGGGGGAAAGGGGGGAGAGGGGGGAGAGGGGGGAGAGGGGGGAGAGGGGGGAGAGGGGGGGAGAGGGGGGAGAGGGGGGAGAGGGGGAGAGGGGGGGAGAGGGGGGAGAGGGGGGAGAGGGGGGAGAGGGGGAGAGAGAGGGGGAGAGAGAGGGGGAGAGAGAGGGGGAGAGAGAGGGAGAGAGGGGGGGGAGAGGGGGAGAGAGGGGGGAGAGGGAGGAGAGAGAGAGGGGTAAGAACGAATTTCTTCAGGAATCCCTTCAAAAACGCTCGATGGAAGTTGGAGGATAAAAGAGCTGGAAGCTGGAGTCACCAAATAGGAGCTGGAGCAGTATACTAGGGTACAGCGATCTAGCAAGGAAAACTTACCTTGGATCACTAGGGTATGTTCCACGTCCAGCTCCTCCAACCGTCCAGTTTAATACCTCCCTCCCCCAAGCTCACTGGTCAGAGGCATCATCAGAAAGGCAAGTTTAGCTTTAGCGCCAGGTCCCAACAGAGTTCCGTACAAGCTCTATAAAAACTGCCCTCGTGTGCTAAAGATCCTGTGGAACCGAATGAGAATTGTCTGGAAAAACCAGCACATCCCATGGGAGTGGCAAAGAGCTGTGACAGCGTTCATCCCCGAAGAGCAGAATTCCAGTTCAGCAGCATCGCACTGCTGAACATGGAGGGGAAAATCATCTTCTCTGTGTGGCTAAGAGGATGACCAGCTCGCTCACGATGCACTGACACCAGCTGCCAGAAGGCAGGAGGAGTTCCAAGGTTCCCGGGACGTGAGGAGCATGCATCATCGACACGGGACCAGATCAACGAGCCAAGCGTGAGGAAGGTGGCCTGCGGGTTGAGTGACTGGATCTTCCGAATGCTGAATGGTCTGTGCCTCACCAGCTCATCAGCTTCGGGATGGAGTTCTCTTACATTCCCAAAGGTGCAGGAGGCCTGGTTTCCAACTACTTCAGTGACCTCCGGACGGGCTTCTCTTCTCACGACTTTACAACGGGGTGGCAGCTGCTCGAAGTAGGCATCGCAATGGGGTGTACCATCTCTCCTGTCCTGTTTGTGGCCGCCTTCGAGATCATCCTATTGGAGCAAGGCTGGTGGTCGATGGGATAAAGCTACAGCCAGGACAGAGGCCTCCTCCACTGAGAAGCTCCATGGATGAGGTCACAAGCATCCTTCAGCCGGCTGCACGCACAAGAAGGCTGCTGAAGAGGCTGGATGAGCTAGTGACATGGGCAAGGATGAAGATGAAGCCTATCCCTCTGAAAATGGGACAGAAGTGACAGCGTCACCCCTGCTGTAGGGGGTGAGGAAATCCCATCGATGGCCAGGCAGCCCATCCAAGGCCTTGGGGGGCAGTACATCGTACAGCTCCCTGTGAGGCAGATGGGGAAGTAGCATAGAAGCAGCTCACAGGGGCCTGGCCAGACTCGACCAGAGCCAACTACCTGGAAAGTATAAAGTGTGGTGCTACCAGTTCACACTGTGCCAAAGAACGACGTGGCTCCTGAAAATGTGAAAAATTCCCTCATCAAGAGCCAGTAGAGTGGACGGGATAGCCAAATTGTACACGGGAAATGGCTGGGGCTGTCTCCGTGTTTCTCAGACACTGGTCTCTTTGAGAAGAACATGTTACAGCTGCCACTGAGATACATCCTCACCTACCACCCCACCAGCCTCCGGATCCAACACATTATCCTCCGCAACTTCCGCCACCTTCAACAGGACCCCACCACCCAGCACATCTTTCCCTCCCTACCCCTCTCAGCTTTTCGCAGGGATCGTTCCCTCCGCGACTACCTGGTCCACACGTCCCTCCCCACAGAACTCCCACCTGGCACTTATCCCTGCAAGCGCAAATGCTACACCTGTCCCCACACCTCCCCCCTTACCACCATTCCGGGCCCCAAACAGTCCTTCCAGGTGAGGCAACACTTTACCTGCGAGTCTGCTGGAGTCGTCTATTGCATCCGGTGCTCCCGGTGCAGCCTCCTCTACATCGGCGAGACCCGACGCAGATAGGACGCTTCATCAAGCACCTATGCTCCGTCCGTCACAATAGACAGGACCTCCCGGTTGCCACCCACTTCAACTCTGCCTCTCATTCCCATCTAGATATGTCTATACATGGCCTCCTCTACTGCCATGATGAGGCCAAACTCAGGTTGGAGGAGCAACACCTCATCTACCATCTGGGTAGCCTCCAGACTGGTGGTGTGAACATTGAATTCCCCAATTTCCGGTAATTCCCTCCCCCTCCCCCTATCCTTGGTCCCTCTCTGCCTCTCTCCCCTTTCAACTTTCTGCTCCTTTATCTCTACAGTTCTTTCATGCTTATCCCCTCCCCCCTTTATCCTTCCTCTGATTGGTTCTCCACCTGGCGCCTCTAGGCCCTACCCCCTCCCCTATCTCTATTACTGGGCTTCGGCCCTCTCCCCCCCCCCCCCATTCCTGGTGAAGGGTCTCGACCCAAAACGTTGGCCACTCTTTTCTCACGGATGCTGCCTGACCTGCTGAGTTCTCCCAGCGTTGTGTTCGTATTCTTTGATCCACAGCATCTGCAGTTGTATTTTTGTGTACTGAGATACATCCGCCTGGGGTACAAACAGGAGAAAATCCGACTGGTCGTTGAGCTGAGGGAGTCCACTGACACACTGGTGAGGGCTGGCAATGCCTCAATCCATACTGGCTATAAATGGAGAGCTCAAGCTGAAGGAGACCGAGCCATCAGCAGGTTGCAGCAAAAAGAGTTTGTGGGGAGAGTCCAGGCTGGACATACAGGACTTGACTGGGGGAAGGCAACACATTTCTGGTCCAAAGCCACGAAGAAAGAGAGGATAGCAATGGTAGTGGAGAGGAGAAGGCACTAGTGGGGGGGGTGAAGGCACCGGCACACGGCTGCCAGGGAAGATAAACAATGTGGGAGAGCACCATCAACAGATCATTCAACTGGTCAGACCTGTGGAAGGTCCCACAAGCCAGACTGAGCTCCCTCATCAAGGCAACCTATGACAAATCGCCCTGCCTCCAAAATCATCACCAGTGAGGATAGCTAGCCCCTGTGTGATACCACCAAAGCCAGCCTCCACCACAGGACGCAAGATCGTGCTGTGCCAAGGGCACTACAGATGGTGGCACGACCAGGTCCTAAAGAAGCTGGTGGAGATCCCGGAGACCTGAAGGCAGGATGCGAGAAGCAGCCTTTCCCCAGCGGGACAGCAACTCATCCCATTTGTTAAGGCTGGTAAGATCGCTGATGCACCCGCCCAAGAGCTCCCTTAGGACTTCTCTCCACAGGCAAGGAGTGGAACAAGAGGGCAGATCTCGGCAGACAGCTGCAATTTCCCCAAAGAAATCACCACCACATCTCTCCAGCAGACGTAGTACTGTGGTCCATGGCCACCAAGACAGTCCTCCTCATTGAGTTAACCGTCCCGGGGAGGAAGGAGTGGAGGCTGCCCATGTGCGGAAGAGGCTGAGGTACTCCGGCCTGGCAGCTGAGTGTATGGAAGCTTGACTTGTGGGCCGTCATCTACCCTGTGAAGGTGGGATGCCAGGGTTTTGAAAGCACTCTGATAAAGTTACTCCATGATATGGCAGTGACTGGAGCGAGGCTCAGGAGGTTCGCCAGAGGTGGCTGAAGAGGGAGAAAAGGGCTGCTTTTGGCTGTGGCTGAGGAGTAAAGACAGAAATTGGGGGGGCCGACTAGCTCCATTGAAAGCTGCAGGGTGGTGGCAGAGAGACATTCCTGTCACTGCTCCACCACCAGAAGATGTACCAGGGCTAAGGGAGTGAAACATCAATGAGTGGTGGTCCCTGGACGCTGACTCTGCAGCTGACCGAATGCCAAGCAGGAAACAGCAACTTCCTGTAAATCTCATAGAAACTATGAAGAATTTGAAGGTACTGACAATCATCTTGAATGTTACAATGAAAATGAAGATTTGGAATTGCAATCGTCAAAAATGCTATCTGAAGGCAGTCCATTATCTACACTAGGTGGCTACATAGATTTTGTTCATTTACTGTCAATCAAAAGAACATGACAGAGTACACTGAATGAATTTCTCCATCGATAACTATTCAGAACTAATACAGTTTTATAGTACAGTACCATGGTGACATTGGCAGTGTTCTAATTTCTTCCGTATGTCGTTTAAATACAGAAATTGTTACTCGGTTAATGGTAGTTTATCTTTCTTATACCTTGTTAAATATTTCAAAGAAACTTCAGCTAATTGAGGCAGCCACATAATTGGGCCAAAATGAACTTGTCCCAATGTGTCCCAGTTAACTGGAATCCATTGTACTTATTGAATTGAACTGACTTTTTTACTTATATCCTTCATATATATGAGTAAAAATCTTTGTTACTTCTCCGTCTAAATGTGCAGTTTATAGTAATTTATAATAAATAGCATGTACAACAGGACAGTCAATACAACATGGAAATACAATTGTATCAGCATGAATTAATCAGTCTGATGGCCTGGTGGAAGAAGCTGTCCCAGAGCCTGTTGGTCCTGGCTTTTATGCTGCGGTACCATTTCCCAGATGGTAAGCAGCTGGAACAGTTTGTGGTTCTGCCACATCCAGCAAATATTTACTGTCAACAGGTTTGAGCTCACCTGCAGTTGTGTCTGAGTAGGCAAAGCTCAGCTCATATTCCACACTGTTTGCCAGCACACACATCTTGCTTTCCAACAAAATAACATAGCTGACTGCTAATGAAAGGTTCCAATTAAAAGTAGAAAAGAGAGAGGAGGGAATTTCTCTTTTAGAACACAGAAACTCTAAGTTTAAAAAAAAGCAAGGTGTTACAGCCTCCAATGTCACCGAGCCATCAAATATGAAAAAATACAGTGCATGTGAAACCGATACAGGAGAGCACTTGATAGTGTCAGTGATAACCCCCCCTCAAAGCCCTACACTCCACCCCCTCCCCCCATACAGTTCTGTGCAAAAATCTTAGCTATAGATAACTATCAGAATCAGGTTTATTATCACTGGCATGTGTCGTGAAATTTGTTAACTTAACGGCAGCAGTTCAATGCAATACATAATATAGGAGAAAAAAAGTAAAAAACAAAATAACAATCAATTACAGTATATGTATTTTGAATAGATTAAAAATTGTGCAAAAACAGAAATAACGTATGTCAAGAAAGTGAGGTAGCGTTCACTGGATCAATGTCCATTTAGGAATCAGATGGCAGAAAGGAAGAAGCTGTTCCTGAGTGCGTGCCTTCAGGCTTCTGTACCTCCTTTCTGGTGAGAAAAGGGCATGCCCTGGGTGCTGGAGGTCCTTAATAATGGACGCTGCCTTTCTGAGACACCACTTCTTGAAATGTCCTGGGTACTTTGTAGGCTAGTACCCAAGATGGAGCCAACTAAATTTACAACCCTCTGCAGCTTATATAAACTTAAGACTGTTGCCTAGGACTGTACGGGGCAGGCAGGGGGAAGTGGTGTGTGCGTGGAATGCACTGCCAGCGAAGGTGGTGGAGACGGATACAATAGGATCTTTTAAGAGACTCTTAGACAGGTACATGCAGCTTAGTAAAATAGAGGGCTACATGGTAGGGAATTTCTAGGCAACTTCTAGAGTAGGTGACATGGTCGGCACAACATTGTGGGCTATAATGTGCTGTAGATTTTCTATCTTCTATGTATGTAGTCAGATGACAATAAATTTGAACTGATAGACACGAGAAAGTCTGCAAATGCTGGAAATCCAAATCAACACACACACACAAAATGCTGGAGGAACTCAGAAAGTCAGCATCTATGCAAGAGTAAATAGTCGACATTTCGAGCCCAGTCCCTTCTCCAGGACTGGAAAGGAAGGGGGAAGACGACAGAATATAAAGGTGACAGAAGGGGAAGGAGGATAGCTAGAAGGTGATAGGTGAAGACAGGCAGGTTGGAAAGTAAAAGGCCAGAGAAGAAAGAATCTGATAGGAGAGAAGAGTAGACCATAGGAGATAAGATAGGAGGAGGAGACCCAAGTGAAGGTGATAGGCAGATGAGATGACGTAAGGGGCCAGAGTGGGGAATCGAAGGAGAGGGAAGAGAGAGGGAATTTTTCTTTTAAACCAGAAGGAGATATCGATATTCATGCCATCAGGTTGGAGGCTAGCCAGAAGGAATACAAGGTGTTGTTCCTCCATCCTCAGGGTGGTCTCATCCTGGCAGAAGAGGAACCCATGGTGAATGTAGATGAATTTAATAAGCAGGCGGAAGAGGAACAACTGGAAATACCGAGAGGATGGGAGGTGACAAGTGGAAGCAACAAAGAGCCTATGCCAGCTTGCATTGCAGTGAATCTTGTTGGGCTCCATGTGCTGCCTCTAAAGAGAATGCTCTATCAGCTTTCCCTCTGACCTGGAAAGTGAATAACCAATCGCACATTTTGCTTGTTGAGGAAGAGCAGTAAATTATACACTCAGTATATTCAAATTGCAAAATACTATGGTTGATAAGTAAATTTTAAACTCTAGATTCTATGATGCAGTTTAATCTCCACCGTGGATAGGATGTCATACTGTGGGTATCTTATCATGATGGAAAGCAGACCAGCAGTTAGCTTGAAGGCAGCAGAACAGGGAATAGGTGTAAATGTACAGATACATTTGAAGGTAGCTGATGGGAAAGTAGTTTAAATACCTTATATAAGATATTTCAACATCATGGGCTGGAATAAAAAGTGAGGTGAGTATAATGATCAATTTATCACAGGATGAATGATCACTAAACACTGAATTTGCCACAGTTAGGATCATCATTATGTGCCATGCCATATGCGATCATGGTCTTTCCATGATCATGTTTGTTCTCGGCAAATTTTTCTACCGAAATGTTTAGCTAGTGCAGTCTTCTGGGCAGTGTCTTCACAAGACGGATGAAACCAGCCATTGTCAATACTCAGAGATTGTCTGCCTTATGACATGCACCAACTGTTCATACGACCACCCACCACCTTCTCACATGGTTCAGGTGACCCTGACTGAGGGCCTAAGCAGGTGCTACACTGCCCAAGGGTGACCTCCGGGTTAGCGGAGGGAAGCAGTGTCTTACACCTCCTTTGGTAGAGACAAATCTCCACCTGCCACCCACAGTTGGAATACTGGCTCCAATTCTGCCCTTCAGAAAGGACATTAAGGTGAAGACAGGATTTACTCGACTAGTTCCAGGGTTAATGGACTTGCCTTGTGGGGAAAGGCTACAGAGGTAGAGGTAGAGGTAGAGAGAGAGAGATGGGGGAAGAGAGGGGGAAGAGAGGGGGAAGAGAGGGGGAAGAGAGGGGGAGAGAGGGGGAGAGAGGGGGAGAGAGGGGGAGAGAGGGGGAGAGAGGGGGAGAGAGGGGGAGAGAGGGGGAGAGAGAGGGGAGAGAGAGGGGAGAGAGAGGGGAGAGAGAGGGGAGAGAGAGGGGAGAGAGAGGGGAGAGAGAGGGGAGAGAGAGGGGAGAGAGAGGGGAGAGAGAGGGGAGAGAGAGGGGAGAGAGAGGGGAGAGAGAGGGGAGAGAGAGGGAGAGAGAGGGAGAGAGAGAATGCAATAGAGATGATCGAAGTTGAGATGGCAGATACTGACACTGGGAGAGAAGTGGGGAACTGATGAAGAGGAATGCAAAAGGACAAAGTGATTATGAGAAAGTGCCTGTTCATATGGTGAAATACGTGCATCTACTGTACACTTCTGAACTTCACTGAACGTTCGTAAGAGGCACTGGTGCATACTTCAATACTGAAAATGCTCGATGTCAGTGCTTAAACTGCACTGACTTACCTCTGCATGCCAATTTCTCGGCAAATGAAACAAATTCATAGATAACATCCCTACCTTCAGTTTTTGTGAAAATATATCAGCAACTTTGCATACCTTGACAGCACCTGATATCATAGGGAATGGAAACCCTTGCATGTGAGAAGGGGATACACATTTGGACTGAATTTCAGAAACAGAACCTGCTTTATTATCACTGGCACATGTCATGAAATTTGTCACCATAGCAGCAGCAGCTCAATGTAACACATGATAACACCGGGTAACAAATAAGTAAAAGAATTACAGTAAGTGCTTTTAATAGTTAAATTAAAAATAGTGCTAAAACAGAAATAATAGTGAGGTAGTGTCATGGGTTCAATGTCCATTTATGAATCAGATGGCAGAGGGGAAGAAGCTGTTCCTGAATCACTGAGTGTGTCTCTTCAGGCTTCTGTACCTCCTTCCTGATGGTAACAATGAGAAGAGGGCATGCCCTGGGTGGTGGGGGCTCTTAATAATGGGCACTGCCTTTCTGAGGCACCGCTCCTTGAAGATGTCTTG